>NW_022589705.1:18575313-19187174 GCF_004348235.1 Phoca vitulina
ATCTATCTATCTATCTATCTATCTATCTATCTATCTATCTATCTATCATTTCCTAGCTCTATCTACTGGAAGGCACAATAACAATTCCCCAAGAGCACGAATATACCAACTATTTAGCTCCGGGCTTTATTTTTTTTAATGTATGTATGCATGTACGTATTTAGTTACTTTTAAAGAATTTATTTTTTTGGATGCCTGGGTGGCTCAGTTGGTTGAGCGGCTGCCTTCGGCTCAGGTCATGATCCCAGGGTCCTGGAATCGAGTCCCGAATTGGGCTCCTTGCTCAGCAGGGAGCCTGTTTCTCCCTCTGCCTCTGCCTGCCACTTCCCCTGCTTGTGCTCTCTCTCTCGCTCTCTCTGTCAAATAAATAAATAAAATTAAAAAAAATTTATTTTTTTAAAGTAATCTCGACACCAAATGTGGGGCTTAGACTCAACAACCCCAAGATCAAGAGTCACATGCTCTATCGATTAAGCCAGCCAAGTGCCCCTGGATCTGGGCTTTTAAATAACATTCTTCACAAACACAAAAAACAAACAAGCTAGTAAACAAACCAGGGATAGAGAATTGCCCACCTAGGCTGGGGCAGGGAAAGTAAAAGATGAGCTTAAAACATTTGATTGGGCCAGAAAGCAAAGGTCTTCCACTTCTGACAAACATGGAACAGCACAGACAGTATTTCCCTCCTGCCTGAAACAAAGTTCTGGACAAGGAATATGAAGCAATAATCTTCAAGATACTGGATATTAGGCAACAAAGAACAGTGATCCCTAAGAAATGAGACTACAATGAAGGAAGCCCTAGGACTACCATACCTTACTGCCTGGAGGGAGTTTCCAGGATTTGGCACAGGGAAGGGAACACAGGTAGAGCCTGGCAGATTCCTTGAGTTGAAGAAATGGAACTGACAGTCCAGGAAGAACAAGGCAGCTAGAATTTTCAGAACAGAGTACTAAAAAGGAGAGAACTCTGGAGATATGCAGAGGGTCCCACTCAAGTATTCACCTACCGATCAGTCAATACACAAGAGGAAACTAATGAAAGATGGGGAAAGAACCATCTGAAAGAATTAAAGGAGTACCTGATGACATTTACACAGGGTCAGGAACAGTGCTTATTTCCACCAGCCAGGTTTGAAAACTTCATAATTTTAGGGATATGGGATAGAGAACTCAGGTGGGCCATGACTCATTAGTGGAGAATAATTAGCCCTAGACTAAATGCTGCTCTGGCCAGGCCCAACAAAGCTTAAAATCAGAGGTGCCTCGGTGGCTCAGTCAGTTAAGCATCTGCCTTCGGCTCAGGTCATGATCCCAGGGTCCTGGGATCGAGCCCTGCATCGGGCTCCCTGCTCAGCGGAGAGAGGCTTCCTCCTCTCCCTCTGCTGCTGCCCCTGCTTGTGTGCTCACTCTCTCCCTCTGTCAATAAATAAAATTAAAAAATTAAAAAAAAAAACACCTTAAAATCAAAACCTGAAAGGATCAAACTGTTCCCAAATAATTTAACTGCATTCCAAAACAAAGCTCAAGAATATTTATAGAAATACCAAAAAATCTAATACCAAGCAAGGTAAAATTCATAGCTGGCATCCAATAAAACACTAGCAGGTGAAGAGTAGGCTAATACAACCCATAAGAAGAGAATAATCATACGTGAAACCAACCCAGATATAAATTAGCAGACAAAGACATTAAAATAGTTACTGTAACTGTATTCTGTATGTTCAAAATACTCAGCAGAGACATGGAAGATATAAAAAAGACCGAAATCAAACTTCAAGAGATGAAAACTATAATGTATAAAATGAAAAATATACTTAATGGAAATAGTGGCAGATTAGATATAAGGATGATAGCAGATTTCCTGTTAAAACAAGGCAACACTTCAATGCACTGAAAGAAAAAACCTGTCAACCTTTAATTCTATGCACAACAAAAATATCTTTCAAAAATAAAGGCAAAATAAAGACTTTTCTGAGAATTTAAGAGCTTAAAGAATTTATCATGAGCAGGCTTGCACTATAAGACATGATAGAGGAATTCATTAGGCAAAAGAAAATTATACCAGATGGAAACAGAGATATTCACAAACAGATGAACACTGGAAATGGCAACTATGTGAGTAGTTATATAAGACTTTTTTCTGTATTATTTAAATATCTTTAAAAAATAACTGATGGCATAAACAAAAAGTAGTAACAATGTGTGGGGAAATTATAACATATATGCAAAGCAAAATAGATGACAATAATAGCACAAAAGCCTGGAAGGGAGAAGCAGAACTATACTATTTTAAGATTCTTATACTATACTTGAAGGTAAACTATGATAAATTAAAGATGTATATATAAACCTAAAGCAACCACTTAAAAAAGTAGCTAATTAGGGGCGCCTGGGTGGCTCAGTCGTTAAGCGTCTGCCTTTGGCTCACGTCATGATCCCAGGGCCCTGGGATCGAGCCCCGCATCGGGCTCCCTGCTCCGCGGGAAGCCTGCTTCTCCCTCTCCCACTCCCGCTGCTTGTGTTCCCTCTTTCGCTGTGTCTCTCTCTGTCAAATAAATAAATAAAATTAAAAAAAAAAAAAAGTAGCTAATTAGCCAGCAAAGGAGATAAAATGGAATATATACTGAATAATAAATATCCAGTCCAAAAGAAGGAGAAAAAGAGGAAAAGAATAAACAGAAAAAAATAGATTTATACTTAACCATATAAATAATCACATTAAGTGTAAATAGTCTAAACTTTCCAAATAAAAGTCAGAGATTATCAAGCTGCACAAAAAAGCAAGACTGCCATTATATGCTGTTATGTACATAAACCTACCCTAAACATAAAGACAACAAATACGTTAAAAGTAAAGGATGAAAAAATATATACCATGGTAACAATCAAAAGAAATCTGAAGGGCTTATATTAATATCAAACAAAGTAAATTCTGAAGCAAAGATACACTGCCAGTGATAAAGAAGGTCATTTCATAATGATAAGAGGGTCAATTCATGAAAAGAACAAAATAATCCTAAATACACATCTAATATGTTTTCAAAATACATGAAGCAAAATCTGATATAGCTACAAGGGGAAATAGACATCCATAATTATAACAGGAGATGTCAATACTCTTCTCTAGGTAATTCATAGAACAAGTACACAGAAATTCGTAAGTACTTTGTACAACACTATCAATCAACTTGACCTAGTTGACATTTATAGAACATTCCACCCAAGGACAGCAGAATACACATTTCCCCCTGCCACTGGAAAACAAATTAGTAACCTAGACAGAACATACTCTGGGCCTTAAAACAAGTATCAGTAAGTTTAGAAGGATTAGAGTCATATAAAGTATATTCCGACTACAATGGAATTAACTTTGAAACCAGTAACAGAAACACCTCTGGAAAATTCCTCAATATTTGAAAGCTAAATAACACCTTTCTAAATGACCCATGGGTCAAAGAAGAATCAAAGGGGAAAGTAGAAAGTATTTTCTTTTTTTTTTAAAGATTTTTTATTTATTTATCTGAGAGAGAGAATGGGAGACAGAGAGCATGAGAGGGGTAGGATCAGAGGGAGAAGCAGACTCCCCGCTGAGCAGGGAGTCCGATGCGGGACTCGATCCCGGGACTCCAGGATCATGACCTGAGCCGAAGGCAGTTGCTTAACCAACTGAGCCACCCAGGCGCCCCAAGAAAGTATTTTCAACTGAATGAAAATACAAACACAACAAGCCAGAATTTGTGGGATACTGTTGATTTAGTATTTAATGGGAAATTTATAGCATTAAGCCCCTTATTAGGTAAGAAGAAAGGTCTTTAAGTCAATGACCTCAACTTCTACCTTAAAGTAGACAAAGACAAACAAATTAAACCTAAAGTAAGCAGAAGAAGAGAATAAAGAGCAGGGTAGAAATCAATAAAACAAAAACCAGAAAAACAACAGAAAACAAATCAATAAAGCCAAAAACTGGTTCTTTAAGATGAGCAATAAAATGGATAAACTTTCTAGCCAGGCAGAACAGGAAAAAAAGAGAATACAACTTACCAATATCAAGAATGAGAATGTTGACATTGCTACGGATTCCATAGATAACTAAGAGTAATAATTCACTTTAGATAAAACCATTTCTTGAATTGTGACAAGTATTTTTGAACTATCTTTTCATTTAATCTTTGCCGCAAATAATGAGATATTAGCATAATACAGAGGAAGAAATTTATTTCAGAGAGGTTAAGTAATTTGCTCAAAGTCACACGTAAAGGAAGTAACAAGGACAAAATTTGAAATCCAATCTGGACCCAAAGCTCACACCTGAAGCTACTGTGCTATCAAAAGTAGCTATTAGGGGGACGCCTGGGTGGCTCAGTCGTTAAGCGGCTGCCTTCGGCCCAGGTCATGATCCCAGGGTCCTGGGATCGAGTCCCACATCAGGCTCCTTGCTCAGCAGGGAACCTGCTTCTCCCTCTCTCTCCGTCTGCTTGTGCTCTGTCAAATAAATAAAATCTTTAAAAAAAAAAAAAAAAAAAAAAGTAGCTATTAGGAAATGGTAAAAAAAAAAATGTGGAAAGTAAGGAATTTGGATTTCATTTTGTATGCAATGGGGAATTACTGAAGGTTTTTAAATATAAGACTAAAATTGTGAGAGTTATATTTGAACCAAATTAATCTTATTTGAGGTAATATGACAAGATGGAGAGAGGGGAGACTGGAAGTATGGAGCCTATTGCCTAGTTCAGAGAAAAGGTTCTGAGTTATAAGTTAGGCCGTGGCAAGAGCAAAGAAGATGGGCTGTTAGAAGGCAGCATACAGCCGAATCAAGTCTGGACAACTATCTGGATGTTCTGGAGAAGTAATGAGGTAAAAGTAAGAAGTACCTGGGATGTTTGAGCTTGCAGAGCATGCATAATGGTAATACCATAACAGCAAAGGGAAGAAAATTGTGTATGTGGGAGAAGATGAGTGATGGCAGAAAGACATCCAAGGTAAGAAGTGTATTAGATAGTTAAAAAGTAATAGTGGAGGGGCGCCTGGGTGGCTCAGTCGTTAAGCGTCTGCCTTCGGCTCAGGTCATGATCCCAGGATCCTGGGATCGAGCCCCGCATCGGGCTCCCTGCTCCGCGGGAAGCCTGCTTCTCCCTCTCCCACTCCCCCTGCTTGTGTTCCCTCTCTCGCTGTGTCTCTCTCTGTCAAATAAATAAATAAAATCTTTAAAAAAAAAAAAAAAGTAATAGTGGAGCTTATAAGAGAATTCAAAATTTGCTAGAGAATGAAGACATGAGATAGATGAAATGTAACAGGAGAAAATGTAGATTAAAAAAAAAAGGAAGATTAAGGACAGATTTTTGGAGAGTGAACATAGGTGCCAGGAAGAAAAGCCGGAAAAACAGTAAATTGAGACAACAGTGTAGTAGTTAAGAGCACGGCCTGTGAAGCAGGCTGCTTGGAGTTTAGTAACAGCTCTAGTAGATTACTTGCCATTTGACTTTGTAGAAATTACTTAACTTTCTTAGCTTCATTTATAAAATGGAGATAACTAATAATAGCTCAAAGCTGAGTTAGTATCTTGTCCATATGACATGTACTAACATATTAATCCTCAAAACAACCCCAGTACATCCATTATACAGATGAGGAATCAGGCCCAGAGAAGTCAAGTAACCTGCCCACGGTGACATACCTAGAGAGTGGAGAAGTGAATAATAATAGGATAATCATAATGATAATAGCTATTTTATATAGTTTTTTTTTGGATTAAATGAGTAATGTCATATAAATGCATTTAGAACAATGCCTGGAACACAGTAAGTACTCAATAAATATTACTTCCTATTATTATAATAGTTGTTACTAGCATGAGGTAAACAAGGGAAACCTAATACTGTGGATGGCATAAAGTTTTTTATGAAAAGAAGAAAGCAACAATGTCAAATACTATAGGCAGGTCAAAGAAGAAAACCGAAAGGAAGTCATGGGATCTGGGAACAAGAAAGGATCTTGTTGAAGGGGCGCCTGCCTGGCTCAGTTGGTTAAGCGTCTAACTCTTGGTTTTGGTTCAGGTCAAGGTATCAGGGGTTTGAGATTGAGCCCTGCCTCGAGCTCAGTGTGGAGTCTGCTTGTCCCTCCCTCCACAGCCCCCCCGCCCCTCCTCTACCTAAATAAAATCTTTTAAAAGAAAAAAGAAAGGATCTTGTTGAGTGGCTTCACCAGAGTGGTGAGGGCAAAACAAAAGCCAGACCATGGGTGGTAATGACTAAGGTGGTCAGAAAGCAAAAGGAATGAGGCTACTCCTATAGGAAGTGTGCTGAGAAGAAAACAGAACGAAAGGACACGGCTAGATGTAGGAACAGTATGAACGGACTTTATTTTAGGATGTGCTGACAAATTTCTTTCTAGCTTAAGAAGGAAGAATCAAGTGGAATACCAAGAAAGGATAATTAGTAGAGCAAAGTGGAGGAACAGGTGGGAGGGATGGGATCACGGGTAAAGTAGAAGAGTGATCCCTGCAGTGCAAGATGTTCTTACTTCTCATGGACAAAAGAAAGAAAATAAATGCAAACAACGATAAATACTGTGGAGCAATAAAGGATAGAAGAATGTTCACATCACACACAATCAGATGCAATTTCTAGATGAGGTACAAGAACTATGGCAGGGTTGGGTTTTCTGTGACTACATTCAAGCAAATAAAAACAAATTTTGAAAAAAAAAAGAAAACACAATATTCATGGTGATAGATGGAAGCCCTTCATGTTCATACAATAAAGGAGATAAAATTTATGCTGTTTATGCATAATTATTCTGAGCAATAAGCTGTACATATACAGGCATACCTTGTTTTATTGTGCTTTGCTTTACTGCACTTCGCAGACACTGCGTCTTTTTACAAACGGAAGGTTTGTGGTAACCCAGCACCAAGCAAGTCTATTATAGGCACCATTTTTCCAACAGCATTTGCTTACTTTGTGTCTGCGTAACATCTTGGTATTTCTCACAATATTTCAAACTTCATTATTGTATTTGTTATGGTGATCTGTGGTCAGTGATTATGACTTGCTGAATGCTCAGATGCTTTTTAGCAATAAGATACTTTTTTTGTGTGTGTTAAAGATTTTATTTATTTATTTGAGAGAGAGAGAGAATGAGAGAGAGCACATGAGAGGGGGGAGGGTCAGAGGGAGAAGCAGACTCCCTGCTGAGCAGGGAGCCGGATGCGGGACTCGATCCAGGGACTCCAGGATTATGACCTGAGCCGAAGGCAGTCACTTAACCAACTGAGCCACCCAGGTGCCCAACAATAAGATACTTTTTAATTAAGGTATGTACATTGGTTTTTTTAGACACAATGCTATTGCATATTAAATAGACTATAGTATGATGTAAATGTAATTTTGACATGCACTGGGAAACCAAATAATTTATTTGACTTGCTTTATTGTGATTTTTGCTTTATTGAAGTGGTCTGGAACTGAACCCACACTATCTCCAAGGCATGCCTATATTTAGGTTTAATCTAGAATTTGGGAAATTAGGATAGCTTTTGACTATATTTATATGATCTTATAAAGACACATAATTCTGACACTATCTCTAACAAAGGAGGTGACAAATGGGTTTGAAATATAGTTAAAAGACCAACCCTGATATTTTAATAATAAAGCATTTCTGAAAACTATTTATTGATAGATCTGATTTTTAATTTATTTTTAAAGTATTCTAAATTTAAAAAAATTAACATATAGTATTATATTAGTTTCAGTTATACAATATAATGATCCAGGAATTCTATACATTACTCAGTGCTTATTAAGGTAAGTGTATTTCTAATCCTTTTCATCTATTTCACTCATCCTTCCCCCCCCATCTCCCCTCTGGCAACCACATATGTCTTTAAATCAATTAACTCAAAAGGCCCGGCCTGAGTACTTTTAGTTTTTATATTTATTCTGTTTTGGCCATACCCCAAAATAGCCACTGTATTTAAAAAGTTAGACTATTCCACATGTATAAATCATGCAATATTAAGTCTTCAAATAACAACCGAAAATAATTAAAGGAAGGTGAAAATTATATCATTGAACTTGTCATGTTAAATAAGAGTAAAGCTTTCAAATTTCATTGGGATACCTGGAGCATACAGAAATGAATTTTAAGGAGCTGTTATTTACCTAATATCTAATAAACTGACTAAACACTAGTTCTGGAAATTACATGCCCCCTGATGACTTACCTCTCAAGATGAACGTAATGTCGGGAAAGAATGTTTTTAACCAAAAACACAGTCTTGGCATTAGCCTCCGGACCCATCAATTTGGAAAAATATAATTTCGCACGAAGAAAATACCCAACGGGCCACAGCCACTCCTAAAAAAAGATGATTTAAAGGTAAAGAAAAAAAAAGAGATTTGAATATCTATAAAGTTATTTGAAAAATAACTTCAACTGAAAACTCTGAAAAGAGAAATGAAGTTCTTACAGGTCCTTGGTGATAATTGAAACCTTTAGCAAGATTGTAGTTGTCATTGTCTAAGGCATTGTCATAAATTCCACAGTAAACCATATCACTGCAAAATGATTAAAATTTAGGTTAGAAAAAGATCAGATATTACATAAGAAGCATTAGATTTTTCAATAGCAAAAGTAAGAGAAATAATCAAATTAGCATATACTGGGTTCAGGATACTTTGTTTTTTTTTTTTTTTACAACCCATCTTAAAAATTAATTAGCTAATTAACTCATTTATAAGTAAGCTCTACGCCCAATGTGGGGCTTGAACTCATGACCCTGACAGCAAGAGTCACATGCTCTACTGACTGTGCCAGCCAGGCACCTCCAGAATACTTTCAACAATGTGTTAGGGAATGATTAACAAATAGTTACTGGCTAATAAAAAAAATGTCAAGTATTCAGGTATCTTGCCTTCAAGGAGTTAGTCTGACACTAAATATTGGTTAAAGTCAACTATTTCACTAAGCTTCTAATACACTGATGATGACTAAAATATACACAAAATAATTTGAATTAGTAAACATTAAAGATATAGTTTTATTAATTATTACATATTAGAAAGGTTGTTTTTTAAACTTCTCCATGAAGTTATTTTAAAATTAAGTAAAATTGGTATTTATCAGATTCCAAATAGACATAGAAAATTTATACACACTTATAAACTAAACAAACTATTACAAACTTATTGTAATGGATAATACAAGACAGTTATCTATACTCCGTTTAATTAAATTATTACTTTTCTTTTTTTTCTTTTAGTGAGAGACAGAATTTGCTACATGAGTAAGCTTTAACTGTGGGTTTTAGTTTTGACCAGTGGTTCCTAACACCTCTGAAAATGTGGAGAACACCTCAGAATGCGGATAAGTATACACACAAAAAGTCTGCATCTCAAGATTGAAATGAGTACACAGTAAATTGGGAAAATTCTATAAAGGTGAGGATACTATATAGAAAAGGGGTTCTGTCATACATTGATATAGAAAGCAAATTAATGTTGGGCTAGGGCATCAAGCTTTAAACGAAAACAGCAGAAGACAAACAGGAAGGTCATTAGAAACTCAAGAAAAAACAAAAGTTGGAAAAGAAAAGAAATATAAAATGGCATAAACACATAATCATAAAATAAAAACAAAGTCAGTTATTGGTTTAAATAAAAACAGTCGGGTAATAATATAGAAAGGATGGAAATGGTTAGTGGTAAGGTGAGGAGAGAGTTATATCTTCATCTGTCATCACAAGAAGTAACCAAATAATGTCTAATATTAAAAAAAAAAACTCAAGAAACAGCTGCACACACACAGTATTTAGAAATACGGAGGGAACTACTAGGAGTTAACAACTTGAAAAAGACTGTCTCTGAGGAGACAATATGTCTATACTTCCAATGTCCATCATAATCATGTATTTTACAATCAGAAAAAAATAGGCATTAGGAAATATTCATAACATATTAGTTTTATAAGCTTAAAACTCTTATTGATTATTAAATATAGGACGAGCATTATGAACACTGATATTTAATGAAGATATAGCTGGTATTTTTAAAAACTCAGTTTGAACGCAATTTTAGAGAGTTTACTGACAAGTAAAAAAATTATGGCTGATGCAATATAATATCAACAACATTCTTAACACTTATACTTCAACTTACTCTGGGTCAAAAGTTTTCATGCCAAGATTAAATATAATTAAATATAATTATACATTAAATACCATATGAACAACATTCTTAATACTTAATATTCTAACTTACTCTGGATCCAAAGTTTTCATGCCAAGGGGCCCAAGCAAATTTTTTTCTGCAATCTCCAGAGCTTTCCATGCTTTTTCTGCAGTAAAGAGCTCAGGGGCCTAATGAATGTCAAAAACGAATATTCAAACTTTTGAAGATCACAAAAGAATTAGTTTTCACCCACAGTGGAACATAAACTAGTCATAAACTTGGAAATGAAACCTGTTTAAAAATACAGCGTGGGTCAGAATTCCTTTCGAGCGCAGATGCCTAACCCGATCTAATGCTAATGGAGATGACTTAGAAGCACTGTTCTTGGCCTTAGAAATTAGGAAAGCTGCTAAGAGGTGACTATTTCCTTGTGTCATTTTAAGAAAGCATACGAGCTCCTGAAGGAAGTTGCCACAGCTACAATGAAGGCAGAGCACACTTAAACCCATCTAATTCATTTTTCAGAAGATTTATAATAGCTTCCTTAAAGTGTATCTGGTAATCATTTTTTGCTTTTGGGGTCACAGCGAAATACAGAATGACTTGCACTCTTTAACAGCATGAGTAAATTTACTTGTGATACGGAGAAGGAGAGAAAGTACTGGTGGCTAAGAACCTGCATTAATTTTAATGGTTAAATGAAATCAAATGCATACTGAACAGAAGATAACTTTACGTACCTTTGGATTTTTTATTCTAATAATTTATAGTGCCATATTTAGTACTCTTTTCGACAAGGTAGAAACAGCTAAGCAGGCACAGAAGGGCACATACCTTCTCTATTTTACTGTCCTTATAGTTTATTTTTAGACTAGAGATAAAATAGAGTCTATAATTCTTGGCTAGAAGCTATTATAAATCTTCTGAAAAATGAATTAGATGGGTTTAAGTGTGCTCTGCCTTCATTGTAGCTGTGGCAACTTCCTTCAGGAGCTCGTATGCTTTCTTATTGCATTACAGCAATACAACGAAGGAAACAGAATATGAGTTGAAGCTACTCACATTAGTTCACCAGTCTAGATCTTTCCAACTAGTGTGTTGAGGTACTGGTCTTAGCCAGGTGTGCTGAAATACCCAGGCCTTCAGCTTTCAAGGCAGTGGGGCGGGCCCGGGGCTAACTGAAGCAGTTGGATCTGGCACAACCAACCTAATACATTTTGCCCAGTGTGCTATACAAATACCATTATTTTCTACGTGTGCTATCATATGAAAAACACTGGGAAGCACTTCATTAGTTGTCATCTATTATTTTCTGTTTTTTTGATACCAAAGTTAAGGGTGGTATGCATAATGCTTTATTAATTTAGAAAGACTATTTCGAACTAGCTAGTAAACAATATACTTTTTGGCAAGTAAATGAATTTGAAAACAAATGGGAATAAAGAACTAAATGTACTCCATCACAACATTTTTGAAATTTGAAAGTAACAATTCACTTACTACAACCATTGCTATGGTAAAATTAGGCCTGAGCTGATAGTCACACCAAGGGCTTGAAGCTCCATAACTATCTTTGTATATGCCACGTTTGTGAACCAGATTAGGATGCTTTTCATTAGAATCTGAAGGGTCTTCTGACACATGAAATAGCTTTTCGAAGTTGTCTTGTATTTTTCTGTTCCACTCATCATATGAGACTGTCACAACCTTTCCTGAAACATGATAAAAGACTTGGCAGTTTTAAGCATTCAAAGAAAGCCATATATTTAGTTACAGCCAAAGAGTAATATTTAGGCAATAAATTATCCACTTCTTGAAAGTGTCAGGGTCTTTTGAAGGACACAAGCCTGAAATTAAAAATTATCTTTCATTGTATTACCAGAAAGGATTAGGATCCAGCAAATGACCCCTGATTTTTCTTTGTATCACTCTCACATGTTTGATAAAGTTACATGTATTGTGCACTTGAAATGAGGCTAGTCTGAATTGAGAAGTGCCAGAAGTGTAAAATATGTACTGGATTTCAAAGAAAATACTCCTCCCACAAAAGAATGTAAAATAGCTCATGAATAATTTCATGCTGATTACATGAAGAAATAACATTTAGCATATATTGAGTTAATAAAATATATTATCATAACTAATTTCACCTATTTCTTTTTACTTTTTTTAATGTGAGTACTAAAAAATTTAAAATTATATATGTGGCTGAAAAAAATTATATATGTGGCTCAAATTATATTTCTATCGGACAGCAGAGTTCTCGTAAAAGATGTAAAGATTTCATAAGTGTTCACAAAAATGTAACATGCTCAGTCACATTAAGGACAAAAAAAAGCACAAGGCAATAACTATGATGCTTTTCATATCTTAGTTCAAAGTTGCTGCAAAAATATGGTTAGTAACCAGGTTTGTTACAATTTTATACTAATGCTTTTTTCTTTCTTAATTGTAAGGGTTTTCTAATATTACTTCATGGAGTCAAATGATTACGTAGATTAAGAGTATAGACAGTATATTCAAAGTTTCTGTTTAAATAAAATGAACAGCTTACCATGTTTTTTTACTGTGACTTCATGATAAGGGAAAATTCTTTTTTTGGATAATTCCAGCAACCAACGGATGGCAGATTTACTCAGGCCCACAATTTCCACAGCAGACCCGTCTCTAAAATTAAAATAAATTTTATTCTGTGAGTTGGAGTCATTTAAGCACTACTTAAAGGGCATTCAATAAACAATTTTGATGAATTATATATTATAAAAGCAGCTATCTATAAAAAAACCCCTCACTTCATTGAAATGTATGCTGCATATATAAGAAACCTCTCCTCTTACTATTTTGCCATTGCTTACCTTCTTAACAGTTAAAAAAAGTTCTATGGAGTGGAATGGTGATTATGGAGTTAGAGGGGATGGCAGCTGGAAAAGGTAGGGGTAAGGAATCAGAGAATACTGAAATAGGGTACCAGAGAAAAGATAGCAAACATGGGATATAGGACTGGAGAAAGCCAGGGAAGATACACATAATAATTTGAAAACCCATTTTTTTTTTTTAAAGATTTTTATTTATTTGACAGAGAGAGAGTGAGAGAGGGAACACAAGCAGGCTTCCCGCAGAGCAGGGAGCCCGATGTGGGGCTGGATCCCAGGACCCTGGGATCACGACCTGAGCCGAAGGCAGATGCTTATCAACTGAGCCATCCAGGTGCCCCTGAGAGCCCATTTTTAAAGAAAACGAAAGGGAAGTACAAAAGGTCTAATAATGTACCAAAATAAACATGTTTTAAAAAGAAATTTGCAAAGCATGTAACAACAGCTGTGATTAAATGATTTTTTTTCACGATGCTGACTGAAGATAAAATTTAGAATAAGAAAATAGTTTCTCACACTTGATACTATTTTTTTTAGTTAATTTTTTATTTTTTTTAAGTAGGCTCTACACCCAGCGTGGAGCCCAACACAGGGCTTGAACTCATGATCCTGAGATCAAGACCTGAGCTGATATCGAGTCAAATTCTTAACCAACTGAGCCACCCAGGCACTCCTAGACTTGTGATGTAGTATTAAGCATTTGAAACCATAAAAAGAAATGATGGGATAAAAGATAAAAAAATTAGGTGGAAAAAAAGGTTAAAAGTATTTCATAAAGAACAGGATAACTGGGTATTTTCTATATTTATAAAAGATGGGCATAATGAAATGTTTACAATGAAAACATTCAGGTTAAGAAAAGATCTTAACGACAGGGATAAAGAATCATAAAATTTTCCTTTGAGGTGCTTGTAGAGAAGCACCCCATGAGAACTTCCAGAAGAGAACAGACAGCTTTACTTGATGACTTAGTAACACGAGAGCTGTATATGTGCATGTTGGGGGAGGAAGGAGGAGGGAAGAAGGGAGATTCTGACTAATTTTTAAGAAAGATTATTTATTTGAGAGAGAGAAAGGGAGGGGAGAGAGAGATCACACACTCGTGTGTGAGCCGGTAGGTGGTGGGGGACAGACAGAATCTCAAGCAGACTCCACACTGAGCGCAGGGTCCAGCATGGGGGCCAAACGCAGGGCTCGATCTCACCACCCACGAGATCATAACCTGAGCCAAAACCAAGAGCTGGACACTTAACCGACTGAACCACCCAGGTACCCCAGATTTTGACGGATTTAATAAGAAGACTTCATGGTTAAGAGAATAAAAGACTCCACAAGTATGTGGTTTTAAAAAGGGTATTATTATATAAGCACTATACAAATAAATACTACCTTGGAGTGGCTGGGATTCCTCTGTTTCTAGCTCTGTCACTTTCTCCCATTTTATCCATCCATGTGCCACAATTTAAGCGATTTCCTCCATAAACAAATCCCGTTTCTTCGTCAACCCCTGCGGTTATATTAAAGCCTAAAAAAGCAAAATAAAACATTTATAAAATCTGAAAGGGATATAATAAACTAGGACAACTACTCTGGAGAGCAATGTGGTAAAAAAGTTGAAGATGTGCATATTCTACCACATAGTAATTTCATTTCTAGATACATACTTTTGAGAACTCCTTACCCATGTGCATATGAAGATATGTACAAGGATATTCAATGCAACACTATTTGTATTAGCAAGAAAATAAACAACTGCTGAGCAGAGGAGTGAATAAACACTGTGGTTTATTCATACAGTGGAAAACTCACTATACCATTTAAAATTAATGAACTGGATTTACAATGCATCATAATGGACAAAACCCCAAAACAAAATGATCGAGCAAACAAGTTGCAAAAGGAAATGCATAATAAGATACGTTTTCTTAAAAGTTTAAAATATAGATAATACTAATATATACAACCATGTATGTCTATATGACTATGTCTAATATAATACTTGATAAAATTCAAAAACATAAAAGTTACATGTATATATTATAGTGTATTCCATAATATACTGACTACATACTATATAATATACTGAATATATACTACATAATATAAATCATATGTAATTTACACATACTCAAACACAAACTCATAAAGTACAAAAACATACATTGGAAAAAAACCGTGATTATAGCGTAGTCATTAATTCTAGAGAGGGAGGGAAGGGAGAGAGATAAAGATGAAGCTTTAGATACATCTGTAATGGTTTATTTCTTTACAAAACAAAAAAGAAAGATCTGAAGAAAATACAACCAAATGTTAAATATCTGTCTAATTTTATTTCTAGGCTTAAAGGTATAATTTATATTATTTTCTCTTACTGAAATGTTTCACAATTAAATCTAAAAACTACAATAATTTAGAGATATCACAAAAAATGTTCTTTTAAATATAAAATCTACTTCTATTTAGTTCTCTAAGTGAAGGATAAAAAAAGTATCAGTGATCTTACCAGTTCAATCATGTATACAATTTGTATGTTACCACTATAAACACTAAATTAACTAAATGAGGTCTAACTACTGTTTAAAATATAATTTAGAATGTGTAAGAAGGAATTTAAGTTTTTTTTTAAGATTTTATTTATTTATTTGAGAGAGAGATACTGAGAGAGAGCATGAGCGGCGGGGAGAGGGAGAAGCAGGCTACCCGCTGAGTAGGGAGCCAGATGCAGGGCTCAATCCCAGGACCCCAGGATCATGACCTGAGCTGAAGGCAGCTGCTTAACTGACTGAGCCACCCAGGTGCCCCAGAATTTTAAGTTCTTGAGTCTACAGCAAAATTTGCCAATGAGTTAGTGAGTTATCTGAAATATCTGAAATAGATCACTTAAAAAGATTATCATTTTACATTAAAAACAATAGTGTTTAAAAAAAAACCAAGAGTCCACAATCGTATTACCCTAACAAAACTATTACATTTATGTATTCCTTTCTAGTCTTTTCACATAATAATAATATTTTCATAAATATTTCATATCCAACTATTTTTCATGTATTAGATTCAACACCCGTAAGTCCTTAATATTTCAGTCTTTAATATTTATATTATATTAATACTATACAAATTATAAAAATTATGATTTGTAGGAATTACAGAATTTTTCATTCAAGTCAATGTAAACATTTCCTGTTAAACATAAGGATTGTTTCATTCTTTTATGTGATTGTAAGCACTGTTATGATCAATATCATGTAATATGACTTTTTTGTGTGTTTTAGATTACTTCACGGACTAGAGTCCCAGGAGTGGAATAAATTCATGAACAAAAACATGAATATTTTATATCTCATAAAACATATTTGGATATCTATCTATCTATCTATCTATCTTCAAGTTGCTTTCCAAGAAGAATGAGTCAATTTACAATGCCATCAGTAGTATCTGAATACCTCTCAAATAAAAAACAGTTATTTGTTACTGTTTGTTATGGACTGAATTGTGTAAACACCCAAATTCATATGCTGAAGTCCTAACCCCAGTACATCAGAATGTGACCTTATTTGGAGATAGTAATTTAAAAAGTTAATTGCATTAAAATAAGGTCATTAGCCTGGGCCCTAATCCAATTCCATTGGTATCCTTATAAGATGAGGAAATTTGGGCACAGAAGGAAGCTGATGTGACGATATAGGGAGAACACCATGTAAACATGAACATGGCCATCTACAAGCCTAGGAGAGGGGCCTAGAAGAGATCTTTCTCTCACAGCCCCAAGGTCGAGTCAAACCTGCCAACACTTTAATTTTGGACTCCTCACCTCCAAAACTGACAGACAATATATTTCTGTCATTTAAGCCACCCAGTGTGTGGTACTTTGTTATGGCAGTCCCAGCAAACGAATACATTGTTTTTCCTAATAATAAATAGTAGACTTACAGCACTATGTGCCATGCACTATTCTAAGTGCTTTAACATACATATTTCATTGAATCCTCATATCAACCTTAGGAGGTAGGTGCTATTATTATCTTTCTTTTACAAAAGTAGATGAGAGAGACAAAGAGAAGTTAAAACTTATCCAAGGGAACACAGCTAGAAAAGGAGTAGAGGGGAATTTTAAGACAGCAGGTCTGCTTCTAGTATTGGTGCTTTCATTTATGCTATGCTGTCTCTTATGGTAATTTAGTAGGGAAAAATGGTGACCCACTTTAATTTTAATTTGTTTGAGTACTGGTAAGACTGAATGCTTCTCTCGTGTTTATTAATGTACTATGTATGCATGTTCTTAGGCAAACTACTTTTACCTCCTGTTCCTATTTCCTGTACTGTGAGCTAGGGATAGAAGGACTAGCCTCCGGAAAATGTTTGCAAAGTAATACACAAAGGCAAGGAGGTTTATAATTTATTTGATATTAAATATATGACAATAATTGCATAATCAATGTTTAGTGGTTTTCCTCTCAGAGATTTAGTGGAGAGCAACAGAAACACACACAAAAAGGTACACAGGTTAAAATAACTATAAAAGGATAGGTTGCTTCAAATGCACAAAAAAAGTATGAAGAAATCCAATTTTGTAGTTCCTGATGAAATGGCAAAGTATCCCAGGCTACTGGCTCTCATCCCAAAATCAAGCCTGGAGAAACTACAGAAGTAAGTGTGAGGTATTGATTTGAAGAATTCATATAATTTTTGGGAGAAACTGATGAAAACAAGTGGAATTTGACAGTCATTCTTGGGCTTTTCATTCTACCTTGGCTTTTAAGGTTGTTGTATTATAAGCTAAGGAGATTGCCTCTTCTCAGCGCTATATGGAGTTACTAATAATCAAGGGAACATGAGCTTATTGAGAAAAAGAAAACAGCTACCAGAGGAGTCTTAAGTACTATAAAAGAGAAAGAAGCTGAACAACATATCCCACATAAAGCAGAATTACTGGAACAGATGGACCAATAATATAAAATAAGCAAAATAAAAATCTTCAAAGACATAATAATATTCTTGAAGACATTATTAATATGAAATAGGAACAAAAAGTCATTAAAAATGACCATGTGGAGATGTTAGGTCTAAAATTTTTAGTAGCTGAAATAAAGAAAACAATAAAGGGACTAAATAGATGGATATGACTGAAGAATGAATTAGATGGAAGATCAGGTTGAAAATCTTCCAGAGGCAGCAGGAATGGATAAGAAAAAAATAGATAAGAGAAAATAGAAGAAAAGAGCTAAAAGCTGTGTGGGTAGAAATAAACAAGAAGGTATCCAAATAATAGTACTCCCAGAAAGCAGAAAAGAGGAGAGGAAATATCTGAAGAAATAAAATGATAAATATTCCAGAATTAAGAGAAGATCTCAGATTGAAAGGGCTCATAGAATGCCAAATGAAACAGATAAGAAAAGTCAGAATAAAATCCTGAATGAAAACAAAGAGATGGTTCTAAAAGCTTCAAGAAAGAAAGAGTAGATCACCACTAATGGAACAAGATATAGGTCAACAGACCTCCAATAGAAATACTGGAAGCAAGAAGGCAATGGAATAATATTTTTTAAAATACTGAAGGAAAAGAACTTGAACTAGAATTTTATGTGCATTATGTCATTTAAATATGAGAACATAATAAAAAAATTTCCAGTCATACAAGGCTTCAGAAGGTCTGAAACATAAATTCCAACTTTAAAAACACTCTTGAAGAGCTTAAATCACAACAATAAAAACAACTATAGCAACTTATAGATCACATGCTTTTTTACTGGGCACTGTTCTGAGAGGTTTCATAAGTAACAAATAAATGAGATTAATTCATTGAATTAACTCAAATAAATAAATCTTGGAGGATGTTGTAAGAGATATGGAAAGAAAAGATGATCAAAGTACACATAAAAGTTTATTGCTGCCTAGAAAAGGCAATAACCAAAGAAAAGAGAAAGAAAAAGTAGAGTCAAAACAATTCATTAAAATAGAGATGGGGCACATGCTAAATTACTTGTTTTGTTAGGAATCAGTCAGGATTTTAATAAGTTAAAGAAACTAACATAGAGATAATAAGTTATATAGATATAGGTCTTAAGAACAAGAACCATAAGGACAAGATGAAGGGATTAAAATGGAATGAATTGTTTCTTTTTTATTTGTAAAAGGCAAGCCTACAAAGTTAATAAAAGTAAATGTGAGACATTATCTTTGTGACATGAGGGTGGGGTAGGATTTCTGAAATAAACTATGGTGAAGGACATCATAGATAAGGTTAATTTGGCTTTTAGTGGGAATATAGACTAGTGTAATCATTATGGAAAGAAATTTGGTAGTATTTAATCAAAGAGCATAAGAGTATAGTACATGCAGCTCTGATACAGTAATACTAAGTGAAATAAGCCAAACACAAAGGACAAATACTGTATGATTTCATGTATATGAGGTACATAGTATAGTTAAATGTATACAGGCAGAAAATAGAATAGTCGTTACAAGGGTTAGGGGAGCAGAGAATGGGAGTTATTGTTTACTGGGTACAGAATTTCAGCGTGGGATGAGGAAAAATTCTGGAGATGGGATAGTAATGATGGTTATGCAACAATGTACTTAAAGCCCCTGCGTACTTAAAACAGTTAAAATGATATATTTTAGGGCGCCTGGGTGGCTCAGTTGGTTAAGCGACTGCCTTTGGCTCAGGTCATGATCCTGGAGTCCCAGGATCGAGTCCCGCATCGGGCTCCCTGCTCAGCAGGGAGTCTGCTTCTCCCTCTGACCCTCCCCCCTCTTGTGCTCTCTCTCTTTCATTCTCTCTCTCAAATAAATAAATAAAATCTTTAAAAAAAAATGATATATTTTATAGTAAAATGGTAAATGTGTGTATTTTGCCTCACACACAAAAAACTTCAATAGTAAAAAAAACAAATAATCCAATTAAAAAATGGGCAAAAGACACAGATATTTCATCAAAAAGAGATACAGATGATGAATAAGCACATGAACAGATGTTCAATACCATTAGTCATTAGGGAAATGCAAATTAAAACCACAATGTGTAGTGTACCCAACCACCAGAAGAGTTTTAAAAAAATGATTAACATCAAATGCTCCTGCGGATGTGGAGGAATTGGATGTCTCCAGTTTACTGGTGGGAATGTAAAATGCTACAACCACTTTGGAAAATAGTTCAGCAGTTTCTTATAAAACAAAATCCATACTTAGCATATCACCAAATCACATTCTTGGGCATTTATCCCAGAGAAATAAAAATTTATGGTCACACAAACACCTGTATATAAATGTTTATATTAGCTTTATTTATTAACCAAAAAATGGAAAAAACCAAAATGTCCTTCAACAGATGAATGTTACATCATGAAAGAGAATACCACTGAGCAATACAATGGAATAAACTATTGATATATGCAACAGTTGGATGGATCTCAAAGGGAATTACGCTTAGTGAAAGAATCAATCTCAAAAGGTTACATACTATATGATTCCCTCTATATATATTCTTAAAATGATAAAACTGTAGAGATGCTGAACAGAGTAGTAGTTGCCGGAAACCAGGGATCGTTGGTGTGACTGTAAAGGGGTAGCACAAGGAAGACCTTTGTGGTGATGGAACAGTTCAGTATCCTGATTGTGGTGGTGGTTACATGAAGCTATACATGGGCAAAATTACACAGAACCACACACACATATGTTCACACACAAATGAGTTAATGTAAAAATAGTTAAAACTGAATATGGTCTATAGTCTAGTTAACAGTATTAAACTAATGTCAGTTTCCGATTTTGATATTGTACTACAGTAAGATATAGATACAATAAGGTAAGATATCCTTATTGGGGAAGCTAGATGAAGGCTTCAGGATACTCTTATGTATCATTTTTGCAACTTTTTTTTTTTTTTTTTTTTTTAAGTAGGCTCCACACTCAGCCCGGAGCCCAAACTCACAACCCTGAGATCAAGACCTGAGCTGAGATCAAGAGTAGGGCACTTAACTGACTGAGCCACCCAGGCGACCCATTTTTGCAACTTTCTATCAGTCTCCAATTCTTTCAACATTAAGAACTTAAAAAAAATCTACATGCACATAAAACAGTCTATGTTTTACAGAACATAAATAAGTACACAGAAATGCCCGGCATGTGCCTTTGCATCACTTCTTGTACGTAAAGTCTTTAAAGGGTAATAAAATAAATTATCATTAGCCTTGCACTGGCTGGTGATGACAGTACGCCATAAAAATAGGAATATGATAAAGTTCTAAGAGGTTAAAAAAGTAAATCTATTTTAACTCTGTAGATGAAACTTTTTACAAAAAGAATTTTGTAAGAGTCCAAGTTAAAGAGACAGATTGTAGATGAAATCTTAGCTCTGCCACTTAGTAGCTGTGTGACTCTAGGCAAGCTACTCTGCTTCAGTCATCTTATCAGTACAAATGGGAACAATACAACTCATCCCCAATGTTCTTGGGAGTATAAATGGGAATAACATAGGTAAATTGTTAGCATAATGCCTAGCACATAGTAAGCACTTATTTGTTTCTATAATTATAAATGCAACCACCAAAATTATCTCTCAAACTGGCTGACAAAATATATAAAATTTTATCTTTCCTCTAGAAACTCAAACTAAACCGGTAAGATCAGGAACTGTGTTAATCTTTTTCATTGTTATATTATGAAGTTTTACACACAAATAAAATATTTGTCAAATACATGAACAATTACAGGGCTATATTCCACCTCATCAGTAAATCTTTACTATGTAAAGTTATGTACCTTCATCCTTCATGTTTCGATCTATCTGTGGACCAGCATTCCTTTCTCGGAATTGTATGCCCTGCATGTGTCTTTGCATTACTTCCTGTATTACTTCAAACAATGGTTGATCCTGTTTGAGACATAATGGATATTATTTCTGTTAGAAATGACATTTTTCTTACCTTCTCTCAAATCCCACAACTGAGATTTTGTGAAACATATATTGTCCTTTGGGGAAGAAATGGGGATCAGAGACTGGGGAAAGAAGGAGCTCCTATACACTGAATCGTACAGTCAGCCTTTGGCATACGAATATTTAACATATTGTAGTTTTGACTATTCATGTCTGTGACATGAAATAGTTTATAATTTTGCTGACACGTGAAAATGATTCTTGTGAAAATTCTTGTGTATAATTTCTATTAGAGTGAATTGTGCAGCTAATAAATGTATCTATCTTAAGCAGAGATCTAAACTTTAAATTGGCACCGCTGTTCTTACTCATCCACATATATAGTAATGGGGATAAATTACATACTGAAGTGATACTTTAGGTAAAAACGTTTTTGAGAAATGTTCTTTGAATATTTCATAATAAAAACATCATGGGGACATAGATCTCTGCTAACTCTAAGGTGGTTTAGAAGTCCTCCACAGTCACATACCAAACAAACTATAATGTAAAGGTAGATCAGAAGTGGCAAAAGTACAGTATCATTGTGCATTATTGACTGGGAAGAAAACCACTCAAAATGTTTATTTATTCTGCACTGTTCACAGGATAAACTCTGGACTACCCGGATTGGTGATCAGGCTCTCCACAACCTGGTTCACCCTTTCCCACCTACTCTTACTACCCAGCAGGTACCCTCCACAAAAAGCCAAACTAGACTAAGCAGTATGTCCTAACCTCTGCTTCAATCCACCCTGCACTTTATTTTCCTTTCACCTCTAAGGTCTTCCCACAACTTCCCTCATCTCTGCTGAAATCCTACTCATCTTTAAGGTTCAGTTTAGGTGAAATTTTAGCTACTTTATGAAGTCCTCCCTGAGAACCACCTACTAGATTATCTCTCTCCCTTCTATGCACAGCATTTCCCATACACCTCCTTTTACAATGGCCATATTATGTACATATCATCTCTTCTATCATGTTGCAAGTTCTTTAAGCAAGAAGCAAGTCTTATCTCTGCAATTGCTCATAGAACTAAGCAGGTGCTAAAACATATACCAATACTTGAATTTTTCAGATTTGGATTCTTTATTACATACATTTTTATATTAGAAGCTAAAAGTTATTTTTCAGGAAAAAAATTGTTTGAAGAGGATTGTTACCAGTGTGCCGGCAGACAAAGGAACAGAATCATCTGTAGGATACATTCTGGAAACTGGGCACTTGAGAATGTCTAGGCCATTTGGAACCATTTTACAGTAATCCTGAATACACTGTAGCCACCACCACACAGCATCCCGGCAATTGTATCTGGCATAAGTTCCTTCACCCAGGAGATTAGGAATGAGACCGTGTCTTAGGGTACCAGCAAATGCTAAAATAATATTCCTAAAACAACAGAATTAAGTGGATCATTTGACATGAAAACAATCACTTAAAAGATTTAAGTCCTTTTTGTGACTATTATTTCAGATGCATTTTCTCTCTTGTCCCTATTTCTTTGAATTTTCATGTAGAAAGTGGTCATAATATGAGAGATTAAGCACTGAATTAAAATCTTGAAACCTTAATCCTAGTCTTGGCTTTTTCTCTGACAATCTGTGTGGCTTACCCTCTTTGGGATAGTTTTTTCATCTGTGGATTTAGGTATTGGACTGGCTTTTAGGGTCCCTTCTAGCTCTAGATTCTACTTTTGAAATCTGTGGTATTTCAAAATCTAAGTAAATATGACATGAACTTTATTATTTTAAATACCAAAGCAAATACATAAGAAAAGGGCAAAAGCTGACCTTGAAAATCATGATTTATTTTCAAAAATTGGTAAAGAATACTTAATCTTTTAAGTATTATTGTACTATCATATACCAAATGACAACTTCATAAGATGGGATGGCATTTCTAAAAGGGGCATGAAACTAAGACGGGGGTTTAAAACCTTGCATTGCCATCTGTATGATCTAGGAAAAGTCATTTAAAATGTCTAGGCCTCAGTGCTTTTTGGCTAAACCATTTAGAAATTTAATTAATTTTGTATCTCAGTTTAATGCCCATCTCTTAAAAAACAGTGCAATAAAAGCCTTTCTTGTATTCTGCAGTACAAGTGTTAGTATGGATAGTGACACTTCCAATTAATAAAAGGTCAGAATGCGGCAATCGTAACCATCCAGAACAATGTCATACACTTGAAACTTGAATAAAAAGACCTCTGTCCATGAATATCTCTGCAGAAGGAGGAAGTAGAACTCTCTGTGGTACAGATAGCCAATGTGCCCACCAAAATGGCTTTCCTACATGCCTCAACCTACTTTTCAGCTGGCTGTGGCCAGATTACTGGATTCTAAGGCAAGAAGGTGAATGGAACTGATGTATGTTAAGTGCATGGAACAGGTGTATTTTCCCCACACTCTTTCCCTCTCTGCCAGCTGACTGGAGAGTAGTACTCAGAGGCCCTAGGAGATGGTCGATTCTCAAGATGAAGGAGCCTATATCCCTGAATCACTATGTGGAAAGCTGCCTCCTGAACACCCATTTTGGACCAGAAGCAAGAAATAAATTTCATTTGTGAAAAACCATTGAAATATAAGAATTTATAATTTATAACAGCTAGCACTACCTTAACAAATACATTATCCTCTTGGAATCATCTAAATCGGGGTTGGCAAACTTTTTCTGCAAAGGACCAGATAGTAAATATTTTAGGCCTTGTTGGCCATATATATGGTCCCAGTCATGTATTCTTCTTCTTTTTAAATGACTGTTTAAAATGGTAAAAACCGGGGCGCCTGGGTGGCTCAGTCATTAAGCGTCTGCTTTCACCTCAGGTCATGATCCCAGGGTCCTGGGATCGAGCCCCACATCAGGCTCCCCGCTCCGCGGGAAGCCTGCTTCTCCCTCTCCCACTCCCCCTGCTTGTGTTCCCTCTCTCGCTGTGTCTCTCTCTGTCAAATAAATAAATAAATAAAATCTTTAAAAAAAAAAAAATGGTAAAAACCATTCTTTGCTCCCAGGTCATATAAAACAGGTGATAGGCCATATTTCTCTGACCCCTGATCTAGATAGTCATATGTAAAATTAAGAAGCACAAATTGTTGATAGCATATAAAAGTGATAATTGGAGCCCAGGTAACAAGGAAAATAATAATAATGATTTTAAAAACTAATATTTATGTAATGCTTAGCATGTGACAGACACTGTTCTAGACATTCATTTAATCCTCACTAGGGGCGCCTGGCTGACTCAGCTGGTAGAGCATGTGACTCTTGATCTTAGAGTTGTAGGTTTGAGCCCCACGTTGGGTGAAGAGATTACTTAAAAAAAATAAAATCTTTTTTTTAAAAGATTTTATTTATTTATTTGAGAGAGAAAGCACATGCACGCGTGTGAGTGAGCATGAACAGGGGGAGTGGCAGAGGGACAAGAAAACTCCCTGCTGAGCATGAAGCCCTACACAGGGCTTGATCCCAGACACTGAGATCATGACCTGAGCCGAAGTCAGATTCTTAACGGACTGAGCCACCCAGGCACCCTCAAAAAATAAAATCTTAAAAAGAAATCCTTAGAAAAACCCTGTAAGGTAAGTACTATCACCATTTTATAGAGTACAAAGAGGATAAATAATGTATCAGCTGGTAGTTTGGAACCAGGATTAGAACCTGGCAGTCTGGCCCAAACCCAAGTACTTAACCACTACACTGTGCTGAATCCTAATGTTCCATTTCCTACTTCTTAATCATAGTTATTTAGGAACATTTAAGGAAAAAGCAAATAGCCTCCCAAATTTCTACAGCCTCACAACGGTCTCTTAAGTGAATAAGAAAAGGTCTTATTATATTAGGTAATAGGGAAGAATGTAATACATTTCAGATGCCCACTTAGAAATCTTCAATTTAAAAAAGAAATTTTCAATTTTAAAAAGACCAAAACCAGAACTTTTGTCATCTGGAGAGGCAAACTTCAGTTTTTTTGAATGACATCAAAACAAAGTATCACATAAATGCTTTTTCTGCTGAAAGTTTTAACTTGTAGAGCAGTGCTGTCAAATGCTAGCCTTGGGCTGCTGAAGATCACCTGGAGCCCTTGTGGAAACACAGATTTCCATCTGCTACTCTACCCTCTCCATCCCCACATTCAGAGGTCCAGCATAAGGACCGAGAATTTGCATTTCTAGCAAGTTCTCAGGTGATGGTGACACCGCTGATCTGTGGTACTGATTTGTGTTGATTTGAGTGGCACCGCTGTACAGCTTCTCTTTTCTACCTTTGACAATTTCATTCATATTATTGTGACATAAGAAAACATTATTTTAAGACTAAAAGACACAACTGGAGGTTACAAGGCCTCACAACACTTAGAGGAAAACCTGATACTATAATTCTTTCTACAGGACTCAGGCTTCATTATAGAAGGAAAAAAATGATAGAATTCAAATTTTACCTAAAAGTTCATCTAAGTTCTTAAACTTAATTTGGGCATAGAAATTTTACTCTTTAGTGAGTGATGTTAGTAACATGGTTACACATTTTTTATTTTTACTGAGATCAATTAGCAAACGCTGAAGATAATCTGACTTGTAACATGAAGGACTAGAATATAATAACTTCAAAGATATTCACTCCTTTGAAATTCTATGATCTTATTAAATGAACATGTAAAAAAAAAAACACTTAAGGAAAACATACCTCCCAAATGTTACGAGTAGATGGTAAGAAAGAAAGTTTGAAGAGCATGTGAAAAACATTTAGATATAAACTTGCATTGCAACTTTTTAGAGATCTCCTACCTGGCCTCTAAATAGCGTCCAGTAATCAGCAGTAGACCTCTCAGTGCAATAAAAGTATCCCTTCCCCAGCAGCGGAAAATACCAGAAGAAAAATGAGGTAAGCCTAACAGAAAACAACAAAGTAATATGTTAATCTTAATAATACACACAAGCCTATGAACTCCATTACTACAGGCCAGTTCCTCTAAGTCAAGGGGACAAGAATGGGGGAGTCTGCAAACCCTCTAAAATTGTCTTCAAAATGTGTGACTATATGTATGTCAACATTTCTGTGATGAGGGTCCATATTCTTTTTTTTTTTTTTTAAGATTTTATTTATTTTTGAGAGAGAGAGAGAGAGCACAGAAAGAGGGGAGGGGCAGAGGGAGAAGCAGGCTCTCTGCTGAGCAGGGGGCCAGAGGCAGGGCTCGATCCCAGGGACCAGGACCTGAGCAGAAGCAGGCACTTAGCCAACTGAGCCACCCAGGCGCCCAGAGGTCCCATATTCTTATTCCTCTTTGTCTTTTTATTCTTATTACATTCTTAAGGGAATCTGTGACCTCAAAGAGATTAAGAATCAGGGCTAGAGAGGGATTCTTATCTAAATTGATTAGAA
The DNA here is from genome assembly GCF_004348235.1 of Phoca vitulina. NCBI lineage: Eukaryota > Metazoa > Chordata > Mammalia > Carnivora > Phocidae > Phoca > Phoca vitulina. The sequence continues at coordinate 18,602,648 of NW_022589705.1, forward strand.
TGTGAGTCTTTAAACATAGATAAACGTTCTTTTGATAAATTAATGGTTGAAATCAGAGATCTAATATTTAACAAAGAAACAAACACTTAATATAATATTAATGATATATATATATTTTTAGTAACACAAGTGGGAAAGTTTACTAAAGCATAAAGTACACTCTCCAGATATGAGAGTAGAAGAGCTCAAGAAAGAGAGCTGTGCCATATAATACTAATGATATATTTGAAAAGATTCTACCTGCAATTAGAGGCAACAAATTAAATATGAAATGATTATCTTAATGATACATAACTGAACATGTTTATTAATCTATCAATCTAGAGTCTTTAATACCAAATTTCCCATTAATTCAAAACAACTTAAAAGTGTTATGGGGTGCCTGGGTGGCTCATTCAGTTAAGCATCTGCCTTTGGCTCGGGTCATAATCCTGGGGTCCTGGGATTGGGCTCTGCATCAGGCTCCCTACCCAGCAGGGCATCTGTTTCTCCTTCTCCCTCTGCCCCTCCCCCTACTTGTGCTCACACTCTCTCACTCTCTCTCAAATAAATAAAAAGAAGTGTTACAGTTTGTTGGCCAGTTTTTACAAAAGAAAATAAGGATTTCAGGTGCCAAATGACTTGAACATTATAGGTAACTGTAGCCTTTAGGCACGAGATAAAATAGGGTGATTGATGGATAAAATCTAAAATTTTACTTCTACACTGAGTTTAGTTTCTTATAAAACATGTCAAGAATACACTGTTATCCTTATTTGTACTAAAACCAATAATCAGTAGGAAAGTAAAGGAAACTAGGATTCTACTCAGAAAAGAAATATGCTAAAGCAAAAATGTAACACATATCTCAGGAAGGGAAAACTAAGGACTTAAATAAAATGCACACAGTATTCATTCATAACTATCTTCTAAGCATTTAACACAATCTAACATTATCTTGTTTGCTTGTTTTCTGGTTTGTTGCATGAATAACTGTCCTTCCCTAGTGGAAAATAAGATTCACAGTTACAGAAACCTTATCTGGCTTGTTTACCAAACTATATCTATCACTGACAATTGTAACTGGTATATAATATATATAAAAATTTACTGAATGAATGAAATAAAAGGCTAATTATAAAAGATAAATTGAGAGGGAAAAGAATTTGACTAAGATAAAAGAAAATTTTGGCCGTTTAAGGTTCTGCTAATTGGGTCTTTACCTTTTTTGGAGTAGACATTATTTTCTAAGAAGGATCAGAACTAAAGATAACATTAGACACTTCTTTTCTGCATCATCTCCAAAATAACAGTATAAAATTTCCTTAAACACTTTGTGTATTATTTACACATGGTTGATTATTGATATATGGTTTATATACGGTTGATCATTATAACTTTGATGACAATGAGGACAGCAGTTAACATATATAGTACTCTATGCCACACAGACTTCCTGGTACTTCAACCCATCTAACACCTTGAATGAAATATAAGTATAGGTAGATTTAAGGGCGATTTTGAGTTGGTATGTCCCAAAGTACAATCTGTCTTTGTTAAGAAGTCAAAACTATAAAATCTCTAGCACTGATACGTGGAAATGTTTGCATTAACTTTTGACCTCTAAGAGTATATGACTTATAGATCATATATTTTGTGAGTGATTTCTACCTTGTCATTTATTATACAAGTTTACAATTATAATTTTTTTTGTCCTACTATCACCAAAGGCCTTGGTATTCATTTTAAAATGAACCCCCCAAAACCTGTCTGCAAATATGAGTACGGTTCTATACTTTGTTAGTATGGAGTGTACAGAACACTCCCTTGGGATACTGGAAGAAAATATCAAAACTTCTATTTATATTTCTCAATTTATCTTTATAGTTTCTATTTTTGTTTTATACTGTACTTGATCATAAGTATACTGGGTATCATAACTTCTATCAATATATCATTTATAATATCAGTATATCAGTATATTTATTTTGGGAGTGCTTAACAATAGCAGTGAATAATAAAAAATGTTGAGATCACTATTTTGTGTAATAGGCTTCAAAGCAGTAGGCTTTAAAACCAAATTCTGCACATCAATTTTTTTTCCACAATGACCTAGTTCAGTTTCATGAGCATCTGCATGGATTCACAGGGGAAATATAAGTATCAGGAGAAGATGAAATAGTTGAATGAAAATCTAAAACATGGTTATGTAATTAAAGCATATAATCATTCTAAATGAAAAGTTAATTTCTTTTTTAGTTGTCAGGTCTTACTAAGTCTTTTTTCTTGGTCTGGGTAGATGCAAAGTTAAGGGTAAACAGAGGAAATCACATAAATACTATTACTTTCATCCTGGGCAGTTAGGTAATTTTCAGTTTAGTTTGGAAAGTTCTAAATTCAGTGGCCTTAAATGTTAAGCACTTTCTATAAATAGCTTGAAGTTGCATTAAAAAGAAAATAAAAGCCTGTTCTTAGATTTGTTACTTAATTCAGGTTTTAATACTACTTGCAGGAAAGGATGCCAAAAAATATAGCTGAAAGCATTTGAATGCAATTAGACATATAATAAAAAAAAATATTTAACATTTGTTTTGTGTTTTGTAACTTGTAGAGGATCTTTCCATTATCTCTTGGTAATTTCCCAATTTTTTAAATTGGGAAAAAAGTATAATACAAAAAGGTAGTAAAACAAATCTGATAAAAAAATACAAAATGTCAACAGTTGGAAAAAAACAGAAACATGCAAAAGGATTAACCAGCCACAATGAAAAACACACAAAAATAAATGCCTGTTGCACAGTATTAATTAAATAGTAAGCACAAATATTAGTTCTACAAGTGAATATAAAATTTTACTAAGCAGTCACATAAAATCTTGGATAACATCATGAGTCTTTTTTTAAAAATGGTGATTTCCCCATAACTTTTCCTCCTTGAACAATATTGACTGACACATTTTAACCTTTTTTTAACATTTAGCATTTATGGAATTTCTTACCTGCAGCTAGAGACACACAACACTGCTCCTTTTCTTTTGTGATCTCATTTAGCCTGTATGGTACATCCATAAGTGAAGGTGAAAGAAGTGGCAGAGAAGGGCACTTTCCTACTCCACACATCTGCACTGATCCCAGTGAAAGGTGTTTCACAAAGGTAGACCCATTCTGAACAAAGCTGTAACAAAGTGACCGAGTTTAAAATATTAAATGTAGAACTACAAAAATTTTATTATTTATTTACTTACAAAGTTTTATTGTGATAAGAATGCTTAACTTGAAATCTACTCTCTTAACAGATTTCTAACTGTACAAAGCAGTAATACTGTTATTTACAGGCACAGTGTTACACAGCAGATCTCTAGAACTTACTCATCTTGTGTAACCATTGTTTCAAAAATTCATTTTAATTGGTTTCTTTCCTTCAACTAGGCTCTCTATCAGATGTGTAACAATGGTAATACTGGCTGAAAACATTTTCAATTTGGTTAGATTTCAGAACTGCTTTCATTTCACCCAGTATTATGGCTGGCTTTAAGTCCAAGGCCTATTGTGCAACAAATGGAAGGGCTGAAGTTCTGTTTTTTTTCCAAAGATTTTATTTATTTATTTGAGAGAGAGAGAGAACATGAGCTGGGTGAGGGGCAGAGGGAGAAGCAGACTCCCCGCCGAACAGGGAGCCCAATGCAGGGCTCAATCCTGGGACTCGGGGATCAGGACCTGAGCCAAAGGCAGACGCTTAACTGACTGAGCCACCCAGGCACCCCTGAAGTTTTGTTCTTTCTGAAATTATTCCCAAATCAGTTTGGTGGCTCTTCAGTGGTACATTCTGATCTGTAATTTCATTTTAGGGAAATTCATCACTAAAGGCAAATTTCATTCATAATGATAGCAGAATAATTTTTCTCTTAATTAATGAAAGATTAGAAAAAACTGTGTATTCATATTCTAAAAATTGTATCTGTTAACAAGTCAAGGAATAAATAGAAGCAAATAATATGAAACAATTAAATTTTCCCATGAACATGTGTTTTTAGTTTTACTGAACAGATTTTAATACTTACGTTTGTTTTTGTGTGCTCCAGATAAAAGGATACATATACATTTACTATCCACTTACAACTTTTTCAACTCTATGAATCTATGACAATTCCTCATGTTTTGGTCTTTTAAGAGTATATAAACTGACTGCATATGGTTTCTACACAAACATGCCTATTTACTCAAGCTTTGTTGGATATACCTTGACATCTGCTTCCATGCTATATCCAGAAGAGTGGTGTATGCACCAATTAATATAGCATCAAAGTAACATGGGATAAGATAACGTGGGATCTGCTTCAGGTAGAAGAACATAGCCTGCAACCATTTACCAACCTGTTATAAAAATAATTTTAAAAGTTAATTTGGTGTGTTTACAGGCTAGGTGCATTTTAAGAGGTAAATCCAAACATGCAGCTCTACTATCTAGTAATCTATCAACCAGATTTCCATTTATTAGAATGGGAAGATGATGAAGAAGGGAGGAACATATTTCAGGTTAGAAAACCGTTATTTTATTTAAAGACTTTATTTATTTATTTGACAGAGAGAGAGAGAGAGAGAGCAAGAGCAGGAACAGAAGCAGGGGGAATGGGAAAGGGAGAGCAGGGAGCCTGATGCGGGGCTCGATCCCAGGACCCTGGGATCATGACCTGAGCCGAAGGCAGACACTTAATGACTGAGCCACCCAGGTGCCCAAAAACTGTTAATTTTATATATACCATAGTAATATAGTTTTTATTGTTTCCTTGTTTTGTGAACTAGAATAGAGTTTTACTTACTTCCGCAATAGTTCCGGATCGTGAAATAAGTCGGTTACTGACATAGTCAATCATCCAATCTCCAGATCTCAAATTATCACAAAAGGGATGCCCCAAGTCATTCTTTGGTCTTATTTCTGCCAAGACGGACATTAATCCTGAAAATTCATAGAAATATCGTGCTGTTATTGGCAGAGGCAATTTGTTCCCATAGCCTGGGCTACTGCTGTCTCTAAAGATGTGGGGTGAACACATATAGAGGTAGACACAAGGGCTGCAAAGACCACAGTGGCACTTCCCATGGTTGGAGATATCTGTGGCAACACTGGCTTGACCTGAGATATAAAGACATACTGAAGGAGACTACTGTCGCAGGAGCTATGCAGAGCTTTCCAAGATTCCCAACTTCTGAGACTTGTCTTGTTCTTCTGAATTTTAATATTATAATATTCAAAGGCAACTAACTGGCATAGTTTCCCTGCCCTAAGGCATTGGGGGGAAAATTGATAAGTCTGTATCTTCTCATGTTGAAAAGTGGCAGAATCATTAATATTCAGGCAATCACAGGACTGGTTTCAGAGAGAGCAAGAGCATCTCTGGTGATAATAATAATAAGGCCTGCTTTGGAAAGGATCTTTGAAATGTAACAAGAGGGAGTTGGAACTAAAGCTACCAAGGTGAGGTATATGAGCATATCCTTAAGTAATACTCAAACAGAAACATTAGAATTTCTATGCATACATAGTAGTTTTTGTTATTTCAATGACAGAACAATAGTACTTCTTTCATTACCCAATAATGTAATAATTTCCACCTTAAAAATATTGTATTAATAGCCTCACCAAGTTCATTTTGACTAAATTTATTTATATATTTAGGATTTAATTTTACTGTGTATATAGCATGTCTTGAGAATAAAAAAATAAATATGTAAATTTAAGATGTAGTTCTTTCTCTTAAGGGGCTTACATCCTTCTTTGGGAAACAAAGCTTAAAACATAAAAAAAACTAGGAAACAAGACAGTATAAAATAATGCTCCACTTTTTTTTTTTTTTATTTGACAGAGAGAGACACAGCGAGAGAGAGGGAACACAAGCAGGGGGAGTGGGAGAGGGAGAAGCAGGCTTCCCGCTGAGCAGGGAGCCCGATGTGGGGCTCGATCCCAGGACACTGGGATCATGACCTGAGCCAAAGGCAGACGCTTAACGACTGAGCCACCCAGGCGCCCCAATAATGCTCCACTTTTGCTCTAGCATTTTCAGGGGAGGCTAATAAAGCTCAGTAAATGTAAGTTTCACTTGTTGAATAATGGTGACATGATGAAGCAGCATTTTAGGAAAAGAGATCTGATCAATGGGATAGAATGGTCTGTGGAAGAGGTAACAAGAAATTGGAAAACTGATTACTTGATTTTGCAGACAGGACTTAGTCTTTGAATAGGGTGTTAACTACGAAAATAAAAGGATATGGTATACCACAGAGAACAGAAAAAAATCCAGGCACAATTACTGATTGAGTACCAAAGATAAAAGGGACAGAACCAAAAACAGATTCCTGGATTCCAACATGACTGAATATGTATTATTATAAGAAGTAGGGAAGAAGAGAAGGGGTATTGTTTAGAGGAGAGAAAGTCAATGAAGTTAAGTCTGACTTAATTGGATGTTGCTATTAAGAGCCTGCTAGAAATAGCCAGTGGAATGCTGGAAATATTAAACTGTCAGAGAAAAAAGGGATTGATATAAAGTAAAAAGTAAATCAGGAGAAGGTAAATCAGGAAAGAGTTAGTGAAGAACTAGAACTTAACTTTAAGAAAGACAAAGGCCAGAAAAGAAGTTCAGAAAAGTGTGGTCTTTTCAGTCAGGGAGCAGAAGGAATTCAACAGCTTGGGGTGAAAATGGAGTAAACAGCTGTCTATGAGTGGTAACATACACATTTCTCTATTTCTCACAGCACAAAACATTTTGTGTTGAAAATTAGACTGTTTTAGAAAAAAATGTCAAAAGTACAAAAGTATAGAAGAAATTTATTGAGAGCTTCTTGTGTACTTGGTTGTGAAAGTACAAAAGCTAAAAAAAAGAATGCAAAAAAGGCAAACATTCTTCTTTCTCAAGGTACAATCTACTTAGTGGAGTTTCAAAGCTAACAATTATAAAGTACTAGCTATGAACTAAGTGTTATTTAAGTGCTTTGTGGAAGATGTAAGAATCGAACTCATCCTTAAAGATGGGTTAGGTGGACAAAGAAAATAAGGAGTTGCAAAGGAGGCATGACATGTGGAATACTGTATGAACTAGGAATACATGTGTGATAAACCAAATTTCCTAGACAAAAATCCAAGAAAATATTTCCAACACGATGGGTTACACTGATAATTAAATATTTAGATCCTATGTCCTGCCTTACAACTACTCTAATTGCATAATGTTTTATTGTAAGTTCTCTTTGTAGGATAAAACAAATATGCAATGAGACAAAGTTTCCATTAGATGAAAAAGGAAGATGAATGTATTATATTTATAACCTAGTCCCATTTGGGGCCCAAATAAATTTTCTCATTTAGTCTTCAAAAAAGCCTATGAAAGAGACAATATTATTCACATTTTATAGAGGCAGAAATTGGGGCACAGAGAAGTTAAGTTACTTGTTGGAGGTCAATGAATGAGTAGGTGGCAGAGCCACAATTTGAACCCAAGCAGTTGAATTCTGAGCCCATACTTTAATTCTATAAAGAAGATACCAAATGACCCTAAAAAAAAAAAAAAGAACCCAAAAGCTTAACTATCCTTGTATTTGCTTACCTTGAAGCCCCGCATATTTAAGAGATGACCAGTTTGGTATGTCATAACAGCCTCCACCATCTTCTTGTTCTTCTGCTTCACATCGGTAAAGTACCTGATTCAGTTCAGCCAAAGTTAATTTTGAGGCAATGCTAAGAAGTAGAAAATAAAAAGAACTGGTTAAATACAGTAAAATTTCACTTGCTGTCAACAAAGAAGAAAATCTGAATCATAACCATAAAATGTCTTAGCAATGTATGTTTTAGTAACTCAGCATTAAATATACATGTAATATATGTTATAAATAATAATTAAAGGATAAAACATGCTAAAAATTCAGTTGGAAAGTAACATTTCTTTCAAGCCAAGAAAATAATCAATTGCTAAATTTTATTACTTAGAAGTATGCTGGAAAAATCTTTTGGTTGCTACAACCTTCTTCTCACAAATTTGCTTTTTCAATCTTTCTAGATGGGCTTGGTTTTTTTCCCCTTCTTTATATTCTCCCAAGGAGGACATCAATAACTTTTTATGCTAATTATCTTAAAATCAAAATACTTGTCAAGGACCAGCAAAGGGATATCAAAAGTCACAGTCAACCACCTTAGAAATCATGTATTTCTCTCCTTTCCCTTCTCTCCTCTCCTAAGGTGGCACTGTCCTTTAGCTGTGTTATTCAAGAAACCAAGATTGAAGATGCTTCTTGATAATAGTCAGAAGGAGGTATCTATCATGGCCTTGGTTTCCCCTTTGTCCAGGTAGCAGTGAGACTGTATAATTGACCACACTTGAATACAATGAAAACCCTACTTTTTTACAATTCTAGCTGTTCAGGTCATTTTATTCTACAGAACTGAACACATATCCTCTTGAATGTACTTCCTTCTTTCTCTTTTAGTTCTATCTCAACTGAGAAAATTATAGTTGGCTGTGCTTTGTTCCCTGTTTCTGCCAGACTCTGTCCTCACAGCTGGGACTGGCTCTTCCTTCATCCGCAGTTTGTGAGTCAAGTTTGATCAAATCAATCAGCAGTCTCAATGCCAACTCCATTCTAGGCAAATATTTTTTGACATGTAGCCAGTGAACTTGCATATGAATTACCTGGAGAGCTTATTAAGATGCAGATTTCTTGGCCTTCCCCCAAGATAATCTGAGTAGGTCTGAGGATGAATATGCATTTTATAAGCATTCCACAGAAACATAAAACTGCTTCATCACAGGTATTTTTAGAATGCAAATATTTTTCTAATAGTTTGAGTTAAGAATTAATATCCTTATGAGAAAAGCTCTTATAAAAACAAAAAATTGAACACAATCAAAAAATGGGTCAGTAAAAAATGGTATTTCACTGAATTAATACATAGCCAATGAACAAAACCAAAAAATTTAGCTTAGGGGCACCTGGCTGGCTCAGTGCAAAGAACATGTGACTCTTGACCTCAAGAGTCATGAGTTTAGGCCCCACATTGGGTGTGGAGCCTACTTCAAAAAAATAAATATTTAAAAAAATGATGTGGAAGGAATATAGTGTATGCAACTTAGTCTCAGATAGTTCAGAAAAATTGTGTGCATGTGTGTGTGTATACAGATGTATGTGTGTGTTTGCCTGTATCTATAGCTACATATAGAGAGTGCAAGAGTGTGAGAGAGTGCACATGCAAGGACACATACAAATGATAAAGCAATAGGACAAAATGTTAACAACAGATGATGCTGATATGACTATTGGTCCTTGGACCACCATCTGAGTAGCAAGGATACAGAGGAACCTTAAAACTGCTTAAATCAGGCTTGTGGTAACTTATCAGTTATTAAAGTGGCAAATCTCCATAAACTAAGGCATACTTACAAAGCAAAAGGAATTTTTAATATAGGATCTGAGTTGTCAACAGCAAGGCTCCCAGATTTAAAGTGAGGACTGAACTGTGTCAGATGATTTCGAAGAATTCCAACAGTGACTTGTGCATGTGGGTCAAGACTAACTCTGAAAATGTTAATTAAAAAATGGTTACTTCATAGGAATGATTTATTCAAAATTAACAGAATATGTAATCTATTTTACAAGCCAAGTCAACAGTTTGAACTCCAACATACCTGAATATAATAACACTTCCTGGAGACAAGTTTTCAAATTCTATTTCTTGAATATACTCATTGGGTCCTTTTGTGGCAACTCCAGCTTGTTTAACAATTTTACTTTCACTAAGCTTGAAAAAAATTGTATAAAACCATTCAATCAATAATTCTAATGTCTGTAAGATGTTAAACAGTAGTAAGATGAGAGTCCCAAATACCTGAATATGTTCTCTAATTTCTACTGTGATATTTGGCATTCCATTGATTGAATTCTCATCCTTCTGATAAGGTTCTGTATTTCTCTCAACAGTTCTAGCTTCAAGAACTACTTCTTCAATTTTGCCTAGGAATACATAAAAATATTAACCAAATTTCATATTAAACCATCTGAAATTAGGAATTGCTAATTCAACTTAATTAATTAATTAAACTTAAAGTTGAATATGAAATATCAGTCTGAGTAGATGATTCTACCCAAGATGCATTTTTCACGCAAATGCTTTTGTTTTTAAAATCATAAATTAACAAACATCTATTTGAAAAAAGATCTTATCAAGTAATAATGGCTTAGCTCTTAGGAACAATATATATATAACCTTCCTAATTTTAAGCAGAGAGAAAATAAATCCCTTGAAAGACTTACAAAAAAAATGAAAAATTTCAGAAATACAAAAAGTAGGGAAAAATTTAAAAAAGCCAGATCCTATTTCCTAGCTAAGGAAAACATTACAAATGTGTACCCTTTCTTCCCCTTCAGAGGTAACCATTACCTGCAGTTTGGTGTTCATAGATCCTGTGTATTTTTACTACATATGTCTGTTTCTCAAAACAACATATATTATTTTCCGTATTTCCAAGTTTTATTAAAGTGGATTCAAATTTTATATATATATATATATATATATATATATATATATATATATATTTCTGCAACTTGCTTTCTATTAAACAACACTGTACTTTTTAGATTTGTTCACACTGCTACATAAGCTGCAACTTATTTGTTTCAAATGCCAAATAGTATTCCATTGTGTGAATATACCAGATATATTCTTGTGCCTGTCTTCTAATGGAACATATGAGAGTTTCTCAGAGATACACCTAGAAGCAGAATTGCTGAGTCAAAGGATATATAAAACTTGAATTTTATTATTTAAGTTATTTACAAAGCCATTAATCTGACAATAAGTAACAGTACCTTTTGATCCAGAAATTCTACTTCTTGAAATAATTACTAAGAAATTGTTCAAAAGAAAAGAATTATTCCTAGTGTATATTCACTGTTAAACATACTAAATAATATATATATGTTTTAAAGATTTTATTTATTTACTTGACAGAGAGACACAGCCAGAGAGGGAACACAAGCAGGGGGAGTGGGAGAGGGAGAAGCAGGCTTCCCATGGAGCAGGGAGCCTGATGCGGGGCTCAATCCCAGGACCCTGGGATCATGACCTGAGCTGAAGGCAGACGCTTAACGACTGAGCCACCTAGGCGCCCCAAACATACTAAAGAATATTAAAGATGGAATACTAACATAATAAAATACGAAATATTTAACATAATGAAAACCACAATTTTGTGACAAAATGGAAATGTTTTAATAATGACCAATGACCAAAACAAAACCTGAGATATATTGTTCACACTGATTGCAACCATGTGAAACTATGTACATTAGCAACAATCAGACAAGATTACTGACTATACACTTGCAAGCAGTTAAAAATAACTAATGAACATTTAACCTTAAAACTATTCAAGTTGATAATCTTTAAAAACTGGAGTAATACATATTTAATAACTAGCAACCAATATAGAATATGATGATTTTTATGGGAATCTTCATCCCCTCAATTAATTGCCAGACTTGGACAGTTGCTATATGCACAGGAGAATGTTTTGCTATAATATATATAACAATAAGGAAGGAAATAAAATACACACATCTAGAAAAAAAATCTAGCAATAATAAGGATATGATTTAGGGACGTGTTTTTATTTATTTATTTTAAAGATTTTATTTATTTATTTGGGAGAGAGACAGAGATAATGAGAGAGAGCATGAGCAGAGAGAAGAGGGAGAAGCAGGCTCCCCACTGAGCAGGGAGCCTGAGACAGGGCTCAATCCCAGGACCATGGGAAATTAATTTGGGGTAACTTACATTTTTACTACTTGGAACAATTCCTGTTATGGAAATATTCTCAAATATTAACATTTTTTGAGTGGTAGTTTTATTTTCCTCTTAATTCATTCCCTATTTTCTACTTTGCATAAAACAAACATGTATTTCTTTTATACCCAGGAAATATATATGTATATTCATGTGTTTATATATGTGTATACACATGTATATTTGCAGTGTGTCTAAGTGTGATTTGTGTATGTGCATGTACATACATACCCATATATAAACCAAAGTGGAAAACAGTTTAATATTTAAGGCTTTTCATAATCCATTCTCAATTACCTTCCTAGCCTTCTGTCACTCCACTATTTCAACCAAATAGATATTTTCACTGGTCCCCAAATAGTCTTACTAACACCTATTAATATGAATTTTTTTTTTTTTTTACATCTTTCAAGAACTAAAGTTCCACCTCCCTTGAGAAGCCTTTTCTAAATAGTCAGTAATTTCTCTCTTTTGTGAACATATAGCAATTATAGTGTCTCCATAGCTCTTCTTTGACAATTATAAAAACACATCCCGAGTGCCTGGTTGAGTGTCTGCCTTTGGCTCAGGTCGTGATCACAGTCTTAATTTCTTTCTTTCTTCCTTTTCTTCCTTTCTTTAAAGTAAGCTCTACACCCAACATGGGGCTTGAACTCATAACTCTGAGATCAAGAGTCGCATGCTCTACCAACTGAGTCAGCCATGTGCCCCAAGTAGTGCAAAATTTCGAATTTTTTTTCTCAACTACAGCCACACTTGCACTGTGTTATAATCACAATAACATTTTTAAGTTGCATTACCAGGGATGCACATTTGAGGCACTTCCTTGCTGTAAAATGAAGTCTTAGGATTCCTGAAAGCAGTTCTAGACACAGACACAACAGACTGATGAATGCTGGGTGAATGTCTTGTTACTGCCACTATGTCTTCATCAACCTGATCCACATACACCTGGGAAAGAGAAAGAGAAAACATGTTAGTGCTCAAACTGGAAACACTTACTTGAAATTGAACCTTAAGAAACTTACAAAAATTTAGTTTCTTGCCTGAATGAAACCCTTGGCCCCAAGTTCTTGATGAAGTTTATTGATAGCACATCTGGCTGCAATAATTCCACTTTGGAAATTAACTTCACCTGTATTTGATGGAGATGCTCCAGGATTCCACTTAGTATAAAACCGTTCTTCAGAAACCACTGAAATCTGAACAAAGTGAATGTATACATTTTAATTATAATAAGAACTTTTAGTAAAAATGCTCAAAGTCGTTGGCCATGTGGATTTAAAAAAAAAAAACAACACAAAGACATACCTGATGAGGCACTAATTCATCATAGCCTTTAGTACTTCCACTAGCACAACATGCCATAGAAACAATCGTGGTACTTGGGAGAGCATCATATTCTGACCTATGCTAGAAAACAATAAAAAACCCCCAAAGTTTATTTTCTTTCAAATGCAAAGTGCCATCCTATGGCATAATGAAGTAAAAGGATAGTTACATAGTTACACACTATAAGACATTAATTGGCTTTATTTTATTATTTTTTGATATTAATTTGCTTTAAAACTAACAAAACATTCAAAAACTATGTACCACAAACTTATAAATCTAAGACATGATTTTGAAGTATGTGGATATTGCCACTAAATATCAGATCAAAACATTATTTATTTTTTCCTTTTCCAAGTATTTATTTATTTATTAAAATATTTTATTTATTTATTTGACAGAGAGAGAGAGCACAAGTCGGGGAGCAGCAGCAGAGGGAGAGGGAGAAGCAGGCTCCCTGCCAAGCAGGGAGCCCGATGCGGGGCTCGATCCCAGGACCCTGGGATCATGACCTGAGCCGAAGGCAGACGCTTAAGGACTGAGCCACCCAGGCGCCCCCCAAGTTTTTATTTAAATTCCAGTCAGTTAACATAGAGTGTAATATTAGTTTTGGGTGTAGAACTGAGTGATTCATCACTTACATACCACACCCAGTGCTCACCAACAAGTGCCCTCTTTAATCCCCATCCCCCATTTAGCCCATCCCCCACCCACCTCCCTCCATCAACGTTTAGTTTGTTCTCTTTAGTTGAGTCTGTTTTATTGTGTGCCTCTCTCTTTTTCCCCACTATGTTCATCTGTTATGCTTCTTAAATTCCACATATGAGTTTAGCAAAACAAGTAAATACAAGAAACAGATTAGATGCTTACCACAATGGGACACTCATTATCGTGGGTAATATCCATAAACAGGGCATGTGCAATGGCCGGCATTAACGGCCTCAAACGGGGCTGAACAAAGGATCCAACAGGTTCTCCTCCATATCTATAAACCAATCTGCCCTCTTCATGGCTATTATATGCACTCATTGCCTCTGCAAAGCATAACAGAATATTTTAACAATCTTCCTTATTATTGTTCAAGGTTAGGTTTCTTATCAAGACTAAATTTCCAAAAAAAGACCACAAAAATATTATCAAAAATAAAACTGCTTTAAACATTTAAACAAATGTCTATTAGTTTAAGTGACACAAAGTCTTCTCTATAATTGGCCAGAGAAATGGCTCATGTAGGTAAAAGGGAACATATGTTGTTTATTAGGATGTTGGTTATATAAGATCTATGGAAAAAAATCTAAGACTATATCATCTATCCAAGTAAGAGATGAAAACCAGATTTGTATATTTTCATAAACAAAAAAATGCTTTGTTCATGAGTCATCAATTCATCCTACTGGTTTTTCAATTTAAAATGAGATATTTTACCCCAAAGTGGAAATTTTTCCTGATAAAAACAGACTGAGTTAGAGAAAAGTTTGTGTAGAGTACTTAAAAGAACATTAACTATGTTGAAAATTATTAAACTTTGTATATAATGCTATTAAATGCCTTTTAATCTACTTAAACAAAAACTAAAGTTTTAGATGGGAAATACACTTCAGCAAGCCTACCTCTTATTAGGGAACTAATGCCCAGTCTAGTAACAAAGATATTGTCCAGGTCTTCACTTCCTGTGAACAGTTCAGCTACTACATACAAATTGGGTTGCAGCTTCCTAGCAGCATCCAACATGTACTGCAAAAAGCACAGTCACAAATGTAACACAAAGAGAAAAGCAAGTGGGGGGAAGGAAAGGAGACAAGACTAGGCATGGATTTGACATAGGAAAATGTCATAGAACAAGACAAAATGGAAATCCAAGAAGAATTTCCAAATAAATTTAATTGTGCATATGTAAGAAAACATAAAACACACCAATACATAGGAAACAAGAGAATTTATAAAGAGATTAAAACAGTTAAAAAGGAAGATTAGATTTTGCAAAGATAAAAAGACACAAAGAGGAAAAAAAGGAAGAAGAAAAATGTTAGTGTCACATTAAAAAATGTAAACCACAACACTGTGATTCTGCTAGGCTTTTACCCTGTTTTATGTGGGTTTGTTTTTAATACCTCTAACCAGACTAATAATTTGCAGGTTTTGACTAGGCCATTATTGGTAAATTCCCTGCTGGTGAATCATTTAGCTATTGCAAAGATTAGGTCTGACTAACTATACTAAAGCCAGCTTTTCCTACAAATGGCAATCAATTCTTAATCAGAAATCAAATTGGTTCTGATTTTTTTAACATAATGTTTGCACAAAGGTTAATAAAAGAACTGAAATTCTATGAGCTAACAAGTAGGGTCCTAGAAGATTTTGTAACTTAAAATCAAGCAAATTGAGTTTTAATTTTCTGTTTTGCCAAAATGTTATAATAATCTTAGAATTATATATATATTTTGCTGTTGCTAAGAGCACAATAAGGAAAAACCTCTGCTAGTTTTTGGAGCTAAAAAATGTTCTACCACCTTAACTAATGTTCACTAAATTCTTCCATATCAAGTCAATTTTTCATCATAGGACTTGAAACATATTCATTATAATATTGCCTTAATATAACAAATAGATATTTTCCAGATAAGTATACATTCCCAAAGAACACTAAGTTGTCACTAGGAAGCTATCAAAGATCTTATAAATAGGATGAAAATTGTGTTTACAAAGTGGTGTTAGAAGATAACGCTATAAATTTTGGCACTGCCCCAGTTTCTGTAAAAAGCCCAAAGAGGGATAAACCGCCTTTATGTTTACACTTACATTTTTATAAAAATCAATAAAAATGGAATCAATGAGGCTAAAATAAGCTTCAATATACTGTAATGTTAGTGCATAAATATCATATGTAACAAGTGACTTCAGTGTCTATTATATTAAAACCAACCAACCAGAAAATAACAAGACTAAGAGAGATATTTGCATATTATTAAAATATTAATATTAACCCTTTAAAAGTTAATAAGAAAATATTAGTAATATTTTAATAATATGCATGGCAATATGGTTACGTATATATTATCAGAGACAATATGATCTACTTCCCTAAACTGAAATAAAAATATTAACTCGTTAAACATTTTATAGCCCAGTATTCCATAACAACCGCATCAAAAGATTTTGTTAGAATTGAGAAGTTATGCCGAAGTGTTAAATACTACCACCAAATCAATGCTGGTGTCTAACTAGCAAGAGGAAACACGTACTTGCGTATTTTATTTAAGGAAAGCAAGGAAAGAATACTACATTTCTTTGCTTAATGTAGATGAATTGTTTTTCTGTACCTCGGCTACATGAAGAGGTGTTGAGTGGCAGTTATCAAGACGCACTCCCTGGAAATAAGTTGCAGCTATTTCAGTGTATTTTTTCATGTGTGCCCAGAGAAAAGGACAGTCTTCTGGTTTATTCCCATAGCGTAATTTAACGCTGTCTCCCCAGCAAATAAGTTCTCTCCTTAGATAAACTTCTGAGCCTGTTAAGAAAGGAGCTTGCTTTCAATGGTTCAAGAAATAACATGAAAACATTTACTTCAAGGAAACGTTGTTTTTAAATCACATTGACTATTTCTACCACAAACCATATATTGGTTAAAATTATGTCTAAAATGGTATGGGTATCTAAATCTATAAAGCTTAAAAAATTAATATTAATTTATATCTCATATCTATTTTGCTAAAATTCAACCTAGAGGCTCTCCTAAAAATGTGTACTTAGCGTAAAAAAAATCAAGTTCCTTCTTTTAAAGGAAATCAGTTATAGTAATATCACAGGCCCTTTGAAGACAGCGTTCTACCAAAAACATTTCTTCCTAAAAGATTTCTTTCTTTATTTATTTGAGAGAGAGAGATAGAGAGCATGAGCAGGAGAGGCAGAGGGAGAGGGAGAAAGAGAATCTCAAGCAGACTCCCTGCTGAGTGTGGAGCCTGATGTGGGGCTCAATCCCACAACCATGAGATCATGACCCAAGCCAAAAATCAAGAGTTGGATACCTAACCAACTGAGCCACCGAGGTGCCCCTCTGTCTAAAACATTTAAAGCTGTGTTTCCACCTTGCTACTCATTTTGGCACTAGTTACATTAAATCCACAGCATATAGTAGAATGCCTTTTTTCATTTAGAATGACTAGAAAGGAAAAGGCAGAGATACTTAAACCCAAAGTACATTCTTTTAAAAAAAAAAAAAAAGGAGATTTTTGAATTAAATTTAAAGTCATTCAAAAAGACTTCTAAATGTTGAAAAACATATTGATGGGTCCCCAGCAAAATTCTTTCTGGCAAAGAAATAGCTGTAGAAAAATAAAATGCTAGGAGTGAGGGGGAACCTAAAATTAGTTTCTAGTGTAACTGCTATTCAAATACCTTAATACCCCTCTGGCTAATGAATGAAAATATCTCTTATGGCAATATAATTGTAATAGCAGTGGTTTTAAATGTATTTTAAAAATGCAACAGATTAAATTTTTAACCATAAAAAATCTTATGCAGAACCATAATACAAAATAGATAAAAGCCATTCTAGTTGAGCATATAAGGACTAGGAGGGGAAAGGAAAAGATGAATCCCATCCTTTTTGTCCAACCCTTCTCTTCTCTCTTGAACTGTATGCACCTCTCTGATAAAATAGTTTAAGAACTATTAGCTTAGTGGGGAAAAAAGTCAACGAAACAGTTTATATTTTGAGCTTGCTGTAAACTTTTCTTTCCCTATCCACAGAGAAGTTAACAAAAATGATGTACCAGGTTCAGCAAAGTTTCGAAGGGGATCATCTCCCATTACCCATCCATTATGCGCCATCAGAAAACAAGCTTTATTTGGGTTATGAATCATAGATTCTTCTGCGGAGAGGGTCATTTCTTCAAATGGGAACGTAAAATATCTATGGAGATGCAATTAAATATTAAATCCATATAGAGAGATTCTTTGGAGAGAATTTAAATTAGTACTATTAAAATTAAACCTCCTCCCTCATAAAGAGAATAAAGATTAGTTTTACACTACAGGAAATAAACTTTGTTATAGGTCGAAAATCTTCAGAAGACTTTCTGAGTAAATCTACTAAGATTTGAGAAATGGAAAGTCAGCATTATAGCATTATCTGATTAACATTTTAAATAATAAATTTAAAAATCTCATAAAATTACTAAGAAAATCACTGAAGTATTGATGTTACTTTGCAAAAGCTTTTACTACACTTCAGTTGCCTAATCTGTGCTGCACATTACCTACAAGATGAGGAGCTAAATGCTGGCTCAATTCGATTAACTTTGGAATTTATTAGTAAGTATGTAGTCCTCCAGAAACATTAATGTAATCATTGTAAATTGATTCATACTGATGATAGCTTCTTTAAGGACTGGCCTAACAAAATTAATTAATATTAACCCTAGTTACCAAATCAAAACTTCTATTTCAATTAAAAAATGTACTGAAGTCACACATTGAAGGAAAACACTCAGATTAATTCAAAAAGTTAAATGCAATTTTCAATTTTTAACCTTTAATGAGAAGAAATGAGAAGAAAACAAAAATGGAATACCTGGTAACTAAAGGATGTTTTCTAGTGACAGGTCCTAATTTAGGGCCGTGGCCAGCCAGACGTTCATAAGACACATTTCCCAAAAGGCAATTAACTGCCTGGAACACATTAAATTATATATGTCAGTGAAAGCAACAACATTAAGACTCAAAGAAAAACAGTTCAAAAGTAGGTGAAACCTGTTCCTGATGATAGTTCATGAGTTGATGCTTCTCTGAATTTAACTCCTCAATTCTCTTACGGAACCAATTACAGCATTCATCAATTGCAGCTGGGCCCTTGCTAGAGCAAAGAGAACAATACACACTGAATATTTAATGGTTTTAAAATTCTGTATTTAAAAATTTTCTAACAAGGGTCATAGAAACTTTATTTATTTATTTATTTGAAACTTTAAACATATTCATCAGGATCTTAATTAATGGCTGAAGACGTTTTTCAACTGTAAAAAATTTTATATACACATATAGGACCACGGTCCACCACACAGAAAAAAGAGGAAAACATCATTCATTTGAACTAGTAGAATTATGGTGAATTACTTTATTTGATTTTCTTTTCAGGATTTTAATACTAGCCATAAAGGTTTGTAAGTAATATTATCCTTTATTTCATAGGAAAAATACATAACATACTCATGTGGTATGAAAGTTGCTAGTGCAATGTTCATATCTACAGTACAGCCAAGCCTTCTGTATTCAGGATCCTGAATAATCTTAAGGTGTTCCTTTGGATCAGGCTTGGTTGTTATTTTCCTATTTTCTGAAAGAAAGAAAGATGATATCTTAAGTGCAAACATCCACAAGGAGATTATAACTGTTACTGATAACCAAATTTTTAGTTTACAATTTTTTCACAGAAAAATAAAACAAATGTTTTTTTACAAGCATCCTTCCTACCTGCCCCCCATCTTCCTGCACACCACCTAACACACACACACACACACACACACACACACACACACACACAGAAAGAGAGGGAGAGACAGACTGGAAAGAAGAAGAACATTATAGAAGAAAAACACAGGGATTCTTATCAGTTCAACCCCTGCCCCACTTTTCTGCCTTAGCATTCTCTTACTACAATTTTTAGGGCATTAAGATGTTGGTGGTACAATTTTCCTTCTAGGTGTTACCAAATACACTAATATTAGGAGTACTTTTTCTTCAAACATCGCTTTCTATTCAAAAGTAAGTCTTATTAACAAATTGACTTTCTTTGCATTCTCTGAAACACAAAAGCTTGTTTTTATACTTTTTTCCTTTTTACCAAGAAGTATATTCCTTATATAATAATAAAAAATGAAAAAGTAAATAAATGTTTTGTGGAAAGAATTTTCATCCCTTTTCTGGAACTCATTCCTAATAAATTAGGTGTTGTGCAGACTGCCTCCACTGGGCTTGATTTTATTAATTTTTTATTTATTATTCTTTTTTAAATTTAAAATCAATTGACACATAGTGTATTATTAGTTTCACAGGTAGAGTTTAGTGATTCATCAGTTGCATATAACGTCCAGTGCTTATTACATCAAGTACGCTCCTTAATTGGGCTTGCTTTTATATTAACTAATTAATATCTGGCTTATTCTAGAGACCTTGGAGTGGCTTATAAAAGCACAAACAAAATAAGATAAAATATAAATAGATTCTTAAAATTTAGTTTCTGAGGTTCATTTGGAAGAGTAAATATATTAAACCTGCCAATGGGGCATCTGAGTTGCTCAGTGGGTTAAGTGTGTCTGCCTTTAGCACAGGTCATGATCCCAGGGTCCTGGGACTGAGCCCTGCATTGGGCTCCCTGCTCTGTAGGGAGTCTGCTTCTCCCTCTCCCTCTGCTCCTCCACCTGCTCATTCTCTCTCTCAAATAAATAAAATCGTAAAAAAAAAGAAGAAGAAAAAAAAACTGCCAGGAAGTGTTTGAAAAAAAGAAAAGCTTATACAATTAGTGTAAATGATAAAACAGTCTTTAGTATTGATAGAGTGAATAAAAGATTACTGGAATAGTATACATAACAAATCCACATACATTTAGTATAGGACTACACTACGACGTCTTAATGGTGTACAACAAATCAGTATAAAAGGATGGATTATCAACTCAATACCATTTTTTGATTAAAAATAAATACTTTATATAACACACAAAAATAAACCCTAGGTGTATTGAACATTTATTTATTTATTTATTTTTAAAGATTTATTTGAGAGAGAGAGAGTGTGTGTGTGATGTAGGGAGGGGCAGACGGAGAGGGAGAGAGAGAATCCCAAGCAGACTCCCTGCTGAGTGTGGAGCCTGATATGGGGCTCGATCCCATGACCCTGAGATTATGACCTGACCCAAAATCAAGAGTCAGATGCTTAACTGACTGAGCTACGTGCCCCCTGAACATTTGTAAAATGTAAAAAATAAATAAGATTATTAGAAGAAAACAGAATTTTTTTTAAGAAAACAAGTTGATGGAAGGTTTTTTCTAAGCATGATGTGAAATTGGAAGCCATAAAAACTGACAAATTTGACTACACTGAAAAAAAAATACCATAATCAAGAGTTAAGAGATCAACAGCATACTAGGAGGACATATTTGAGGCCAGTATAATAAGGAATCACCAATATTAATAAGTCAATGTGAAAGAGTCAAACAGCCCAATAGAAAAAATAGGGAAAGAACATTAATGGACAATTAATGGAAGATCTATAAATGGCAAAGTAACATGTGAAAAGGTACTACACTAATGAGCAAAGAACTAGCAATTAAAATAAGGAATGTTTTGCCTGATTGACAAACATTATGAGGATTAATGGTATCTAATGCTAGTGAGGGTTTAGTTAATGATAATGTAAACTGGTACAACTTGTGTTGAAAAGCAACTGGACATATCTATTGTAAATTTATCATTAAATTTGTATACTCTTTGACCCAGAAATTCTATGTCTAACAATTTATCCTGCAGATTTACTCACATAAGTAAAGATAACACATACAAGGATATATTTTCTATAATATTGCTTATAAGGATATAAGTTCTACAAAAGTAAGGGCTTGCTATGTTCACCACTGAACCCCCATGCCTGGGAGAGTGCCTAGTACATACTAAGTGGCTCAAAAGATACATATTGAATGAATGATGAAAAAACTGGAAATAATCTATCAAAAGACTGCCTCGGTAATAGAGCATGTGACTCTTGATCTTGGGGTTGTGAGTTTGAGTCCCACCCTGGGTATAGAGATTACTTAAAAATAAAATCTTAAAAAAAAAGGTTAAGGGCACCTGGGTGGCTCAGTCAGTTGAACAACGTCCGTCCGACTCTTGATTTCTGCTCCAGTCATGATCTCTGGGTCGTGGGATCAAGCCCTGCATTGGGCTCTGCATTCAACAGGGAGTCTGCTTGAGATTCTCTCTCTCTCCCTCTCCCTTTCCCTGTGCCTCTCCCTCCACCCCGATGCTCTCCCCGTCTCTCTTAAAATAAATAAATAAATTAAAAAAAAAAATAAAAACAGGGTATTGCTATCTAGAGGTTAAAAGCTACCTTTGGCAGCTGCAGTAATCTGCTCTACTTACCTCTCATTCATGCACTTAACAAACACATATTGAGCTCTACTATATTCTGAGTATTGTGCTAAGGAACCAATAGTAAGAAACAGTCCCCAAGGGAAATAATTATGTTATGTATTATTATGACATGCCCTTTAGATACCTCTGCTAATTCTCAGATAGCTTCTAGGACCACAGTTTATAGTAACACAAATATATAATAATAACAGATTTAACAATGTCTTAACCAGAGAAAAGAAGGGTTATCCCTTTAAGGGTAATAATAAACTTCTTAAAATTGCTAGGAACGTTTTAATGTATATCCTTTACCTTGTGTAAGAAGTCCTCTAAATTGCTCAACTGCTTTGTAAACGTCTACTTGGAAAAATTCCCAGAGTTGAGTCTTTGGAAAAATATCCTCCCAAATTATTTTTCGAATGCACTGAAAAATTTCAATAGTTAAAAAAAATATATTTAAAATCTTTTCACTAAATATTATTTATCAAATTAAAGATAGACTCTAAATAATTTTCAACCATACATTTACTTTGTACTTTAGAAATTTTGTTTTTCTGTTTTAGTGTGGTACTCCTCTATACATACTGACATTCATTTGATGATCATTTTCAATCAAAGCAGGTACTCCTTTTTCTTTATATTTCCCTTCTGCAACGTCACAGGATAAATGCCACAGTGCTCTGTCTAAGACCCAGGCAGGTTTTAAGTGTGGAGAATTTACAAGGTTATATGCACTTTCTGGATGTTCCTGGATCCATCTACTATTAGCAGCTTAAATAAAAAGGAAACATAAAGAAATATCTTGTAATTAAAGTGAAGTTAGTATCTATGTTAAGTTTAAAGATGAAACAAAATATCAACATCCACCACTCATTTTCTTATATATTAGACATCAATACTTAAATATTATATTATAATTATATTATATAAACTATATATTATATATTCATATGTTACATTTTATATTAAATATTTGATATTAATTTAAAATATTTATCACAATTTATGATACTGTAATGTGAAAAACATTTCTTGGTTGTGGTGTCCTGTCATCCACTTCACCATACATTTTTCGTTTCTGTTGTAGGAATTTTTAATTGTTGTAAGATGCAACACTGACTTATTAACACCCCTGTAATGACATGTTTACTATTGTGAGAGTTAAGAAGGGCCTTGTCCTTGGTCCATTTTGACAGTCAACTACAGTTTGGAACACTCCTTCTAAGCCTGAAAAACATCTTTCCTGCAAGCCAGACAGGGCTTCTGCCCAATCTTCAGAACTCAGAATGTCATTTACACCTTTTTTCCTGCATAATCATTTCTTCCTATATTTTTGGGGGGAGAAGGAGTAGGGAGGTGAGTTTCCTTCCTCTAGATCTTTAAATATGATTGTATCTCCCTAAGGCTACGAATACAAATACACATCCTACTCAAACACAGTTATTTCTCTGACTTCTGTAGTCTATTAGTATCAGACCAAATGTCTAGAAAATCCAACCTGAATCTGCTTCCACTTTCTCCCCACAGTCTTGTTCCTTTTCCCACTGCAATCTGCTGCTGCATCCAGCACTCCACTGACGTTACTCTAAGCCTCCTAATCATGAGATTTAGTGCTACTTTCTCAACTTCATCCATTTAACCTCTGTAACATTTGCCATTAC
Source organism: Phoca vitulina (assembly GCF_004348235.1). Lineage (NCBI taxonomy): Eukaryota > Metazoa > Chordata > Mammalia > Carnivora > Phocidae > Phoca > Phoca vitulina. Next base: position 18,626,575 of record NW_022589705.1, read on the forward strand.
TGATTATTCCTTCATTGATTTATAAAATACTTCTTTGATTTACAAAAGGTATCTTTATTTTGGTGGTTTTTTATTTTTCCTTCTCTCTTTTGGTCCTTCTCATTTCTGCTAAACCTTTGAGGGAGGTTTGCTACATCTTCGTCCTTCTCTTTCTTTGAACATGTCCTTCCTCATCTCACCCACTCTTCTTAGTACTCACGTCTCAAACCAGTCCCAGCTCCAGCCAAGGCCCAGGCACATCTACCCAAGTATCTGATGGGTAGCACTGCCTGAGGACAGCATGTTAACTCAAAATCCATTCATATGTTTACATCACTCAGAATGTGATCTGTCCCAGGCACTATTCTGGGAGATGGATATTCTGCAGCAAAAGTGAGCAAGGCTCCTGTCCTCATGGAGCTTTTTCATTCTAGAGAGGTGGGTTTGTTTGTTTGTTTTATTTTATTGTGCTTAGACAATTCTGATGGAAGAAAACTCAGTTCTCTCACAGGCAACCTCTTTGTATAGCTAATCTTGAATGGTTAATAAGATACATTGTTTTAGTAAGACTGATAAAAGTGAGGCTGAGAAATTGCTAAAAGAAACATAGTCAAAGGACAAGGGTGTAGCTTACATCTTACTATCCATTTGTATCAGTAAATTCAGAATCAGAATCAGAGGAGTTCTGCCAGGTATTCCAAGTATTTACAACATTAAAGAATATTTGTTTTAATTTTTAAGTAAACAAATAAAAGCTATACATATTCTGTTTCATCTTTAAGATAGAGTAATGCCCCTGAATTCATACTGAGGAGCCTGAGTGGTCAATATACATGAAACAAAAAGTAATAACAACTGTTGAATACCTACCATATACCAGTTAAATATCCTAATTTATTAATCCTCATGTCCTACCACATTGTGTAGGACATACTATTGTGTTTCTTTAACAGATAAGGAACTGAGGCACAGAGAGATAAGTAACTCAGACAAAGTCATACAGGCAGGAATGAATTTGGGCAAGTTTCTTCAGCACTTGCAATCTTAACCAGATGAGTGTGTTCATGCCTCATTCACTCAGCTGAGCACCATTACAATCCTTACAGAGTTTAAAAATCATTATTATTTTAGTTTCAGTAATTTATTTAGTAAATAATGTAGTATATAATTTATTTATTTATATCTATAATGAACACTTGGATGAAGACAGGATACGTAAGAAACAGAGATGTTGTAATAACAGTTAAATTAATAATTCTCCAAATCCAAATCAAGCTGGGTTTTCCCTAGATTCATCATCATAGTTATTAGAATTCAAGATGTAAGAGAAAAATGTAAATATAATTCTATCCAGTTTGGATTTTCATTTATTAAGAATACTAAGGCTACCCTAATTTTTTAAATGGTAAAATCCTGAAACTTTGTTGCTTATTTTATTTTTTTGAAATAATCAAGTGTAAAATGAAGGAATTCTAAACATTAGCTAATAAAGTATTTTTTTCTAATTCTACATGAATGAGAAGTCAAACCGAACTACATCTTAATATATATGGATTTCTAAAGTGGTGCAGTGAGGAACTTAGCAGACATTCTCCCCAGCAAAACTGCAATTTAAATAGCAAAAATTACAAAATATAATCATTTAAAGTCTCTGGAAATTGTCCTAAGGGCATTCAACATATGGACAAACATTTATTCAAGAAAATCTACTAACTCTCGTCAAGAATAGCAAGTGTCCGTGGCATTTGAACTACAATCTGCTCCCTTAACTCTCCCAACCAGCTATGTGTTAATGGAAGCTCTATGCCAGGTAGGCATGGCCAACATGGAGCCTCCTTCTTCCCACCACTCCCAGTCTGGGGTTACAGTTTCATGCTGGGAGAGGCAGGCTGCCTATGTTTCTCACTCCCTCTAGCCCCACTTTGTAGAAGCTCTATTCCAAGTAGGCAGGCAAAGAAAATCTCGGCTCCTTTCCTCCACCTAGTCACCACCCCACCTTGTAGGGTGGACATCCCTTGTAGGGAGGCCAAGAATACTGGGACTCCAATTGCCCCTGAGAGCTGGAGCTTACTTGTAGGGTGAAGATTCCACGTGGGAAGGGCAAATGAGAAGACCAGGGATTGCTACCTCCTGCCTTGAGTGCCCCCAGAATGAGATGGTACTTGGAGAAAAGTGGTCTCATCCCCAGCTCTGGAGCAGTGGCACAGGTGTTCTGCTCAGGGAGAAAGACAGGCCATGAGGATAAAGGGCTCTGCTTGAAAGGACTGAATTTGTTTGGAACAGTGAGTGAAGAATTCCATCTGTAAAGGTGTCATTGAAAATAATGAAGACCTTGGTGGGGAGCAGTTAAGAGAATGCTGGTAGCTCCATTGTGTAAGAAAAACATCAGAGCAAACCAGAAGCTTACTAGAGAGAACCAGGGAAAGAGAAAGCAGAGGACAGCCTTCCTGGGGCTGCACCCACTCAGAAGCAATTCTAATAGGACATGGGAAAGACTTGAAAACATTCCTCATATCTCATACAGACCCATCAACATAGGATAACTCACTGGCAAAGGGACTTAAACACAACCTCTACCCAAACATGGAGTGAACACTAACCTACTCTGACCCAGGGTGAATCCTAGGAAGCCAGGCTTAAAAATAAAATCACATTCACCTCTGGCAGTCTGGGTTGTGTCCCAGACTGTGTTGTCTCCAGAGCAACCAGAGAGAAAACCTCCAAGCTGCCAGTCCTTGATAAATTTTTATCCATCCTTTTACTGTCAACCTGTTTGTATCTTTGAATCTAAAGTGTAGGTTTATGCCTGTAGACAGCATATAGTTGGATCTTGTTTTTTCAATTAACTCTGACAGCCTCTGCCTTTCAAGATATAGGCACACCTTGGAAATATTGTGGATTTGGATCCAGACCATTGCAATAAAATGAAAGTTGCAACAAAGCAAGTCAAACAAATTTTTTTGGTTTCCTAGTGTATAAAAAAGTTATGTTTATACTATTTTGTAGTCTATTAAGTATGCAATAGCATTATATCTAAAAAATCAATGTATATACCTTAAATAAAAAATACTTTAATGCTAAAAAATGCTATTATCTGAGCTCTCAGCAAGTCATAATCACACATCACTGACCACCATAACAAATATAATGATGAAAAAGTTTGAGTTATGAAAAGTTGGTAAAAATTACCAAAATGTGACACAGAGACTTGAGGTGAGCAAATGCGTTGGAAAAATGGCATCATTAGACTTGTTCAATGCAGGTTGCCACAAACCTTCAATTTGTAATTAAAAAAAAAAAAGCAAGCAAACAGTAACTGAGAAGTGCAATAAAACGAAGCATAATTAAACAAGGTATGCATTACTTTAAAAATTCCCTAGATCTTTGGCTTACAAATTTTTTACTATGCTGAGTGTGGCTATCTTTGTTATGTTATTTAAAGTACACTGAGCTTTAGGATGTGTAGATTAATTTTTTTTTTTTAATCAAATTTTAAAGGTTGGGAAGTTTTCAGCCATTACTTCTTCAAGTGTTTTCTCTGTTCTTTTCTTTCCTCTCCTTCAGGTATTTCCATGATGCATGTTGGTGTGGTTCAAGATGTCCCACCTTTCGCTGGAACTCCGTTCATTTTTATCTTCTTTCTTCTGATCTTCAAAATGTATAATCTCTGTTCACTGATCCTTTATTCTGTCAACTCAGATATAGTGCTGAATACCTCTAGTGAATTTTTAATTTTGGTTATTTACTTTTCAACTCCAGAATTCCCATTTGGTTACTTTTAAAAATTTCCATTTACTGATACTCTCTATTTGATGAGATATCATCATCATATCCTCCCCTTTACTGCTTATAACCTGGTTTCTTTTAATTCTTTAAATATATTTATAATAGTTGCTTTGAAGTCTATGTTGGCTAAGCATGACATCTAGGACTTTTTAAAGGCAATTTCTGTCACCTGCTTTTTTCTTGTGTATGGGTCACACTTGCTGTTTCTTTGCATTTCTCAATTTTTTGTTGCAAATTGGGCAATTTAGATAACGTATTGTAGCAACTCTGGATATTGAGCCCATTCCCTCCAGGTTTTGTTGGCTGGCTGTCTGTAACTTGGCTAGACTATTGCAGTGAAGTCTATTTCCCCTACAGTGTGCAGCCACTGATGTTGCCACTCAGAGGGGCAGCCGTGGCCACGGGTAGTCAGTCTGGGATGACAGTGGTTTTTAGCAGGGTTCTCTTAACTGTCTCCTTCCCTGCACTTTGTTAAACTGCTTGCCTCTGCTGGAATCACACTTAGCTGTTACTCTTTTGTGCTATTATTTTTTGATAATAGGCTGGAGCATAAATTACTCCACAATCTGATCCAATTAAATTTGGACTCCTTGGCAGGGATAATCTCTGATGCCAGTCTCTGAGACTTGTCTGACCCCAGGAGGACTGTTCTTAGCTGTCTCTTTCCCTGGTTTTCTCAGTTAAACTACTAGCTAGCCTATGATTTCATGTGTTGCTCATGGTGATACCAGCCTCCTCTTGTTTATCACCAAAGTCTCCATTGTTTCCAACAGCGTCCCATGCTATGTACCAAATAAAGTCAATTTCATTCTTACTCTGTTCTGACTGCACATCTCCTCCCCTGCACAGAACACCTGTGTCATTGCTCCACAGCTGGTGACAGGAACTGTAACCTCTGGGTTTTTTGGCTTACCTCTCCAGGTATGGAACCTCCACCCCACAAGCAAGCTGGGGCAAGGGCAACTGGAGCCCAGTATTCTTGCCCTGCCATGCATGGGGTAAAGCTTTTCCTCTATGAGTGGGATTGGATGAAGGAAGGGAGCCCAAGACCTCTCAGCTGTTCTTGCCCAGAACAGAGTTTCTGCAACAGAGTGCTGGAGTTGGGGGGGCATGAGAAATGTTGGAAGCCTTACCATTTCAACTGTAGCCCCATACTGGGAGCTGAGGAGAAAAGGAGCCTTGTGTTCCCAGCTTCACCTGCCAGGAGTAGACCTATCATCATTCTGAGCTGGGGCAGGGAGAAGAAGGTCCTGGTTCAAATGTCACAGACTATCACTGCTCTTACTGAGAGTTAGTAGATTTCCTTATATGCTTCTCCATATGCTGAATCCCCTTAGAACAATTTCCAAAGAGTTTAAACAGTTTTTTAAAAAATAATTTTTACCAGTTGTTTTGCTGGGTAGAGGGTCTATGAAGCCCTCACACTGCCAATCTGGAAGTTGACTCCCCCTGGATGGTAACTTTATAATGAAAACCTGTTTCACAGAAAGGACATTATGATTTGTAACACTTTCCAATTTAAGGCTGAAGCAAAGTTTACTTTTTATATTGCTTAGAATCTCTCAAATGCCTCAGAAATATAGTCTCTGATAGAGACTGCTACTGTACCCCAATTTTTTTCTCCCTTTGTTCCTTTAGTAACAGAATTCCCAAGGTTCAGCTGTACATACGGCTGACAGGCTATACTGCAAGACTCCTTTACAGCTAGGTGTGACAAGAGAAAAAAATCCTATCTGATAAAATGTGACAATACACACACACACACACACACACACACACACACACACCAGATCATGCCCTTAAAAAGCATGACTTCCCTTCCTCATTTCCACTGGTAGAAGGTGATACTGAGAACTGGAATGGCCATATTTGATTAAGAGTTGGAAGCAAAGTGTTGGAGTTAGAGCAGCATGAGCAAGAACCTCATTCTCTATTACCACTGAGCTACTATAGTAGTCTGGGGATGTGTATCTCATCTTTTATAAGAAATACAGTTTCAGTCTTACATCACTACGTTTTTGTCTCTTTGTTACAGCTGCCTATCCCATATCCTAACTCATATAATGTCATTATGTAGTTTGATAAATTTGATGGGAATGATATTATAGATGTTAAAGTAATTATCAATAATGTCAAATTTTCAAGTGAAGAATACTGAGTTCTTAGATATTAGGAAGTTTTCACTGTGGTTTACAGAGAAGATAATATTTGCAAGGCACCCTGGGTTAAACTGAAAGCTGATCATGGCCAGAGGCTTCTCCAGGCCCAGCTGTTCTGACAGGTGACTGGAGCAATCATCTCCCTGAGGATCACCAGTTGGGAAGTTCTGATACATTTAATAGAATTGTATATTGGTGAAGAATCTTGGGATCCAAATGGGTTAACTTTAATAAGCCCTTCTAGTATGTAAGGGTATAATTTTTAGATTTAACTTCTAAGAGTTTACCAATAACTTTCTGTTTAAATAACAGTCATTCAGTTTTTTCAAATATATACTATAGTACCAGAGCTGTTGCTATATGGGATTCACATGTTGGTCTGCAAAGTATTAATACTGCAAGCTGAAATATGTGATTATATGTCTCTTCTATGATCACTCTCTTGTTTTTATAATCATCACACTGAAAATACTTACAAGCTGATTTTACCTTCAACTAACACTGTTTCTTTGAAAGGAAAAAAGTGGTACTATATAAAGTGATTTTTAAATTGAAAGACACCTATGCATCATTTGTGTTTTCAAAATTTATGTTATATAAAACAGCAAGAAATAAAATAATCAGAATATAATATTTTCATCAAAATTAATGGAAGTAGTTAATAAAGCTCATACCAGTATGGTTGTAGACAACATCAGTAATACAAAGAATATTCCATTCCTTTTTCAATTTTTCCACTAGCTGTCCAACATCATTCCAGGTATACTTTTTATTAGGTCTTGAAAAGTCAGGATTTAATTCTAACTGGTCGGCAAGGGAGTAGCACGATCTAGATAGTCCAAGAGTTTGTAATGGGGTAAAATGAATCATGTTGTAACCTGCAACACAAGAAAATAAACAAAGACCAATGTAAGAAAAAAAAAACAAACTAAAACTAAGCAAAATACAAGTTTAAACTTCTTTAAGTAATTCTAAATAGCGAGGCAACCATGCAACTAGAAAAGGAGTCAAAGACTAGCTGTACCCCAAGTGACTTCAAGCAAGTCTACTTAAATCTTTCAGAATATCAGTGTCCTCATATACAAGACAGATATAATGAGATAATGCATTTGAAAAAATCATTGTACACAGTGCCTAGCTATTATTAGGGGTTCAATTTATATTTGTTGCATATAAATTATATATATATACTTATGTATATACACAAGTATATCAGCATGTCTTGCTCTTACTTTTAATGCTCCACTATACTTGTGTTCTGTTTCAATTATGTCAGTAAACTTATCTCTTTCTTCATATTATATTCAACTTGAAAGTAGAAAATTAATATTATCCATTGCATATACCTTTTGTATATAGGGCAGCACACACCTTCCATATGGAAGACAGTTCCTCAATGTTGAATTAAAGTTATATACAATAATAATACATTTTCCAAAACATTTTAATAGTTTGCTAATTTTTATATGTCAAAGTGAAAGTCTTAGAGATAATAATGATCTCGTTTTATTATTGGAGTTCCTTAATTTACTGAGTTGAACCATATAATTTGCTATTTTTATAGACTAAAAATGGTTAAGTCTTAACAACTTTATATGATTCTATTTATATTACTAAATATACTAAGAAACAAAATTAAAAGGAGAATCAAAGCTTTTGAAATCTGTATCACAGAGGATAATTACATTTATTTTAAAAAAGAAAAGAAAGATAGCTGACATTACCTGATTCTTTTGCAACCCTAAGTCTGCTTTCCCATTCATCAAAGGGTCCCATACATTTGGCTAAAAATGTCTGGAGAGTAACACAGTCCAAGGGTAACACGTGATTATCAGCACCAACATGTAAAATAGGATCCACAACTATGTAACCCCCACCACTTTTCTCATTTCTAAGGAAAAAACAAAACAAAAACTTCTCAATTAATGATAGGAAAAAAAAAATCCTCATCTGATAGTCTGACTCTTTAATGGGAAGTTGAATTGTCCCATTTAAAAATATATTTCTAAGCACATAAAATCATTTACAAAGTTGCAATGAAATTCAATGGAAAAGCCTCATTTTATCCTTTTCTAATCTCTACATAATAACATAATACATATAACATCTAATAATGTTGCTTTAAGGAAAAATAAGTGTACTAAAATCTGTCAGTAATAACAAGGGCACTCAAGCAAATAGCATCTTATAATGAAGTTATATGAAAAGACTAGAATATTCAAGCATTTACTTAAAAAAAATACTTTGAATCTGCAACGAGTCTTACAGTTACTTCCTAGGAACAAAAGAACCATATTCTATTTGCATCTCAAAGAATCCTGTAAAAATTGCACTGCCATGGTTTATATAATAACTTTTTACAAGCTATATAATTTAACTGGATAGAATAAATTAACTCCCCCCACCCACCACATATAGAACACCTGACTTACCCTTGAAGGAAGTAATACTGAAATGATCCAGCTTGCTGAAGATTAAGTTTACAGTATTTATCAGAATCATCTTCTCTTTCTGTTGGATTTTCCCATTCCAGGGAACGGAATTTTTGTCGATTAAATGCTTCTCCAGGAAATGGGTAATTTGTATACACAGTAACTGCTTTTCCCTGTAAAGTGGGGCCTAATCGGAACTGTAGTTCGAACCCTAAACAAAAAGCACATTTCAATAAACTCATTGTAGGAACTTAAATTACCACATTAAAAAATAGATGTTTTATTTAAAGTATTACATAAACTATGGTTTCTCAACTATGTTTAAAATAACTCCTAGGGATGCCCGTGTGGCTCAGTCAGTTAAGTGTCTGCCTTCGGCTCAGGTCATGATCCTGGGGTTCTGGGATTGAGTTCCATATCGGGCTCTCTGCTTCTCCCTCTGCCTGCTGCACTCTCTCTCTCTGACAAATAAATAAAACTTAAATAAAATAAAATAACTCCTAATAAATAATGCTGGTTTTGGAACTACTTTGCGTTCTAATTTAGCTGAATTTTATATTTTAACAAACACTTAACATCATTAGAACTGCCTTCTCTGTCCTGTCTCTCTCCTCTCCTCCTGGAAACTGATTCCTATTTGCATGGCTACTTTGGAATATGCAAATTCTTTTTTTTTTTTTCTTTAATAATATGTCTTCAAGTTTATTGAGAGTATTTTTAGAAACTAGGATAGCACTAAAGCAAAAAAACAAAATGAAATTTTACTGAACTTGAAATCTTTCTTTCTCTTTAATTTTAATTCCAGTATAACTAATATATAGTGTTATATTATTTCCAGGTGTACAATACAGTGTTCAATAATTCTATACATTACTCAATGTTCATCATGATACGTGTACTCTTAATCCCCTTCACCTATTTCACCCATCCCCCAACCCTCCTCCCCTCTGGTAACTGTTTGTTCTCTACAGTTAAAGTCTGTTTTTTTGGTTTATCTTTTTTTCTTTGTTTTGTTTCATAAATGCCACATATGAGTGAAATCATATGGTATTTGTCTTTCTCTGACTTATTTAATTTAGGATTTATTCTCTATATCCATCCACGTTGTAAATGGCAAAATTTTGTTTTTTATGGTTAATACCACATCTTCCTTATCAATTCATCTATTGATGGACACTTCAGCTGCTTCCATAATTTGGCTATTGTAAATAATGCTGCAATGAACATATGAGTGTATATATCTTTTCAAATTAGTGTTTTGATATTCTTTGGGTAAATACACAGTAGAGGAATTACTGGATCATATGGTAGTTCTATTTCTAATTTTTTGAGGACTCTCCATACTGTCTTCCACAGTGGCTACACTAGTTTACATTCCCACCAACAGTACACGTGGGTTCCTTTTTCTCCAAGATGTGCAAGTTCTTATATTACCCCATTTCCCATGATCCCTCAACACTTTCCAAACCCCCAGCCCCCACCTCTGAATTGATTGCCCAGAGGTGGGCATCTAAGTACTTAGAGATCTTTGCTAGTATTTTTCAAACAGCAACAGAAAAAGTGAGTTTCTCTGTGGTGTCAGAGTATGTGATAGTATGTAAAACTTGGGAGGTATTGGAGTAACTATCTCACCATAGAAAGTAAGCCAGTCTTCCTGAGAGAAGACAACCTCTAGAAAGGCAGTTTTCAGATTTCTAACAGAAGCTCCAGAGGCATTTGAGCCCCTGATGACTGTTCTTGATGTCTGCTCAAATCCAGCAGTGTAGTAATAGTTAACAAGTGGCTGTGTGAGGCTGGGGTTGGGGGTTGGGAGTGCTGAGCCCTGACTGAGCAGTGTTTGCTGACTTTCTGGGGGAAACAATCTTACTGTGTTCAACCTTAAGCTACCAACGTGATCTCACTGAACATGGAACTGGGAAGAGATATGCACAGTCTGCTCTTGTGAGTCAACACAAGTGATTCCAGCAAACTAAGGCCTCTATCCCTATTTCTCATGGTTTAGTATTTAATATTTAAGCCTTTCTCGGAATTCTGAGGGCCAAAACATTCCCGCTTTTACCAAAGTTAGGCTATTTCTACTAAAATATATCTGAGACTTCTACAATGTGTTACAAGTATTTTGCCATGAAAAAAAAAATCAACACATTATAGTTATACTTTTACAGTGAAATAAAATTGTGGTTGGTTCACGGCAGATTTTAAATCCTGATTATAATTATTAGAATGTGAGAATTCTGACTATGGTAAAGTCTATTAGAACTATAAGGCATGTAAGAGTATACTTACCATGATGAGCACTGAGTAACATATAGAATTGCTGAATCACTATATGTATACCTGAGACTAATATAAGACTGTATGTTAACTATACTGGAATTAAAATAAAAAACGTTAAAAAAAAGTAATAAAAAAAGAAATATAAGGCTTATAAATTTTAATCATGAATGTAACATTTCAATTAATAAAGGGTCATAACCAATGAAGGCAGGAAAACTTAGTTTTGCTGATTATAATCTTTAAGCTTAAGGAAATTTAAAAAAAATATATTTTATTTATTTATTTGTCATACAGAGAGAGAGCGTGCAAGCGCTTAACCGACTGAGCCACCCAGGCATCCTAAGCTTAAGGAAATTTTAAAAATTTATTTAATTTATTTTTTTACTATTGAAGCATAGTTGACATACAATGTTATATTACTTTCGGGTATATAACACAGTGATTCAACAACTGTACACATCACATAATGCTCACCACAATAAGGGCAGTCATCATACAATGTTATTACAATATTATTGACTATATTCCCTATGCTGTACTTTTCATCTCTGGAACTTATTTATTGTATAACTGGAAATGTTTACCTCTTAAGAAACTTGTTGAAAAGAAAGAAGCATACTAATATCAATACTTTTAATGCTCAATTTATTAAACATCTAACAAAGTATAGAAAATTATGTAATAAGTGTAGACCATGTATAGGAAACAAAATAGACAATGATCTCTGCCCTTGTGGAGCTTGAGTTCTAAAGGGGGAAGGCAGCCATTAAACAATGAACATGACAAATAAGTAAGAAAAAACTATGTCAGAGAGGGATAAATGCTATGAGAAAAAAGAAAAATCAGAGCAGTGTAAGGAAAATGGGGGAAAAGAAGAGATGGTGGGGAGATGGTAGCAATTTTATTAAGAAGTTGAAAAGCTTGAGAGAAGTGAGGGGGTTAGCCACATGGCTATTCATGGCCATCTATGGAAAGTACTGACTAAGCAAAGGAAACAGAGAGGACTTAGGATGGAAGCATGCCTGGTGGTTCCAGAAATAAGAAGTTCAGTATGTGTGGATTGGAATAAACCTGGAGAGAAGTAGTAGGGTATAAGGAAAGAAAGGTAACAGGGAAGTCAGATCATGATTTTGTAGGCCATTGTAAGTATCTTGGCTTCTTCTCTGACTGAAATGAGGAGTCAATCAACAGTTTTAAGCAGAGAAGTCACATAACCTAACTTGTATATTAAATCACTTTGCATGATATATCACTCTGAATATGTCTGCTTCTGGCCATAATGGAGTAACTGGCATTAGATTTGCCCTCTGCTGAAAAACTAGAAGAAATATATGAGACAACTGTTTTCAGAAATAAGTAGTAAAGGACTGCGATGCCTGAGAGAAGGGTGATTCCTATGGACTCTAGCTTTTAGACTGGGGAAACTTTCTGGGCTGTGACACAGGGAGCAGGAACAGTAGTCTGAGTTGAGAAGACAGAGATTAGAGTTTGGGGAGGGTGAAGAAACTGCAATTATCAGGGCAGAGTATGGCAATCCACACAGAGGAAACAGAAGATGTAAAGGACCTCAGACTCCTGCTTCTGGCAAAGATGTAATGAATAACAGGGATTGGATTTACGCTCTTCCTTGAAACTTAAAAGAAACCAGGAAAAACCAGACAAAATATATGAAATGATAGTTTTTAAGCCTGGACATCAGGCAACTAAGAGACAGAAAATAAGCAATGTGAACCTTAAAACTGCCCCTTCTTACTACCTTAAAAGAATTTCCAGGTTGAGGCAGAAGGAGGAGAACCAGGCAGAGCTCAACTAACTTTCCGAGCTGAGAAGATGGAGCTAAGAATCTGTTGAGACCAAAGCAGCTAGTTTGCAGATGAGAACAGTTAGTGAGGAGGAGAAAGCTGCACAGAGACAGAACTCCAGAGATTTGCAGAAGGTCTCCCTTGAGTATTCAGCAGAGTACTGATCAGTGCATGTCTAAGACCAGGAATAGTGCTTCTTCTCACCAGCCAGATTGGAAAAATTCATAATTCATGCGGCACTGGCAAGAAAGTTCAGAGGATCTTGTTTCAGGAGTGGAGAGTAATGAGCCCTAGACCGGGCATAGACTAGACTAGCTTCACAAATCAGAAGTAAAGCTCAAAAGTATCAAAATATTTCCAAGTAACTTAACTTCATTCCAAAAACAAAGACAAAAAACATTTATAAGAATCCAAAAATAGCCAGCATTCAACAAAGTAAAATTTATGTCTGGCATCCAAATGAAGATTGTAAGACATACAAAGAAGCAAGAAAACACAACCCTTAACAAGGAAAATAATCACTTAATGAAAACTGACCCAGGAATGACACAGATGTTGAACTAGCAGATAAGGAAGGACATCAGTTATCGTAAGTGTATTCCATATGTTCAAAAAGTTATTTCAAGACATGGAAAATAATAAAAAACAAAACAGAACAAAAGATCGAAATAAAACTTTTTAAAAATGAAAACTATAAGGTCTGAGATGAAAAATCTACAACATGGAATTAATGGATGGTGAGACATGGCAGAAAAAAAATTAGTGACTTTCAAGACACAGCAATAGAAATACCCAAAATGAAACAAAGAGAGAAAACAGAGTCTAAAAAATTGAAAAAGCATCAGTGATCTGTGGAAAAACTCAAGTGGCCTAATATATAGATAATTAAAGTCCTCAAAGAAGAGTAAAGAGAGGGGGGATATCAAGTATTTAAAGAAATAATGGGTAGAAAAATCCCCAAATTTGATAAAAACAACAAATTTATAGATCAAAGAAGTTCAATAAATCCCCAGTCAAGAAACATGAAGGAAATCACACCAAGAAACATCAAAATCAAATTGCTCAAAACCAGTAATAAAGAAAATACCTTACAAGTAGCCAGAGGGGGGAAAATGTCATAGTAAGTTCAGAGGAACAATGATAAGGATGACAGATTTCTCATGGGAAACAATAAAAGCAAGAAGACAGTGGAGCAGTATCTTTAAAGGTACAGTAGATTCTTGGATAATACAGGTTTGAACTGTGCACGTCCACTTACACATTGTTTTTTTTTACAGTACAGTACTGTCAATGTATTTTCTTTTCCTCATAAATTTTTTTTTTTTTAAGATTTTATTTATTTGAGAGAGAGAGACAGAGAATGAGCAGTGGGGAGGGGCAGAGGGAGAGGGAGAAGCAGACTCCCCACAGAGCAGGGAGCCATACGTGGGGCTCAAACCTAGAACCTGGAGATCACGACCCCTGCTGAAGGCAGAGGCTAACCGACTGAGCCACCCAGGCGCCCCTCCTTATGATTTTCTTAATAACATTCTCTTTTCTCTAGCTTACTTACTGTTAGATTACAGCATATAATACATATAACATACAAAATATGTGTTATCTGTAAAGCTTCTGGTCAACAATAGGCTATTAGTAGTTAAGTTCTGGGGGAATCTAAAGTTATACCTGGATTTTTGGCTGCATGGGGAGTGGGGTCAGTGTCCCTAACCTCTGCATTGTTTAAGGGTCAACTGTACTTAGAGATTAAAACTGTCGGCCTAGAATTCCATACTTGGTGAAAATATCTTTCAAAAATAAAGGTGATTTTTCAATGTCAGAGAAAGATGTTACAAATAAGCAAGGCTGAAGCTACAGTGAACCCTATTGTGGTGGATATGAATCAGAGATATCAGTATCTGCTAATATATATATATATACACACACATATATGTATATATACTATACATATATATCTGCTAATACACACACACACACACAAACACACACACACACATATATGTATATATAATGTCAGTTTGATTCAAAGCAAATCCTGAAATGTAGAACATGTAGATGTTTCAGTCATGTTTAAAACTGCTCTTTGGTAAAGTAAATCCCTCCCAATGATATTTGACAGATGGTAAATTCTACATCACAACATTAAATACCAAAGCTATTCTTTGTGAACAGGAGATTGGTAAGCTATTCTTTATGAACAGGAGATTTCAATAAAAGATATTAAGAGAATGCTGGACTCTTTCAATTTACTGTAATCCAATCAAATACCCCTATCTTTGCCTAGAGAAATACAAATACTCTGTTTTGCATACTGCAGATAATGTGAAGAATGGAATTTCTAGGCATTCCTTGAAAAAATTATAATTTAGTGATAAGTACTGCTAACCACATTCTTGGACTGTACTAAATTATGAATATAATTTTTTTCCATAGCAAATGGCTTTAGCAAATAAGAAACAAATTATCCAAATGTCATTAACTGCAAAAATTTAGGGACTCACTTCTACTTCTCACATTGTACAGTGAAACTTATAATTTTTTTTCCAAGTAGCTATATACCTAAATTTTTCTATACATAATTTGGCATAAATATACTAAGTGTTAATAAGGCTTATGTTTGGCCCAATAATTTCATATACACATATGTTTTCTGAGGAATTAATCAATGATGTAAACATAGAGTATATTCATAACAGCTTCATTTATTATAATTAAATAAACTGACAACAAACTATCTAAAGATTGGGAATGATTAAATAAATTGTGGTACAAATTATGGTATTATCCAAGCTAGAATATTATTAGCCATTATAAGTCATGTTATTTAAAGATATTTAATAACATGGCTACTTTTATTCCATTTTGTTCATTTTATGCATCTATAGAGATCTTTTGAAATCCTTTCTAGAAAAAAGCATGGCTGAAATGTGGCAGTAAGCTAGGAGGTGGAATTCACCCACCATTATACTATAAGCAGGTTTCAACTTGCTTGGATAGTATAAACCCAATTTTGTTTTGAAACAAAGAGCACAGAACAAAGGCTTTTTATACACTTCTATAATTTTATAATTGGGAAAACATCATTTTAAAGTTAGAGATACAATTATGAAGAGATAGTTTGAGAAATAATTGCCCAAAGATTTAAAACATGAAATTGTAATACTCAGTGACTGTGAGAACCATAAATATCTACATCTTTACAATAATGATTAAATTTATTATGGAAGAAGTGGTATTATTTTGAACAGGTACAAACACCAGAGACTAGCTGTCTGAGCATATTTAAACAACCTGTCCCCTGTTCAGCTTACACAAATATTGTTTTTATCATTACACAAGGATTCAGAGAACTTGTAGTACAAAGGTTAAAACTCATCCAAAATCTCAAAACAGTATTTAGATCAGTGGTATACCCTCAGAAAAAAACTGACAAGCATTCTCTAAATATGAATATTTATTTATTTATAGAATACACATGTATGACGATTTAATAGATTATATAAATTATAAAACATAAAAATGGGATAAGATGTAAATAAAATAAACAATATTTTAAATAACTAATTTATTAATGGACAGAAAAAATCTTTTAGCTCTCACTAAAATTTAGTATTGATAATATCTGTCAGTGATAGCAATGTGATTAAATAAATTTCATTAATTTTAAGTCTTGGTTTAATATTCTATGATAAAGTAATTTAAAGATTCCAACTTCTGTTTATTGATATTTGATTTAGCGGCCTCAGACTTGAAAAAAAAACACACAAAGATACCCAAATTCAAATGGAAGAAGCTCTTGGTGGCTGTGTTTACTAATCCATGACATTAATTTTTCAATCCCATTCACCAATTATGTAAAGATTTTTGTTGAAATGTGCTAGTAAAGATATATTTTCCTGCCATCATCAATTGTTTTTATAAGCTAATAAGATGTTCCATATTTATATATTAAACAGATGATTTGAAAACCAACAGAAATCCTTTATTTGGAAGATTTTAAACAGATTAGAAAATTTTGTTATCAACTTTTTAAAGAGGGCAGATATTCATTATATGGCTAAAATCATATGATGGAAGGGTTACTAAAATACATATTCAAAATGTTCTTGCTATAGCAAGGGTCAGCAAACTATATCCAGTCTACTATCTGTTTCTGTAAATAAAGTTTTATTGGAACACAGCCATACCCATTCATTTATGTGTCATTTATGGTTGCTTTCATGATACAATGGCAGAGCTGAGTAGCTCCAACAGAAAGTATATGGCCTGCAAAGCTGAAATATTTGCTATCTGAACCTTTACAGGAAATATGTGCTCAACTCTGCTCTATACTATCAATTTTCATCAAAAAGCAGTTAACTTTCTCACTCAGGTTTACCTCACAGTTAAATTGTGTTTATTTTTTCAGAAAATTTTTTTTCAGAAAATATTTTCTAAGAAAGCTACATGTCATTCCTGAAAAGGACAAATTTCAAACAGCAAATATCAAACATTTTCTAACTCATCTTTAAGTTTGACAACCTCTTGAGGTAAAAGAGGCATTTATGGTTATTCTACCTTTTTTGGCAAAGTATTGTACAGACTCTACTATTTAAGATAATATAACTTGTATATGTACTTAACCTGGATTAGCTAAAAATGTAATCCGTGGCAACATACTGCAAGCAAACCAGATATGGTGTGACTGTCAACCCCTTCCAGACCTCCAACCTCCACTCTTTTCTCAGAATATGTCCTTCTTGTTTATAACTCATGTGACACACAAACTGAAAGCATCAATGTCAATTTATGCATTACCAAAATGTAACTGCTTTTTTAAAAATCTTTTTAAAAAACTGATTGATTGATTGATTTTTAGTGATCTCTATACCCAACATGGGGCTCAAACTCACGACCCTGAGATCAAGAGTCGCATGCTCTGACTGAGCCAGCCAGGTGCCCCCAAATTTAATAACTTTTTTAAAAACAAAAACAGATGAAAGAAAAAAAGGAAAAGAAAGGAAAAATCCTGTACTTTTTTCCTATATTCCAATAGATAGATCAGTGCCTACCCTTAAGGGTACATAGCCACTCTGTAGACCTCTAATACAACTCACTGAAACTAAAATTTTTATATACAGTAAATGAAACATTAGAATACCTAGAGTATGTCAGATTCCATAATTACTCACTCAGTTCGCTAAAATTAGCTTAGGTCATAGCAGTACATGGTGTGGCTATCTTATTCCTCATAGAACACTAGGAATACTTTACTCAGATTAGCCTGCCTCCTGCAGGCAACTAGTAAAGTGAGTGATCAAACTATTAATATAAACTAAATTTTTCCATCTTGTTTCCCTCCACTAAATTTATATAAGCTCCAGATTCTAATCAAGAAAACTTTATAAGTATTTTCTTTTTTTTTTTTTAAGATTTTATTTATTTATTCATTTGATAGAGAGAGACAGGGAGAGAGGGAACACAAGCAGGAGGAGTGGGAGAGGGAGAAGCAGGATTCCTGCGGAGCAGGGAGCCCGACGTGGGGCTTGATCCCAGGACCCTGGGATCCTGACCTGAGCTGAAGGCAGACGCTTAACGACTGAGCCACCCAGGCGCCCCATAAGTATTTTCTTTAAAAAAAAGTGTAAGTTGAAATTTGACCAACCAATATAAAAATGGAAGAACTCCAGGTTTGGGGAAAACTGATTTTGTTCATTATTCTGCCACTGAATGAAATAGGAAATATAGAAGGCTATGATTTGGCTAGAAAAAAATAATTATTTGGTCTTGTACTTGTTGAATTAGAAGAATCTATAGAGATACTAGCCTTGAAAATGAGGAGGAATCCTTTCTTAGGGAAAAGTGAAAAGAAAAGAAAAATGAAGAAGGACGTGGTGACCAATTAAATATGAAAGAACCAAAAACTGCCAGAGTTTTTCTTCACACCTAATTGGTCGCCAAGTCCTATGAATTTTAAAATGTCTCATACTCTATTCCCTTTTTTCTGACTCTGATGTAGTTAAACCCTTATCTTTAAACAGACATATTTTCAAAATAGCCTTCTTGAGGATTTCTTGTCTCCAATGTCTCTTCATCTTTCACATTATAATTATCTTCTATAACAATATGATCACCTCATTACTGCACACAAAAAACTGACATGTTCCCATTTATATCATTTGGTTGAATTTACTGGTTTTAACTAGAGTTACAGACTCAACCACATCACTCTTATTTTATAAACCCTTCACAGTTCCCTCTTCAACTAGCTTGGCTGATTTTACACTTTTTGCTAGCTTTAACTCATGTTTTAGTAATCAATCAGCAGGGATTTATTGACTGTTGTACATTGTACTAGGTTTATAATACTTGCCCTATCCTCACAGATCTTAAACTCTAGTTGGACACTGTAAGACCAATAAGCTTTTAGAAACTGCTACATTGTTCAGGACTTAATTGTTCTGTGACTATTGTATCATTGGAAATCAAAGAAAGGAGATAACAAAAAATTAAGGAAAGACCTCAAGGAGGAGGTGGAATTTTAGCTGAAAGTTGAGAGGTAGGCAACACACAGAATGATAGGAAAGGGATTTAATAAATATAGAGGAATCTGACAAAAATGAAAGTGTCAGGAGAGCTATGAGAAAAGCCAGTGGGGGGGCGCCTGGATGGCTCAGTCGTTAAGCGTCTGCCTTCGGCTCAGGTCATGATCCCAGGGTCCTGGGATTGAGCCCCACATCGGGCTCCCTGCTCAGTGGGAAGCCTGCTTCTCCCTCTCCCACTCCCCCGCTTGTGTTCCCTCTCTCGAAGTCTCTCTCTCTGTCAAATAAATAAATAAAATCTTTTTTAAAAAAAGGAAAAGCCAGTGGGGAGGGAATTAACAGGGGAACTGTAAAGATGTAGGACACTAGTAATGGGGAACAATGAGGTAACAACCTTGGCTAAGGAAGGTGGATTTCATTATAGAATGTCTTGGAAGCCAGCCAGAAGCATTTAAATTTGACTATATAAACACCAATTAATGAAAAGGGAAGAGATGGCATAAGAAGATTATCTTTTTTTTGAGATTTTATTTATTTATTGGTCAGAGAGAGAGAGCACATGCACAAGCAGCGGGAGAGGCAGGCAGAAGGAGAAGCAGGCTCCCCGCTGAGCAAGGAGCCCGATGCGGGGCTCGATCCCTGGACCCTGGGATCATGACCTGAGCAGAAAGCAGCTGCTTAACCGACTGAGCCACCCAGGCATCCCAAGAAGATTATCCTAGTATACATATTCAGGCATATGAAAGAGAGAGACAGGCAAACAGAGACATTTGGAAAGAAATTATAGGGCTTAAAGAGACTACAGTTAAAGAGAAGAAATTGTCAAAGAAGAGTACATAGTTTCAAAGGCCTTGAAACTTTGAAAATGGAGATATCACTAGAATAAACAGGATGTGAAATGAAGAAGGTTTGAGAATGGGGAGGAGATGGTTTTGGATATGTTAGACTTAAGCATCTCCAAGTGGAGCTATCCTGAGTCTATTCTATAGTGTAATACCTGGATGAAGCCAAGAAACCAGGGTGAAATAAATAGGTACAGTGGTCTATCAATGCCTTATACCCATTTAGTCTTTAAAACCATGTATTATTAATTTTGAGCTTCAAAATCCAGGAAGGTAGAAGAGCAGAAATTAACATCTTCACTTCACAAATAAATTAATGTTAATAATTCATGTGACTTTCCCAAAGTCAAAAAAAGTTGTTAGCAGCAGAGCCAAGAAAATTCTAGTTTCTTACTCTTGCCATTATACTCCTGGCTTTCAAGAAGCAAGCAAAATTCAAGGCTCTTCTTCCAAAAAGAGCCGTCAGCATAGAAGCAACAAATGAGGCTATGAGAATGTATAATTCTTTGAGGGCAGAGGAAGAGAAAAAAGAAAGGATTTCTTGCAGATAGATAGAATTAATTAAAATGTGGAAGGAAGAGAACTCAGCAAGAGACACCACCAAGTTGACAAGAGTACTCAAGAAAGTAGGGAAAAAATCAAAACCAGGAAAGTGCAGAGTCAGGAAAGCCAAAAATGGAGTAAGTACTCAGTGATCTTAAATGCCAAAGTTGGAAGAAGGTGATTTGGCATGGAGGTAACACATGTGATGGCTGAATTTTTTTTTTCTTTCAAAAATTTAACTCGAGATATTGGGGGAAAAAATCCTTCAATGTTTACTATCAACATCTATCTGTTATACTCTGCACTTTATATTTCATACATTAAACTTCTACTTCACAAGTTATATTAACATAAATGAGTGTGGAATGTTTTTCAATCTTGAAAAATTATAAAGTCTAAACAGAAAAGCTCAAATATATTTCAACATAACCTGATCAGTTTTTTCACTTTGTATTTGGCAAAAAATATTTTCAGCTTTATCTTCTCCATATTTGAGGGGCTTTTGAAAAACATAAATAATAGTTTGCTTTTTGCTGTGATCTATTTTACTAAATCAAAGTCCCAGTAAAGGAAAAGAATGAGGGCTATAAAAAAGAAAAACTAAAAAAAAAAAAAAAAAAAAAAAAGAAAAGGAAAACTATACATACACTCCAAGTAAAATTACAGATGAAGTAATTTACTAAGTTTTTATAATAATTGTTAATAGAAATAATATGGTCAATGTGTTGATCCTATACACACCTTCTGTCTTAAGTGGAAGTTACCATGGCAAGAAGAGTGAGCTACTTTATCCTTGTTTTAACATGACAAACATATTTTCAACTTTATAACTAAAATTAACTTTCATTAGTGATATTTTTAGAATGCAGCACCATCTTTGCACTGATCAAGTTTAGAAAGGTCCTTGGAAATTATATCTATCTTAAAGTTTAAAAAAAATTAATATGACATTTAATTAAAAATTTAAAAGACATAAAGAAAATTTAAAAGACACAGAGCCAACTAAACAACTTGCTACTGACCTTGTTCAAGTCTGAAGAGGGTCCTTTCCAGCTTTTCCATTTCGTTCAGAAATAAAATTCTAATCTGTTTACTGTGTCCCATTTTGGCTTCTAGAAGACTTGAAATCTTTCAGAAGAATTAAAAGAACTCCGAAATCGAATGAGTTACCCCTATGAAACAAAAAGGAATTAAGATAAAAAGAAAATAACTATTATCTTAAATTCTTTAAGGCTGACAGCCGCACTTACATGTTCTAAATGTGTTTTAACCCTAGCAGAGCAAAGAGAATGAATTTTATAAATAAGACCTGAGAAGGCAAATTAATAGTTTCCTCCCTTCGAGCACAATAGGACCAAAGCAAAAACTATTGTGTTATAGATTCTTAAAATTAAAACAAAAAACAAAACTAAATTATTCTCAGAGAAAAGCAATACGTTTTGGAAAGCCTGGATTTGGGCTGGGGGGAAAATTCCCGGTCCCAAGCCAAAAGGCTTTGAAGACTACAAATGGCACTTCTGCTTACAAGAGATTAGTCTGCTCAAAGATAACAGGTGGGCGAGCTCCCCATTCCCAAATTCGGGTTGGAAGCCACCAATGGGGAGATGAGAACAGAGGGAAGCAGTTGTCGCCCCTGGAATAGCTGCTGCAGACATAGGATGGACAGACAGAGCTATAGATAGAACGCATTTCCCAGAGAGGCCAGCGGCATTCCTAGCACTTACACTGAGCAAGTTATACGTGCGGCTTCTGAGACACTGCAGGACCCGCGACTCCGGGGTTGGAGTCGGGGGAGGAGACGTGAAGGAAAGCAAAAGGGGAAAGGCAGGCTGCCCAGGCGCAAAAAGCAGCCCCAGACAAGGAGGGCCGGGCGCCGTGAAGGGCAAAGGGCGGGGCGGCCGCAGCGGGGCCAGGGCCGAGGCCGCCGTGTGAATGGCAGAAAGCTTCTCCGTGACTCCGCCTCGCGCTGGTCCCCGAGGAGACCCTCGACCCCCCCCCGGCCTCAAGTGCACACGCCAGGGTGGAGCTGTCAGGTCCCCTCGCCCACTTCCGGGCGGCTCTGCGCCGGCTCGCCGCGACCGCTAGTCTCGCGAGACTGTGGTCAGCGGGGCCGGGGTCGGGAGGCGGTAGAGGCCGAAGCTGCGAGCTTCTTTTTTTTCCTCGCCGCTATGGAGGTGCGAGGTCCGGGTTGTGCACCTCCTTTATCAGCCCGTGAGCTCATGTTTGCACATTAAAATGCTGCGGTAGAAGGCTGCCCCTAAGTTGAGCTGCACAACAGGGTCGTTTTGTGGAACAGCTGAATGGTGCGAGGCAAGCGACCTGGCTTCTAGTGCTTCTTCTACCACGAAGTGTTTTGTGTCTTTGTTTTGATTTTTTAGAAATTTAAAATATCTACTTATTATTATATTTTTTTATGTGACCTAAGTTTGCTTGGCCCCAGTTCTCTGAATCTTGATTTCCCCATGTCTAAAATAAGGGGCCTGTGTACAATCTCTGACATTCCATCCTTCATGTGTCTACCAACTCTAGTCCTAACACAGGGCACATCTCGAATGCAGAGATGGAACTACTAGGTAGGTGAAGTGTGGCCAGTTTACAAACAATTGAGGGTGCAAATACTACTTGTACAACGTGGTTGTATCTCATGTACACTGCATAGACCTGAAGGTTGTATGGGGTTAAGGATAAGGAGGGCGCCTATGGAGATGAGCACTGGGTGTTATACTCAACTAATGAATCGTTGAGCACTACATCTAAAACTAATGATGTACTATATGCTGGCTAATTGAACATAATTAAAAAAATAAGACAGAAGAGCACTTGTCACACAGTATGGGCTCAATAAATATAACTACAATTCCTTAAAAAAAAAAAAAAAGGATCTACAGACCTGTACCCCTGAAACAAATAATATATGTTTTAAAAAAAAGGATTTATACTGGCTATCGCTGTACATATTTTAGGCCAGAAATTAGGATGTGGTACAGATGCCTATGGAGATTTAATGCCTGGGGAAAAGAAAACCCCTCTTGTAGAGCACTTTGAGGACACCTAAGGATCATGAGAAAACGGACAAAAGATTTGGAGTGTGGAGAAAAATCTTGCTTCCCTTATTGTGGAAATACTGTAGGTCCAAAAACAATAATGGTTTAAAAACTGAAGATCCTGAAATGTTTGTTTCAGATTTCTGAGAATGGCTAGTTGCAAGTGGTCCAAAACTGAGTTTGGGAATGTGTAGCTCACTTATTCATTCAACTAGTATTTATTGAGCACCTAGGATTTGCCAGGCATGGAAGTGAAACAAATTCACTGCCCTCATGGAACTCCTACATTTTATTTGTGGGAGACAGATAAACAAATTAAGTAAGTAAATTATATAAGATAATGAAAGGTTGTAAGAAAAAAAAGAAGTGGGAAGTGGAAGTGTGGAAGAGTCAGGAGAGGGATGTTTGCAATTGTAAATACAATAGTCAGTAAAGGACTTGGTGGTAAATTGACATTTGATCCCAATCAGAGTAAGAGGAAGGAGGATATCCAGGGTAGAGGGTTACACACAGAGGTACAGAAGTGGAAAGGCCATGAGGTAGGAGCATATTTGGTGGATTCAAGGAGGCCACCAAAGCTGAGAAGAGAGTGGTAAGAAATTAGGACAGATAATGGAGTGGGGTTGGCAGCCAGATCTTATAAGGCTTTGTAGGCTATGGCAAGGATTTGGACTTTTAATCAGGGCAAAAGAAACATTGGAGGATTTTGAACAGAGGAGTGACATAATCTGGTAGACCTTCTAAAAGGATTACTCTGCAACTTTGTAGTTGAGACATGCTAGAAGTGTAAAATAGCTAAATAAGCTGGAGGGTGTGGTGACAAAGGAAGCAAGATCAGTTATTTCAGTTAACCAAGAGATACTGGTGTGTGTGTGTGTGTGTGAGAGAGAGAGAGAGAGAGAGAAAAGAAGGTATAGTAGTAAAGGTGGTAAGAAGTTTTGAATTATGGGTCTATTTTGAAAGTAGAGCTTATACTGATGGATAGAAAGGAGTCATGGATGATTCTAAGATTTTTAGCTTGAGCAATCAGAAGATTACTGTCCAATAGAAATACATGAAAAAAAAAAGAAAAGAAATATGTGCTACATAGGTAAAAAAATCTTTCAAGTAGCATCAAAAAAGTAAAAAGAAACAGGTGAAATTAATTTTAAAGATTTTATTTATTTATTTGACAGAAAGAGACATAGCAAGAGAAGGAACACAAGCAAGGGGAATGAGAGAGGGAGAAGCAGGCTTCCTGCTGAGCAGGGCGCCCCATGCGGGGCTTGATCCCAGGCCCCTGGGATCATGACCTGAGCTGAAGGCACCCCAGGTGAAATTAATTTTAATAATATATTTGATTTAACTCAGTATATCTTAAACATTATTTAAACATGCAATCAATATAAAATGTTACTGAGATATTTTAGGTTCTTTTTTCCTGCTAAGTCTTCAAAATTTGGTGTGTATTTTACACTTCAGCATGTCTCAATTATGATAGATACATTTCAAGCACTCCATAGCTTTGTGGCTAGTGGCTAGTGGCTACCATTTGGACAGTGCAGAAGAAGCTACCATTTAATGAGAGAGGAAGAAAAGGGAAGGAACAGAATTGGTGGATGAAATTCAGGAGTTTGGTTGTAGACTATCAGTAACCAAGTGAAGATAACTATTCGTTTGACATGACTGTCAAATATCCAAGTGGAGATACTGAATGATCACTCGTAGCCCTGGTCTCTACAGTAGTGTTTTTCAAATTGTAAGTCATAACCCACTGAGGGTTGTAAAAGTAATTTGTTAGTTGCAACCAATGATTTTTATTTTTTTTTAAAGATTTTAATTTATTATTTGTCAGAGAGAGAGAGCGCGTGGCAACGCAAGCCCAAGCAGGGGGAGCGGCAGGCAGAGGGAGAAGCAGGCTCCCTGCTGAGCAAGGAGCCCGATGACGGGACTCGATCCCAGGACCCTGGGATCACAACCTGAGCCGAAGGCAGACGCTTAACCGACTGATCCACCCAGGCACTCCAGCCAAAGGCAGACACTTAACCGACTGAGCTACCCAGGCGTCCCTGCAACCAACGATTTTTAAAATAAAATAGGAAAGAGCTGAATGCACTGTACCTGGTAAGACTATTATTTCAAAAAACTTCTGTTTCTATTATTTTTTGTTGTACTGGGTCATGTAATCCTCCAAGGGGTCATGGTCAAAAACATGTTTGAGAGCCACTGCTCTAGGGTGTATGCATAGAAAAGCATAATAATTCATGATTATGAAATGTGCCTGGTTTTCAACCCAGCTCTGCCCCTAACTCGCTGTGAAGCTTTGGAAAATACTCAACCTTTTTGTGCTTTGGTTTTTACAACTGTAAAATAGGGATAAACATAGAAGCTACTATTAATTTCTTTTATTTTTTTTTTAAGATTTTATTTATTCATTTGACAGAGAGAGAGAGAGAGGGAACACAAGCAGGGGGAGTGGGAGAGGGAGAGGGAGAGGGAGAAGCAGGCCTCCTGCAGAGCAGAGAGCCCGATGCAGGGCTTGATCCCAGGATCCTGGGATCATGACCTGAGCCGAAGGCCGACTCTTAACAACTGAGCCACCCACGTGCCCCTAGAAGCTACTATTAATTGAATGGGGACTTAGAACTGTGCCTGAGACGTACTAAGTACTGTGGAAGTACAAATATTAGAGTGGGACCCTAACTGATGTGAAACACAGTTCATGTTCATGTTTGTCTTCAGGCTCTCCTACCCATACCCCCTTCTACTTTCAGTCTGTCCTATGACCCTCTCATTGCACTGCCCTCCTGTTCATCACTCTTCTCCAGGGCTCCAAAATTAGCCTTTCTTGCTGTCCCTCCACCAGTAAAACTGTCACGTTAGTGCCCAATATTTCAGCTAGAAATAAGGAGTAAAACAGACTGACGAAATGAATTCCTTTAGTGGGGAATTATTCTTATACAAATGCTTGAATTTTAAAAGATCTGTTAATCCAAATGATCTTAATTTTGGAAATTTCATATTGTGAAAGAAAGTGAGGAATGTTAAGTAATGAAAACACCATGATTCAATGTGACGTGTCTCCAAGATGACATTTACAAGCCACATAGTGCCCTTTTTAAAAAAGAAAAGTCACACTAGTGTGCTATTTGTGACGTTCTTGGAATGCCAGTGAATTTGCTGTCTAGGGCTACAGTGGTGCCATGTGCTGTCTTCATTTTGGCAAACATTTGTCATGAGCCTGTCCTGTGCATAACAGTGATCTATATATACACAATAATCTCATGCTGGAGTTGTCAGGAGAAGAATCTCCTTGAGGAACATCTGATGGATAATCTCAGCTATTTGGCAGTGACTCTAGGGTTTTCTAAAACATTGATATTAATGTATTTGGGGAGTGGGAGAAGGACTGTAGTCAGAGGGTCAGAAAACACTACAGTGTTTCTTAAGGTCTGTGTATGTGTGTGTCTGTTTTTGGAAAGGAAAGGAGTTATTTGGGGTATTATGTATAGTTCAGTCCCAATCCTGTGATAATTTGGGTCTGAAGTGGACAAGTCTGCCTCATTTAGTTTTTATATCCATCAGCATTTTTTGGTGTATTTTATTTTGTAGCAATAATATACTGATATTGTTAATAATATTATTTTGTAAAATTTGGAATTGTGTTTCCAAAATCTCTTCTAAATTGAACAATTTATTCTGCACTTTTTTGAAATATCCAGATTTAGCCAGTGAAGAGAAGAAGGGGAGATAGGAAAGGAAATAGAGTTGACGTCAGACAAGTAGAAGGACCTAATATAATGACAGAGATATGGAAACCAGAGAGAGATTTTTTGAAAAGGGGTCGTACAATATAAAGAAAATGGACTTTGGAAACAAACCAGGGATTAGTTTTAATCTCTCTGAATTACAGTTGATTCATCTGTAAAATGGAGAGAATAACACTTCACTTGGAGGATCGTTATGAAGATTAGATGAAATAATGAAAGCATTTATCAAAAATCAGGCTTTTAATAAGTGATAGTTTAAAAAGAGAAGGGCTGATGGCTAGTTGTCTTTGCTGGGTGAGGATGGCAGTTAGACAAAGCAGATGAAGAAGAGGCTCCCAGAGCATGGGAATCAAAAGACATAATCAAAAGGTATCTTACTCAGTGAAGAGGGAGTATAAAAGTGAGTTCATAGAGTGAAGTCAGAGCCCAAGGTTTTAGCCTAAATTATAGAAAACAGAGGAAGGACGTTAAGAATGAAGTAAGGTTTAGTTGCTGTGCAATTAATATTTGTTAGAAAAATTATAGAGATGCACATATATAGAGGTAAAGATAGTTGTATTTTATTTATTTATTTTTTTATTTATTTTTTTAAAGTGATTACATACAACTCTTTTTTTTTTTTAAGATTTTATTTATTTATTTAACAGAGAGAGAGAGAGAGAGAGCACAAGTGGGGGAGTGGCAGGCAGAGGGAGAAGCAGGCTCTCCACTGAGCAAGGAGCCTGATGCGGGACTCAATCCCAGGACCCCGGGATCGTGACCTGAGCCTGAGGCAGACACTTAACCAATTGAGCCACAACTGAGCCCTGATGTTTTTATTAAAAAACAAAAAAATAACAGTCAAAACTTGGGCTCTTAGAGCTTCCATAGGAAAAGTCATTTAAAAAGTCCTAAGCACCAGGGTGCCTCGGTGACTCAGTTGGTTAAGTGTCTCCCTTTGGTTCAGGTCATGATTCCAGGGTCCTGGGATGGAGCCTAGCATGGGCCTCCGTGCTCAGTGGGGCGTCTGCTTCCCCCGCCATTCCCTCTGCCCCCCCCCCTCGCTCGCTCGCTCTCTCTGTCTCTCAAATAAATAAATAAATAAGTCTTTTTAAAAAGTCCTAAGCATTGATATAACAAATAAACCAAAAACAGTGTATGGAATGCTTGGAAACCATGATAGGAAGAAACTCGAGATGGTTTTTTAATGGTGATATTTTCTTTTTTCTAACGATAGGTCTTATAAAATGTTCTTTGGCCCCAAATTTAAAGCTAAATCATTTTACCCTTGCAAATAAATTTAACTTCCTTTTGAAATCCTGACTCCAGAGTTTCCCTGTAGAAAGGTTTAGAGTTGGCAGTCTGGTTGGGGAGAAAGGACAAGAGAAGGAGGGCTTGAGCTGATTTTCTATATTTGTAAGGACTACTTCAGCTGCATATGACAGAAAAAAACAAAACAAAGCAACAGTGGCTTAAACAAGAGATAAATTTGTTTATCACATAAAACTTTAGAGGTGAGCAATTCAAAGCTGGTGTGGCAGCTCTGTAAAGTCATCAGGAAGCCAGGCTCTCTCTAGCTCACAGCTTCCTCCCTCTTATTATGTGGACCTTGTCATAGTGCAAGAAGGCTACCAGAGCTCCAGCTATCATATCCAAGTTCGGGCAACATGATGGAGGAAGAGGAAAAGAAGGATGCACCTCCTCCCTTTAAGTATTCCTGGAAATACCAGACAGCATATCTGTTTCTATCTCATTCACCAAAACTTGGTCACCTGCATCTAGGCAGCAGTGAGACTAGTCCAAACCCAGGTTTTGTTATTAAGGAAAGAGAGAATGAATAAGTAGTGTCTGTTACAGTTTGCATGTACTTTTTTATTTTAATTGTTTTCAAAGCGATACAGTTTGGAGCAGGAGGATGGAAGGTTCAGGGGGAATGTCTCCAAGAAAAAAAATGGGGAGGAGGCACCTGGCTGGCTCAGTTGGTAGAGTGTGTAACCCTTGATCTTGGGGTTGTTTTTTTTTTTTTTTAAAGATTTTATTTATTCATTTGAGACACAGAGATACACACAGAGAAAGAGAGCGCCTGAGCAGGGGGAGCGGCAGAGAGAGAGGGAGAAGCAGGCTCCCCGCTGAGTCAGGAGCCCAATGTGGGGCTCGATTCCAGGACCCTGGGATCATGACCTGAGCAGAAGGCAGACACTTAGCCATCTCAGCCACCCAGGCGCCCCAGTTGTGAGTTTGAGCCCCATGTGTGGCGTAGAGATTGCTTAAAAAAAGAAAAGAAAAGGACAGAGAAAAGAAAAGAAAAACGATGGAACTGATTGTTTAGTGTGCTTGGCCACACTGAGAGATGTTTCACAAAAACCTTAGTTTTCTGTCAGAAAGCTTGGGGGTGATAAAGCAAACTTGCCAAAAAAATTTAAAAAGTCCAGTTGGAAACTGCAGTTATAGATCTGTCAGCCAAATGAGCTTGCTACAACTAAACTCCAGAACCAGACAACTCACTCTCCCCATCACGGACAGATTGGGGAAATCATGCTCACTGCATGTTTATTCCCCAGAAAGAAGGACAGAGGTGAGCCAAGCTGACCAGTTATTTTTCCCAAATTTACCAACTAGGTAAATCACTCCCCCTCCCCAGGAATGGAGTGAGTTAACTAGAGCAAAGAGAAGCCAGAGGTTTGTTTAGGGAAACTCTTTCTTTAAAAAAAATAGAATTAGGGAAAAACATTCATCTTCAGACATTATGCAAGTCCCTTAACCTCTTTTGTGCTCTACTTCCTAAGCTGTAATTTATTTTTCAAGTATATGTAAAAATAAAATGTCTGAAATGTTTCAAAAATTAATATATACCCTATAAATAGTTAATAACAGTTAATATTTAATGAACATCTAAGAGATGCCAGGCAGTGTTCTAAGCCCATTACGCGTACTAACTCAATTCCCAAAACAACATTATTATTACCCCTAATTTAAAGATATGGAAACTGAGTGCCCAAGCTTAAGTAACTTGTTTAAGGTCACATAGCGGTCAAGTGGAAGAATGTGATTTCAACTGCATTCTCAGTGATTCTGTTCAGTAAACTCTAAATCTGAGGGCACTGATGTTATTCCCATGGCGTGGAAATCGATAAAGGTTTTATAAATTGAATTTGGATGTTGCTGACTTTATATATGGCTGTGTCAACAGTGAGTTTGTTTTCTTTTAGGAATATTCTGGCTAATCTAATAGTCGTCTCAGGACAGCTCCTTCAGGAAATCTTTCCCACCTTGCCCTTCCCACCATGGGTCTGGGTTAGGTGTGCCTCCTTCATGTCCTCTATTGTATGATATATGATATCATGTTAAATGAGGACTGTTTTTTTCTTTTTTTTTTTTTTAAAGATTTTATTTATTTATTTGACAGAGAGAGACAACGCGAGAGAAGGAACGCAGGGGGAGTGGGAGAGGGAGAAGCAGGCTTTCCGCTGAGTGGGGAGCCCGGTGCAGGGCTTGATCCCAGGACCCTGGGATCATGACCTGAGCCGAAGGCAGACGCGCGCTTAACGACTGAGCCACCCAGGCACCCCGATGACTGTCTTTTTCTTTTCTCCCTTTCTCACTAGAATTTTTGAGGCAGGGATTGTGTTTTCTGTCTCTGGACGGTAGAGTTGTAAAATTATTTGCACTTCTTAGATATACAAGAAAACTATAGTTTCTTCTTTCAAAATAATTTAAATAAGCCCTCTATTTTAGAATAGTTTTAGAGTTAAAAAAATAGTTGCAAGAGGGTATAGAGAGATCCCCATTTCTTCAAGCCCAGGTTCACCTATTGTTAACATCTTACAATAATAGTATGATGCATTTGTTACAATTAGTGAACTGATATTGACACATTATTATAGTCCACAGTTTATTCAGATTTCCTCAGTTTTTACCTACTATCCTTTTTCTATTCTGGGTTCCCATCAGGATACCACATTACTTTTAGTTGTCATGTTTCCTTAAACTGCTTTTGGCTGTGACAGTTTCTTAGACTTTCCTTTTTTATTTTTATTTAATTAATTCATTAATTTTTAGATATTTTTATATATTTATTTGAGAGAGAGAGAGAGAACATGAGTGGAGGGGAATAGGGGCAGAGGGAGAGGGAGAAGCAGACTCCCCACTGAGCAGGTAGCCCGATGTGGGGCTTGATCCCAGGACCCTGAGATCATGACCTAAGCCGAAGGCAAACGCTTAACCGACTGAGCAACCCAGGTGCCCCAGACTTTCCTTTTAAAAAAAAAAAGTAGTTTTATTGTTATGTAATTGATATATACCATTGTGTAAGTTCAAGATGTACAGTGTGTTGATTTGATACATTTATATATTGCAAATATGATTACCACTGTAGAGTTAGCTAACACCCTGCCACATCACATAATTATTTTTTTGGGGGGAGGAAAACCTTAAGACCTAGTGTCTTAGCAGGACCTAGTCTCTTTGAAGTTTATAACACAGTATTGTCTATAACCACTATGCTGTACAATAGATCTCCAGGATTTATTTATCTACGGTTATAAGTTTGTAACCTTAAACAACATCTCCCTAGTTCCCCCATCCCCAGCCCCAATACATACTATATCTTTTTTATCCATTCATCCACTGAAGGACACTTAGGTTGTTGCATATATATTTTATTCTTAAAAACTGCTCTCATCTCCTTTACTGTCCTCAACTGCTAGATAGGCATGGGAAAACAAAAGTAATTTTAGTCTAGTCTATTTTAAAACTAAATCTAGGGGCACCTGGGTGGCTCAGTTGTTAAGCATCTGCCTTCGGCTCAGGTCATGATCCCAGGGTCCTGGGATCGTGTCCCGCATCGGGCTCCCTGCTCGGCGGGAAGCCTGTTTCCCTCTCCCACTCCCCCTGCTTCTCCCTCTCCCACTCCCCCTGCTTGTGTTCCCTCTCTCGCTGTGTCTGTCAAATAAAACAAACAAACAAACAAACAAACAAAGTTAAATAATCTCTTTAGGGAAGCCTGGGTGGCTTAGTCGTTAAGCGTCTACTTTCGGCTCAGGTCATGATCCTGGAGTCCTGGGACCGAGCCCCGCATTGGGCTCCCTGTTCGGCGGGAAGCCTGCTTCTCCTTCTCCCACTCCCCCTGCTTGTGTTCCTGCTCTCATTATCTCTCTCTGTGTCAAATATATAAATAGGATCTTTAAAAAAAAAAAAAAATCTCTTTAACTCTGTTTCTATGAAATAATTGTTTTATTGTTTCCATCCCCATTCCTCTCCCTACTTATAAATTGTGTCTGGCACACAGAATAGGATCTTACATGAAATCATTGCATTGGAGGAGTTGAACTCTGTGACCTTGAACTGGGCATTGTGCAGGGGCTGATGTTACCTAAAGTACATCTGTATAATCCTGTTCCTGGTTATCCTGTTGACAAAGGCTACTGATGTCTATAGCTGATAACTTCCTGGTCATTCTTTCTTGGCTTGGTCAGAGCCTAGAAGCCCTCCCTGCTGCCTCAGACTTCCTTGATGTCCTACTTTCACTGCAGACCCCTCTGAGTGTCTGAAGTGTTCTCAGCCTGGTCCAAGGCACAAGATACCCATTTCATAAGACTTTGCTGGAGCCACCTCACCTCTGCCATGATGGATCCATGTAATATGTGCTGGGGATGAAAACTAGGTCCTGTCTGTAACTGATGTCCTTGCTTTACCCTCCTAATCATGCTGGGACTCCCCTTTTTGGACCTCTGCCCTACTTTTTTTTTTTTTTTTTGCCTAGCATAGCACTCTTCACCCAGAGTTCAAAACAGAGCAGAACAAAAAGTCCTCTATGCATTTGACAAATACTGTACCTACTGTGTGCTAAGCACTGTTCTAGACACTGGAGGTACAGTAATGAACGAAGCAGACATGAATCCTTGACCATCTGGAGTTTATTTTCTAAAAATGCCCTGAACCTTTCTGACTTGTTTCCATTAGGACACATCAAACTGTTTCTCTCACCTCCCTCTTTCTTAGATGGTCTCGTTTTCACAATTACCAAACCCAGAAGGAATGGATTTCCCTATTTTTTTCCTGCTAGGAGCTACCTCATTAGTCCCCACCTCTAATATGTTAAATGAGAGATAAAAGAACTTAGAGGGACTCCTGGGTGGCTCAGTCAGTTAAGCGTCTGCCTTCAGCTCAGGTCCTGATCCCAGGGTCCTGGGATCAAGTCCTGCATTGGGCTCCTTGCTCAGTGGGGAGCCTGCTTCTCCCTCTGCCTGCTGCTCCCCATGCTTGTGCTCTCTCCCTCTCTGTCTCTGATAAATAAATCTTTAAAAAAGAACTTAGAGAATTTTTCTCTATGAAAAATGCCTATAGTCTTGCTGCAGAATCATGTTTTGAATGTCAGGTGTTTAATATTAGCTTGTCTTTTTCTTTGCATTAATTCTTTAACAATCCAAGTCCCCTACTGAGGCAGATGGGTGTCTTAGGCCTAATGGCAGAAAGTCTTGTATGTTGCAAAGGCAAATGAGAAAGGCACACTGATATCTTTAATTAATTCAAAATGGATCAAAGACTTAAAATGTAAAACTAAATGACTATAAATATGTATATATATAATCTATAAATATAGTTTATAGGGCTATAACTACAGAACTATAAAAGTCTTAGAAGAAAACATAGGGCAAAAGTCATGATACTGGATTTGGAAATGATTTCTTGGATATGACATAAAAGGCATGGACAATAAAAGAAATAAGCATATTGCACTTCATGAAAATTAAAAACTCTTGTGCAAGAAAGGACACAATCAAGAGAATGAAAATTCAGCCCATGGAATGGGAGAAAATCCTTGCATATCTGTATCCAATAAAGGATTAATATACAGAATATATGGGGGAACTCAACAACAAAAAAACAAACAAATCAATTCAAAAATTGGCAAAGGACTTGAATAAACAATTCTCCAAAGAAGATATACAAATGGTCAAGAAGCACATGAAAAGATGTTCAATATCACTAATCATTAGGAAAATGCAAATCAAAACCGCTGTGAGATACCACCTCATACCCACAGATGGCTACTGTAAGAAAGAAAGAAAGGTTTTCTACTGTAAGATAATATAATCTGTGAACAGAGATAATTTTACTTCCTTTTAAATTTGGATGCCCTTTCTTTTTTTTTTTTTTTTCATAATTGCTCTGGCTAGGACTTCTAGTACTACATATATATATTTTTAAATTTTATTTATTCATTTAAGACACAGAGATACAGAGAGAGAGAGAGCATGAGCAGGGGGAGCAGCAGAGGGAGAGGGAGAAGCAGGCTCCCCTCTGAGCCAGGAGCCCTATGTGGGGCTCGATTCCAGGACCCTGGGATCAGGACCTGAGCCGAAGGCAGATGCTTAACCATCTGAGCCACCCAGGCGCCCTCTAGTACTATATTTAATAAAAGTGGTGAAAATGGGCACTTTGCGTGTTCTTCATCTTAGAGGAAAAACTTTCAGGCTTTCACCATTGAGCATAATGTTTGCTGTGGATTTTCCCAAACAAAGCTTTTATTTGTTAAGGTAGTTTCTTTTTTTTTTTAATTTAATTTAATTTTATTTAAATTCAGTTAATTAACATATAATGTATTATTAGTTTCAGAGGTAGAGTTGAGTGATTCATTAGTCGTATATAACACCCAGTGCTCATTACATCACGTGCCTTCCTTAATGCCCATTACCCAGTTACCCCATCCTCCCACCTAACTCCCCTCCAGCAACCCTGTTTGTTTCCCATAGTTAAGAGTCTCTTATGGTTTGTCTCCCTCTATGATTTTGTCTTATTTTATTCTCCCCTCTCTTCCCCTATGATTCCCTGTTTTATTTCTTAAATTCCACATACGAGTGTTGAGTGTTGTTTCATAAAAAGGGGTTAAGTTTTGCCAAATGTTTTTTTCTGCACCTATTGAGATGATATTTTATTTCTTTTTAAAAACATGCATCCCCCCCAAAAAATAAAAACATGCATTTCCTTTTCCTTTTGAAATGTCACAGGGTTTGAATTTGTTGTATCTCATATGATAAGCCCATAGCTAGCATGGAGCTAACAATGTTGCATTTAATGTCTTTTCAAAAGTAGTACTCTTCTTATTAATTTTGATTAGGTTTTTCAGTTTTCTCAGACATGAATAGAAGTTTACTTGATAGCTGGTTTTGTGGGTCTTTTGCCCAACTCAAAAGGGTGGAAAACAAACAAACCTCTTAAAATAAAGCTTTCAAAAATGGAAGAATGCATACGTTATCCTGACAATAACAATTATAGGTCCATCTCTCCTACCAGAGGGGAGGGTGGAAAGTATCTTTTCTCCTAACTCTCAGTGCCTAGAACTGGAGATTGTTACCTGTGGTAAATAACAAACTCTTCATAAAATATCCTGGGAGGGAATCAAAGAATAATGGTGTATTCCTTGCCCTTTCTCCCTCTCCTTTCTCCAAGAGAGATTGCGTCAAACTCAGTAACTTTCATGTAGTTAATCTACTGTGAAGTATAAGTATGAAAGTATCCAAGTTCTGCAAATAGTGCAAAAGTGAGCAGTGTGCCATTTGAATCAGTATTGTTGAATTGAAATATTTAGATTTGGTATTAAGAGAGAACTGTACTCTTTTTGTCACGTCATTATTGATTGCCTTCTCATTTTAAAGCTATATAGACTCATGCATTATTCAGTTCTCAAAAGTTAAGTTGATAGACTATCTAAGGGTTGATGGCCAAACAGTAATATAAAGTCAGAGTTGGCAAATAGAGGCACTTCGATTAACCCATCGAAGTAGGTCTTTATTAAATACAGGGCATCACATTAGTACACTGGGTAAAAAATAAAATTAGGTGAAGTATAATCTACAAGTGATACCTGCTATATAGATTCTCAGTTTGATGACCAACACAACTGAATTTACCAGAACAGTTGACTGAAGTCTTTCGCTGCCAATCAAGTAAACTCAGAGGAAAGGTCAACAGTATAAGACAAAGGGCAGTCTATTTTTACTGCCTAAGGGTTTAAAAAAAGCCCTCTTCTTGATTTACAGTGACTGTTGGAATCATTTTCCTGCTTACACGGTGATTAAAGGGGTTGTATATCATGAATGCAGCACAATGGATAATCAGCAAAACTTTAAGGTTAAATTAAATTAATCAGCACTTTGGATTAATTTACATGGGCATAGATTACATGTCCTGTTGAGACAAATGATCGCTTCTTTGAAAAATACTAATAAGCTTTCATTTTCTTTTTTTTTTAAGTATTTTTTTGGGAAGAATTTATTTAGAGATTCAAACATAGTAAAGTTATGTTTTAAAAATATATTTAACAATAATAGTATTTTTGAAGTATAAATATATGTAATGTGTACTAAATTTAGAACAGATTCAGTATGTTAGTCTGAACTGATTTTGCGAATCATGACATATTCATTTAATATATTCTCTGGGATCCATCTTGGCATGTCTTTCTCTCCTTCCTAGGGCTTATTGATTCTTTGATATTTTAAAATAAATTTTTAAAAAGGAATGAAAACGAGGTGATTTCTAATTCTTTCATGTTATATCTTAATAGTGATCTTAAAATCAAGATGTCAAACAACATTCTGATGTTCATAATTCTGGACTGTTTAAGAGGCAAGATGACATAAAAGGTGATTTGTAAGCATATTCAAGTTTGAGAAGCGCCAGTCATACCTTTGTGCTTCATGTTCATGCCTTCCTAACCACCATTTTTAAGGACGCTCTACCCTCTACTCTTCTGAAATCTGCAAGCCATCAACTAGCCAATTCAACTTGATGAGCTTGGACCAAAATGGAATTTCTCAGCAATACTGAGAAATATTTAGAGAAATAATGGATGATTTTCTGTGTGAATATTATGGAATCAATGTATACTTTTTATTTGTATTTTTTTTTTAAAGATTCATTCATTTATTTGAGAGAAAGAGAGAGAGAGCATGCAGGGGGTGGGGAGAAGGAGAGAGTCAGACTGCGCTGAGCATGGAGCTCGACTCAGGGCTCAATCCCATGACCCCAAGACCACGACCTGAGCCGAAACCAGCAGTCAGATGCTTGACTGACTGCACCACTCAGGCACCCCTTTTATTTGTATTTTAAAAATTTTCTATATTGGAAAATGAATATAGACTCTATGAATAATTTATACTCAGTTTTACCACAGGGTCGCATCATCTCTGGGTTGATAAAGTTCTTTGGCACTTTATTTAGTATAATATGTGTTGCGTACCTACAAAACACTGTCGTGCAATATATTGATCTAATTGGTTTATAATATCAAAAATAGAAAAAAATAAAAATTACGGAAGTATAGAATTAGTTTTCCTACAAAGAATAAGTGAACCACAGAGTGTTGTGACAACAAGCTCAGTAGTCACGTTTTGTTAGCTAGTGCCTAGGGGAGTACTTAAACCTATGCAAGTTAGTTGCATTTTATTTGGTAGCATAACCACAGATAAAGTTGTCTGCTTAATCCCTGAGGTTACTTTAAAAGGCAGAATGTAATGTTACCTGTCACTTCATTACTCTAGGCTTAGAGAATTTGCTTCTAAAAGTAGTTTATTCATCTGCTAAACTAAACTTACAATATCAGTGATAATATTTGCTTATGTAGTACTTTACAGATTTCCAAAGTGTTGCAATATTCAGAATTCCATTTAATCTTCACAGCAATTTTGTGAAGAAGACAAGATAGTTACTAATGCCACGTCTATGTTATAGATAAGAAAAATGAGGTCCTGGACTATAAAGTGATTTCAGTAATATAATCTGGCTAGTCAGTGGTGTCTAGGTTTTTTTTTAATTTTTAAGTGTGGCCACAAGGTATTAGGGGTTACACAGAGACAAAGTAAACAGATTAGTCATACAAATAATTTGGTGTTTTTTCTTTTCATTTTTGTTTTTTGTAAAATAAAACAGCACAGTTTCAGAAATGGCATGGATCCTATCTAGGCTGGTATAAGTAGGAAAGGATTCAGTCTGACTGGGTGAAATATGGTAACAATCATTTCATTAATGCTTTTAGTCAAATAACAATATCTTCATTCTTGGGAATGGAATTGGACCACAGGTCGTAGAGGACTACAAGGACCGAGGATAGTATCAGGGGCCCCGGAAGCCATACTGTCTAGGATTCTTGGCCAGGCTCCAGTCCTTAGTTGCAGAGCAGGACAGGGTAGCTGCTCAGTCTAAGAGATTGGGGAAACACAGTGAGAACTGGGCGAGGAGTTTGGGGAGGAGGCTGCTGCTAATTAACCGGCTGGAGAATGTCACCCCAGAAGTGAAACATAAGGAAAGCAGGCTAATTCTAGACCTTTTGACATTTTCCAGGCCTGGTTCTCACTGGCAAGGCTCAGTCTGCTGATGAGGTGTCATTAGTCCTCTCTGCTGGGTGGAGCACAAGTGGGCAGGGGAAAGAAGCACTGCTCTTTTGGCACTTGAGCACATAGTTCAACTTCTAGGGCATGTGCTTTATCCGAGGCTTACGTGAGGTGCTCTGCTCATTGAAGTCCACAGATTTACACCTTGGAAGTTTCCATACATCACCTGTATAAAATGGGTGCCACTGCAATTTTGTAGTAATCCCCATGTGTATTTTCATGGAATGTTGCCAGGTGAGCATATACTGTTTTATCAGCGCTTCTGGAACTATCTGAAAAATAGCACAGGTATTTATTTTTAAGATTTATTTATTTATTTGAGAGAGAGAGAGAGAGAGCAGGGGGAAGGGCAGAGGGAGAGAGAGAGAAATCTTAAGCAGACTCCCTGCTGAGTGGGGGGCTGGACACAGGCCCTGATCCGATGACCCCGAGATCATGACCTGAGCCAAAACCAAGAGTCGGATACATAACCGACTGAGCCACCCAGGCGCACCAGCACAAGTATTTTTGTGATAGAGTTATGTTCATAAGTTTGATTAGTATAAAGCAAAAATTAATTCAGTGACTCATAGGTAAAGGGAATAAACCCTGTTTCCCCATGCCACCAATTTCCTAAATCTCGTGATTAGGCCAACACAAAAGGACCTATCTCTGTACATTTCTATGACTGAATGAATATTTGGAGAATTTTTATTTGGGTTTCCTGGATGCTATGTTAAGTTGGGAGTCATTAGTACTTTGCCGTTCAGAGTGTAAGCCCAGGACCAGCAGCATTCAGATCACTTGGGAGCTTATTAGAAATGCACTATCCCAGGCTGAATACCAGACCAACTATATTAGAGTGTATTTTAACAAGTTCTCCAGGTAATTTGTAAGCACATTCAAGTTTGAGAAGCACCAGTTATGCCTTTGTGTCTTAAGTGCATACTTCCCCAAACCTCCATTTTTAACTTTTCTGAAATGTGCAAGCCAGCAGGTAGCCAATTCAGTTGGATGCATGTTAAATTCTAAAACCTATAACTTTGTGTGCTCTAAGTTGTTCTTCCCTTATTTGTCAGAAAAGGGGGACATTTTTCTTTTGCATTCTTAACATTTTTTACTTCTTTCCTCTTGATTATTTTTGCTTTTGGAGGAAAAACATCACCTCTGGCTTTTAGGAAACATTTTCTCTCTGATCTTCAACCTGAAGATTTTTGTCCATGGCATTTCCCTCAAAAACACTGAGGTACTGAGTTTCTGTTGAATGTGGAATTTTATCAGAAAGGTGAGCTGCCATGAATTCCAATATTGTATATTTCTAAGTAGCTTTAGAGTATCTTTAAAAATAAAACTGCTAAAAGAACTACTTGGTGGCTTTCTCTGCCATGTTCAACTTTTTTTTGTTTTTTTTTGTTTTTGTTTGCCTTTTCACCACATTATAGAGTCTTTTCTGATCCAATAAATACTATTAGGTATTTACCCAGGGAAAATGAAAATACTAACTCAAAATGACATATGTACCCCTATGTTTTTTGCAGCATTATTTATAATAGTCAAGATATGGAAGCAACCTAAGTGTCCATCAATAGATGAATGGATAAGGAAAGTGTGGGGGATATCTATATCTATATCATGGAACATTACACAGCTATAAAAAAGTTGAGATCATGCCATTTGAGACAGCATGGATGGACTTAGAAGGTATTATGCTAAGTGAAATAAGTCAGACTGAAAAAGACAAATGCCATATGATTCCACTCATAAATGGAATCTAAAAAATGAATAAACAAAAAACAGAATCAGAACTATAAATACAGAGAAAAAACTGATGGTTGCCAGTGGGGAGTTGGGCAAAATCAGTGAAGGTGAGAGGCAGATACAAACCTCCAGTTATGGAATTAGGAGGGAATAAAAAACAGAGCATAAGGAATACAGTCAGTGGTATTGTAACAGTGACGCAATGGGACAGATGGTAGGTATACTTGTGGTGAACATAGCATAATGTAAAAACTTGTCAAATCACTAAGTTGTATACCTGTAACTAATGTAACATTGTGTGCCAACTATACTCAAAAAAAAAAAAAAAAGAAAAGAAAAAGAAAAATCTTGGACCTGATAAATTTCATCTCTCCCAGTAGTAGCTATATTTTCTGTATCTTCGCTGTAAGTCTACTGTTATTTTATCCCAGAACTCTGAACCAATTAAGGGAAATTTTTTTTTTTAAAAGATTTTATTTATTTATTTGAGAGAGAATGAGAGAGAACACATGAGAGGGGGGAGGGTCAGAGGGAGAAGCAGGCTCCCTGCCGAGCAGGGAGCCCGATGCGGGACTCGATCCAGGGACTCCAGGATCATGACCTGAGCCGAAGGCAGTCGCTTAACCAACTGAGCCACCCAGGCGCCCTTAAGGGAAAATTTTTATTGAGCATTTTCTCCTCTCTGATCTCTTAGCTTTGTTTTCTTTTTTCTCCCCATCTTTGTTTTTTTTTTTAATATTTTTTAAAGATTTTATTTATTTATTTGACGGAGAGAGAGAGAGCACAAGCAGGGGGAGCAGCAGAGGGAGAGGGAGAAGCAGACCCACCAAGCAGGGAGCCCGATGTGGGGCTCGATCCCAGGGCCCTGAGATCACAACCTGAGCCAAAGGCAGACGCTTAACAACTGAGCCACCTACGTGCCCCTCCCCATCTTTGTTATAAAAGGAAAAAAATCCTCATGAGACATGTTGCCATTTTGAAGTTTAGGTATGTATGTATATACTATTTGTGTGTGTATCAGAAGTCACATTTAGAAATGTTCTCTGTAAGTTACACTTAAACCATTTTAGTTGGTAAATGCCAACAACATCATGGTTTGTTTCATAAGACCTCTCTTTACTTTGAAACCGTGTCCTCTGTTTCTTCATTTTCTCTAAAAACCACACAGGATGATGAGGAAATAAAGTGAGAGAAGTATGCTGAATTATACATACAACAAACTATGCTAAATATCATTTATTAAATGATATATAGAATTTCATGGTACAAGGCGTAGGATCGTCTGGAATTGACCCTGAGAGCTCATTCTTGGTTACCTGAACCACTGGGCCTTTGGAACCAGGAATACCTTTCAATCAGTGGGAGAAGCCACACTTGAACCCAGTGTCTATAAGACTATGGCATTATCTTACTCTATTGCAAGAACTACAACTTCGTATGGTCTCCACTGTCATTGGATGCTGGGCAGCTAGCATTCACAGTCACTTCCTCTAAATAGATAGCATGCAATCCAGACTGCCTAACATTTAAGTTGTCTGCTTATGTCTTCTGAGAAGTTTGCTATCATGCTTGCCCTATAAGAAAGAAGAGCAACAGTGGGGAGGGGTCTTTTTCCTGGAATACTGGACTGAGTGTCCTTCAGATGGCCTGGGCCCCTGCATATTTCTTCATGGGAAAAATGGTAGGATCGAAGGACCTGTGACTTTTGTTGCTGATTGCTTGAGTTTTCGCAGTAAAACCTATTTTTTTTTTAACCCTTACAGTATGATATTGTAAAATTTACCCTGAGCTCTGGTGAACCTCAGGTGGCCACCACAAAAGGACCCATCTTGCACAGCACATCAAAGCTTTGCTCTGCATACCTTGCTTTGGGCAGTTTGTATCTCAGTTTGCATATTTGTAACAGGGATTGAAGTCACTGGTCACGGTCATGTTTTGCCTTGGACAAAATGTCCTCCTATTTGTGTCTGTTAACTCGCTCATTTTCTTCTCAGCCATCTACCTCCCTTATTCACATATCTCCTTGCCCAGCTAAGATGCCATGATGTATTTGTTCAATAATACTTCTGCTAGCTCCCTACACTCCCTTCCCCTTCTGTCTTCTTTGTGGCATCTGCCAAGGCTGCAGTCATCGATAAACCAACTGCTTTCTCTACATCTATGCCTGAGCAGCCAAGCACTGCTGGAGAGAGTTACACAATAGGGCATGTTGATTTTACAGAAAATTAATTAAAATAACTTCAAACTGTATACCAACCCTGAAATGATTCTCAGTCAGTCTCTCTCCCATTTTCCATAAGGATTATTTCAAGCCTCCTCAAACCTTCCTCTCATCTGCTATGATTCTCAGAAGGTGATCTTGACTTTCATTTTATAGAGACAATAGAAGCTGTTAAATGGGAACTCCATCACCTGTCCCATTTCCAGCACACATGACCCTAACTGCATCTCTGTCCATACTATTCCATTTCCCTTCTGTTACAATATGGGTATAATTATTTCTCCTCAGGCTAAATCCTCCTCTACTGCTTTTATTTTACGTCCTCTCACCTTCTAAGGTACTTGAAGTTATGGATTATCTTTTCTCTAATCTGAATATTCATACTCTCTCTCAGTTGAAGCTTTTAAAAAGGCTCAAGTTTTTCCCCAACTAAGAGAAAGACATAGAGAGAAGAAAGAAAATCCTCACCTGATGCCTTCATTCTTTTAGCTACTGCCCTAGTTCCTCTTTACAGACAAATTTTTGAAAAATTGTCTCTATGTACTATTTCTATTTCTCTCCCACTAACAATCTCTAAACCATCTTCAAGCTAATTTTGTCCTATATTACTCTATCTCAGGATTTCTTAACCTTGGCATTATTGGCATTTTAGGTTGAATCAGTCCTTTATGTATGTGGTACCATCCTGTACATTTAGGATGTTTAGTTAGCAGCATTCCTGTCTTCATTCACTAGATGCCAGGAGC
Source organism: Phoca vitulina (assembly GCF_004348235.1). NCBI lineage: Eukaryota > Metazoa > Chordata > Mammalia > Carnivora > Phocidae > Phoca > Phoca vitulina. The sequence continues at coordinate 18,669,782 of NW_022589705.1, forward strand.
AGCCTTCTCTCTCCAGCTGTGACAACCAAAAATGTCTTTAGACATCGTCAAATGACCTCTGTGAGGCAAAATTGCCTCTGGTTAGGAATCATTACTCTATCCCCATGGCGCCGGTTAAGGTTACTGATTACTTTCATGATGCTAAATTTCACTTTTTATCTGACTTGAAATCACAGTGGCATCTGACACTGTTAACCTCTCCCTTCCTGAGACAACATTTTTCTCTAACCTCCAATGACTTAATATTTTCTTGATTTTTTTACCTCCCAAATTGTTCGTTTGTTTCTTTCTCTTTCTTCCTCTCTCTCCCTCCCCCCCCCTTCTCTCTCTCTTTCTTTAAATCTCCTTTGCAGGTTCATCCTTTGCCAATGGATAATTAAATGTTGGCATTCTCTTCTTACTCAGCTCTCTTTCTGGGGACTCTCATCCCCATCCAAGGCTTTAGTTTCCATATTTATACTTCTGTTTCCAGCTATAAGGAACTAGCTTCAGTATGGTGAACAGGCCAACCTCCCCACCAACAGCAACAAAAAAGCTGGAGACAATAGTTTATCCATAGCTTGTGAGTCTTATCTCTGTGTGGTAGCCTTGTCCTTTAGAGAAAAAAGAAATCTCCTAGTTTTACCTTTTGAAAGGTAAGAAAATTAGTTCTTTTTTTAAAAAAGATTTTATTTATTTACTTATTTGAGAGAGTGAGAAAGAGAGAGAGAGAGAAAGAAAGAGAGAGAAAAGAGAGAAAGGGAGAAGCAGAATCTTGCTGAGCAGAGAACCCAACGTGGGGCTCGATCCTAGGACTCCAAGATCATGACCTGAGCCGAAGGCAGATACTTAACCAACTGAGCCATCCAGGAACCCCAGAACATTAGTTCTTAATGAGAATAATACAGATAAAGATGGAAATGATGTTTCTTAAATTGGCCTAGAAGGGCCTGAATAATCTGCCTCCACCCCTGCCTCTCACCCCTGTACCCTCCCTAACCTCATCCTCCATCATCATCCCTCTTGTATTCCTACTCAAGGCAGCTGGCCGTGGTTCAGTCATTTGCTCATGCTCCACCACAGGATTCTTCTGCCTAGAATGCTCCTCTTGCTCACCTCTACCTACTTAACTCATCCTTTGGGTCTTACCTCAAGCAGACTTCCTCAGGCAGCCTTCCCTGACGTTCCTACCAGTGCCAATCCCCCATTATGGAGGCCTTTAATGGTCCCCAAACATCTCCTTATGGCATGGCACAGGAGCAGTTTTCCATCTACTTGTGTGGTTAATGAGGCAGCAGAATACAGTTGAGTGGTTAAGAGCAGGGATTTTGGAGCCAAGAGTTTGCTCATCTTTAAAATGGGGATAGTAATAGAACCTACCTGTAAGGGTTGTTGTGAGTCTTGAATGATTAGTGTATGTACATTGTTTAGAATGGTGCCTGGAAGATAGTAAGCATATGTAAATGTCTGCTGTAGTTTTAAAAAAATTAATTATCATCTGTCTCTCCCACTATTTTTGCTCATCAATTTTTACTCAGTGCCAACACAGTTTATGGCACATGGCAGGCCTGTGGTAACTGCCAGAGTAATGTATAAATTAAAGTGTGTGGAAAAAGAAATGCTGTATAAATGCAAAGCACATTTGTATAGATGAAAAAATAGAGATTCTGCATTTTGTTTTTAAAATGATTCTACTATAGTCATTCACTGTTTCCATTTGCACAATCTAAGCTAAGAGGAAAATAGGTGATTTCTTAATTTTAGGAGAATTTAAATAATATTTTATGCTGGTTGAGTTCAGTATAACAAAATCATTGAAGTCAGAGTCATTGAGTTAAAATATTATAAATTTGATGGGGCACCTAGGTGGCTCAGTCAGTTAAACGTGCAATTCTTGATTTTGGCTCAGGTCATGATCTCAGGCCCCATGTTGGGCTCTGTGATGAGCGTGGAGTTTCTCTCTCTCTCTCTCTCTCTCTCTCCCTCTGCCCCTCCCCCCACTCACATACACTCTCTCTCTCTCTCTCAAAAAAAAAAAAAAAAAATTATAAATTTGAAATTTATATCCGAATTCAAATTCCTATATTAAATACATAAGAAGTAGATATAACTTTCCATAACAGACAATGAAAACAAACATCAGTCTTGGAGGTTAAGGCTTACATAACAATGAATTATTTTAGCTTTTAAATGATCACACAAGATTTTGTAAACAAATTTTCACACTCAATTTTTTTGATGACAAGATATTAAGTAAATATGAATCTGACAAGAAAACTTGGTTCTGTAAGCATGCAAATGAGATTATGTATCTGGCACAGAAGTCACTGGATTCTTTGAATCATTATGAATTATTAGATTAATAATTTGAGAAATAACCATGCTACATGAACAATGATAATTCAGTGCAAAAAACCTAAAGCCATGAAGAGATATTTATAAAGTAGTATATTACCATCTGTAATAGTCAACTCAGGCTGCCATAACAAAATACCACAGATTAGGTGGCTTAAACAACAGAAATATATTTCTCTCAGTTCTGGAGGCTGGGAAGTCCAAGATCAAGATGCCAACTGATTTTATTCCTGGTGAGAGCTCTTCTCCTAGTTTGTAGGCAGCTACCTCTCACTGTGTCATCACGTGGCAGAGAGAGAGAGAGAGAGGTCAGGGCTCTCTTCTTATAAGGGTACCAGTCCCATCAGATTAGGGCCCTACCCTTATGACCTCATTTAACTTTTATCACCTCCTCACAGGCCTTATCCCTAGATACAGTCACATTGGGGGTCAGGGCTCAGCATATGAATTTTGAGGGGACATAAACATTTAGTCCATAACTCCATTCAAAAGAAGGAGAGAATATGATTTGGGTGAATATGCCAAAAATCTTTAGAGGAAGAGGCTTTTAGGATTGACTTCACAGAGTTTGGGCTTGCAGAGTTGGAAGGGAAATTATGCCATGATCTAAATATTATATGTGTAAAGCAGAAGGAATATAGGATTTGTGTGGGGCTAGTGAGAATTTGGTCTCCTAGTATGTGAGAGGGAAATGAATGGAAAGTAGGTGAATTTTAAGTCATTGAATAATTCAAATGATGAGCTGTGGAGTTTGTACTTTATTTCATGAGCAATAGGGACCCATACTTTTAAAAAGGAGTGATATGATCAGAGCTGTCCTCACAGTATATTAATCTGAGAGAGACTTTTTAAGGAGCTAAAATTGGTAGCTTAGTGCTGGTCTGGTAAGGAGGTTGTATTAATAGTCAGGAAGGAGGTAGTGAGAGCCGAATCCATCGTAGTGATATCAGGTACTTACCTATGAGTCAAACATTGACTCTTCCTCAATAAGACAGGTTTCTAGTGGTGAAACATACAAATAAACTAATAATTACAATATAATGGGATAAGTGCTAGGATAAGATTCAATTCACTAGTAGTATTTAATAATTCTAAACTTGTATATACCTAATTAAAATACTCAATATTTACAAAGCAAAAATGGATAGAACTACAGGGAGAGGTTGACAAATCCTCAATCACAGTGGAATATTTCAACTCATATCTCAAAATTAATGATAGGCTAAGCAGACAAAATAGTAATAAAGATACAGAAACTTTGAATAACGCCAAGTGACTGTATTGATGTTGGCTCAAATCAGAAAACAGTATAGGCCCAGAGAATAATGTATGCAACAACTAGAGAATATGCCTTGATGCTCTTTCTCCTTTCCGCAAATTCTCTTTCACCATCACCATTTTTCCATTTTTCAAAAGAAAGGAATACCTCTTCTCCCCAGATTTCCCATGATGCATCATCTCGGGGCATACAAACTTCAGAGGTCCAATACTGGCGTCGGAGAATTCTCTCTTAATCATAAACCTTGGGCCCCTGGGTGGCTCAGTTGATTAAGCAGCTGCCTTTGGCTCAGGTCATGATCCTGGAGTCTTGGGATGGAGTCCTGCATCAGGCTCCCTGCTCGGCGGGGAATCTGCTTCTCCCTCTTACCCTTCCCCCTCTTGTGCGTGCCCTTTCTTTCTCTCTCTCTCTCAAATAAATAAATAAAATCTTTAAAAAAAATCATAAACCTTTCATAGGTCATTGTCTTTTCCTGTCTTATATGAATGTCTGTTAAGGGTGAGTCATGACATTAGGAAAGCGGTGATTTGACTGGTGTTGGGGTATTCCAAATTCAGTAATATGGCACAGTGGGACTGATGACAGTTTTTGTTTAACTGCCTCACCTCTTTCATATTCATATTTTGTCATAATGAGTTACTGCTGAGGGAGTCACACACACTCGCTCCGGTGGGTCAGAGAGGCAGGCAGCAAGACCAGGGGTGCTGTAGCCCCCATGCTGTGCCTGTCGCCTGGCCAGTCAGAGGGCTGGAGTCGCCAAGGGCTTCCCCTGGTGAGAAGCACCTCCTGAATAAGAAACTGGGAGAAAATGATAGATACGGTTTCACCAATAATTACCAATCATGATGAAACAGAAAGAAGCTTTTCTTAACTATTAATAATAAAAAGAAAATGTATCAACTATGTTGAAGAAAGGTCTCGGTTTTCTATTTTTCCCAGAGAAAATGGTATAAAAAGGCATTGCCATTTGAAGGGGTGATTAAAAGTATCAGCCCAAAACTGTAGAAGAAGTGTTACAGAGATATGTTAAGAAGGATATTTTCTGTTCTTCTAGGTCATATGATGTTTGTGGACTTTATCATCCTTTTAAAATTTATAATTTGTTGTGATTTTATTCTTGTATTACAAAAATATTTACTTTTATACTTATTCTTTAAAGTGATAATATTGTATTCTTTTTTTTAAAGAGGTCTGCACCTCAAGCTATATTTGAACAAGACCTAAATCCCTCCCCAGACCTGATATTTTTTCTCTATCTTTCTCTTTCTGTCTGTTTCTCTCATCATTGCTTTTCATGTTCTTAAAAGCAGGACCTATACTAATATATATGGGATGTAGAGCAAAGTATTCCAAAAATATCACCTAGGATATAGTGCCCTAAATTTTAGAAAAATGGCTTTATTAAGTTAAGATTAAGTCCTGCCTCTCCAATGTTAATATGTTGTCTTAATTATTAGATGTAAAATAAATACTTAATATATTTTCAGTTTTGCAAACAGAACTTCTTGTGTATAAGAACAAGATTTTTTTTAAGTACAAGAGGTACAGATAAAAAATAGGAATAGCTAAATCCTGACTTATTCTAGCAATAAAGTAATATTAACCCATGGATAAATAAACCTTCAAACATATTTAAAAATATTAGGTGGTCAACTTAAACATCTGTGGATACACAGCTTTTCACATTACCTTTAAGGGCATGCAAGCACAAACATTTGGAGACAACTGATCTGGACAAATAACTATGGAAGGCTATATAAATCAATCATGCAACTCCTTGAAGGGAGCCACCATCTATTTTTAACTGTACTGTTGGCAGATTTCAGCAGACAGCTGTATCAGACGGAGAGAGGCTGCCGGACAGTGTGGAAGGACACTGTGTTGGCCCACTTATTTCCAGTTGTGAAACCTTCTTTTCAAATCCTAGTATTTAGAAGATGCAATTGAGACTAACATTTTTTATAGTTTGGGGTGGAAATAACTCCCATTAGTGCTACATAATAGGTAGCATGGTGGTAAAATCCATGAGATTGGGTGTGAGCTCCACTGAAATGCAGGTAGAAAAGAGAAAAGGTTCATAATGTCAGCCCTGGGGGCACTGCGACACTGAGAGGTGGGGATTAAAAAACCAAAACAAAACAGGAGAAGGGAACTGAGATGGAACAACCAGGGCAGAGTTTGGAGGAAAAAACAGGAGAGCAGGGCATGCTGGATGAGAAGTGAAGAAAGGGTTTCTGGGAGGGGAGTGAGGGACGTGCTGCTGATGGGTCCGCAAGAACGGAGATGTAATTGGTGACCCAATGAACCCAGATCGTGGGGTTGAGTATCTGATAGGTGGAAGAAGAAAGGAACCAAGGATGCTGGTAAGACAGCCCTTTCAAGGAGGTTTGCCTTAAGAAGGAGCAGAGAAAAGATGTGGTAGCTAGAAGAGGAGTGTGCCGTTAGGACCCTCTTCTTTGTTTTTAATATCAGAGGAAGAACCGTGTGTCTATTTACCATCAGTGGGACTCAGTGGAGAGGTAAAAAGTGATGATGTAGGAGAGAAAAGGGGAATGTATCAGTCTAGATTGGGGCAAGAAGCAGATGGTGGGCACATTGGATAATTTGGAGTTTTAAAAGGGATTATTTATTTACAAAATTATGGTCAGAGTATAAGGAAAACAAAGGGATAGTGCAGTACCCTGGGGTAAGTTACAGATTGGTATTAATACCAATTAGGGGAGGGGGAAAAGTTACCAGAATCCAGAAAAAGGGAGCTGTGTAGACAGACCTACGTGTGCCATTTGGTGGATGGACTAAGCCAGCTCATAGAGAGAGAGCTGGAAAAATAAATGCCCCTCCCTCCACTTTCCTCCCTCCTGTTACATCCCAAGTCCTTTCCTGGGCACCCCATCCTTCTCACTGGACAGAAAAGTCTGGAAACTGGAGGGCAGGGGAACCTGTTGATTCAGGGCAGACTCTCTGGCAGAGAATGGGACAAGGGAAGGAGGAAAATGGATCTGAAGGGGCAAACAGAAAATTCTGCACAGGAAGAATGGCAGAATTGAAATGTGACCTTGAGTGAGAGAAGGAGAACCTGGTGTACAAGTGGAGGGATTAGCCATAGAGTGGGAACACCTGTGGTTCACGCTCAGGACGGGCAAGAAGGCAGAGGGCCAGAGTGCAAATGCTGGTAGGTTGTGTGATGTGATGGTAGGAGGTTAGAAATGGTCTCTGAACTTGATTGTAAAATCATCTATGGCAGGAATAATTTCCTTTTTGTCATCCTCCCAGGGTGATGAGTACAGACTTGTAACAATTGCTCATTGAATAGTTATTATACCCAGATCCTACTCAGAACCTGCAGCAAATGTGTGGTTTTCACGTTGGCAGTGAGTTTAGTATAATATTTGTTTTTTAGCTATATAATCCAAATGAAATTGGGATGACCACTTGAAAGGGAAAAAAATGTCTTTTCCAATGGCGTTTTTTTTTTATTTAAATAAGAAATTATAGCTGAATATGAACCAGATGCATTTGCTCAAACATTATAATTATTGTAAGAAAATAGTTTGAGTTTGTTATAATCTTGTAAACCAGAGATTCTCAATCCTGGTTGTATCGGTTGTGTACCTGAAGGCATTAGAAATTGAGCGTCTGGAGCCAAACACGGCAAGCTTAAGAGACATTTGACTGAGTATGGATCCTGTCCTGAGTATGGCTTCCCTTTTTGCTAATTCCAGTGCAATTAGTCACCACGTTCTGGTTCTAGGTCTGAAATGACAATTCTCTGGGCATCTGACATTTAACCTGTCCCAAACCAAACCTTCGTATTCTCCCTAACACACTGCATTCTCTTCTCATCTTCTTACACCTTGAAATAATTCAGGATTCTGTCTCCCATCTGTACACTCAATCCATCCAATTCTGTCAGCTTAACCTTCAAAATACGTTGTCATTCAGATCCCATCATTTGTCCTGCTGTCATGCTACTCCAGCCCTCTAGATAAATATGAATCATGGATTTCATATATATTATATATAACAGTTAGAATATGTCTTAGAGCAATCATTTAACACCATGAATCGTGAATTGTGTTGTTTCCCTGTTCACAAACCTCCGCTGGCTTCCCATCACACCCAGAGTACAATCCATAGCCTTCACCGGGGCTTACCTCACCGCCCGCCACTTTTCCCCTTTCCCATCGCACTCCAATTTTCCTTGAAAACACCAAGAGTGCTCTCACTGTTTTCTCATCCTGGAGTAAGCTTTTCTCCATATTTCTGTGGGGCTCATCTTTTCAGTTAACTCACATCTTTGCTCACATTATTAACTCCTCAAACAATCGATTGCATGCGATTGTGGTTTGCATGGGCATATAGTTGGCAGAGGATAATATTAGCATTTATCATTCCTCCAAGATTAGCTAACTATTTGTCATCTCCATGACTGTTCAGGTTTCATAAGGCACTTTCAACTTTCTACCTCTTTGGCTGTTCTTTTAACACAAAGAAATTTCTGTATAGTATGTGTGTAAATATATGAATATGTTTGTGGGCATGTATATATAGCACTAATTCTTTCTCCTTAACGTCTCTCATTTGTAGAAATAATATTCCCCATTTTATTTGATACTTTTCTTCCCCTGGGATTTCTCAATAGTGTCAGTTCTGAGCTAGACTGGCTCTACATAAGACCAAATATGATACTTTTAATTAATGTTGTGCTGACTCGTTTGGCTGTTAGTACTTGAGAGGAGAAGTCTTTATAAGTATGTATTTCAGGACAGCTTATTCCTTCTCCCTGAGACCCTTACCACTGTTCTAGGAATTGTGGAAAGAATACAGTGAACTGTCTGGGTCCTCACTCTTCAGGGGTAGTGCTTTATGGATAGTGCTTTGAGGGTGGGTGGGTAGAAAGCTACTAGTTACCTCCCTCTCCTTCCAGTGATCAGACAGAAAGGAAAACATGGGTTGCCACTGAGGGAGATAAATGTGCTTTTCTGTACTCTCAGGTGCTCATAATACTTCAAATTTCCTGACATCTACTGCCACCGTGTGGGTATTTACAATTACTGAATTCAAACTTGAGTGTTTCCCTGTTTAAGCCTGGTCCTAAGCACAGAATTTTAAGTTTGTTTTAGTGTCCTTCGGCCTCAGATTGGCTCCTGCATCCCCTCCAGCTTCCCTGTACTCTTAGACTCACAATGAGTTTCCATTATTACTTTTCTCTTCCCTTATGCTGCACTCTGTTAAAGCAGTGCTGAAGTCCTGCTGCTGATACTGTAATGACTTTTAATTTTTGATACTGCAGTTTGAGCCAGAGAGACCCCAAGATGATCCCCAAGGATCTCTGTTTCCTGATATTCATGCCTGTGTATCCCTTTCACCTTGAGTGTGCGTGGGACCCGTGACTAGCTTCTAACCAACAGAATGTGGCAGAAGTGATGGGAATGACCCTTCCACAATGACATTACATGGCACTGCAACTTCCATATTGCTAGCAGACTCTCTAGATTGCCTTCTGGGCTCGCATGCATGAAGCAAGAAGCCATGTTTGGGGGCGCCCAGTGAAAAGGAACTGGGGGCCACTACAGGCTGTCAGCGGGCAAGAAACGGAGGCGCCAATCCAACAGGACGTAGCCAGTTGAATCCTGCCAACGACCACGTGAACCTGGGAGCAGATGGCTCTCCAGTGGAGCTATTGGATGAGATGCTACCCAGGCTGACACCTTGACTGCAGCTTCAGGAGAGATCCTGAAGCAGAGGATGAGGTTAAGCTGTGCCCAGATTCTATGAGATAATAAATGTGTGTTGTTTTTAGTTCCTAAATGTGTGGCCATTTTTTCTGCAGCAATAGCTAATTAATACACAGTTCTTTGGTTTTACGTATGTGACTCCCCTCCTTACAGGATTGCAATACAGGTCTTTAGAGACCATTCTTGGAAATAAATGTAATTGACAAACACCATTCTGTGCTAGAATTGTCCGTCCCCTCCTACCAAGGGGCTGTTGTGCCTGATTCCTTTAAGATAAGTTTTCACTCAGGAAATACCTCAGCTATTCATACAGAGAGAGTTCTGTTGGAACTGCATATATAATTCCCAAATAATAGTGTGTAGGCTTAAATCCAGCAGTGGACTCAACTTAGCCAAAAGCTGAGATCACATACCTTGTCGGATAATTCATCCCCTTCCAGATGCATTATACGATTGCAGCTATGGTGATTATGACTGATATTAAACTTATTTTTAACTTTAAAAAACGCTTCATGTCAGGGCTTCGTCATGAAACACTTGACTAAGAGTATGAAACACTTGACAGAGAGTGCTAAAAGGCAAGGGTGGGGAGAGGGAGTAACTCCCTTTATCACATACCATCAGCTTGATCCTATACTACAACCAGGACTTTTTTTTTTTTATAACTACACGGAATTTCATATACGTTATGGGAGAGCCAGTTGTGTTTTGTCAATGGCATGCTTCTGATGAACCAGTCTGATAAATGCAAAGGAAATTCACCTGTGGTAACTGGTAATTTATTAACCTAAGCTGCTTCTAGTATCAACATCACCTTTTCTCATAAAACATAGAGTTTTGTAGGGGGGTGCCATCAGGATCTGCAGTTTCTAGAATTTAATTTACTCTTTTTGAAAACCAGAATAGCATTTATTCAGCTCTGGTACAGAGGCTTAAATACATTTAAACTCAAATAGTGCTCATAAATTATCTTGTTGGCATGATTGAAGTAAGCTTGGTTGTCAGGCATGCTCAGTTTCAACTGAAGGGTGGTGGATGTCAGTGAGCCCTCTTGCTCAGCTATAGACGCCAACGGTTAAAACAAAAAATAGACAAGACCACTTAACTCACGCTCTAACTGAAACCCATTGTTCTTATTTCTTATGGCACTTTCTTGAGGCATTGATGAAGAGGTTTTGCAATGACTGGAACATTCCAATAGCCAAGCCAGAAAAGCTCTGATTGCAACAGAATGCCTAGACCACACCCATTTCCCTGCCCATGGTTACATGCTGAACACATACCTCACCCCCCCACCTATGCTTGTGTACCCTCCGCCTGCTCTCTTGCATGTACCCCACCCCAACCTCTCCCTAGAAAATTCTAGATGTCCATCTTGTGGGTGGAGAGGTCAATTGTTAAACTTTGAGCCTGCCATCTGCCCGGGCTGCCAACACCCGAAATAAATTTCTCCCTTTCTCTTTTCCAAACCCTCATCTCTTGAGTTATTGGCTTCTCTTGCAACAATTTATCTGAGTTTGCTTGGCAACAGTTGGCAAACCCAGCCAGGAGCAATGCTTTCCATTTGTCCAGCCCCTTCTGGATTTCCTGGAATGGAGCCGTTGGCCAGGGTAGGAGTCATGCATTGGTTTCCTGAGTCAGCAGCTGTGATTGATCCATCAACAATGGAAAAGGGGAGGTTGGTAGTTCTGGGAAGTTCAGTGCAGACTTGATCAGTCTGTACAACTGATCCTCCTGATGAGTGACTTCCTGTTCAAAGTAGAGTATACGTCACTATCCAGCCCTGCACTAGACTCTTCCTGAACATGAACTTGCTCATGCTGCATCTTCTGATGGGTTAGTCTTTATTTGCCACCTTTCACCACTATCCCTGGTTTGGGCATCTCAAAACAAAACAATCTCCACTGTCCAAAAAAGTGTAGAAAATTTAGGCCAGAGGCAATATTTAAATTTAGGTGAGGTGTCATGATGGTTCCAAAAAACTATTTTGGTCTAATAGAGAGGGAGACACAGACAAAAGCAGATGCACAAACTGGGCCAGTGTAACAGAAGCAGAGGTGGGCACAGGTAGGTTCTTTATGGAAACACATATGCCTGCTGTAGGAGTGCTGATAATCCTTACCCCGTCTTCCGCCCTCCATCTTGTTCATGTTTGCTCCATGACCTCGCTTGGGGCTACATGTTCTGGGCCCTTTGGAGATTAATACACATATCTTAGAAATGCCTGCCAAGGCCAGGATTGGGGGAGGCTTGTTGTGGCCTCCCATGAATTTGTTAGAGATAACAGTCGTTTCCCTTCCTGATGCACAAGTGGTGCCACAAGGTCTAATGAAAGGTTAGCTGTTAGGTGCCTATAAGGCCTTTGAGGTGTGTGTGAACCCTTGGATTTCACTAGAGTGCCCCTCCCCAAGTGTCCCCTTACTCTATATAATTTGTGGACTGAAGTCTGGACTTTGCAGAGAATAACAATGTGGCTGCCATGCATCATCCTCCATCCTATCCCCCCACTATTAGTTACCCTGAATAAAACTGTGTAAACCGTATGGAGTTGCCTGCTTCCTTCCAGTCTCAAAGAGCCTTCTCAGTTTGGGGGATACTTTACTGTCTCTCACCCACATCCCAATACCTGGGACACCCAAAACTGGGTTCACCTCTTTGTGGGTGTCTAGCCAAAAGATATAATTGCGCCAAAGAATTGGAAAAGGAAGAGTCTTATTTGTAACAAGTAAAGGAGAACACTGGGGATAGGGCATAGTTCCCAAGGCAGTGTTTCCTCAAACAACAAAACCGGGGAACTTTAAGCTAAGGGTGCATGCATATTCATGAAGGTACACATATTCAATGGAGAATTCAGCATGGAATTGGGGCAAAAGTCATCTTAAGGTGACAGAGTCCAAGTCTTAGTTGATTGAAGTCACAAGGGCTGGCAAGGGTCGGCATCTTCAATTCTCTGGCTGCAGTTGGTCCAGTATCTGATTTTAAATCCTGCATAAGATAAATCAAGAATGTGTGTCAGGTCAATCTTTACTTTTGAACCAGCTCTGGGAGTTCTACCGCTGATTTATTGTTCCTGACCTGATAGTGGCTACTCATTCTTGCAATCTTTTGTTCCTTTAAAATCATTAGCTACTGGGGTCTATTTTGCAATTTCAACATATCCCAGGAAGTTCTGCAAAAAAATGTGCTTGGTCAAGTAATGCTGGTCAGCCATAGATCACAAGATGGCTGGGAGCCTAAGATGACTTTTCTTCTTCTTTTTTTTTTTTCTTTTTCAAGATTTTATTTATTTATTTATTTGAGAGAGTGCAAGAGAGGGTGTACGAGCAGGGGGGAGGGGCAGAGGGAGAAGCAGGCTCCCCGATGAGGAGGGAGCCCAACGTGGGGCTCAATCCCAGGACGCTGGGATCATGACCTGTGCCAAAGGCAGATGCTTAACCGACTGAGCCACCCAGGTACCCCTAAGATGACATTTCTTATGTCAAGAAAGCTATGTCTCATCTTTCTTTCTCCAAGAACTGTCAGCGGGCCCTCTTCTTCAAGTTTAACCAACAGTTAAAACCAAAAATAGACAAAACCACTTAACTCATGCTCTAACTAAAACCCATTGTTCTTATTGCTTATGGCACTTTCTTGACGAATTGATGAAGATGTTTGGCAACAGCCAGAAAATTCCAGTTGCCAGGCCAGAAAAGCCCTGATAGCAACAAAATGCATAGAAGAGCTCTCATTCTCTGCTAAACACATACCACCCCCCACCCATGATCACACACCCTCTGCCTGCTCTCTTGCATGTACCCCACCCCAACCTCTCCCTATAAGACTCTAGGTGTCCATCTTGTGGGTAGAGAGATAGTTGTTAAGGCCTAAAACTGCCACCTTCCCTGGCTGCCAGCACCCGAAATAAATTTCTCCCTTTCTCTTTTCCACACCCTCATCCCTTGAGTTATTGGCTTCTCTTGTGATGAGTTTATCTGAGTCTGTTCAGCAACAGTGTTGGTGAACTCAGTCAGGAGCTATGCTTTCGATTTGTCCATCCTCCCCGGGATTCCCTATGATGGAGCAGTATGGTCGTGGCAGTGCGCCAGGGCTTACCCTTTCATTTCCTGAGTTAGCGGCTGGGATAGATCAGCTATGATAGATTTGTGGGTAACAGGACCCCTAATTCTGCTTACAATAGCACGGTGGAACTTGGGTCAATTTTGAGAGCACTAAGACAGAAGTGTGAAGCCAAAAATGGTGGGGAGGGGCAAAGACTGACCTATCAGAAGACCCAGCATGTGCAAATTTATGTGCGGGAATAGTTGGGCTTAAGGGTTGGAAATTGGAGGAAGTGGCTAGATTAATGATTAATTAGTCATTTAATTAATCAATTAATTAAACAACTTTTTGTTCTTGTTGTTCGCTAAGCAATGGGTCATAAGGTCTAATAAGATATAGATCTAGCCCACAGTGATTTTATAGTCTCCTACAGAAAAAAGATGAGCGTAATAAGTTAACTTAAGGGATGGCAGGAGGACGGGAAGGAGATGGTTAGAGGAAAATGAAGGGGGCAGGGGTTTGGAGGTTTGAAGGACAAGGAGTTGGTTAGAGGAAAATGAAGGGGGCAGGGTTTTGGAGGTTGGGGAAATGGGTGAAGGGGATGTTGGGGAGAAAACATTTTTCTCTATCCTTCAAAGTTTTTTTACTGGTCTAGGAATTAAATTGACAGGAGACAGGTTAACAGGAGAAGGTCAAATTTAATTACATATGTACCCATTCTTATGGGGGTTCCATAAGATTATGAGGCTAAAGGCAGTCAGGTACTTCAAGCTTATATGCCATCCAGAACTAAGGAGAGAGGGGTTGGGGTATGGGACCTCAAAGGGAAGGAAGACAATTCACAGGAAGATGAAAATGAGTAAATGATGTGTGATGAACGAAGGTCTGCCGGACCTACAGAAACAATGGGACACAGAGAGGAATTTTAACAAACAGACTTTGCTAGGTTCCTTGCAGTCTACCACACCTAGTTTGTATTATACTGTATCTATCTATGGTGATAGCTCCCTTCCTGGAACAGTTCTATCTAAATTTTTTCAGGCAGTGATAGGGAAGTACAAAGGTTCTTTCTGATCCTTCTGTTTCTTAGGAAAAAGTCAGTTAAAAATAATCCACATGCCGGGGTGCCTGGGTGGTTCAGGCAGTTAAGCGTCTGCTTTCAGCTCAGGTTATAGTCTTGGGATCCTGGGACTGAGCTCCGTGTTGGGCTCCCTGCTCAGCAGTGAGTCTGCCTCTCCCCCTGCTCATGTGCTCTCTCTCTCAAATAAATAAAATAAAATCTTAAAAAAAAATAATCCACATGCCAGAAAGGTACATTTTGGGGTGGCAAATTCTGCGCCCCTAGGGGTCAAAAGGTACAAACTTAATAAATGTCATTGGGATGTAACATGTAGTGTGGTGACTACAGTTAATTTAAAGGTTGCTAAGAGAGATCTTAAAAGCTCTCATTACAAGAAAATAAATTCTGTAACTTTGTGTGGTAGTAGATGTTAATCAGACTTATTGTGATCCTTTCACAATATATACAAGTATCAAATTATTATGTTGTATACCTGAAATTTATATGGTATATGTCAGTTACATCTCAGGAAAAAAGTAATAATAATAGCATTTTTACTCAATAGAGAGTTTTTATTTTATTATATATTTACATATTTATTTATTTTAAAATTTATTTTATTTAAATTCAATTAACATACAGTGTATTATTAGTTTCAGAGGTAGACGTCAGTGATTCATCAGTTGTATATAACACCCAGTGCTCATTACATCATGTGCCCTCCTTAATGCCCATTACCCAGTGACCCCATCCCCTCCCTCCAGCAACCCTCAGTTTGTTTCCTATAGTTAAGAATCTTTTGTGGTTTGTCTTTCTCTCTGATTTCATCTTATTTTATTTTTCCCTCCCTTCCCCTATGATCTTCTGTTTTGTTTCTTAAATTCCACATATGAGTGAAATCATATGATAATTGTCTTTCTCTGACTTATTTCATTTAGCATAATACCCTCTAGTTCCATCCACATCGTTGCAAATGGAAAGATTTCATTTTTTTGATGACTGAGTAGTATTCCATTATATATATATATACACAAATGCACCACATCCTTTTTTAAAAAATTTTTTTATTTATTCATTTGAGAGAGAGAGAGAGAGCATGCGGGAAAGCATGAGCAGTGAGGAGGGTCAGAAGGAGAGGAGAAGCAGACCCCCCCACTAAGCAGGGACCACCCCACCCATACAGGGCTCAATCCCAAGACCCCAGGATCATGACCTGAGCTGAAGGCAGATGCTTAACTGACTGAGCCACACAGGCACCCTCACATCTTCTTTATCCATTCATCTGTCGATGGACATCTGTGCTTTTTCCACAGTTTGGCTATTGTGGACATTGCTGCTATAAACATTGGGGTGCAGGTACCCCTTCGGATCACTACATTTGTACCTTTGGGGTAAATACCTAGTAGTGCATTTGCTGGGTCATAAGGTAGCTCTATTTTCAACTTTCTGAGGAACCTCCATACAGTTTTCCAGAGTGGCTGCACCAGCTTGTTTTCCCACCAACAGTGTAAGAGGGTTCCTCTTTCTCCACATCCTTGCCAACATCTGTCATTTCCTGACTTGTTAATTTTAGCCATTCTGGCTGGTGTGAGGTGGTATCTCATTGAGGTTTTGACTTGTATTTCCCTGATGCTGAGTGATGTTGAGCACTTTTTCATGTGTCTGTTGGCCATTTGGATGTCTTCTTTGCAGAAATGTCTGTTCATGACTTCTGCCCATTTCTTGATTGGATTATTTGTTTTTTGGGTCTTGAGTTTGATAAGTTCTTTATAGATTTTGGATACTAGTCCTTTATCTGATAAGACATTTGCAAGTATCTTCTCTCCTTCACCCGACAGGTTGTCTTTTGGTTTTGTCAACTGTTTCCTCTGCTGTGCAAAAGCTTTTTATCTTGATGAAGTCCCAGTAGTAGAGATGTGTTTAGCAAGAATTTGCTGCAGCCGAGGTCACAGAGGTTGCTGCTTGTGTTCTCTAGGATTTTGATGTATTGCTGTCTTACATTTAGGTTTTTCATCCATTTTGAGTTTGTGTTTGTCTATGGTGTAAGAAAACAGTCTAGTTTCATTCTTCTGCATGTGGCTGTCCAATTTCCCCAGCACCATTTGTTGAAGAGACTGTCTTTTTTCCATTGGATATTCTTTCCTGCTTTGTTGAAGATTAGTTAACCATAGAGTTGAGGGTCCATTTCTGGGTTCTTTATTCTGTTCCATTGATCTATGTGTCTGCTTTTATGCCAGTACCATACTATCTTGATGATTATAGCTTTGTAATAGAGCTTGAAGTCCAGAATTGTGATGCCATCAGCTTTGGTTTTCTTTTTCTTTTAAAGATTTTATTTATTTATTTTGACAGAGAGAGAGAGACAGTGAGAGAGGGAACACAAGCAGGAGTGGGAGAGGGAGAAGCAGGCTTCTCGTGGACAGAGAGCCTGATGTGGGGCTTGATCCCAGGACGCTGGGATCATGACCTGAGCCAAAGGCAGACGCTTAATGACTGAACCACCTAGGTGCCCCTAGCTTTGGTTTTCTTTTTCAACCTTCCTTTAACTATTTGGGGTCTTTTCTGGTTTCATACAAATTTTAGGATTATTTGTTCCAGCTCTGTGAAAAATGTTGATGGTATTTTGATAGGGATTGCATTGAATGTATAGATTGCTCTGGGTAGCATAGACATTTTAACAATATTTGTTCTTCCAATCCACTCAATAGAAATTTTTGAGTTCAAGTATTTTTATTTAATTTTTCCTTTGTGTTGTCTTATTTTATTTATTTTTTAAAGATTTATTTATTTATTTGAGAGAGAGGTGGGGGGAATGAGCAGGAGGGGCAGAGGAGAAGGAGAGAGAATCCCAATGGACTCCACACTGAATGTGGAGCCCGATGTGGGGCTTGATCTCATGACCCTGAGATCACGACCTGAGCCAAAACCAAGAGTTGGATGCCCAACTGACTGCACCACCCAGGCACCCCTCCTTTGTGTTGTCTTATTGAGTTTGATTTCAGCTTGATGTTGACAAAGAGGAAAATGAGTACTCTCTTTGGCTAAGAGAGAATATCTGTATTTATACTTAAACTGTTTTTCCAAAACTAAAAATATGTAAAGATATTCCTTATGGAGCCTAAAATCTGAGGAGAGGCTATGCTATTAGGTTGAAGCTTTATTTCCAACTAACTGTGAGACTTCACACTAGTCATATAACTTTCTGAACCTTTATAACATTCCTGACCTTTAAAGTAAATGTGTAACGGGAGAAAGAAAGATAAGAAAAGAAAATGAGGGGAACACAGAAGAAACATGTGATGGGACAGTCTGGAGACAAGAACCTGCCTGAAACACCTGGAGCACTACAAAGCATTTTCAATGGTAGGAGCTAGAGGGGCAAGCAGCAATCATATTCTAAAGGGCTTTGGTGATATGTGTAGAGGTGGAAAAATAATTTTCCCTCTACCCTGTAAGGGGTAAGGGCAGGCTGCCCCAAGGTGGGTTACTTTGGCACGAAGATTATTTTGAGTTAAAAAGCAACCAAACCCAGTAGATTCAGGAAAAGCTCCCTACCTCCCCCTAAACTGCCTAAAAATAGTTTAGATAGAGAATTTGCTCTGGGAAGAGGGTTATCATCATAGATAACTTCATTATACTATGAATTAAGTGTAGTAGCCAGGGAGGAACCTAGCTAGATCTCTTTGAGCAAAGTCCTCTATGTCCCATTGTTACTGAGTGTTGCAGCAAACATTTGTTTATCAAATATTTATTCTTTTTCATCTTTTTATGAATTACATTCCTTCTTTTTGAAGTCCCAGACCCCTATGCCCTTCTCCATAGTTCAGGATGACATGTGTACCTCATTCTGTCCATTTTTGGAAATTTCCATGTCTGTGTGGATTTCTTGTATGTAAGAAATTGTTTGATTTTCTACCGTTAATCTGTCTCATGTCAACTGGATTCTTAGTCCAGCTAGAAGGACCTTGAAATGTACAAGAAATTCTTGCTAACAGTTGGTGTAGCTGGTGGCAAGATACTTTAACTTGTTGGATGTCATTCACCCCAGACACTGCTGTAGCTGAGAGATATCTGACAAACAGTTGGCAGAAGGTAAGATTTCTTATTATGTCAGTCTCCTGGAATCTCTATCTGTGGAATCTTATGGAGAGTGGTAGTGTCCTATTTCTCTCTTTCTAAATTTAGATTAGCAGGAGAAAATGTTTTTGGAATCAGTTCCTTGGGCTTAGTGATTCTTTGGTTGAAATTGGTAGAGTACTCTCTGGTTATTGATCCATTTCCTCCCAGGAATGGTCTTTGTTTTTCTTTGTGTCTTTTATGTCTTATGTCATAAAAAGGATAGAACGCAGGCATAGGCCTATAATCCTGTTGTTGGAGCCGGCCCCACAGACTGGTAAAATCACAATTCTCATCAGACCAGAGTCTGTTTAGACAAATTTTGCTGTGGCTTACAGATTATTGCTGAGGGACATCTTAGGAGCCAAAACTGCAAAATTGGTGGGCATGGGTTGAACACTTAAAAGCTGTTAGAGCACTTGCCACCTTAAGAAAACTCTCATGTTAGGATAAGTTGGTCATGGAATGGGTTAGATCAACACTAGGTTGTTACCTGCCAAACTCAAGAAAACTTCATTGCAATGAGGAACACTGTAAAACAACACATAACTCTGTGACACATTATGAGTTTGGCTCCAGGAGATCCAAGGCTTACCTAAGCTGTTAAAGTGCATATATTTTTCCTTTGGTCTTGTTCTGTGTCCTAAGAGCTTGGCTCTGTGACTGGTGAGAATATTCACTTTCGTCTCCACCATCTGGAGGGTGCACTTACTGGGGTGCACCTTGGTGGCCAGTTAAATAGACTGGGGATCCGAGTTTCTTTCTCTCTCCAGTTGTGCAACTCACTGGGGTGTTTGCCACAAGAGATTCCAGCGCATAGGAGCCTTTGTTATCTCACTCTTTGTTGCTTGTTAGTGCTGGAAAGTCCCATTCCCGAAATGCCTGCCCGGTGTCATAGGTTAGGGGGTGGTCAGTGACTGGAGGTGTTTCACGATTAATGGGAGACTGAAGACACTGTTTTCACTACGGAATCCTTACTTGCTGTGCAACAAAGGTTTTTGCTTACTTAGATTAATTTTGGGAGTAAACTTTGGATCATGGGGGCTACATCATCTCTGCCCTCTCTGGATGCCTCTTCCATCTTTGGTTAAGCCATTAAAAGGCTTATTGGTTTGAGTTGCTATTAATAGATTCTACTCATCAATGACTAGGTGATGGATCCTTTAAATTGGCTATGTTTTAAAAAAAATTATAAGTTTTATGGGGAGTTTTCAATGGTCTTATTAGCATAATAGGTAGCCTTAGGGACTCCCCTGACAAATTAAAAGAACAAAAATCAGACTTCAGATTTAAATATAAATGTCTGCACCCAATGTAAATTCCCCTTCTTAAAATCCAGCCTTGGGGCGCCTGGGTAGTTCAGTTGGTTAAACATCTGCCTTCAGCTCGAGTCTTGATCCCAGGATTCTGGGATCGAGCCCCTCATCGGGCTCCCTGCTCTGCGAGGAGCCTACTTCTCCCTCTCCCTCTGCCTGCTGCTTCCCCTGCTTGTGCTCTCTGTCTCTCTGTCAAGTAAATAAATAAAATCTTAAAAAAAAAAAAGAATTAAAATCCAGCCTTATCTACCTGTTTTAACTTTTCTTCCCCTACAAGATTTAGAAGGAGCACTCCAGCCTAATCTCTATGTTTGAAGAATACAGGTTTTTCATGTAGATGCTAGAAGCCAGGAAATGAATTTAACAAAAGCATCCGACACTGGCATTAAGGCTCACTTTACTCCTATCTACCAGGGCTCTGTAATCAGGCCCTGCCAACCTCAGGGATTCCTATGCAATGTCCTTTGCTGGTGTATCCTAGATCCCCACTGTATCTCCTGGACAGTAGCAGATCTTTTAAATTATAAAACCCTTTTACCTCTACTTTCAAAAGATCTTACCAAATTTAGAGAGTAATGCAAAAGATTATTTGATTATATTCACAGCTTCCCCTTCATAGAGGAAAGAGAGGACCAAAATTTCTCTTAGGCCTTCTTACAAATGATCTGCAAAAGGCTAATATTCAGGGGCTAATAGAAGCCAAGTTTAAAATAGTGCACCCAGAGCAAAGGCTTTTATTAAAATGCTTCACACAGACTTTACAAAGATAAATCTTTTGAGTCCCACTTTAGTTAAAAGCTTTCTCATATACAATAAAGAGTGAATTTAGTTTAAAAAGGAACAGAGCCAATTCCTTCATATTGAGGCTGTAATTCCAGTTATTTGGGGAATTAGAAACAACTGACTTTGCCTTACAAATTTCTACAAAACCAAAAATGCAACTCTAGAAACAAGTCAAAGCCTACGTATTTTTACCAATCCCCAAAACTTGCCTATTCCTCTCAAAATGTTTGTAGGTATTATAAAAGGTCAAGATATTGGAATAAAATTGTCCTATACTTGCAAAAAAAAAAAAGATTTTACATTATTCTTCTGTCCCTTGAAATTATAAATCTTGTCTTTAAAATGTAAACATAGTCCATAATCTCCTGAAACTGAAGGAAAAAAAAAAGGAGGTGGGGTGGGGGGAAGAGGCCTTTTAAAAATACAAATTGCTAAAAAAATCTCTTGTGCCCAGACTCTAGCCCCTCCAACAGATGGATAGGCTCTAAATATCCACCTTGGAGAACACTCAGATACTCCATCTTTGCCTTTATGATGTAAATTTTCTACCCTAGCGTAGCTAGGACCTAGGAACCATTTTTTGAAATGCAAATTTTAGGGAGAAGTGTTTCATTAGGGGGAAAAAAAGAGTCTTTGGAAATTGGACCTTTAATATCCTCTCCACAAATATTAGTAAAACCAGTATAAGATTTTGGTTGCATCTTGTTTGTGTATTTGTATGTGAGTCCAGATAGGCTGTACATGTGAAATATTTTCTCTGTATCTGGCATTGCTAAAATTAATTTGTAAAAGAGTTCTGCTTAATTGGTTTGAAGACAAGCACTTGTAAGAACTGGGTATTCTAAAACTCAGAAAGATAGAAACTAACCTAAATGTTTTTCAAGTTCATATGATCAAGGGAGAATATTCAGTATTAAAGCTAATTTAAGGTTGTTGGTTTAATTAAAATAGATATGTCTTTAGAGTTATTAGCATTAAATAAAAACTTTTATTCTGCTTATATTACTAAAAGTCAAATAAGTTCATGTTATTTCTGTTATAAAATTTGTCAGAAAAGAAAGAATAATGATTGACTTTGTCTAATGCCTCACGAAGTTTTACGGGTAGTCTAAACATAATTGTAAATTAAATAGACATTTAATAAGATAAAAAGGTTTGTAGGCAAACCTTTACATAGTTCCCAAAATTTTGGTAACCTGCACTTTAAAGTTTTGCTAACTTAAATGATGAATAAAGTTATATTCATTAAATATCTAGATCATTTTCAAATAAGATAAAGTAATGAAACATTAGGTACTGAACATAGGTTTATCTACTTTTATTACAGAGAAACTAAAGATAAATTTGTGTCTGTTAGTAAACATGTCTTATGCTTTATGGAAAAGATCATACTATGAAAAAGCACATTTCTAGAAATTATGAAATATATTCATAAATTTGCCAATCTAAAGAATTCTGGTGTGAGAGTTCACAATTGGTTACGTAGGGCCACCCCAAAGGGCAGGCCATCCCAAGATGGGTCACTTTGGCATGAACATTATTTTGAGTTAAAAGCAATCAAAACCCAGAAGATTCAGGAAAAGCTCTTTACGTCCCCCTCAACTGCCTGCTTGTACCAGGAAGAGAGCTATTAACAGAGATTCCTCTTTACCTGGGAAACTTTATCTGCATAATAGGGCAACTTTTGTTTTCTACGCATCTCCTCTCACCTCCCTGGTGATGGTCCTTCTCCCCTCTGCATCCTCAGACCCCTACCCTTCTCCTTAGCTCATATAAGCTTCATATTGCTTCACTGTCTTTGGACTTTCATGTCTGTTGTGGATTCCCTGTACATACAAAATTAAATTTGATTTCCTTCTATTAATCTGTCTCATGTCAATTTGATTCTTAGTCCAGCTAAAAGGACCTTGAAGGGGACAGGAAATTCTTCTGCCCTTCCTTTCCTCATAAAAACCCCTTGCTTTTACCCTACAAGTGGGACACAACTTGGGTTAATCCCTGTATCTGTGTTCCCTACGTTGCAATTCTTTGACTGCAAATAAACACTTATTTGCCTCATTGTGGCTCTTTATGATGTAGTTTTTGAATATAGGTAAGGTTCAGTGGGGTGAGGTCCGGAGCCGATGACCAAGAAAGAGTTCTTGAGATGTCTTTGGTGATTTTTATTAAAGCACGGGGACAGAACCCGTGGGCAGAAAGAGCTGCTGCACGGCAGTTGTGAGGGGTGACTGATTATGTACTATGGGGTTGGGGGAGGTAAGGAAAAAGGGAGGTTTTCAAAACAACTTTCATATGCTAAAGAGGACCTATGAGATCCTGGAGGCCTTGCCATTGTCAAGTTAAGGTTGTTTTTCCCCTCTAGTAAGGCATTAACATTAAGACAGTTGTGAGCTTCCTTGTGGAAGTTAGGTTACTGATAAGAATACTTTTTTTCTTGGGGCGCCTGGGTGGCTCAGTCAGTTAAGCGTCTGCCTTCGGCTCAGGTCACGATCCTAGGGTCCTCGGCTTGGGTCATGATCCTAGGTTCCTGGGATCGAGCCCCACATCAGGCTCTCTGCTTGGCGGGGAGTCTGTTTCTCCCTCTGCCCCTCACCCCACTTGTGCTCTCTTTCATTTTCTCTGTCTCTCTCTCAAATAAATAAAATGTTTAAAAAAAAAAAGAATACTTTTTTCTTATAAGTCTCTAAGACTTTGGTAAACTGAGGGAGACTCCTGTCTTGCAAGACTGTGATCTCCATAAGTTAACCATTTGTTTTTCCCTTCCCTTAGTTTTAGGGCAGGCAGGAGTGCCTGAAGAATGTCACACATATACCACCTTGGGGGGAGGGTGTTTGTGGGGTGTCAGCTCACGTTTTGTCCGCAGCTTGCCTTCTGCTCCCTCATCATTTATTTTCAGGTTAAATAGTCCATGCAGGAGGCTGAGTATGCCATATCAGAGCCATTGGAAGAAAACTAGGAGAAGGTGGAGTCACATATGCTAAGAAAATGGTATCAAGAAACTTGGAGTGACCAGTGGTATCCAGTGCCACAAGAAAATCAAGTAAGATGAGAGATTATCTTTTGAGGTGGAGAAGGCTTACATTTTAATTGAAACATGGTGTGTTACTGAACTTGAACTTGTCCATGTACCCAATGCTCAGTAAGCCAGTGTCTGAGACACTGGTTTTGAAACAAAGAAAGCTTTGTTATCAGAGAGGCAGCCCTGGGAGCCTGAGTGGCTCAGTCGGTTAGGCGTCTGCCTTCAGCTCAGGTCATGGTCTCAGGGTCCTGGGATCGAGTGTATCAGGCTCCCTGCTCAGCAGGGAGTCTGCTTCTCCCCCTCCCTCTGTGCTCTCTTTCTCTCACTCTCTCTCTCAAGTAAATAAATAAAAAATCTTTAAAAAAGAAAAAAAGAAAAAAAAAGAAAAGCAGCCCAGCAAGAAGGCAGGGGATTATTCCCAAAGCTGCCTTGCTTGTGTTGAGCCTAGGGACAGCTTATCTATGTTTGGGGAAGGAAATGAATACCTGAGAAGAGGGTGAAATGTTGCTTGAAACCTTTCAGGGAGGGTGCCTTGAAACAGTTTGGAGGTATGCATTCTTCCAGACAATGAGGTGCCATTTGGGACCTGGTACAATCAGGTATGTCAGATAATTTCAAGACAAATGTTACTGTTTGATCCCCATTAGATTTCTGCAATCAGTGGGTGAGCAGGGAGTTGTAGTGGAAAAGGCAAAGTTAATGATTAATAAGATGTGCATAAAACTGTAATTAAGTAGGGAACAAAACAGGACACGGAGCGAAGTTAATGCAATTAATACAATTATGGTTCTACTTATGCTTTGAAAACAGGTCCAGGAACCAAGCGTCTGGCCTTACCTCCTGCTTACTACATTTTTCAATCTGGTCTAGTTGGTCTAGTGGAAATTTCTACATGTTTACTTTGTGCCTTCAGATACTCAAAGTTCACATGCAGCTGCGTATTTAGATCTATTAATTATCTTTGTGGTATTTGGTAGCCAGCAGGATGACTGGGCTGATTCTCCAAAAGGTCACCTACTCTAAAGCAAAGTTGGTCTGATGATAAGCCCAGTCCTCTCCCTCAGAGGTAATAGAAAATATGTACAGATCTTCCTCGACTTACTGTCGCTGACCTATCATAGCTGCCAACTCAGGACATGAATAGGGAAGCCCTGGCCAACTGCTGTGGCCAGCCTGCTCAGTCCCAGGGAATCCCCAGGGGGCTGGAGGAATCAAAAGCAGAGCTCCTGGCTGGGTTTGCCAACACTATTGCTGAAAAAACTCGAATAAACTAACTGGTCACAAGAGAAGCCCGATCATGCGAGAGACTAGGGTTTGGAAAAGAGAAAGGGAGAAATTTACTTCAGGTGCTGGCAGCTGGCTTAGGTGGCAGGCTCAAGCCTACCAACTTCTCTGCCTGCAAGGTGGACACCTTGAGTTTTATAGGGAGAGGTTCGGGGGTGGGGGGTAGCTCATGCAAGAGAGCGGGGAAGGAGCCTGTGAACATGGGTGGGGGTCGAGATGTGTTTAGCATGTAATCATGGGCAGGAAAAGGCATGTGGTCTTCTAGGCATTCTCTTGCTATCAGGGCTTTTCGGGCTTGGCTATTGGAATGTTCCAGTCATTGCAAAACATCTTCATTAGTGTCAAGAAAGTGCCATAAGAAATAAGAACAATGGGTTTCAGTTAGAGCGTGAGTTAAGTGGTCTTGTCTATTTCTGATTTTAACTGTTGGTGTCTATAGTTGAGCAAGAGGGTTCGCTGACCTTACGATAGGGTTCTGTTCTGATAAATCCATTGTAAGTTGAAAATATTGTTAAGTTGAAAATGCATTTAATATCCCTAGCCTACCAAAATCATAGCTTAGCCTACCCTACTTTAAATGTGCTCAGAACACTTACATTGGTCTACAGTTGGGCAAAATCATCTCACACAAAGCCTCTTATATACTAAAGTTGTGAATATCTCATGTAATTTATTGAATACTGTACTGAAAGTGAAAAACAGAATGGCCCTATGGATACAGGATGTTCTAAGTATATTGGTTGTTCACCCTCATGATTGCATGGCTGACTGAGAGCTGTGGCTAGGTGCTTGCTGCCCAGCATCACGAGAGTATCATACTGCATGTTGCTAGCCTGAGAAAAGATCAAAACTTAGAATTTGAAATACAGTTTCTACTGAATGCATATTGCTTTTGCACCAACGTAAAGTTGAAAAGTCGTAAAAAGGCAAATGATTGTTAATTCAGGGACTGTCTATATATTGGTCTCTGCCCCTAGTTCCTGGCACAGAGCTCCTAAAACCCTTGTAATTTCCTAAATGATAAGAGCACTTGAAACATCTTTGTTCCACTGAGCTCCTAAATCCCTTGGAATTTCCTGGGTGTCTTTTGATAGGAGTATCTTTTGTTCTAAGAGGTGACTCTTGGTGGGCTCCTGGCTGGTAGTATGTCACTAGAAAAACCAAGACATGATTAGAAGCTTGGAACTTTTAGCCCCACCCCCCATTCTCTGGAGAGGGGCTGGAAATTGAGTTATTGATCCATTATGCCTATGTGATGAAGTCTCCATAAACATCCCCCAAGTTTGGGGTTCAGGGAGCTTCTGGGTTGAGGAACACAGGGAGTTTTGGGGAGAGTGGTGTTTTGCAAGAGAGCATGTAAGCTCTGTGCTCCTTCCCACATACCTTGTCCTGCGCATCTCTTCCATCTTACTGTTCCTGAGTTCTATCCTCTTATAATAAACTAGTAATCTAGTTAGTAAATTGTTTTCCTGAGTTCTGTGAGCCACTTTAGCAAATTAATTGAACTCGAGGAGGAGGTCATGAGAACCTCTGATACATAGCAATTTGGTCAGAAGAATAGGTCACAACATGGACTAGTCATTGGCATCCGAAGTGGGGTTCAGTCCTGTAGGACTAAACCCTTAACCTGTAGGATCTGATGCTATCTCCAAGTAGATAGTGTCAGAATTAAGTTGTAGGATACCCAGCTGGTGTCACAGAGAATTGCTTGATGTGGGGACACACCCCCACACATCTGGTGTCAGAGTGTTTTGAATGTGGTAATAGTGTCAGAATAAAGAAGACACTTCTAGGAGGAAGAGTAAGGTTTTTTTTTGTTGTTGTTGTTTGTTTGTTTTTACGGATGCTTTGTCAAACTTTCAATTGCTGCATTCTTTTTTTTTTTAAGATTTTATTTATTTATTTGAGAGAGAGAGAGTGATAGCGAGAGAGAACACAAGCAGGGGGTAGAGGGAGAAGCAGGCTCTCTGCTGAGCAGGGAGCCAGATGTGGGGCTCAATCCCAGGACCCTGAGATCATGACCTGAGCTGAAGGCAGCTGCTTAACCGACTGAGCCACCCAGGCGTCCCCAGTTGCTGCATTCTTAAGTTGAAACAGGCAGCTAAGTTGCCTGACCTTTGCAGTAAGCCTATAATCTGAACAAGAAGAACTAAGATAAAGTAAAAAAAAAAAAAAAAAAAGAACTGACTCATGAGGAAATAGGTAATCCAGAGAACAGAAACTACATGTAAAAACAAAATTCCGAAAAATTTAAGAAATTTCTGAATCCATAAAACAGAAATAGTACAAACTTTAGGATATGGCAGAGAACACACAATGCATTTTTTTATGAGACTGACACGCTGCCCACTGCACTAAGAAGGCACTACAGTGCATTTTTTTTTTTTTAAAGGAAAGGCAATTTAAAATCTTCAAGAAAAAAATGTACAAGAAACTCATGGCCTAAATGAATCCAACCTAAAATAGGAAATCCATGGACATAAACTAAAATGGAATGGATTTTATTTTTTTTTAAAGATTTTTTATTTATTCATTTGAGACACAGAGATACAGAGAGAGAGAGAGAGAGAGAACATGAGCAGGGGGAGAGGCAGAGGGAGGGGGAGAAGCAGGCTCCCCGCTGAGTCAGGAGCCTGATATGGGGCTCGATCCCAGGACCCCAGGATCATGACCTGATCTGAGCCACCCAGGCGTCCCTAAAATGGAATAGGATTTTAAGCAATAGATGGAATGAGTAAAAAGTTGGATGACGTTAAAGATATTGTCTGGAATGCATATATTTCTTCATGTCCTAAGAAAATAAAGATTATAAGAAACCCCAAGACTAAGCAAACAAACATTCAACAATATAGGAAAGGCATGTTCTAAACATGAAGCAACCCGAAATATGGCCCAATTTCTAATAATTGGAGGGAATGTAAGAGAACCCATTTTGCACATTGTCCTATTGAGTGGCACTTGGATAGAGACTTCAGAGACATAGATTACGAATTTATCTCAACTCTTTAGTATCAAATTAAATAATATTGAAATAATCAATAATCATAATATAAATGCTCTTTATAGTTTTCAACTTTGAAATCAATTTACAAGCAAAACAGGGAATATGGTTACAGAATAGATTATAAATGTTATCCACCTTGACCATGTGGGAATTACTGACAGAAGATGGGAAGGGGTGGGGAGGGAATATAAATAGAATGGTAGAGGTCCTATTATCCTCATACAGGAGAAATTCAAAGGATAATGTCTATATTTGAGATAGAACTCTGAGTATTATATCACAAAAGTAGCAGTATGAGGGTGGAATTACAAATAGCAGTATGAAAATATAGAGGAATTACAAAGAGCAGTATGAAAATATAGAGGGTGAAGGTGGGCAAGAGAAAGTAGCAGGAAATTAATAAAAACAGCTCAATGTATTATATCAAGAAATAGTAGGAAGAGTATATTAAGAGAAATGGAAGTAATGACCAGAAGAACCAAAGCAGATATATGTGAAAGAGTTTGCTTCTGGGTTTGGGAATCAGTGGACAATCGAACACAGAATGATTACTTTTCACTATATGGCTTCTGTATTTTGCTTTTTTTTTTTTTTAAGATTTATTTATTTATTTGAGAAGGAGGGGGAGGAGGGATGGGGAGGGCAGATGGAGAGGGAGAGAGAGAATCCCAAGCAGACTCCCTGCTGAGCGTGGAGCCTGAAGCCTGATGTGGGGCTCCATCTCATGACCCTAAGATCATGACCTGAGCCGAAGTCAGACTCTTAACTGACTGAGCCACTTGGGCACCCATTTTCTTAACTATTTAAATGCTCAAGTATTGCTGGTTGGAATGAAAAAAATGGTACAGTCATTTTGGAAAACAATTTGGTAGTTCCTTATAAGGTTAAACATACACTTACCATATGATCTAGCAATCCTGCTCTGAGGTATTTACTCAAGAGAAATGAAAACATTTGTGTACGCAAAAACCAGTATGTGAATTTCTTTAGTGGCTTTATTTATAATTGCCTTTAACTGGAAACAACCTAAATGTCCTTCAGTGGGTGAATGGGTGGACAATGGAATATTGTTAGGCAATAACAAGGAACAAACTTCTGATACATGCAGCATGTGTGAATCTCAAATGTGTCATGCTAAGTGAAAGAAGCTATGTGCAAAAAGCCCCAAAAGCTATGATTCCATCTCTATGATGTTCTGAACAAGGGAAATCTCTAAGGAGAAAAAAACACGTTAATGGTGTTGGAATTGTGTTGCCTCACAACTCATGTGTTGAAGTCTTAACTCCCAGCATCTCAGAATGTGACCTTATTTGGATAGGGTCTTTATGGAAGTGATCAGGTTAAAATAAAGTCTTCAGGGTGGGCACTAGTTCAGTATGACCAGTATCTTTATAAAAAGGGAAAATCTAGGTACAGAGACATACACAGAGGGAAGATGATGTAAACAAGACACAGGGAGAAGATAGCCACCTACCAGCCAAGGAGAGAGACATGGAACAGATCTTTCCCTCACAGCCCTCAGAAGGAAGCAATGCTGCCAACACCTTGATTTCAGATCTCTAGCCTCCAGACAATGAGTTTCTGTCACTTAAGGCACCCAGTTTGAGGTACTTTGTTTGGCAGTCCTAGAAAACTAATACAAGTGGTTTCCACGGTAGGGGGTGAGGCAAAGGTTGACTACAATGGGTCACAAAGGAACTTTCTGAGGTGATGGAAATGCTCTATGTCTTGATTGTGGTGGTTACATGACTGATGGCATGTGTTTGTCAGAAATCACAGAACTCCATGTTAAAAAGGGAAAATATTACTCTTTGTAGAATTATACCTCTAGAAACCTGACTTGAAAATATTAACAGAAAAACTAGATTTAAAAATTTACTTTTAAAAATTAAAAATTGGAAAAGTGACCCAAGATGTATGTATATACAAGGGTCTTTATATTAACATTGACCATAATAACAACACAGCAGAAGTAAACACAATGTCCCAAAATAGATTCTTTGAGCATAATAGTTAAAAAAACTCCAAAAGACAAGATTCTTTCCCTGATGGACCTTATATTTTAGCAGATGAGATAGCCATTATGTAAATGGCTATATATATATCTATCTGTATCTATCTATCTATCTATCTATCTATCTATCTATCTATCTATCTAATGTCAGGTATTGATAAGTTCTGTGAAGAAAATAAAGCAGAATAAGGGAGTAGAGAATTAAAGGAACTCTTATTTTATAAATAAGAGTTTTTTATTTTATTTATTTATAAATAAATAAAGATTTATTTATTTACTTTTAGAGAGAGAGAGAGGGAGCGGGGGAGAGGGGCAGAGGGAGAGGGAGAGAGAGAATCTTGAGCAGACTCCCCACTTAGCACAGAGCCCAAAGCTCCGCCTTGAGATCATGACCTGAGCTGAAATTAAGAGTTGGGTGCTTAACCGACTGAGCCACCCAGGTGCCCCAGGAACTCTATTTCAGACACAGTAGTGTGATGGCCAGTTTTGTGTGTCAACTTTGCTAGGCTGAAATCCCCAGTTATTCAACCAAATATTAGTCTAGGTGTTGCTGGGAAGATATTTTGTAGACATGATTCAAGTCCATAATCAGTTGACTTTCAGCAAGGGAGGGTGGACCTGATTTGCTCAGCAGAAAGGCTTTAAAAAGAGAAGCTTCCCTGAAGAAGGGGGAAATTCCAGCTGTGTTGGGAGATAGAAAACTTGAGAGAAAATTTGCTCTCTTAGAGTTAACCATGTTATCTTAGAATTTTACTAAACAAGGAAGGGGCCACATTTTGAATCAGATGTGCTTATACTCTACTTTTAAGAGGTGTGTTTCAAAAAAGTTTGGTGCAGTGGTTCTCAAAGTGTAGTCCACAGACCAGCAACATCAGCATTTTTCAGGTTTACCTCTCTTCCTGAATCAGAAACTCTGGAGGTGGGACTTAGTAATCTGTGTTTTAAGGAATTTACCAGGTGATGCTGATGAACATTAAAACCTGAGAACCACTGGTCTAGAGCAAAGATAAGTATAATTCCACCAATAAAGACTCCAAGACAGCAACTTTTGGGTTCTTGAGAATCATCAGGTGCTTGTTTAAGAGCAGAATTCTGGGCTCTTCTCCACAGAGTCTCAGTAGGTCTGAGATGGGCCCAAGAATCCATTTTATTTATTTATTTATTTAAAAAGATTTTATTTATTTGAGAGAGAGAGAGAGCTCTCGCATGAGAGAGAGCATGAGCAGGGGGAGAGGCAGAGGGAGAAGCAGACTCTGCACTGAGCAGGGAGCCCCACACGGGGCTCAATCCCAGGACCTTGAGATCATGACCTGAGCCGAAGGCAGATGCTTAACTGACTGAGCCACCCACGTGCCCCCCAAAAATCCATTTTGATAAGTAATTCTGATGCAGGGGGTTCACAGATGACTCTGAAAAACCACGCTCATCGGTCAATTCTTGGTTTCCAGTATATTCCAGCTCTCAGCAACACGTGACATGATTGACCACACGCACCTTCAGAACCATTCTCTACACTTTGGGACTCACCACTCTTGGTTTTCTTCCTATCTTACTGGCCACTCAATCACAATTTCCTTTACTGAATTTGCCTGTTTTTCCCAATTTCTAAACATTAGTGTGTCCCAAGGCTCACTCTTCAGATCTCTTTTTTAATCCTTACTCACCTCCTTTTTCTAGGACTGCCAAGTGTTAATGACTCAAATTTATACCTCCAAACACATCTGTGAAACAGATATCTCCACTTGGATATTTTAATGGCATCTAGAACTTAATATGTCCAACATTTAACTCTTGCTTTCCACCTTTCAAACTAGCTCCTCCCCTATGTCCCACCAATCTTCCTGTCCAAATAGATGCTACCACTTCTAATTTCTTTCTGTTTCTCTCAAGTTATCTGTCTCTGCATTCATTAAAGTTTCTTTGTCGATCAGGACTGATTCAAGACACATAGTTCTGGTTGTTACTCCCATTGCTCTTGAAAAGGTAAAATTAATAGTGATTCAGGTCAAGAATATATCCAGTGTTCAGTGTTTTTAGAGTCTTACTGCTAACCTCTTAAAAGAAAATATCCTATTTTAGGCTAGAGAAGAGTAAACTTGGCCCACTGGGGGCCACAGAGAACAGTGTGTTAGATATTTAGACCCAGAGAAGGCAACTGAGAATAACTGGTTACTAGGCAACTCTCCTAAGCACCAGAGAACTGATATGATCAGGACTCACCTCTGCTGTTGGCTGATGGAAGGTTAGAGACTGGAGGAGGGTATTGAATGAGTGCAGATGTGGCTGTCGGAGTTGGGGAGCCACTGGACAGACATGGCAGCTGTCACACAGAGACAGCTGCTCCCGTATGCCCTGTAGGTATTAGCAAGGTTCTCTAGAGAATCTGTAAACTACTGAAATGGTTATCTTTGTTGACTCCAGCCAGCCTGCTCAATGGCATACTTTCCAGACTGAACCTTTAGCTAGCTGTCGGTGAATTAGTTTATGCCAAAAAATGAACAGAAAGATTCACTATTTCCAGACTACCTACAATTTGCTTCCTCTCCTCTTTCTCTTACACATCCTATTTTTGCCTTTGTCCCTTGATAGTCTGCCTCCCTCATGTAAAAAATAAACAGTGCATAAAGTAAATAAATAAAGGTGTCTTAAATACCTGAGTTATTCTTTGACCATATATTGTTTTTTTTCTCCCCAATTTTTATTTAAATTCTAGTTAGTTAACATATTGTGTAATACTTGTTTCGGCAGTAGAATTTAGTGATTCATCACTTATATATAATACCCAGTGCTCATCATAAGTGCCCGTCTTAATACCTATCACCCATTTAGCCCATCCACTGCCAACCTTCCTCCATCAACCCTCAGTTTGTTCTCTATTGTTAAGAGTTTCTTATGCGGGCACCTCAGTGGCTCAGTTGGTTAAGTGACCGACTCTTGATCTCAGCTCAGGTCTTGATCTCAGGTTCATGAGTTCAAGCCCTGCATTGGGCTCCACACTGGGCATGGAGCCTACTTAAAAAAAAAGTCTCTTATGGTTTGCCTCCCCCTCTCTCCTCTTTTTCCCCCCCTTCCCACATGTTCATCTGTTTTGTTTCCTAAATTCCACATATGAGTGAAATCATATGGTATTTGTCTTTCTTTGACTGACTGATTTTGCTTAGCATCATACACTCTAGCTCCATCCATATTGCTGCAAATGGCAAGATTTCATTCTTTTTGATGGCTGAGTAATATTCCATTGTATATATACACCACATCTTCTTTATTCCTTCATCAGTTGATGGACACTTGTGCTCATTCCATCATTTGGCTGTTGTTGATAATGCTGCTATAAACATTGGGGTGCATGTACCCTTCAAATCTGTATTTTTGTATCCTTTGGGTAAATACCTAGTAGTGCAATTACTGGATCATAGGGTAGTTCTATTTTAAACTTTTTGAGGAACCTCCATACTGTTTTCCAGAGTGGCTGCACCAGCTTGTATTCCCACCAACAGTGTAAGAGGGTTCGCCTTTCTCTGCATCCTTGTCAATGTCTGTTATTTTCTGTGTTGTTAATTTTAGCCGTTCTGACAGATGTGAGGTGGTATCTCATCATGGTTTTGATTTGTATTTCCCTGATAATGAATGATATTGAGCATCTTTTCATGTATCTGTTAGCCATCTGGATGTCTTCTTTGGAAAAATGTTTTGACCATATATTGTTATATGAAAAAAATTTCAGAACAATATGCAGAGAATAATACTATTTCTATTACAAAACTAAAGCTATATCTTTTTGCAAGTATAAGAAACTGTATATAAAGTCTTAAAGGGAAACATACTGAACTGATAGCAATGGTTGCTTTTGGGAAAGCAAATGGAATTAAATGGTATCATGTAGAATTTTATCTTTATTGTTTCAGTTTCTACAATCAAAACACGTAGATATAGTATCTATGTAATTCATAATAATTAAAAAATCGGAACACAAGAAAAAATACACTAAACATTTTGGGCCATTTTTGGGGGTGGGGAGATCTGGGAAACCATAGGGACTGGTTGGTGTTCATTTGATTTTATCCCTTTAGAAGGCCCTTTTTGCCTATGCTGGTCCATTCTTGCATAAAAAGTTATCTTAAACTCTGTGCTCCATTCCAGAATTAATCTGGATCAGTACTTTTAGCCATTCCATTACTCCTCACTCCTGCTTTTCTTGGTTGTCAGGCTTCCTTATTTTGGCCACATATTTCCGCTTTCATTTTCATACTAGTTGCTTTGGTTAATGCCCAGGTTTGGATATGCTCTCCTTATTTTAATATTGTTTCATTGGCAGGATCTTATGTTTGGTATTTGCCTTCAGGTTTTAGGCAACTAGAGGCTTTTGAGTAAAGGCTTTTGCTTCTATATTCAATTTTGGGGCAATATAGGATAGACAAATTCCTGCTTCCTCTGGTGGAGTTGAGGGTGAGAATCATATTCACCTCAATTCACTCATGTTCTAGGATTATTTTTCATTCTCAGAGGAGATGATGCTGTTTCATCATATTCTGGGGGTTCCTGAGCATTGGGACCTTATATTACTTATTTTTATGCTTTATGTTTGTTGAATTTAAAATTCTACTTTGAAGGCTTACCTAATGGAGAAAAAGTATTCTTGCAAAAATGGTTAGAGCTGCCGGCTTTCATTATAAATGTCACCCTGACTATGTAATGTTTTGTGCAAAAAAGAAACCAATGACTTTTTACTCAGTTAATAAATGTATTACTTCTCATTCTGACTGTGGAGAGCATGGTTTCTTTTCAGTATTAAGATTATATTACATTTGTATATATTTATAGATTTCTCTTTTTTAAAGAGTTATTTATTTATTTGAGAGAGAGAGAGATTGTGTGCGTGTGTGTGCGCGTGCGTGCACATGTGCACTAGAAGGGGGAGGGGCAGAGGCAGAGGAAGGGAGAGAATCCTCCAGCAGACTCTGCACTGAGCACAGAGCTGGACTCTGAGATAGTGACCTGAGCTGAAATCAAGAGTCAACCACTTAACCAACTGAGCTACCCAGGTGCCCCTAAACTACATTACATCTGTATATATTAAAGGTACTGACTTAACACAATAGGACCTAAGCCATCTTGTAAATAAAT
The DNA here is from genome assembly GCF_004348235.1 of Phoca vitulina. Taxonomy (NCBI): domain Eukaryota; kingdom Metazoa; phylum Chordata; class Mammalia; order Carnivora; family Phocidae; genus Phoca; species Phoca vitulina. The sequence goes on from NW_022589705.1 coordinate 18,704,891, forward strand.
CGCATTTTATTATTTATTTATTTATTTATTTATTTATTGAGAGAGAGAATGATAGAGAGAGAGCATGAGAGGGAGGAGCGTCAGAGGGAGAAGCAGACTCCCTGCTGAGCAGGGAGCCCGATGCGGGACTCAATCCTGGGACTCCAGGATCATGACCTGAGCCGAAGACAGGCGCTTAACCAACTGAGCCACCCAGGCGCCCCAATAAATGGCATTTTAAAAAGTCACATAGCCCAAGAGCTGCTAAAACAAAATTTTGCAGTAAATTATACTATTCCTTCATTGTTAAAACTTGGGAAATAAAAAAAAAACCCTAGGTTATTACTGAGTAGAACTAGGTTATTACTAAATAGATGCTATATTCTTCCTTTCCTTGATTCTTTTTTAATTTCTTTTCTAATTTGCTTTAATTGGTTTAATAACAGATATGGTAGAAACTTGAATGTAGTATAACCCTAAATGATAGAAAATATTAGAAGCCACTGATTGTAATTGCCAAGACTTTTAACTTTATATCATGTCTCTAAATGATCAATAGAGATTTTATTGACGATTTGGTAAAGCTGAATCAAACTTTTAATATTTTACTTTAATCAGTGTTGCCATCTCTGGCACATAATTACAGAGTATTAATATTGTCTTGCACTAAATTAAAATGCTACAAAAGAAAATAATGTAATTAAAGAGGACGAAGAATGTCTGCCATGCTTTTATTATAATCAATAAACTGGCCTTAAAATGAACTGAAATTCAAGGGGTGCCTGGGTGGCTCAGTTGGTTAAGTGTCTTTCTTCAGTTCAGGTCATGATGATCTCAGGGTCCTGGGATCAAGCCCTGCATCGGGCTCCCTGCTCAGTGGAGTCTGCTTCTCCCTTCCCCGCACCCCCACCCCCCCACTGCTCATGCTCTCTGTCTCTCTCAAATAAAGAAATAAAATCTTTTTAAAAAAATGAACTGAAATTCAAGTCAAGTTTGAAGAGGGGTCAAACAGAAGAAGGGGCTTTCTAGTATCTTATCTTTCTGTTACTTAAATTAAAGTGAGATCTTATATTTAACATCTATTTTTTGAGTTCCTAAAAAGAGGTATTGAAAGTAATGACATAGTCCCTACCCCAGGGATTGCTTAAAGTATAGTTTTCATCCATTGGTACTGACTACTTGGTATAGTGTATTGAGAAGGATCTGAAATCATGTCCAGTTTAGTAGAGAAGAGATTATAAATAATTGATGATGATGACTGCTTGCGTGTGGGACTAGCATCTTATGTAATGTGTATTTCCTTACTCTAATACAAGACGTTAAAGGTAGTGAGATATTATCTCATGAAAACATCAAATAACCCTACATCTGTATCCTTATCTTCTTTATGCAAATGAAGAAAGTAAGAGTAGGAGGTTAAGTAATTTGCCAGAAGTCAACCAGCTATTAAAGAACAGAGCTGGGATTTCAACCGAAGTGGGTCGGACTTCAGAGAATATGATCGTTTTACTTGGTCATATGGTCAATTTATAATGGAGGAACTAATATTAGTTCTGATTATCAGAAAAGTTTCATGGATGAATTGGGACTTTTGCTAAACCTTGGAGAATGTGTGGCGTTTAATATGTGGGAAGAAATGTGATAAGAGAACAGCATTAGCAAATGTGGAAAGATGAGAATAAGACTTGGTGTTTCATGGAGTGATTGAGTCAGCAGTACCTGGTGGAAAGCAATGAGGATGTTGTTAAGTGTGGCCAGGTGATGGAGTGCTTTAAATGTCAGGAAGAGTATGGATTTAACTCTATAAGCAATGGTAAGTCACAGAACATTATTGATAAAAGTATTACTTTAGGAAGATCCATGCAATGTTGGACTATTGTCAGCAGGCTTCATGGGGGTCATGAGAGCAAGTAGGAGAGATTAGTTCCAGAGAATTTGAGCATAGGTAATTATAGTGCACACATTTTATTGAACAACTTCTTTATTTAGACATTGAACTAAGCACTTGACATATGTTATCTTAGTTAATCCTCACAACAATATTATGTATTGTGATCTTCATTTCATGGTGAGAAAACAGGTTTAGAGAGGTCGAGATCACAAAGTTTAGTGGTGGAGCTGATCTTCAATCCTGGGTGATCCGATTCCCCTGCTCAGAATAAATAAGTAGGAAGGCCTGTATATGAGTGTTGAGAAAGGAGGAACTGATAATTGACTTGGGGAGATATTAAAAGCACTTGGTTTCAACATTTTGGCCGCTGCCCACAGTAAGAAATAAATGCTCAACCCAGGACATATCAACTCACGGATATAATCTGAATTAGACCCATGAAACAGCATTTATTTACCCTTATTATATATAATGTGCTCTAATGTTTTCGTTATTTTATTAATATTTTTCTGATTGTTACTCACTAAAGACTTTAAATAGTTTTTTAAAAGCTTATTTGTTTATTTTAAGTAATCTCTACCCCTAATGTGGGGCTCAGCCTCACGACCCTGAGATCGAGAGTCATGAGCTCTTCCGACTGAGCCAGCCAGGTGCCCCACCCACTAAAGATTTTATATTCTACTAATAAATGGGTTGTGGCTCCAAACTGAAAAACTCTGAGCTATAAAATATGAAAGAGACAAAAAGCTGAAAGTCATCTCTAGGTTTTGCTTGAGCGTTGATAAAAATGCAGGAGAAACTGGCAAGGGCTATTGATTAAGTTTCCTGTAGCTCTGGAACAAATGACCACAAACTTGGTGGCTAAAACAGCAGACATTTATTCTCTTGCAATCCTGGAGGCCAGAAGTCCCAAATCAGTAGCACTGGAGCAAAGTCAAGGTGAAGCAGAACCACTTCCTCCAGAGGCTCTAGTTGAGAATCTGTTCCTCGTCTCTTCAACTTCTGATGGCTATTGGCATCATTGTGGCTGCATCACTCCAGTGTTTACCTCCATGGTCACATTGTCTTCTTTTGTGTGTAATCTCCCTCTGTCTCTTCTTTCTTTCTTTATTTTTAAAAAGGCTTTATTTATTTTACAGAGGAAGAGAGAGAGAGAGAGTGAGCATGTGAGTGGGGGGAGGGGCAGAGGGAGCGAATCCTCAGACTCCCCACTGAGTGTGGAGCCTGATCCCAAGACCCATGAGATTATGACCTGAGCCAAAACCAATAGTCAGATGCTCAAAAGACTGAGCCACCCAAGCACCCCCTTCAGCCTCTTCTTTTAAGAACACTTGTGACTGCAGTTAGGGCACACTTAGATAATCCAGGATAATCTTTCTATCCAAGATTCTTAACCCAATGACATCTGGAAAGCAATGAGAACTGCACATCTACAGGAACATGGGTTTATCAGGTAATTATGCCCCTCCCTCCCTCCCTTCCTCTCCTCCCCCCTGCCTCTCTTTCTTTTGTTCTTCCTTTATTATCCACCCAAGAAATCACAATATATTAGACATAGAGCCACTTTGTACAAATATAGGATAGTGCCTAGCACAGTATCTGCCATATAGTAGGTGTTTGATAAAATAGCTATTGAATGATTGTGATAATTCTTTTTTTTTTTTTTAAGTGACCTGTCATTCTAAAAAATCTAGTCTTTTTCTGGCCCATTGTATGTCTCTTCTTGGCCAACAGAAACCTGCTTTCACAATTTGGCAGGAGACCTTAGAGAACATAAGGTTCTGGTTGTAACCCTTCATTTTTACTCTTGAGGTAACAAAAACAGAGGATAAGTGATAGCAGTGAAGATAAAGAGGGAACGAATTTGAATAAGAGGACAAAATTAAAGGCCACATGAGAATGGGTCCATTTTAGATGGTGGGTTTGGGATTTATTGAGTCGAGGCAGGGTCTAATCAATTGGAGATGTTCTACTTGAATCCCATTTATGAAATGCTCAGTATCATAGAAAAGGCAAGTTTATGTTTGGTCCATCAGACATCATTCAGTTTTGGCAGTGAGGTTCAGGGTAGATAGTAGCTGTGGCTTAGAACCCTGTCTTACCTCTTTTCTCTGCCTGACCTTGGGCAATTTACTTAGCTCTGCATTGCCCTCAGCACTCAGCGGTAGAATGTCTATAATACTGTAATACCTTTCACTTAGGGTTCTTGTGAGAGTTAAGATAGTGCATGTGCCTTGGTCAAAATGAAATGCTTCTTATTCTTGCTATACTTTATTTGCCTTATTCATTCTCATTCTCTCATGAATATACACTGGAGTTTTCCAGTGGCTCTGTGATGTGTCATATGATACTGCAACAGATCACATACAGAAGATGTGAGAATCCAGCTATCCTCTGTTAAGCCAGGCACTTAAGAGATTTGCAAAAATTTAACAACACTCTTCTCACTAAAGTCTTATTTTTGGCAAACAATCATAACAGCAATAGCGAAAAAAATACTATGTTAACGCATAATGGATTTATTTTTATCATTTAAAAATGAATTTGGGGCGCCTGGGTGGCTTAGATGGTTAAGCGTCTGCCTCTGGCTCAGGTCATGATCCCAGGATCCTGGGATCGAGTCCCGCATTGGGCTCCCTGCTCAGCGGGGAGCCTGCTTCTCCCTTTCCCTTTACTGTCTCCCCTGCTTGTGTTCTCTCACTCTGTCAAATAGATGAATAAAATCTTTTAAAAGAATTTAAAAAAATGAATTTGTAAGTATTGAAATATTTCTCACTTTTAATTTTTAATACATATAATGATAGATATCACCCATATAAATGAATATCTCTTTGGGGTCCACAGTAATTTTTAAAAGTTGTAAAGGAGTCTGGACCAGAAAATTTGAGAACTGCTAATGTAGAGGCATGAGAATGGGATCCAATAGGATAGTATCAACTTCTCAGAGTCTGAGCTCCATTGAACATCTTACTAAATTTGGTTCCTTTTGGGAACAGCTGACAAGGAGCTGATGAAGAAAGAGCCTGGTAGAGGTGGACATCTGGCAGGGAGTGATAAGGGGAGTTACAGCTGGGGACTTTAGGGGAAATGGTAGGCCTGGAAAAGGGTGCTTTTAGATAGAGCTAATCCTCTCTGTTCAGTTCTTCCCACTGTGCCACTTCCCACTACTATTTATTTAGTTTTTCAAGTTTTTATTTAAATTCCTGTTAGTTAACACAGTGTAATATTAGTTTCAGGTGTAGAATTTAGTGACTCAGCACTTCCATACAACACCCAGTGCTCATCACAAGTGCCCTCCTTAATCCCCATCACCTCTTTCACCCATCCCCCTGCCCACCTCCCCTCTGGTAACCCTTAGTTCTCTACAGTTAAGAGTCTGTTTCCTGGTTTGCCTCCGCCCCCCGCCCCCCCCACCCATGTTCATCCGTTTAAGAGTGCTTTAGGATGTAAGATTACAATAATATATTCTAAGAATTATTTGTCTTATAGGTTTTTTTTTTTTTTTCAATCATGCTTTTGGCATGCAAAGTGTCCACTGGGGACTATTTCTGGAAAAGGTTTAATTATGACTGCAGAAATCTCTGTCGTCACCTGAGGCTTTATACAGAAGGAATGAAGCTCTACTTAGTTTGAGTCTATTCACATTTCACACAGCTTTAGAATAGAGAACCGGCTCTCTGGCATCTTTTTTAAAAGCCTCTCTCTAAAATCCTATAAAGAGGGGTTTTTGTTAATTGTGACTAGTTCTTTTTTTTTTTTTTTTTAAGATTTTATTTATTTGACAGAGAGAGACACAACGAGAGAGGGAACACAAGCAGGGGGAGTGGGAGAGGGAGAAGCAGTCTTCCCGCGGAGCAGGGAGCCTGATATGGGGCTCGATCCCAGGACCCCGGGATCATGACCTGAGCCGAAGGCAGATGCTTAACGACTAGGTCTTAAGGAGAAAGATTAAAGTGATGGTGTTCTTTCACTTCTCTTCTCTCCTTTTAAAATGGTTTTAGAGAATTTAGTAGTGTTGATTGCCAACCAGGGATCACAGGTCAGAGTGTATATGACATCATTTATTTTCCAGTCTGTACTTGTGATTCATAGCTCACAGTGGAATGTTTAATATTTGTAGATACATTGTCTTTTCCTAGCCCTAAAAATGTTCTTCTGCAAAAAAAATCTTGTGCAAAACAAAGATTAAAGGAATGAAAGAAATGAAAACTAAACTCCTAAGTTTCTGAGTGAATTTTGCAAACTAAAACTCTTTTGCATGGTATCATTTACTTTCCAAGGTTTCAGTTCTATGCAATCTGATTCTTTTGCACCTTTTATAGTTAATTGAAATAGTTTGCTAATTACGGTTATGCCTTAAGAGTTGCCAGAAAAAACAATGAATTATTTTTTTAGTATAATTATATTCCAAATACTGCATAGAACAATATTTATATTGGTTGTTTATCTGAAATTGAGTTTAAGCAGGCAACCAGTATTTTAATTTGCTAAATTTGGGAACCCTACCTAAGCACAACTAGGTTCCTTTGTTTGTCTTTACTTAGAATATATAGAATATATAGAACAGATATGTATTTCCAAGTGGTTTTGTAGTTAAAGGCACACAATTTTCTCAAGGAAACAACTATTACTTGGCAAAATGCTCTTGTATGTAAAACAGAACCCTTAATTCTCGGAAATGGAGTCCAAAAACTAGTACTGGTCTACTGGTCTTGCAAATCAAGTTTTGCTGCTTAGCTTGGGAAACGTAGCCTTCTGGTTACTGGGTACGCGGGCTCCACCCAGCTGCTGAAAAGAGATACAAATTGTAACAAAACCGGAAGTTGGCTAGGCTGCCTTCGCTTCTCAAGGTAAGCGTGTCCTTCTGTTCTCTTTAAGTCAGAGCTCTTTGCAAAGCGTTTAAAAATTGAAGCCAGCTAAGGCGACAGTACTGAGAGCAGGCGACTGTGATGATGGGGGCGGTCGGCGATGCAGAATGAATGCTTTAACAAATTATGTTCTGGAGCTTGTATTGAGCTAATGAGTTTTCACAAACGAGTTAGGATAATAAGATGTCCTGTGACTTTGACTAACGAGCTTTAATCCCAAGAAATGGGTGATTAAAAGTAGAGTCATGCTTGGGGTCCTGAAAAGCATGGACTTTATTCATGCACGTGTGTTTCTTTCTCCTTTTTAAAAAAAATTTGAAACTGTGGAAACTTTCTTTTATAATTAAACTTAATGGCATAATTACCTGTATGCAGATTACTTAGAGCCTTAGTTGGTTTTTAAAGTATGTTTTAATTTAGAAATTTTAGCTCCCCCCACCCCCTACCCCTGGTGTGCATTTAGAATTTCAGAAAGGCTCTGGTAAGACCTTTGCCACCCCCTCCTTTTTTTTTTTTTTTTTTTTTAATCTTGTCAGTGCTTACCTAGGGGCAAAGGAGATTTTTCAGTTTGTAAATGTGTTATCAGGGATATTTCTTTACAAAGCTAAACTTTTAAGCTCAGATACTTTCTTTTTCTTCTGAATTAAAGAAAAAGTGGAAATATTTGAGTACTATACAGAGGTAGAGGCTAAAATTTGGTTTATTAATTTGTTGAAAACAATGAGCTAGACATTTTATTTTGTTTAAGGGGATGAGTTCTGGTAATTTGCTTAGTAAGCCAACATGTTGACTATTTTGGCCAAGTGTAGCTTCTGTTTCAGAGCTCTCCATTTGCGTAATGTCAGATTCTCTGGAAATCACACTGTACAAGCGCTGTTTTCAAGGTTGTCTGCTAGTCAGTGGGAAAGGGGATCAACAAGCTGGCCACAAGACAAGTCACCAGTTGGGGCAAGTGTGATAACATTTTTTATTAGCAAAAGCAAAGCTTCTGGAGGTTCCAAAGAGAGAGCTGTTACAGAAGGTGACAGAATTGGGCAAGACTCCATGGAAAGAAGGAGATTTTATTTATTTTTTATTTAAATTCAATTAACATATAATTTATTATTGGTTTCAGAGGTAGAGGTCAGTGATTCATCAGTCTTATATAGTACCCAGTGCTCATTACATCACGTGCCCTCCTTAATGTCCATCACCCAGTTACCCCCACCTTTCTCCCCTCCAGCAGTCCTCAGTTTGTTTCCTACAAAGAAGATTTTAATGGGAGACCTGGTTTATGGTGTGCACTGTGCTAGATGTTTCATATGTATTGCTTTATTTAACCTTCACAAAGCACCTTGGTATTTGTTGCATTTTCTCTTAACAAAATGAGAAAACCAAAGCCTGGTGAGGTTAAATAATCTGCCCACAGTCACTAAGATGGTGCCTGCTGGATTCAAACCTGCAGCTGGATTCGAATTATGTGATTTTGACGTCCAAACTGTTCACTGTCTCATAGGATACATTTGAAATGGACCTTGAAAGAGGGGAGGAGGTTTTATTTACTAAAACAAAAACAAACAAAAGCAGTGAAAGTAACATAGAATGTTTGAAAATAGATAAAAGAAAAAAGCTAAGTAGTTTTATTGTATTTCTTTACAGTCTTTATATATCCGTATTTTGTAGTTATAAATTATTATCTTTTATTATATTATAAAGCACTACATGCTTTAAAATTTTTAGATTATTTTTATATTATAAACACTACATGCTTTTAAAAAAATATGCACAATACAATGAGGATTAAAAAGAGGAAGTCCACTCCTCTTCCCCTATTGAAAACACTCTCCTGGGGGTAACCACTCTTGAGAACTGTTAAATGTGTGGAGTAGAAGGTTTTTTTTTTCTTTTCCCTTTAACTTTTAAGTAACACTTCTTTCAATATACTACATATCTTTTCGTAATCTGCTTGTTTTCATTCCTCAGTGTGGCAGGAGCATGTTTCCACTTAAGTATATGCAGACTCATGTCTTAGGGCTTTTGTGAAACAAGTTGATACTTGCAAAGCACTTAAAAGAATACCTAGCTCCCATAAAGCACTCAGTAATTATTAGCTGTTATATTTGTCATTGACTTTTCTTTTTTTAAAAATGTTTTTCCTTTATTTTTATTTATTTATTTGACAGAGAGAGAGAGCACAAACAGGGGGAGTGGCAGGCAGAGGGAGAGGGAGAAGCAGGCTTCCTGCTGAGCAAGGAGCTCTGATGTGGGGCTTGATCCCATGACCTGAGCCGAAGTTAGACGCTTCACCACTTAACTGAGTGAGCCACCCAGGCACCCCGTCATTGACTTTTCTATTTCATTCTTTTAAGTGAGTGAGTATACAGTATTCTATAGTCTGGATATAGTGCAGCTTATTTTTGTAACCACCCAAATTGTCTTAAATTTTTGTTACTACAAATATAATTTTTGTCTAACTGTGCGAGTTTTTGTAGGATAAATTCCTAGAAGTGAAATTCCTAGGTCAGAGGTTAAGCATATTTTAGTTTAGTAGGATACTGTCAAATTTCCTCCAAAAATATTGTGCCAGTTTACACTTTTCACTGTGTATGTGTGCTCATTTTTCTACATTCTTGCTTATACTGGATATTAGCAGTCTCTTGCATTTATCCATGAAATGACAGGCAATGAATTTTTTTTTTTTTACATAAAAAGCATAGTGTACAGAGATTTTTGTATATTATTTTTTCCCATTTAACATCTGTTTTTACACGGGTAAGAATTTGATGCATGAAATAATGGAGGTCCCAGTTAGAAGGCAGGACATGGATAGAAAGAAGGAGTGGTGCTTATTCCAGGAGTTAGTACAAATGGTATGTTGTTGCAAGAGCATGGGAGAAAAAAATCCTTAAAATGGGGTTGGGCTGAATAGTATGAAACATTAAATGTCTAAAGTTTTTGTCCTTAATTTAATAATTCCTGGGAAGCTGATGAAGGTTTCTGGGGAGAAGAGTGGTATGATAAGAATTGTGCTTTAGGAAAATGATCTCTGATGTTGTGTAGGACAGATTAGAATGGAGATAAGGAAACAGAGAGGCCAATTGAGAGTGTTTCATTAATTTTGGTGACAGACAATGAAGGCTTTGTGCTTGGAGGTGATGGCAGAATGGAAAGTGGCAGACAGATGTAATAGAATGGACAGTAGAAGAGAGATGCAAAAGGGATAGGTAGGAGGGTGAAAGGGTGGAGGGAGAATCTGAAGAGGTTGTTTGGAAATTGGGGTCTAAAAGAGTATTTGGGGTCAAGTCTTGAGAATATGGGGTTTCGAGTATTGCTGACCAGAAACGTGTTGACAGGCCACCATCAGAATAGGGAAGTCAGATGTAAGAGCTAGTCTGGAGGAAAAGATGATGAATTTCACTGCAGACAAATTAAGCTTATTGTCCTCCAAACAGAAATCTATGTAGAGTTGGAAATTTGAGTGAAAGCATTGTTCAGATGTGGGGTGGGGGCAATCGGAAGATTTGGGAGATATCTTAGGGATGAAAACAGGCCATGGAAACCATGATGAGCTTGCAGAGAAATGTGGGGGCCAAGGTAAAAAGTCTTGGGAATGGATACGTTCATGTATGAGGCATGAAGAGGAACCAGACTTAATTACAATATTTTTACAATGACTATTTCTGACATTTGACCTCGGATCTAGGTAGACAATCCTTTAACGGCCCTCAAAAGTCTATGCCCACTTTTTTGTCTCCATCTTTGGTTCTTTTATTGCTCCTGTTCAAATTATGTACATTCTGAACCTGTTTTCCTCCATAATGCCTTGTTTACTTACCATGTCAGCCTTAAGGGTCTGATCTGAAGTTACGGATGGCTTATTGGTTAAAACCTCAGAAGCCAGATCAGAGACCATACTTTTCACCACTCATTTGCTGTGCCTCTGATAAATGTCTTAATCAGTGCCCTATTTTACACAGTGGGAACAATTATACCCTTCACACCTTCCTGGGTGGTTTTTAGGAATGCATGCTAAATCCTTGACATGATGTCTGACATGTTGTAAGCCCTTGGTAATTGTTAGCTCTTCTTATTTTCTCCTTATACCTCTAAATATCTATAATGAAATACAGTTTTTTCCTATTCTGCCCCTGTGTGATCTTAGACTGTAGTTTTTTATAACCTCCGTGAGCTTCAGTGTCTGTACGAAAAACAAAAAAAACCTTTGTATGTTTCTTCCAAGGATTAGAGTTCATTTCTGTGAAGCACCTACTGTGATGACTACAATGGATTCAATAAATAGTGTCATTTAAATGATAGATTACTGGTATTTGCTTTTGTTTCATTATTAGTTTTGCATCTTTAGAGAAGGGGCCATTCCACTTTCTACCTAATTTTGTTTTGTGGACAGGGTTATTGTGAGGGCCATGTGGAATGACCCAGATGAAAGCTCTATATCATGTAATAAGGTATTTGCTTCCAATCTTTTTTCCAGAGGTGAATAAAGAAGATGGAAACATTACTTGCTGAGGATGCTGTGATTAGGGGAATCAGGATTAGATTGTAGAGTTCCCCATTACTTTTTCTTCAGTGGTTTCCTCTATCTTTCCCTTCACTTTTTCTTGCTTTTACTTAAACTCTAAATTCTTTTTCAGAATTTTTTTCAACCCTTTTAAGTTGTTAGACCTGACAGATCTCAAATTGGTATTCAATATGTCACTTTTGATGCCTCTTTGTTTTTTAGAACCATCTCTGAAAATGTCATAACTCCCAATTGTTAATTAAAAAAAAAAATCTTTTTTTCTCTTTGCTTCCTGCTGTGCAAATGGAGTCTGAAACATTTTTATCTGAAGAAGTGGAAATACTTGACTTATTTTTCAATTTCTCTATAATTTGAGATTCTGCTATCAAAGTCAATTTAATTTTTGATGTGGAAGTTTTCTATGAAGGTAAAGTTAAATTGCTGGAAAGAAGGGGAGCACATTTTCTGAAATATTTCAGAAGGCTTGAACAAATTAAATGCAGATGAAAGAAATATATGAAAATTTCACTTGTCTAACCACAACAGTGTTGGGAAGAAATTAGCACGTACTGCTGATAAGGAAATCTAATAGTGATAACAAATAATGGCGGTTATTATTTATTGACAACTTGGTGTTTTTAGGCATCAAACTAGTTGTTTTAATGTCCATTCTTTCAGGAGCTTTAGTTCTATGAAAGAGTTCTCTATATTGCTTCTAATGCTCCTAGAGTGGACTCAATATTTTGTTTTTTGTTTTTGTTTTTTAAAGTAAGTTCTACATCTAATGTGGGGCTTGAACTCAGGACACTGAGATCAAGAGTTGCATGATTTACTGACTGAGCCAGCCACGTGCCTCAAAACACTTGTAGTTCTTTTCTAAAGTACTTTCTGTGCCCAATATGGGGCTCGAACTCATGACCCTGAAGTCAAGAATCCTATGCTCTACTGACAGCCAGCCAGGTGCCCCTCAACATTCTGAATTAGGCTAATTTAGATTTCAACTTTGTCACAGTATGCCCCCACTCAACATTGTTCATTGTGAAATTTGGATCCTTGCTGGATTTATTTACTTTCTACATCCTTCTCTCTGCAAGGAGGGAGCAGTGATGCAAAGTGAAGAGAGAACATGGACATTGCCCTTAGATTTAGGGTACATTCCCTGGCCTCTGTTTTTTCATCTCTAAAATGAAGGTACTATCTGCTTATTGTAAGAATTATATTAGATGTAGTAGTATCTTCTAGGTTCTCATTAAATGTTTATTTATTTTTCTTTTTCTCCATGCTATGTCCTCTTTCTTCCCTCCTGTGTAATAGAAATGTAATCCTTTTCTTTATGTCTTAGAAATTTCATTGCTTTCTGTGTATCTCTTGTGCCTAGTCTTAACTGTTTTGACTTAATCAGTCTCCTTATCCTTCTTATGGTTTGACCTATTTTTCTAAAATTCTTTCCACCTAACTCTGCCACTCTATTTCCACCTCTTTCCACCTCTAGCCCTAGTCCCTCTTAGGTTTTTGGTCACAGGCCTGTCAGGTTTACCCCAGATCCTACACGAAATGCTGATGTTATTACAAATGTGCTGGGTCCCAAAATTAATTTCCAATTCTGCTTGGAATTTCAATTCCATTTTCCAAGAGAAGCAATATTATAAATGGTGGTTCTGTTTCTAGGCCCAAAGCCCAGAAGCAAAAGCATGTTTAACTTAGAAGTTAATTGAAATATTTTACACTTATAACAGAGGAAAAGAAAATAATGCCATTGTAATTCTAGTAATAAAATAAAACGAAAACTATATTGAGTAAGGAGTAGTTATTTACTTTGAACATTGTGGAATGCAGTTGATGGAAATTCTGAAAGGAACGTTTAGATGCTTTAGGGATTGCAGTGTTTTTATGCTATGATTAATTAAAATTTTTTTTTCTCATGCAGAAGGTCACCGTGAGAATGCTCATTTATTAGCCGTATTTATAGTTTCTGTTTAGGTTCACAAATGGAATAAAAGAGAATAGGACATTTTCATTGAATAAGTCCATCTCCTATCTCCAAGATCCTCCCTATTGCTTGGCTTATTTTTCTTTGGTTCTGAGAACTCTTCTTTTTTACTGAAATCCTTGATACTCCTAATTTAGAGCTTGATTCAAGGCTGAAACTTAATGGTTTGTATATGCTCTAAAGTAGTATTTTTCAAACTGCAGGTTAAGATCAATTGATAGGTTGTACAATAATAATTCAGTAGGATAGATAAAACCAACATTAAAAAAAAGTAAGGAATAGAAAATGTATGAATTTATCCCAAGTGGTAAAGGTAAATAATGTCTCTTGAAATGTTTGTTGGGTCATAATGTAAAAATATTTCATATTTTTCTTATCTGAATATGGTAAAAAATTACATAAATTCCTTGCATATAGCAACCCCTCCCCCCCCAAAAAAAACCCAAACCAACCTTTTCTAAATTATTTAAATATTTTATGGTGAACCTTTCTGGTTAAGTTTTTTTTTTTTTTTTTTAACAACTCATTCCCCGTAATTAAGAAACCTTGTTACCCCATAGCTGTGCATTGATTAAGACTCTCACTGTGTGCTTATACTCATATCTTGGTAATGTAGATTGAGTGTTACTGGCCTGAGTTCCTACAATTTTTTTTTTTTTAAGATTTTATTTATTTATTTGACAGAGAGAGACACAGCGAGAGAGGGAACACAAGCAGGGGGAGTGGGCGAGAGAGAAGCAGGCTTCCCGCCGAGCAGGGAGCCCGATGCGGGGCTCGATTCCAGGACCCTGGGATCATGACCTGAGCTGAAGGCAGACGCTTAATGACTGAGCCACCCAGGCACCCCGAGTTCCTACAGTTTTTGTGTGAATGTTAACTTTTGAACTTTTTGATGCCTTAATTTAAAATGAATGACTAACAACGAGAGCTAGAGCTTGATTGCAGTATAACTAGACTTGATTAGTTATTTGCTAGCTTAATCATCTGACATGGTTTTAAAAGATATGCTTTCCTCCATTTCTTCTTTTTCTCACATGTTCTTGGAGTGACACAATAAAAAGACATTTAATGACTAATTTGTTAAAAAAAATTCTTAACACAGACTCTTTATTCTAATGATTTTCTTACAGCTAAATGTTTTCCAATTGGATTCTTCTCATTTTATCTGAATTTTACTTTGCTTTAATTAAATATATTGTTTTGACTAATATCACTTTGCCTCTGTGGTCCACAATCACAATAATAATTAAATATTCATGCAAATACAAGAATTTGCTTTTTAAATAATAAAGAATACATTTGTTTTGAAGTTTTATCTTTGAGATGTATGTAGAACATGATATAAGCAGTCATCATACTTTTTTTTTACTAAATGCCTCTTTTTCAGGCAAGAAAGAAAACTATGTAAATATCATCAGGTTTGGGAATATTTCAGTTAGAGAATCAGGATAACTTCTCTTTTAATTTTTTAAACTAATTGGTTTATCTTTGGGACGACAAAATGCAAATTGTGATACTTTTGTTTTATCTTCTGTATTGTACCCACCGTCGAATATGAATATGAAAAACTTTAAAGAATCCCACAAAATTGGTGCGAGTTTTTCAGTGCTTGAAGACCTCATAACAGAATATAATATAGTTCATTATCCACGTTACATAATTTTAACTTAAATGATTCCATGAATAACTTCTGATTCTCTTTCATAACTATGCAGTCTGTTGGCATAGGTTGGCTAATGAATTAAAGTATTACTTTGAAAAAAGGCTGTTTCTTAAATCATTAACTGGAAAATCCGTCAGTAGCCATTGTAATGCAAATAGAGCTTCACCCTTCATGGTCAGCATCTGACTATGGATAAAGGAATTGCTGGTTTACTTCTCTCCCTGACTACATTTGTTATATTTTCCTAATGATTGACAGGTGGTGGCGCCTTGGTCACTTCCCTTTCTGGGCTTACACTTCACTTCTTGCTTTGATAATTCCCAATAGCCTTTCCCACTTGGCTTCCTTCCTTCCCCCCTCCCTCCCTCTCTCCCTCCCTCCTACCCTTCCTTCCTTCCTGTTTAATCTTTAAATTTTTATTATTTATTTATTTTTTAAAAAGATGTTATTTATTTGAGAGAAAGCGAGAGTGAGAGAGAGCGACAGTGAGAGAGATCGCAGAGGGAGAGGGAGAGGAAGAAGCGACTCCCCACTGAGCAGAGAGGCAGGGCTCCATCCCAGGACCCTGAGATCATGACCTGAGCCGTAGACACTTAATGGACTGAACCACCCAGGTGACTCCCCCCACTTGACTTTCTTAAAATCATAATGTTAGGCATGAAGGTGATCCTGAATTTATTCTGGTTCATCTGTTATATTTCACACATGAAGAAGCTGAGACAGAGATTAAGTAAGTGGATTGACGTCATTCAGCTAAACAATGCATAGCGGAGACTAGAAATCACGTCTTGTTTCCACTTTGACCTGGCAGGAAGTCAGTGCCAAATAAATATTTGCTAAACTGGGCTGACTCTTCCCCTATACCATCCTTTAGTTGAGTGGCACATTACTGCATTTAACCTTCATAATAATTTGGCTAAGGTCACATGGTTAAAAAACTATGACCTTGATCGTCTCCAGCAAATCTTGCCTGGTCCTAAAAGCAGGTCCGCCCCTGACAAAACCACATGAAAGCCATGTTTGAATAGAAAAATTCTCCTACTGCTCCACTCTTTAGTACTCTTTTTTTTTTCTCCCAGTTTTATTGAGAAATAATTGTTATAGATCACTGTAATATGTTTAAGACAGTTATTTTCCTAAATATTGTTTCTTACAGTAATTAACCATTTTCAAAATTTTGTTTTTCTTATGACTCTATAGAGAAATTTTGTGCTTCTCTTATACATTTTTTTTCAGACGCTCTTGATTTGTTTATTTGTTCTTTTTGCTTATCCTTAAATGGGAAAAACTCTACCTAGATTTGATGTTTGATAAAAGATAGGGGTATGTGGTACCATTGGACCCTATACTATCTACTTATAGCTACTGGTGGAAGGTGCAGGGCTGGTTGAAATGTGTAGCCCCCAGCATAATTTCTGGTGTCTAGCAGGAATTCCTGCAGTTTAGTGCTGGTTCAGTGTGGGGTTTGTAATTTACATGACCATAAAAGAGTAATTTATTCTAGTGATTCTAGGGGTGCTTTTATTTTGTCTAACTCCATCTCTATGGAGAATGAGCTGCTCCTTGGGTTCTGCCCATCTGCAGCCTCTCCATAAGCTGACTTTTTTTTTACTGCTATGTAACATGTCCCTGCCATCCTCCTCTAGCCTTGTTATATGCGGTGATTTGCAGGTTCTGAATATAAGGACCAAGTGAAGTGATTGCTATAGGCTACAAGAGGGTGGGACTGACGTAAAGTAGCTGGTTTTCTGTTAGGCAGATGGTAAGAGGCTGGTAAACTGGATGAGAGAAGAATATTGCTTGGATTGACAATGGTGTTTCTTAATTCAGAAGTAACTGGGCTATGGGTAATAGAAATATTGTTTCTTGCAATTGGTTCTCTGTTATCCTTAGTTTTCAGTATTGCAAATTAAATTATCCACCGTCATGATTAATTAATTAATTAAAAAAAAGATTTTATTTATTTATTTGACACAGAGAGAGACAGCGAGAGAGGAAACACAAGCAAGGGGAGTGTGAGAGGGAGAAGCAGGCTTCCCGCTGAGCAGGGAGCCCGATGCGGGGCTCGATCCCAGGACCCTGAGATCATGACCTGAGCCAAAGGCAGACGCTTAACGACTGAGCCACCCAGGCGCCTCTGTCATGATTAATTTAATAGGAAATTGGGAGAAGTCATATCAGAGACTTATTTAGATGACGGTATTTAAATCCAGAAGAAACATTTCTTATTTGTTCTTTAAGCTTCCTAGGGTAAAGTAGAATAGAATCTTTCGCTGTTAGTGGACTGGTTTATTATTTCCAAATCATGCTAACGAAAGCTAACATTTATTTTCTTCCTTGTAAGACTTTGGGTTGTAACTTTATTTTATTTTTTTGTATCTTCATTTTATTAAAACAACTTGAAAGGACGGTGTTAGTTTCCTAATTTTTCAGGTAAGGAAGTGGAGGCATAAGTGATTTGGTTAAGGTCTCATAATTGGTAATTGGTAGAGCCGAGATGCAAATCCAGGTCAAACTTCACATATCATATTCTTTTTATTACATATTTTTGAAAATATGGTTAGCTGTCTTGGTGTTGACACCAAGCAGCCATCTAGAATTACTATTCTGCGGTATGAAAGCTTTATATTTTAATTACGTTTGAAAATAATGTGCTTTTAATCTTCTTTTTGAGATGGCAGTTCTTGGATTTACCCTTGGTACCTTCATACTTGTGCTGCACATTAGTTCTGTGGCTAATTATCCCAGTGGAAAAGTAGGAACATCATGCCGTGGAATGGTTCCTGAACATGGTCATACTGCGCACCCCAATCCTGTTCACAACATTTCAGTGAGTCAGATGACATTCAGACCAGGAGATCAGATTGAAGGTACTGTGCTGGGATTAACTATTTGCGTTTTGAGTTTCACTCTTTTCCTGTATGTTGAATCTGTATTACTGAGGGATTTATACAGTGTCATTTAAATCTGTTCACCTGTTTTCATAAGAGACCGCCATCTTACACTTCTCATTTTGAGTTTAACTGCTAACGATGACTATATTACTTAAGTGGTATATCTGCTCCCCAATCAGAGTATGTTTTAAGTACAGTTTTATCATTAGTTAATAGATCTTTTTTAACAGTACTATTAACTCAATAGAAGAGGAAAATAAATTTTCTTTTGTCTGGTTTAAGGTGTAATAAACCCTTCTTCTTGGTTCCGTGTAAACTCTTGTGTTTTTCTGATTCTTCTGGTGAAATATGGGCTGTTAAAGGTGTGTCTATAACAGTGTTTTACAAACTATTTTCTGCGATTCCAGAAATGCAAAATATTAACAAACTTTGACAAAAAGAGCGTATGGAAAAATAAATTTGGAACCCTCCGTGTGTTACATATAATGTACTTCGGAGGGTTTCGTCCTGCAGAGTAGGATGTTAAAGGCCTTGGCGATTTTCAGTAGAGAGACAAGTATTTACTTTCATTCAGCATTTTTCAAACTAATTTGGCCCCATGGACTACTCCCTGACCATCGCCTACCTTTTTTTCCCCCCTTTGGAATGGCTATTGATATCTCACGGAGTGAATGTCCTGTGGAACACAGTTCACAACTTCTTTGGCTACAGGATAATTTCTACCATATTCTCTCCTGGAGCAGTTTTGTATATGTACACCAGATTCGAACTGTGAGTGCCTCCTCTGAATAGTTTCCTTTTGGGGATGTTGCTAAACCTCTTAAACATCTTTTTGTTTGTTTCTCAGTTACCTTGTCAGGGCAACCATTTAGAGGCTTTCTCTTAGAAGCACGGGCTGCTGAGGATTTGAGTGGCCCTCCTGTTGGCTCCTTCACATTGATTGACAGTCAGGTGTCACAGCTTCTGACCTGTGAAGATGTACAGGTTTGTGTTATGTTTGACATCTGTTGGTTTGCGTGGATCTTTTCACTACAGGGTGGTGGTTGTAAGATAAACAATGACATTATCCGTGTATTGCAGACATTTAAGTAGATTCACACTGATCAGGCTTTCCCCCTAAGTTTTCCTATTTGCAATATATTTTTTACACATCAGCATCCTAGAAAAGACAGTAGCTTAAAGAGTTTTGATATTTTATATAGTATTGACTCATATTATATTGATTATAAAGGGTGTTAGTATTGAAGATAGGATTCTAGAGTCGGACAGAGGTCTAATTTTTATCATTCATTCATTTAATAAACATTTATTATATCAGGAACTGTCCCAGTGTGATATGGCGATGAGCAGCTAGACTTGTTCTTTGAAGAGCTCAGAGCATTACACATAGGTAGAACATATGGACATATGATGTATGATACATAAGTAGAACATAAGGATATAGGACAGATATACAAGAACACCTAAGTAGACTTAGATTAGAAACACACAGGATGGGTAGGAAGCATAGCAGGGAAAGTCACACACAGGCTGGAGGAAATTGAGAGAGAGCTCCTTGGAGGAGGTAGTCTCCACATCAGGCCTCAAAGAATGAGTAGGAATTTGCCAGGTGAGTGAAAGTGGGAAATGAGATTGTTCAAGGGGAAGGTATTCCTAAAATATAGTGCTCTGTATGTGGGGGCAGGAATTTTTTCTTTTGATGACTTTTTTGTGTTCTCTTTGTTCCTATTAATGGAAGGGATATAAATTTATAGTATAAATGAATAAGGAGCAGGCCCTATATAGCATTAACATACCCAGTGTTCATAACCCTCTGCAGTTCTTAAATTTCTGTGGACTCTAATTTATTCACAGAGCCAGCTGCTAATCTGGTATCCACTAGCCAATATGTATTTGTTGAGTTCCTGAGTCCCTGTTCTAAGTAGAACAGTCTTTACCAGGGTGTCAGCATCACCCAGTGATAGATTACTTTGCAAAATGATAGTCGTTCCAGCCATGCTCACTCCAACCATGAGTGACTGAATGGTCGTTCTTCTCCATTTTATTTCAGGGATATGCTGTGAGTCACACAAGTCCATCCAAGAAAACAAAAATTAAAGTCTACTGGAATGCTCCAAGCAATGCTCCAGATCACGTAAAGTTTCTGTGAGTAGGAGAGCTTACAAATCTGCAACTAGTAAAATTGAAACAATAACTGTCTATATCATCTTTGATACCTATTGGACATATACCTGTACAGAAGAGGTTTGGTGTAGTAATGACACCACGTCAGTGAGATAAGTAGTCATTTTGCTTTTTGTTTGATTTTTTTCCACCTAGCACAGGACCTGGCACCTAATAGGCACTTAATAGACATCTGTTGAATGAATGAAATATTGCAGTGCCTTCAAACTAAGAGGCATCAATTACTACTATTAATACTTAATATGGTGTATGGACTGATACATTTTTTTTTTGATTTGCTCTTGTCTTAACAGGAGAATATGAAAAAAAAATCCTGAAATTTGGGTGACTTTTTTGTAGTGTTACAACTTGCAGATTAGATTGTCAGAAAAGTAAGATGGTGCATGCCCTCAGAATTATGAAATTTGGTAGAATTAGAAGTCCTTACTTCTATGTGCAAGGGGAAGTGGACTGTCATAAAGCAGTCTGATATTCCTGAGTGGTGTTAGAGGCATATGTTTTAAGGAGAATTGCTCTCTTGGCACGTCTCTATTTTTTGTTCCACTTTGTACACAGGTCCCAGCACACAGTAACACAGCTTCGCACCTGTGTGTTGTGTGGACTGTGGCACCAGTAAGAGCTGATGGTTGCTATATAGAATAGCTTCTCCCCGTAGCTGCCTGCTACACATGCCCTGTGGAATAATTTGAACAGCACATTCTGAAATGGGTAGTAGTAGTAGTGTGTTCTTTATACGTCAGGGATTAGAAATCTGTGCAGTTTAGTCCCTAGATCTGGCATTCAGGACTGCCGTGAGTATGCCCAAAGAGCGGACAAGGAAGAGAGGAGAAGGGAAGAAAAGAAAGATCGAGAGCGAACAAGAGAGCAAGAGCAGTAAAGTTCATTTAGTGATGAGGTGGAAGAGTCATTGGAGATTTGCCTTAGACAAAAGCAGTAGTACTGTTAGGTAGTATTACATTGTGTGTCCCTACTTTATTCCTTTTCTTCCCCCCTCTTTTTTTTTTTTTTTGATTTGGTTATGATGGGCCACAATCAGGGTTCTGTTTGATCTCATTAGTACTGAATTTCAGAGTCACAGTTGTTGAGAAGTATAAAATCTACTGGGTGAAGATTCCTGGTCCTATAATTTCACAACCAAACGCCCTGCCTTTTACGACACCTGAAGCTACAAGAGCCCCTTTGTCGACATTCCCTCCGGTCTCCCATCTAACCAAATCAGTAAGTAACATTTTTATGGTTTCACCAAATGCAATCTGTAATAACGGTGTCTTTGGAAATTGTGGTTCTAGGCTTGGTGAAGTATGTAGAGAAGTAGCTGTACTGGGTCACGGTAGTAAGTTTTTGGGATTTCTGCAGGAAATCTGAAGGAAGTCTTCATTGCAACATTATGACTTACAGGTCAGAATAAAGGCAGTGCAAGATCCTGCATGTTCGAGTTGTGGATCTGACATTCATACAGAGTCTGTACAGCTAAATATCAAACGTGGAAGAGGAAGATTAAAGCTTGGGCTAAATTTAGACAGGATTTGGAGGAGAATCTTGAAATGGTGATGTAACTCTTAGATCTGATTTCATGAAAGCCAATGAGTACTGGGGGATTCTTTGTGCTGAACTACAGAAACTCTTCTGCAAACTCATCAGCTAGAATTCATTCAGGCCCTCTGGTTCAGAAGAATGATGACTGAAAAAACATATCTTGTAAAGGGTAATGCATACTGGAAACATTAGGAAATTTTCACTGAAAGAAGTTCTGATGTTAGACTTATTAATTCAGAAGTGCATGTAATGAAAAATGTCTTACAGCAAGTTATTACAGTTGAAAGAACAAACTTGGGTTTGATTCCCGACTTGTTTACTTTCTGTGTGGCTTTGGACAAGCTACTTAATTCTCAAGGGCTCAGTTTCTTCACCTATAAAATGAGAAATCTTAATATCTAGCTCTTAGTATCATTATGAGAATTAAAACAATGTAATGAATATAAGGTTTCTAACTACTTTGCACTTAATAGAAATTCTGTAAATATTAGTTCCTTTTTTCTTTTCCTTCTCTTTTTTGTCTTTTTATAGCTCTTTGTTCTTGTAGGGAAGACTAAGTAAAGCACTTGTGCTCCTATGTAATGTCTCATTTTGTTTTCCTTCTACATTTTGCAATATATGATGATTTTATTTGACTACATTATTATGAATGTTACACTTTTGACCATATAATTAGATCTTTTATTTGCATTTGTCTATTTAGTCTTTTTTTTTTTTTAAAGATTTTATTTTTAAGTAACCCCTACACCCAACATGGGTATTGAACTTACAACCCCAAGACCAAGAGTTGCACCACATGTTCCACCGACTGAGCCATCCAGGCACCCCTCAGTTTACTTAGTCTTAATATTTAATTTCAAAGCTGCTTTAGGGGAGTAAATAGTCATTTTGGACCTGAGCTTCCTGATAGGAATCTACTGACAAAATTGTCTTTCCATATATTCACATAAAAGGCATTTGTTTTCAGAGCTTTTATGGTATCTGTGCACCAGGTTTGTAACCTCTGATTATAGAAAGGTTTAAAAGAGTCATGAGATTACAGCATTTGTAGAGCTAGAAGAGACCTCAGTGTTCGGTCCCTGTTGTATAGTTGAAGGTATACAAGAGAGACAGTAAGTTCTTTAGCAAACATGCTGGAGTAAAGGGGAGAGCAGAGACCAAAAATCCAAGTTTCGTAGTGGCTTGTTTTTTCCACTCTACTGTGACTTTTAAGTTCCTGTGAAATAGTAAGAAATATATATATATATATTGGTCTCTGCCGTGGTTCCTGCTAATATTTGGCCATTGACCCCAGTTCCTGATACAGAGCTCCTAAATCTCTTGTAATTTCCTGAGTGGTAGGAATACCTTTTGTTCTAATGAGGTAACTCTGGGTGGGCTCCTGGGTGAGGGCAGAAAGACCAACCCATGGGGGTGCCTGGGTGGCTCAGTCATTAAGCGTCTGCCTTCGGCTCAGGTCATGATCCCAGGGTCCTGGGATCGAGCCCCGCATCGGGCTCCCTGCTCCGCGGGAAGCCTGCTTCTCCCTCTCCCACTCCCCCTGCTTGTGTTCCCTCTCTCGCTGTGTCTCTCTCTGTCAAATAAATAAAATCTTAAAAAAAAAAAAAAAAGACCAACCCATGCTGGGAACTTTCTACTTCACTCTCTATTTTCCAGAGATGAAAGAGGGGCTGAAAATAGAGTCAATAATCCATCATGCCTCCACGATGAAGCCTCTATAAAAATCCCAAAAGTATGGGGTTCAGAGAGCTCCCAGATTGCTGAACACATGGAGGTCCTGGGAGGATGGTGCCTTAGGGTGTGGAAGCTCCATACCTCTTGCCACATACCTTGCCCTGTGTGCCTCTTCCATCTGACTATTCCTGGGTTGTATCCTGTAATAATACACTTGGCACACCTGGGTGGCTCAGTTGGTTAAGTGTTGGACTCTTGATTTTGGCACAGGTCATGATCTCAGGTTGTGAGATCGAGCCCCACGTGGGCTCCGTACTCAGCAAGAAGTCTGCTTGAGATTCTCTTTCTCTCCCTCCCTCTCCGCTTATGTGTGCTCTCTCTCTTTAACTCTCTTCCTAAATAAATAAATAACATCTTAAAAAAAGAAATAACACACTGGTAATCTAGTAAGAAAGCTGTTTTCCTGAGTTCTGCAAACCATCCTAGTATATTATCAAACTCGAGGAGAGGGTCATGGGAACCCCAATCCCCTCCAGTGGGAACCTGGAACTTGCGATTGGCCCTGAAAGGAGCAGTCTTATGGGACCGAGCCCCTAACTTGTAGGATGGAACACTAACTTCAGGTAGATTGTGTCAGAATGGAATTGCGATGTGGGATACGCAGTTGGGGTCCCCAGAGAACTGCAGAATTGGTTAATGTGGGAAAACCCGCCACACATTTGGTGGCCAGAAATATTGGTAGAGTAGAAGAAATGAGAAGTGTTTTTTTTTTAAAGATTTTTATTTATTTATTTGACAGAGAGACACAGCGAGAGAGGGAACACAAGCAGGGGGAGTGGGAGAGGGAGAAGCAGGCTTCCCGCCGAGCAGGGAGCCCGATGAGGGGCTCGATCCCAGGACCCTGGGATCATGACCTGAGCCAAAGGCAGACGCTTAACGACTGAGCCACCCAGGCGCCCCTGAGAAGTTTTTTTTTATTCATTTCCCATTAGATTTAGTTACGTAGTATTTAACTCTCTTCTGAAATACACCCTCACAGCGCCTTCTAACAAGATGACTGCACATTTGCTCTGTCAAATTGTAGAGCTGACATTTTTTGATATGCTTCCTCTTTTTTGCCATAAGAAGCTCTGAATTAAGTCATTGTAGATTGTTCCTGTTTTTCCTCCACTAAATTGTTATTATTTGGAGTGGTGGTATATATAGGGATAACCATTTTTACTTATAATTTTAATATCCAATTTGAACCTGAATTCTAGAAGCAGAGTTCAGGATCTAAATATAAAAACTTGCTAAGAGTTTGTCCATTTGCTTTTTAAAAGTCCATTCTAAAAACTCAAGGGTATCCTTTAGGTAAGAATGTCAATGTGGACTTAAATATTCTCTAAGATGTTTTTCAAAATTTGCTAGAAACTTTGCTCCAGAACATAATTAATGTGAAATATTTTGGGTATTAAAGTCCTTTTAATTTTGTGTATTAAAATCCTTTTAATACTCATGCACATTATAGTCCAACTAATGTTGTCTTCCAGATTTTAATTAAAATTAATTAAGTTTAAAAGTTCACAACCTAACTACTACTTTGATCATTTCTAATTTGGGATGTGTCTTTTGTTTCCTTCTTTGAAATATCTATTATGAGAAGATATTCTTGTTAAAATTTGTGCTTCCAGGTAGTGGCTCTTTTATCATGGTGAAATGAACTGCTTGGTTGGTAATTAAGACTTTTTCTCCCTGTCATTTTTCTAGTTCAGTGCTTCAGATTGTGGGAACAAGAAGTTCTGTATTAGGAGTCCTGTGAACTGTGACCCAGAGAAGGAGCCGGCCTGTTTCTTCTTGTCCTTCACACGAGATGACCAGTCAGTGGTGGTTGAAATGAGTGGTCCCAGTAAAGGCTATTTATCCTTTGTGTTTTCTCATGACAGATGGATGGTTTGTATCCCTCACTTACGTAAGTGGTAATGAAAGAAAATTACTAGAGGGACTGTAATCAGTGGCGGTGTACTTGTTGGTTCTAGAGTCAAATGATCACACTTAACAATGGGAAGGGGAAGGGGAAAGCAGGACATGGTAACTTAGAGCAGATGCTGACCTAAACATCTTTGGGTATTTCATGTTTTTAACAGTTGTGCAATTACATAGCTCTAAGAACAGGCCATCCTACGGAGAGTTAGGAAAATCACTCTATATCCAGTGGACTTGCCAGTGTATCTTTCTGTCTGTCTCTGTCTGTCTGTGATAAAAGCAAGAAGTGCAGTTAAGAAAAGTTGCTCTGCATAAAAGTCTTATGTTATTTGTGATGCTTTTCCAACCCTCGTTGTTTTCTTGAGTGGCCAGCAACCACAGCATGGGTTGTCTCGGTGTCCCCATTTTGGTAGTCATCGGTGCCTATCCCAAACAGAGAATGACACCTGGTGTGTCCAGGCATAAATATATTCTTCACCGGTAGGCTCCTTTGTCAGATCTAGGGAAGGCAGCATTTGTTTTAAGCTGATTCTCACTCTCCCTGGGTAGTGCTGAATGGATTAAATGGTTCTATAGATGGCAGCCTTGTGCTGTGGTGTGGAAGAGCCAAGTGCTGCAGAGGCATCCTGGTCTCCCTGAAGGAGGGCAGGAGAGTATGGGCCGGGACATGTGTGAGTCCTGTTCAGAGCAGAGTTGGCGGGGAGGTTGGGGATGACTACAAATGGAGAAAGCCTCTTACTTCCACGTTAGCAAAGGCAACAGGTCTTTTCTAGAGAGGTTTCTTCCTGTCAGGTTTTAAACTTAACATCACTTCTTTAGGGAATCCTATTTCAAAAAAAGGAAAGGAACGCTGAGATTCTGTACCAGAACTAATATTTTCCCTAAAAGTGCGCTCTGATTGCATTGGTCCTTGTATGCTGCTTGCAAGTTTTGCAGGAAGCCAGGGGTAAAAAGTTACACCTAGATATTTTACTATATGCGTATGCATATGACCTAGATATTTTACTATATAGTCCTTGAATGCACCCATTATTCTCTTTCATTAAGCAAAATGTATATCTTAAATTTATGAGAGATAAGATCTGTCATATGCTTTTATTTTTTATTATTTTTTTAGAGGGGGAGGGGCAACGGGAGAGGGAAAGAGAGAATCTTAAGCAGGCTCCATGCCCAGTGCAGAGCCCGATGTGGGGCTCGATCTTATGACCCTGAGATCATGACCTGAGCTGAAATCAAGAGTCGGACACTTAACCATCTGAGCCACGTAAGCTCCCCAGATATGTCATGTGCTTTTAAAAATAACATATAAGGAATTATAACTCTTTCTTTTTTAAAGTTGTTTCTTGGGAAATTTTATACTTGATTGAATGATGTTACAGTAGTTCAAAATGTTTTCCCCATTTCCCTTTGTAATTGTCATCAGACCTATAGCATATTCTTTTGGGTATTTGCAGTTCTGGCCAAAATGAACCAGGTTTGGCGCCTAAGGGGGATGATGAGACTGGATTAAAAATAAAAGGGGACTACACAGCAATAAGGAAAGATGGTGGTAGTGCTTGTTGTGTGAATGTGATGGAACTGGTTATGAAGGAAATTCTGAAGATGGCCCCCCTCCAAGGATTAACAGTGGTGGTCTCGTTGGAATAAGCATGTAGCTTCATCTCTAACATACAGTGCTCATTGAGATATGTGCTCTGGTCCCTTAAATAGAAAACATTGCAGTCACTTTAGAGTCAAACTTCATGCAATAGTATATTCACATTTTTCTTTTTCTGGTCACATAAAATCTGTCAGCGAGAGGAAAAGACAGTACTGCTGCCCTGGGCGTGGTGATGAGGAGCCCATAAGTAGACCGGTGGTTTCTGTTCTAAGTCGTAGGCATCGACGGCACAAAAGCATTTGTCTTTACTTCAAGATATATTTATCTTACTTAGAAATCTTATGTTTCTAGTATAGTACTCATCAAAAAATGTTTATAAAAAAGACTTAATTATGCAGGTGCAGTTGATTTACAGAGCAATCTTACTTAATGATTAAAATCATCTGTACACCTGTTTGCCTAAATTGGGGGAAATAAATCATCCTCAGAAAATATTTTTAAAGTGGTTATTTCTATTTTTGGTTATTCAGAAAATTTTAGGATACTTTTATGACCTGCTGTTTCTTTTTAGTTCCTAATATAAATTTAAATACTGAAGGTATCTGATGCTATGAATACTAGCTAAATGATACCTTTTTCAATTTTACTTGTGAATTAATGATAACAATTATTTTGGTATTAGACTTCATCACTAAAATTGATGAAAAGTATAATTTTCCATATTTTTGCTAACAATGACTTGCTGATGTCTGAATTTTAACTAAATTTCAAAGTATACACATATTCCCTATCTCAGATACTTTATTAAATGATACAAAGTGTATCAAGAAGGCATACTATATATTAGCTTCTGTTGGCTTCCTTCTCCTGCCCAGTGTCATCTTGCTCTGTACAGAATTTCTTAATGTTGAGTTCTAGAATGTTCCCAGTTCTGGCCTCTCTTGTACTTCAGATTGGGATTTCCGGTGGCCGGCTGATCTTGTCCAGATGAGTATTCCTGGACAGCACTAACCATCATTTATAAAACTGAACTTAGTATCTTCCCTCCTCATGTTTCCTGTGTTCCCCATTCTTGGTGATCAAAAACAGTAATAAAAAAGCAGTTACCATTACTGATTTCTTGCTTCTTTTCAGAAACTGTCCTGGGCAGTTTATAGACTCTCATTCATTGCTGCCACCATCTTCTTTGGTGTTCAGGGAATTTGGTTGTGACTTAGATTCTTCCCTTTTATTCACCTCAGGTCCTTCTTCCTCCTGCACACCCCCAACTTTTTGTTTTGAGAAGTTTTAAACCTACATGAAAGTTGAAAGAATAGTACAACAAACACCAGTAAGTTCTTCATCTACACTTGCCATGTTCTCTCCCTCTCCTTCCCCCACCACGTGTGTGTGTGTGTGTTTGTATGTTTGTGTGTAGATTGACTTATGAAGTGTATATAAAACACACATTTTTTCCCATCCATTTGAAAGTTATAGATATCTCATGACATTTTATCTTTAGAATTTTTAGCAAGTATCTCCTAAGAACAAGGATATGCTCCTATAATTGCCATAATATCTTGATCACATTGAGAAAACTTAACAATGATATAATAATTTTATGCAATATAGTCTATATTCCAAATACCTCAGTTGTCCCCATAAAGTCCTTTATAGCTGTTTTTTAAAAAAATTTCTGACCCAAGATCCAATCATTTATCACCCAATACATTTAATTATCATATCTCTTTGATCAGTTACCCTACCTAAAAAATCTTTTTTAAAGATTTTATTTATTTATTTGAGAGAGAGAGAATGAGAGAGAGCACATGAGAGGGGGGAGGGTCAGAGGGAGAAGCAGACTCCCCACTGAGCAGGGAGCCCGATGTGGGACTCGATCCCGGGACTCCAGGATCATGACCTGAGCCGAAGGCAGTCGCTTAACCAACTGAGCCACCCAGGCGCCCTACCCTACCTATTTTCTAGAGTTCTTTGTAGTCCAATTCTGTAGAATGTTCCACAGTTTGTACAGTAGATTCAGGTTAAGATTTTTGGCACAAAGACTGCCAAAAGGGTTTGTTTCTATCTCAGTGCATCATATCAAGAGGTGTGTAATGTCAAATTAGTCCATTATTGATGATTCTATGTTTGATCACTGGTATCTGTCAGATTTTTCCATTGTGAAGGCATATTTTCTCTCTCTTTTTTTTAAAGACAGATTTTATTTATTCATTTGACAGAGACAG
The DNA here is from genome assembly GCF_004348235.1 of Phoca vitulina. NCBI lineage: Eukaryota > Metazoa > Chordata > Mammalia > Carnivora > Phocidae > Phoca > Phoca vitulina. Next base: position 18,733,858 of record NW_022589705.1, read on the forward strand.
TGAGAGAGAGGGAGACAGAGCACAAGCAGGGGGAGTGGCAGGCAGAGGGAGAGGGAGAAGCAGACTCTGCACTGAGCAGGGGGTCTAATGTGGGACTCGATCCCAGGGCCCTGGGATCATGACCTGAGCCAAAGGCAGATGCTTAACGACTGAGCCACCCAGGTGCCCCGAATTTTCTCTTTTTAATTAATAAGTAATCTGTGGGGTGATACTTTGAGGGTGAATATTCTGTTCCTCAATAACATTTTACCAAATGATTTTAGCATCTATTGCTGTTCCTTTCCTGAAACAGTTAATACATTTGTGGTTACAAAATGGTGATTTTCTCATTTATTTATTAACTGGTGTTCTTCTAAAAAGAAGTACTTTCTTTTCTCTGCATCTGCCCTTCCCTTTTGGTGGCACACTATGGACTAATGAATTCCTTTGGTCTATTGTGTTATAGTTTATCATCATCATTCTTGTTTTAGATGCTCATATTAACCCAAATATGGCTCCTTCAGGCTGTTTTTTTTGTGACCTTTCGATGTGTCTCTGTTAATTTTTTGGTGTGTCTTTGTTTTCTGGTGAAACAAGATGTCCACTCATCTTATACTGTTTTGCATTTTTATTTCTCAAAGGAGGTCTGTTTCCTTTTAATAGGAATAGTGTTTAACATAAGTCAAGATTTGGGTGCTAATATGTTCATTGCTACCAGTCTTCCAGATTTTTGATTCTGTCTTTGACATACTTCTTCATTCTTTTTATTGTATCGTCACTATCTCTGACTTGGCTTACACCTTTATTGTCATTTTCAGATCGCTGCAGTGACCCCTCACTAGTCCTGCTGGCTCCATGATTTCTCCTTTAAAATTTTTAGCAATTTTATTCCATTTCATCTTTCAACAGTCACTGTTGTTTTCTTCCTGGGCTACCACGGAGATCATCTCAATCCTATCCCCAGAAACCTTTAGTAGTTATAGGAAAAATGTTCTTTTTTCATTAGCATGGCTTTCAAAACTCTTCAAAGTCCTTGTTGGAATTTCCAGCCTTACCGTGTATGTGTGTTAGCTAACATAATCACCTGTTCCCTAAAAGTTTCATATATTTTTTTATTTCTATGTCTTTGGTCCTGGAAGTTCCTCCTTTTGGGAAACCTTTCCTTTAATCTCAACTCTACCTTATCAACATATAAATATTTTTTATTCTCTAAGGCCTATTTACTATCTTTTCTGGTAAGTTTTTTCAAACCTTTGGCTCTACGTAATTTGTGCTTCCGTGGTACTTTGTCTAAACCTGTTTTATCATAATTCACATACTATTATAACTGTCTCTTCCATTAAAAAGTAGTCTTTGGTTGTAAGAACAATCTAGTCATCTTTATTTTTCCCACAGTAACCCACACAATGTTTTCTGAACAGAGTGCATTCTAAATGCTTGATTCAAGAGAAACAAATGGGAGACAGAGGATCTGTCCAATTCAGAAACTTGGTGGAACTTCTTACATGTGTGCTTCTATGCTCCATACTTGGGGTTTCTAGAATTGCCTGGAGCCTAAGGTTGTAATAGCAACCTTCTCATACTCTTCACTGTAGAGTAGTGAGGACTGAGAGTTACTTCTTCTCCGTCCCCATCATTCTCTCCAATATTTGAGAGGTCTGTCTGCAGTGAGTTAGTATGGCAGTTGGCTTATCATCATTTTGCCTCAAAATCAACCATTTTGTTATATTAAAATTTGTTTTATTAAATAAAAAAAGAGTTTGTATACCTCATAGATGAAAGTGTAGAGAAAACACATTGTTTAAATTAGAGATCAGTGAACTTTTTCTGTAAAGGTTCAGATAGTAACAACTTTAGAATTTGTGGGCATATGGTCTGTGTTCTAAATACTCATCTCTGTGTGGTAGCACTGAAACAGCAATAGACAATCCATAAATTAATAGGTGTGGCTGTATTCCAGTAAGACTTTATTTGTGGACACTGAAATTTGGATTTCATGTATTTTTACTCATCATGACATATTCTTCTTTTTAATAAATGGTTTAGATATGTAAACATCCTTGTTAGCCTGTGGGCTGTACAAAAACAGGCATCAGGCTGAGTTTGGTGTGTGTGCCATAGTTTGTTGATTCCTGGTTTAAATCACCATGACTCCAAATTTCTTGAGTTGGGCTAATTCTGATTTGAATAGAAGATGTGTGACAGTGAATAATTGGTTTGCTAAGGTTATGTACTTGGGAGTTCTCAAAGGTGGAACTTTAAAAAATAAATTTAAAATATGTTAGAATATCATTGGGATTAATAGCAAAATTTATTATAAATTGTCAGTCTTGGCTTTGTTTAAGGAGTTTAGTGACTACAACATATAAAAAGATCTTGTTAGATAGTTTATGGAGAATGGTTTAGAATAAGTGAAAGAACCAAAACTATACATAGTAATTTAAAATGCAGATTATTTCTTTGTACCATCATTTAAATGTAGTTTGAAGATTCTGTGTGTCCTCTGATAGTCACTTTAAGCTCTAACTTTTAGAGCTAAGGAATATTGGAGACTAAAGAGTAGATAGGAATTAGACTGACAGAAAATGCCTCCTTGAGTTCAGACAAGTTGGTCTTAATATGTAATCTATTGAGTGTGTACAATATTAGCAGTATTTGATTACAGTGTCCTCATCTCAAAAGTTACCACCCCCAAACCCAATATAGTACAGTGCATTTATAGTTATGAAAATTTGTAAGACACAGATATTTATTTACAAACAATGTTCATAATAAGTTCAGTGAAAAAAAGGTAACAGAACTGTGTATTTTCCTATTTGGGGTGAAAAAATAGGTATAAATACAAATAGGTTTGGATGAATATACATGAAAGCATTAACAGTGGTGTTTGAGTTTATGGGCATATAAACATGTTATTTTAATCTAGTTTTACATTGAAATTGTGTTGCTTTTGTATTATAACAAAGCTATTATTTATTTATATTGAATGAAGTATAGTTGACACACAATGTTACATTAGTTTCAGTACAACATAATGATTGGACAGTTTTAAATATCATGCTATGCTCATCACAAGTGTAGCTGCTATCTGTTACCATACAACATTGTTATACCATTGACTATATTCCCCGTGTTCTACCTTTTATTCCCATGACTTATTCATTCCACAGCTGGAAGCCTCTGTCTCCCACTGCCTCTCACCCATTTTGCCCATCCCCCCCACCCCCTCCCCTCTGACAACCACCAGGTTTGTTCCCTGTATTTATGGGTCTGTTTCTGATCTTTGTTTCTTTCTTCATTATAGCAAAATTATTTTAAATTAATAAATTGGGCAGCCAATTCTCTTGAGTTCATAGCATCATTAGGATTGAATCAGTAAATTATGTTTTAACAGCATCAAATACTATTTGATTTCATTAGGGATGCTTTTAAAAACAAAATGTTGATATTCCTTTGAATTTTTCTCATTTGCAAATGTTTTTAGGGTGATGATGATGCTTATTTGTGTATTCGTGAAGATCAGACTGTGCACATACAACCTTCCCATTTGACAGGGCGAAGTCACCCTGTGATGGACTCCAGGGTAGGTGTGAAAATTCTGGGAACCTCCACCTGGCTTGTCCGTCTTTTGGCTGTGTGGCCAACAGTGGAGTAACTTTGCTGCAAGATAGCTCCCCATCCTCAGTTAGCAGACCCAGAGCAGGAGTCTGGCAACAGGCTTCCTTTCTTATAATAATCTGGGAGAAACTTTTCTGTGCTTTATTTTATTTTAAAATAAAATATAAAAATAAATTATATAGTATTATATTTATATGTTTAATTTATTATTAATATCATATTATATTTTAATATTATATATTAAAGTATATTTTATTATTATATAATTTAATAACATTATGTGTATTTAAGGTATACAACATGATGGTTTGATATACATTGTTTTCCCACTTCCTCTCTGAGGAGTACAAGAAACATTTTCTCCTAGTTCATTTGTCTTTATCCCACTTGGCAAAATACTGTTTTTACTTTGAGTCAGAACCCCATAAGTCCTCTACCCAGGTAAGAAACTTTGGCAGATGTACTAACCCCATCTGGCCACTGACACAAAATCAAAAACACTGAAGAAACAATTAGGAAGTAGTACGCCCGTGGCCACAATGTAACATGTAACAAGGGAGAAGTCCCAAGCCCAGGGGAAAGCTCTACAGAGAGCGTGAAGTCTTAGGCAACAGCTACCGCTCCGTCAACGCTCATCTGCTTGCCGATGCCATGTGATGAGAAACACTTCTCTACCAGAAATAGGCCATCTCTGGCACAGATGCCAAGAAGAGGCACAGAAGACACCTGTCCAAGGCACTGAACCAGTCTCCGCCCTTACACTCCTCCTTCTCACTGGACGAGAAACTCTGTGTCATTAACCCAAGCCTCTTCTTAAAAATCGGTCTGTAAGGTTTTGAAAAGGAGCTGATGCTCTGACCATCTTCATCATAAAATATTCTTTTCTAACATGTGAAAAAAAAAGGATTTAGGTGACACAGGCAAGAATTCATCTTTTCCTACAAGAGAAACTTGTCTTGTGCTTTTCTGAAGTGTAGAAAAGGGGAGACGGTGGTCAAAGGGTACAAAGTTGCAGTTATGTAGGATGAGTAAGTCTAGAGATCTAATGTACAGCATGATGACTGTATTTAATAAAACTGTATTGTATACTGGAAATTTGCTAAGCGAGTAAATTTCAGGTGCTCTCACCACAAAAAAAAAGGTAAGTATGTAAGGACACAACTGTAGTAATCATTTCACTATGTATATAGTTTTCCTGGAAAGGAAATCCGGCAGGTCAGGATTTTGATCATATTTTATTTTTAACAAATCTGTGGAAAGTGCTGAGAAGACCCATTGTGTACATTTGTAGGGTGCTCTTGAGGATCTGGCTTGGAGGCTGGCGGATGGTGTTATGCAGTGCTCTTTCAGAAGAAACATTACCCTTCCTGGGGTTAAGAATAGATTTGATCTAAACACAAGCTACTACATATTTCTAGCAGATGGTGCAGCTGACAATGGTACGTATATTGATGAAAACTATCTTTTCAAGTTTTTTTCTGTCTCTTCTTCCCTTTTCCACCTTTCCTGAAGAGACTACTATAATTGCTCATTTTTTAAGATACACACTTGTGGGTAAAGAGTTATCAAAACCCTTTTCCATTTTTGCCTGACAGTTCGACTTTGGATGACCTTCTTGTTTTGTTTCCTGGGAAACTAGATAAAAGTAGTGTCAACTATGTTATAAGGTGACATGCTTATGATAAAAATGACTTCTGGCTGGCAAACTGTATTTGGACCAGGAAGAACTATAAATACCTAGTAAGAAGCCATATCTTTGGGCTTCCCTAAATGTTGTGACGTTGGCAGATTCCTGGCAGGGATCCTGTAAGCAGTGACTGTGGGATTGTTGCAAGAGATACTGGCTTTTGTAGGATAACCTGTCTAATGTGAATCTCATCTCCTTGAACCTGAGCTTTCTCCAGGGAGGTGGAAGAAGGGTAGAGAGAATAGCCCCTGGCCAACTGAATAAGGTGCTACAAGATCTCCCATCGAAGGAAAATGCCTCTAAATGCCCTGCAGCTGTGCTTGTCTCTGTCCCACATCTCTCTAAGTGAATTTGATGCCAAGTGCAGCCCCGGTAGTTTTATGTGTTTGAATATTTACTTTATCCTCTTTTTTTAAAAGAATATTTTCTTTGTCCTTAAGAAGACTGCCCTGGTGGGTATTGCAACACATAGTAATAAGGATTATTAGATTTTGTTTAAGGTCTTGGCTGATGATGTTTTGAAGAACTACAGGAAATGCCAAGGTAGTATGTAGTGACTCATCTCTTGGGAGATAATACCGCCCCCAAACTTTGAGAATATAGCTTCCTTTGAAAATGGTGAGAAGCTGGGTGGATGGAATGGAAGGGTAGGGGGTGAGGTAAAGGAAGAGAAAGAGCAGAAATGTGGTGTAGGTAAAATTGTGAAAAGCCTTTGCATATTCTATCATGTGGTTTTGATTTTATACTATGGGTAAAGGGGACACAATAGTTTTGAAGCCCGATAAAGTATCTCCTCAGTGTTATGAGAAAATTTAGGAGTATTCGTAGATTTAGTTGTAGGTGATATGTGTAGTTATTTTAGTTAAATCGTGTAGTCTTGTTTGCACCAGCAACAGCAAAAACAGCTTGAAAATCATTTCTTGGCTAAGTGATAATAATGAAGAAAAACTACTCCGTGCTAATGACTGCCAGTCACTGGCTAAGCACTGTAGTTAGATCCTTCATTTTTATCTTCATAAAAATTATATTAGATATGTACTCTTTTACTATCCCTGTTTCATCCAGGAGGAAACAGAGGCTTAGGAGCGGTTAAGTAATTTGCCCAGATGAGTCCATGGTAGAGCTGGAATTTGAACCCAAACTCTTCGACCTCAGAGCCTAAGTCGTCAACACTTTTGAACATGGAAAATGTAGGAATTGAATTTTTAATGAGGAAAAGGGTCAGATATTTGTGTTTTTAAACGGATGCCACTCAAATAGAGGTAATTGTGTTTGTTGTTACTCTAGCTGTCACTTATTGTGCATTACATATATCCCATGTCTCACAGAGGCTTTGTCAATAGACATTATATTGCCCATTTAAGAGGAGGAAACTGGAACCTAGAAAGGCTAAGTAACTCGTTCCAAATCAAACAAGTAGCGGAGTCAGAAATTCCATCCCAGGCTGTTCCGCTTGCAGAAGCCGTGCCCTTTCCATCAGACCAGCCTGCTTCCTTCTGTGCCCGGTGTGGTGCAGGTGCTCCATGAGTGACTGCTGAAGCAAATGGATGTCTTCAGCTGCTAGGGCATTTAACGGTTTGCATTTATACTTTAAAAAACTTGATACTTAGGGGCGCCTGGGTGGCTCAGTCAGTTAAGCATCTGCCTTTGGCTCAGGTCATGATCCCAGGGTCCTGGGATCGAGCCCCATGTCAGACTCCCTGCTCAGCTGGGAGCCTGCTTCTCCCTCTGCCTCCACCCCTCCTCCCTGCTCATGCTCCCTCTCTCAGTTAAATAAATAAAATCTTTAAAAAAAACTTGATACTTAAAAAATTTACACTTTAAAAGAAAAGCAATTTCATTTAAGTAGATGAATTCTATTATATAATAAATTGTGTGTGTGGGTGTGTATGACAATGCCAAAACTTTCTTCTTAGGTCAGCACTGTAGAAATTGAAATGCAGTTTCTGATAGAAACAATATTTTAAGTGATAGTTCCAATATTCCCCCAGAAAAATCTAGTTCATGGATAATATAGGTGCAGAATGGAGCATTTCTGTATCTCCCTCTCCGGCTGGTGTTGCTATGCTGATAGTATGGTGGGGAGAATCTCTATCTTTTGTGGTGTTTCTCAAAGTGTGGCCCCAAACAACCTGCTTGAGAACCATTTGGAGTGACTGCTGAAAATGTAGATTCCCGAACTCCAGCTTAGACTCACTGAATCTCTGTCGTTGATGCTTGGAATCTGCAGGTGCTTGTTTTGTATACTGTGGTTTGATAACTTACTACTCTAGGACAGGGTTCTCCCAAATAAGGTGTATACATTGTAAGGCAGTTTAGGGGATACAAGGAGCAACACTAGAACCTTCTATTTAGATTTATTTTATCTCATCTCATCTCAAAAATTTCTATTTTAATATATTTTACAGTGTTCATAATGCATTAAGACAATAGAACATGAATATGTTCTAAAGTATACATATATTGGGAGCACAGACTCATTTAAAAAATTTTTTTATTTCTTTAAAGATTTTATTTATTTGAGAGAGAGCAGGAGCAGAGGGGTGGGGCAGAAGGAGAGGGAGAAGCAGACCCCCTGCTGAGCAGGGAGCCCCATGTGGGGCTCGATCCCAGGACCCCAGGATCATGACCTGAGCTGAAGGCAGCTGCTCAACCAACTGAGCCACCTGAGTGCCCCGGACTCATTTTTTTTTAAACTGGTGGAGTGCAAAGCAAAAATGCAAAACAAAACCTTAAAAAAAAACCCCAAAACCCAAACCTAGGCATTAATGCTTCAGGGAATAAACTTTCCATTACCCTTGTATTGGGGAACAAAATACAATTGCCACATAAATCATTGTCTCTTCTGTTATCTAGTTATATGTATGTGAACCATTTATAAATTGCACTCTGCTTAAAAGCAGTGAGACTTTGTGAGGTTGAAACCATTTTTCAAAGCAATCATAAAATCTCTGTGACCCATATAAATGTAAAATGTACCCAATTGCAGTAAAATCCATTTAAAACCTTTTTCTAATGCTGTTTTCCCCCCCAGAATGCTAACATTGCCCTATCATGAGATAAGCAGTCATGGAAAATGATAGAACTCACTAGGGTGAATAAGTAATTCACAATTAGGAAATCTACCAATTTAAATAATTAATGAATTGGAGACCCCGTTATCACATGACCGGTTATTTTAACAATTTAGGAATACCACACGTCATGTAATACTGTAGAGCCTTGTACTAAACACGAAGTCAATCTGCCTTAGAGCAGAAATCCAAGATTATAATGGAGCCATACAAAGGAATCCCAAAATTATAATGGACTTCTGCTTTTATGAAGGTTCAGTTCTTGGTTAGCCTATGGGTCTGCAGTGAATCAGTTTAAAAACACTTTCTTCCAACTTGCCTCTCAGGCTGTTGGGGAATGTGGTCTGGTTTTCATCACCACAACTCTACTAATTCAGTATAATTCCTGATAGTTAATTGTCTCTTTCTTCTCGACTCTCTTCTCTAGGTATTCATTACGTAAAACTTTTCTTGTTTTCTGCTTTCTCTCCGATCCTCTCATAAACAAGCCATGATATAGTAGTATTTGTGAAATGAATAACCAGTTGTCCTAATGCCATTTTTTGAATAGTTTATTTTATCTCTGCTGCTTCAGAAGCCTCTTTATTGTATGCCAAACGTCTATCAGTAAATCAAACTATTTCTAGTTTATTCTTCCATTACTCAATTAATGTGTCAGTTGAAACTACTGTAGCTTTATAATAGGTTATGAATTTTGATAGAGCATGATTCCCCTTCTGGCCTCCTTTTCTAGGAATTCTTGCCTCTTTGTTGTATATCTATTCTTCTAGATAAACTTTAGAAATGATTGTCAGATTCCATTGAAAATCCTATTGGGGTTGTGATTGGAATTGCAATGAAATTTTAGATTAATTTTGGAAATAATCAACATCTTTGCAGTAGTGAGTCTTTCTATCCAGGAATATATTGGATATTCCATTGATTAAAATCTGGTGGTTTTCTTCATGTCTTCATATAGGTTTATATATTTTTTGTTACTTTGTTTCTATGTATTTTATAGATTTCTATAAAACTATAGATTTACAATAGTTTGTGAATGGGATTATTTTTCTTACATTTTCTAAATTTGTTGGTGTATAGGAAAGTTATTGATATTTGAATGTTTATCTTGAATTTAGCCATCTAGTTTGCCAGTTGATTATTTGGATTTTCTAGATAAACGCCATATTTTATGCAAATAACGACAAGGTTCAAAGCCCTCATTTTTTTCTTGTTTCATTGCATTGATTACTTCTCCCAGAAAAAGTGGACTGGTAGTGGTGCTGTGGCAAGCCTTCTTGTCTTGTTCCTAAATTTGATGGGAATGCTTCTGATATTCATTGTTGTGTCATGTTTGTTGTATTTTTTTGGTGGGTATCTCTTACGGTGTTTAGGAAATGATCTTTTCTTAACTTTACAGAGTTCATTACATGAACATGTGCTGAATTTCATCTGAGGTCTTTTTTTTTTTTTTTTTTTTTAAAGATTTTATTTATTTATTTGAGAGAGAGAATGAAAGAGAGCACAAGAGAGGGGAAGGTCAGAGGGAGAAGCGGACTCCCCGCTGAGCAGGGAGCCCGATGCGGGACTCGATCCTGGGACTCCAGGATCATGACCTGAGCCGAAGGCAGTCGCTTAACCAACTGAGCCACCCAGGCGCCCTCATCTGAGGTCTTTTAGGCAGCAATTGAGATAATATTTTACCATTACTTTTATAGACTTCAGAATGGCAAACAATCCTCATTTTATTGGGATAAACCTTGCTTGGCTATGTTTCATAGTTCTCTTAATGGGTAGTTGATTTGACTCACTAATATTTTATTATTTAAACTTTTTGTATCTATATTTGTAATTGATTTTGGTCTATGGTTGTGGGATTGTGTGCGTGTGTGTGCGCATGCATGCCTAGTTTTGGTTTCAGTGTTATTCTAATCTCATAGAATGAACTCTAGAAGAGCTTAAATAAATAAGAAGTTTTAAAGTTAAGGGGCGCCTGGGTGGCTCAGATGGTTGGGCATCTGCCTTCGGCTCAGGTCATGATCCCAGGTTTCTGGGATCGAGTCCCGCATCGGGCTCCCTGCTAGGTGGGGAGCCTGCTTCTCCCTCTGCCTCTGCCTCTCTCTCTCTGTCTCTCTCTGACTCTCATGAATAAATAAATAAAACATTAAAAAAAAAAAGAAATTTTAAAGTTAAAAAAAATTTTTTAATTGTATAATAGAACTCATCCACATAATAACTGTCTGAACCTTTAGGGATAGAAATATTTGACTAATTAAAAAAATTCTTCTACCATTATTACTCTCCAGAATTACTACTACTTCTTTGGTGAAGTTTTTAATTCTAGATTTTTCCATAAATTCATCCATTTCATTTAGATTTTAAAATATTTTTGGCTTACTTAAAGTTGTATGTAGCATTTTCATTAGTTTTGAAGAGTATCTTCTATTATCAGCTGCTGTGTCACCCTTTTTATTTCTAGTACTGTTTGTGTTCTTTCTTTTTATCTTGTGGTTGGACTTGCCAAAAACTCAGTCGATTTCATTGGCCTTTTATAGACTTCATTTTTGACTTACTAGTTTGTTAATTTCTACCTTTATTTTTAACCAGTCTTCCTTTCTGTTTTCCTGGGTTATATTTTGTTGGTGTAAACACCTCTTGAATTAAATGATGACTTCAGTACTTTAAGTCTTTTTTTTTTTTTAAAGATTTTATTTATTTATGTGAGAGAGAGAGACAGAGACAGTGACAAAGATAGTGAGAAAGAGCACAGGTGGGGAGGAGAGGGAGAAGCAGACTCCCTGCTGAGCAAGGAGCCCAATGCAGGGCTCCATCCCAGGGCCCTGTGATCATGACCTGAGCCGAAGGCAGACGCTTGACCGACTGAGCCACCCAGGGCCCCTAAGTCTTTTTTTTTTTTTAAAGGAAATGCTTTTTAAATGATAAAAGCTTCTTTTGAATAGTACCTTGATTGCATCACATGTGTTTTGATATGAAATGTCTTCATTGTGCAATTTAAATTTTGATTTCCTGTTTAGCCCCAGGGTTATTTAGAAGAGTAGTTTTTTTTTTTTAATTTTTTTATTGTTATGTTAATCCCCATACATTACATCATTAGTTTTAGATATAGTGTTCCATGATTCATTGTTTGTGCATAACACCCAGTGCTCCATGCAGAATGTGCCCTCCTCAATACCCATCACCAGGCTAACCCATCCTCCCAACCCCCTCCCCTCTAGAACCCTCAGTTTGTTTTTCAGAGTCCATCGTCTCTCATGGTTCTTCTCCCGCTCCGATTTCCCCCCCTTCATTCTTCCCCTCCTGCTACATTCTTTAGAAGAGTAGTTTTATAAATATCTAGGTGGATCATTTTTTCCTAGCTTTTTGTTGTTTATTTTTAGTTTTGTTGTGTTTTGGATAAATAATATAACCTGTATCTTATATAATTATTTCTTTTCGGAAATTATTGAGATGTAGTCTATAGTCTAGTACTTATTTTATTGGGGTAAAGATTTCTATATATCTGTTATATCAAATTTCTTAATTCTTTTTGTTCTTTTTGACACTTGTATTCTTAAAATAATGTATGTTCCATGATTTATTCTCCTAATGATGGATATTTATCTTGCTTAAATTTTTCTTTTTTTTTGGTCCAGCACAAAAACCCCACAACTTCTCGTAGACATTCTTATACATATATCTTTGGGTAAAAGGGGAGTATTTCTGTAGGATAGATTCCCAGAATGAACAGCCACACATACATACTCACATACCAGACTGATTCTATACATTCACAGACTTAATCTTATACATAATAAATAATAACACATCCTTAATTTGTTTACATCACCGTTATTTGGGATTTTGATTTGTTAGTCAAAGCCAGTCCGAATTGACCATATGCCAAATAATATAATATTGCATCAACATGCTTTTGTTTGTCTTCTACCCACCTACTTTGTCCAGGTCTGAGTTCTGTTAGTTTAGTCTAGGATTCCAGATTTTTAAAAAGTATGTAGTATCTTTGAAGAATTGTATTTGACATTTTCAGTGATTTTTGATATTACCAGTGATCATCTTGACTTCCCCGTGTTTGACTGGTCTCTTGCATACCACCTGCTCTTTCAGCATAACTTCGCCATTCTTCGTCCTCGTTTTGATTCATCTCTTGATTGGCTAAATTATTTCTTTAACTTTTTTCAAGATGATCATGTGTGCTTGTGTATACATTTATGTGGCTTTTGCATATGAGTGGCATCTCTGATGATATTTATTTATTTTTTATTACCGTAAGAAAGTTTGTTTCTTTGCCATGCCACTGTCTTTCCATTCCTTCTCTCCTGAGGAAGTAATTCTTCTTCATTTTCTTTTTGTGAAATTTCAGGTAAAATTTATAAGCATTCTCAGCAACCTTTGATTACATATGAAAAATATAATGTGACAGACTATCCAAGGAACGTGGGAGGATCCCGTTCTTTTTTCCTTCTGAAGGCTCATGGTAAGTTATGTGTGTAGTATTATTACTACTTTGTGCAATAAATTTACCTGATGACTCAGTGCTGGCTGGATTAGGAATGGTGGTGGGCATAATTTACCAAATGTTCATAAGTCTTCTGTATTTAAATATTAACATTTGCAGGTAGCAATGTTTATCTTAATGTTTTCTCCTTTTTATTAAAAATGGAAAGTAGGGATAAGTCATTGGTTTTAACCCTGGCTGTACATTAAAATCACTAATGGAGCTTTTAAGACACCTATAATTTTTAAAGAGTGCCCTAGTTATTTCTAACTGTAGCCAGAGTTGAGTATCTGGGTTAATCAATTTAATTTTTGTGAGACCTTAATTAGGCCATTTATTAAAATAAAGGCTTATAATAGAAGAGTGCTTTGTGATTTTGATTGTTTAGCAGTAGTTTGGTTTCAAAGATACAGTTTTGTTGAAGAACTGATCAGTGTGTAAGTAATTGAGGGTGTACAAATTACTCAGTGCTATACATATGATGATTTTAACCATGATATGATTAAATCATTAAAATGATGAAATTAACCACATTGGAAGAGCAATAGCCCCAAAATAAGGTTCTAACATGCTTGGTTCTACAGATGAAAGTCGATTCCATTTGAAAAGTAGCCCAGTTTATTGTTGAAAAGATGGGATTTAAAAGTAGGGGAATAGTGTAGTGTATACTTGTATGGGGTGGGGAATCTGTCCTTATTTGGTATATTTCCTTTATATTCCCAGAGTTATTCCTTCCAGTAGAGTTTCAATAAATGTCATCATAGTTAAGCTTGAAAATAATTTTACTATTGGTAATTTGCTTCTACTGGTAGCTCCAGGGTGACAGTAATTGGATTTCGCATGTAACCTGCCTATTTGTTTTTCACTGTTTTTGGAATGAAAAGTGAGAAGATGCTCGCCTACCTGCAGAAGGGCTGTATTAGTGTCATGGTTAAGAGCACAGTTGCTGAAGCCAGGCTGGGTTCGGATCCCAACTTTGTAACCTTAGGCGAGTTACTTAACTTCTCTCTTCCTTAGTTTCCCTATCCAGCAAAACCCGAATAATAATTGTAACTACTGAATGGGATTGTTATAAAGATCAATTAGAGTAATACATGTAAAGCACTCGGAGACAGTGCCTGGCACACGGTAGGAGTGACGGAGGTGTTAGCTGTTAGAAGTAGTAATGGTAGCGATAAAAGCTATGATATGCAGGATATTTTTAGGTTATGCTTACGTTCATTGAATGTATTTCCTTAGTTGTTTTCCATGTTCTGAGCATTTGGCATGGCCCTTTAAGAAACAGCGTGGTTTGTGTTTTCAACCCTTTTATTTTCTCACCTGCAGGTGCTTTTATTTTCTCACCTGCAGGTGCCTTAATGTTTGTGGCATGGATGACTACCGTGAGCATAGGTGTGCTCATTGCTCGGTTCTTCAAATCTGTTTGGTCAAAGGCTTTCTTTGGTCAAGCAGCTTGGTTTCAGGTAGGTGGGAGAAAAAGTTTAATGCAATTTCCATATTATTTGAACACTGCAACATGAAAACATACATAGTATGTGGGTTTCTTTTCCTTTTCTTTCTTTCTTTTTTTTTTTTTGTGGTTATAGTTGTTGTAGTTGTGGAATCCTAATAATTCCTTCATTTTGCTCTTTGGTTTCCTAACCAATTGAGAAGAGACATAAGATACTTGATGGTGGTCAAAATAGAGACAGCTTTATGAGGGTCAGGCTGGATTGGAGAATGTCTCAGGACTGTGTGCATCCCTTTGCAACATAGACTTTGGGACCCAAAAGATCCTGACTTAACGTGTCTGTTGGACGAGGGTAGAGCCTGGAAGAGCATTCATTCACTGCTCTCACTGAGTACAGATAGGTCAAGGCGGATGGGAGAGCCGAAGAAAGAAGTAGCGAGGGTTAATGCATTTCCGAACAGGGGTCTGTCCTCTGGTTGATGCCAATGAATGTTAGACTGTCCCTAACTCACTACTCAAGATAATCTATCTACTCTGTAGGTGGGAAGAGGAGCTAGAAGTGTTTTTTTTCATGCTGCCCCTTTGCATGGGATGAGGAGGCAGACTCTTCATAGAAAGACAAGAGTCAATAAGCACGCCTCAAAACAAAGCAAAACAACCTTCTCTTTCACATGTCACGGAGTATAGATGTTGCATGTATAGTGGAAGATCAATGAGTCTGTGTTGAGATAGCATGTATATGTCTGCTTTTGAGAAAATACTGTTTATTGAAACAGTTTGAACTTTATAAGGAGTATTCTTGAAACTTTATGTACATATAAGTTTGTAGCCTTTAAGACTTACCTTATCTAACCTGGTTTCTCACTATTGGCTGACAGGGTCAGTCTGTTTTATATGTTCTCACTACTGCTATGCACCTTGCTCGCCTCTGTCTCTGCCTTTGATTTCACTCTCTCGCTTTCTCTCCCATCTGCTCGTATGGATATTCCCAATTGGAAAATTCTTTCTGTCTCCACTTTACCAATTCGGTTCTCTACTGCCTTTGAAACTCTGCTGTCTCTATATGTAGTGCGATATATAGAGTGATTACGTGTCCTCCTTTCCCTGAGATAGTTTTTGTTTGCACCATTTATCCTGACATACTCAATTAACAGTGTCATTCCACTCGCGTGATTTAGACAATGAATGACATTTCATATATGTTTCATCTCCTCACTTGTATGCGACGCTTCTCGGGAGACAGTATTTTCTGTCTGATGGTATCTGGTACAGCACTGTGCTTGGCGGTGGAACTTAATAAAGGAAGGAAAGGAAGGACTTTTGGCAAGTAGGTATGCTCTGTGTGTGAAATAGCCATTAATGCTGCCCTGTGCAGGTGAAGTCTTGGCAAATGCTTTTGAATGACGAGGATGGCAGCTTAGAGTTTTCTTTAAGGTCAGTCGTTTACTAAGTTTTTTTTTTTTTTTAACTCACAGCAAATGGTGATTAGATGTCCATCGAATGCCTGCCTTCAGTGAATCCCACCCCTCAGTCTTCTAGCCACAGTAACGCCAAGTCCTTCCTCTTAGCTGGTTAATTGTATTCTCATGGTTACATTTCACCCTTGCAGGTGCATCGGATGCTCATGCTCACGACCACCGCCCTTACCTGCATTGCTTTTGTTCTGCCTTTTGTTTACAGAGGAGGCTGGAGTTGGGTAGGTATCTCTCAGACAGGATGTTTTTATATAAATTCATTTTGATGTCACAGGAGGTTGCTGTTTCATTCTCAAATGAGAGGTTAAAAGATATTTCTGCGTACATCTCTCTTTCCTTTTTTTAATCATCTGGCAACTGTTCCATATGGCTGGGGGGTCAGGGAATAGAGTGAGGATGTCATTGCAGATTACTTGATAATGAAATATATTTTTAGGCTGCATCAAATGTTATGGATACTCTACATAGCTTGGGTGAGTTTTCTCACTATGGAGCAGTGAAAATTCACAGTGTGCTATCTAAGGAACGTGAACCTTGTAAGTGGTTTTCTCTAACTAATACTATGATTACCACTACGCGAATGTTAGAGCGAAGATATTTACTGGTATGCTCACCAGTGATTCTTCAGCACCCAGAGCAGCTTCTGGTATATAGTAGGTCCTCAGTAAATATTGAATGAATGAATAAGGCTTACCAAGAATAAGTAATATACCTAAGGTCAGATCTGTGCTTCCATGACATTTCTCCAATTTCATAGCCAGTCAGAATTCGAATTTAAACTTTGATATTTCCATTCCGATTGTTGCTATAAGGGCAAGATTGATGAATCTTTGGTCTAGGAAACCTCCCTCCTGCTTTTTAGGTAGTTTCTAAATTGGTCAACCTATTTTTTTTAAAGGAAATGATGAAGATTTTCTGATATGAACCTAGACATCAGAACCTTATTTTATGCAGGTATTTGGGACAAGGATAATGCTTATTTTGTGAGCTTTGTAGTTTGCAGTCTTTGCCGTTTATGAATTGGATCATATAAAGGGGAGACTATAGTAGCCATGTCACAGGCTTTTTGAGAATTGAGAGTTAATTAGCTGAAAGCACTTAGGATAGTTTTGTGCACATTCTAAGCACATGTAGGAATTTCATTGCTGCTGTTACTGTCGTTTTATGAAATAGAGGCCCTTTCCCTCTCCGTGGTCCTGGTTATAATTTTATCCGTCTATAACCGAGTCCATAGCTTGAGCGTGTTTTTGTAATGTTCTTTTGTCAGCTTACTGTTCTTCTTGACCAAAGCATCCCATCATGGCTTAGAAACCATTATACCCTTGTTCTGGATCACAGATTTTAGAGCCTACCCAAGCATGGCAGTCAGTGACAACAGACTGTAATATTCCCCCACCTAAACATGTCACAGGTTAGAACATCTCCTTAGTCTCTCTCTTAAGTTTTTAAGTGGAATAATTGTGCTAAGCGGTCTACCGTCTGCTGTTTTGAGCAGGCATGTAGCATCTCTAAGAGAGGAGTGGAGCTGACGG
Source organism: Phoca vitulina (assembly GCF_004348235.1). NCBI lineage: Eukaryota > Metazoa > Chordata > Mammalia > Carnivora > Phocidae > Phoca > Phoca vitulina. The sequence goes on from NW_022589705.1 coordinate 18,751,168, forward strand.
TGTTGTGATACTTTGTTGATGTTTTTTCTCAGGTTATCCCTCCATTCTGAACAGAGGAGCTAAGATTTTAATGCAGTGGCTATACGGGTTATTCATTTAATCCACACTTGTTGAGTGATTAAGGCTCTGTTAAGCATTGGAGTTACAGGGAATCATATAGAACCTTCAGCTCAGGGAAACACAGAGTTCTAAACAAAATTACCATACATTGGGGTGATTGCTCTTGACATGGGGATACTAACTAGTCCTAGGTGGGCTGTACTGGGGTTGGTGATCATCTAACATCCCGACGGGGGAGAGGCAGCACCCTACATGGATTCCACCACAACCATTTACACACTGTATGTCGTTGGACAGACTGCTTGTTATCTCTAAGCCTCAGTTCCCCATGAAAGTGGGGTATTGATAACTGTCAAGCATTGTAGTGAGCATCGGTAATAATGTATATAAAGTACATGCCTGGAATACAGTAGGTGCTCAGTGAAGGGTGCCTGTTCTTATTAGTAAATGTTTTAAGCTACAGAAAAACGCTAGGAATACATCATCTGTGTGTATTATTTTTAACTTGAGGATTTACATTGATGGGTGAGATCGAGACCATTAAAATCATGTAACTTTGTTCAGTATGCAGGTTATCACCCGTATCTTGGTTGTATAGTGATGATTTTAGCAGTTCTTCAGCCTCTTTTGGCAGCCTTCAGGCCAACTTTACATGACCCAAGGTACTTAGAGCTTTTATATATAAATGGTCTTAATGTGGATATCATTATTTGGCAAACTAATTCCTTTTTTTTTTTAATTATTATGTTATGTTAATCACCATACATTACATCATTAGTTTTTGATGTAGTGTTCCATGATTCATTGTTTGCGTATAACACCCAGTGCTCCATTCAATACGTGCCCTCTTTAATACCCATCACCAGGCTAACCCATCCCCCGACTCCCCTCCCCTCTAGAACCCTCAGTTTGTTTCTCAGAGTCCATAGTCTCTCATGGTTCATCTCCCCCTCCGATTTCCCCCTCTTCATTCTTCCCTTCCTGCTATCTTCTTCTTCTTTTTTTTTTTAAAAAAAACTAACTCCTTTTTAAGTGAAAACACTTTGCATGTTATAAAATTCAGTGACAAATTATATTTACTTTAAAGGGTTTTAAAATGTATTTCAGATACCTAATTCCTAGGCAATAAGGGAAATTTTGTGCTTTTTATTCTCTTGGGAATTAATTGTAGTTCTATCACTTTTGAGAATACTGACTGGTTCTTTATTTGGTAGAAGGCAAATGTTTAACTGGACTCATTGGAGTATGGGCACGGCTGCTAGAATAATAGCAGGTAAGTAATTGTGATGCCACTTATTCATATATAATTGCTGGTTGTTGATATTGCAGGTGGTAATTTGGCTTAAATGATTTTTAGATGTATTAGTAATTGGAGTAATTGGTTGTTGAGGAGAGATCAGTCTTAAACATTGAAATCCAGAAAGTAATTTCTAGAGGTGACTATTTAAGTCATTATTTCAGTTTTACGTTAAAGTTTTTGAAATGGCTTTAAAACTTTCCTTCTAAGACTCTTTTTTTTTTAGCATTTGCCTTTGCCCACAGAATAAGCTGTGCTAATGGCCAAACGCTCAAGTTGAGGGCCATTTTTGAGTTGGGCTGAGGTGGGCTGTGGGGCGTCCCAGCCTTCTGTCTGCAGGTCCTTTCCATGGAGATGGTACCTTCCAGGGAAGGGTGATTTTCAAAAGTCAGGTGTGGTTATCCAATGTATTTTGATGCTTTGTATAATAAATACATAAACTGACACCTCCTATTCTTACATTTTGATAGTCTTTGGGGGTTCTTCGTGGAATGAGGAGTCAACATCATAGTCAACAATGATTTCCATACTTTTCTCCCTTTCCTACATTGCAGACTTAAAACATTTTGGAAAGTTTGAGTGTCTCTTTTTAAACAATTGATAGATCATAATTTAATTTCCCATCTTACCGTTTCTAGTCTTACAATTAAAAAAAGATTAAGTTAATTATTTGGTCTTAAATATTAGTCTAATTCAGCTCATAAACTCTTTTACTGTGTTTTACTTGATATAATACACACATAATTACCTCTCTTGAGGGTGACTACATTTGAATATATATATTTTTCTTATAAATGTAGTGGCAGCAATGTTCCTGGGAATGGATTTACCAGGACTAGATCTTCCTGGCCCATGGAAAACCTATACAATGATTGGATTTGTAGCCTGGCACGTTGGAATGGAGATTGTTCTGGAGATACATGCCTACCGACTTTCTCGAAAAGGTAACCTGCTCAACAGCCATGTTATATAGAATCACCTTTATACAAACTCTAGGAATGTGATTAGTTTCTAGATACTGATGGTTGGCTCTTACAGGATAGCTCACTAAAACTTTCTGTGGTGATTAGTCAGTGTTAGAACTCATGGAAATATTCTGCCCTTGTTTTTTATACTCATTAGTATTACAATTAATGAGGAAAAAAAGGGAACGATTTTAGGTTTTAGGGAAGAAGTCTTTTTTTATAATGCTGGTCTGACTTGGAGCCAGTCCACACTGAGAATCCTGAATGCATGGAGCTGAGAGAACTCAGAAATGGAGGAAGAAGAGATGCCTAAAGTCAACATAGGGCAAAGCTGCAGGCAGATTTTGCCTATTTGATAAACTTACTGTGTACTAACACTTCAGTTGTCATGTACATCATATATAGCTAGCTAACTAGGCAAGCTAGAGGGGAAGAATTCTTTTACCATGACTTTCTAGTGGCCAGTCCATTTTGATCTTAGTGCAAAATGGGCCTTAGGCAGGGTCGAGATACCTATAGCCATTAGGAATGGAGACATTAGTAGAGACTATGTGACATTTTAAACTAGCTTGGCTTCTGGGCTGTGTCCTTTGTGTCTTATTTAGTTTCCACCCCCCTAAATGATAAGTTAAGGTGGCCTTTTAAAAATAAGACCTCTTTGTTGTGAATCTAGGAGCCTGGGCAGCTTTTAGGAGCCGAGTAGTAAATATCTATCCTGCCATTTTTGGTTCTCAACAGGGTCACATACATGGGGTTTCTGATGACCACTGAATTATGGCTTGCTATTTAAAATACATACATACTTAAAACATGGTCTGTTAAGACTTTGATATGGTGTTTATTGACCAGGAGAAGAGGCATATTTTAAGTCCCTTGACAAATATGTTCTGTAGCCCACTTGTCCCAATTTGTGAGAGCCTTACATGTTCAGGAAGTTTGCAACATTTGGTAGCTTGATATGGGAGAATATACACCTGGAAATCAACAAATGCTACACATCAGGACTTTTTTTTTGGAAGTTAGTTTACCGGCATACTCACGGGCCTTACAAACTTCTGTTGTTGTTTTTGACAGTTGAAATATTGGATGATGCCAGAATTCAGATCCTTCAGTCATTTACTGTAGCTGAAGCAGAAGTAAGTCCTCCTTTTCTTATTTACTGACACAAACTTCAATGATAGTCGTTTCTTTCTTTCACGTCTCAATTTTTTCTTTCAGGGTCATGCTTTTAAAAAGGTGGTGTTTGCAGTTTATATCTGTGGGAATGTGACTTTTCTCATCATCTTCTTATCTGCAATCAACCAACTCTGAGCAAGCAAAGACCTTGGCTTTGCAGACCAGATGATAATGATCATTAAGCCAAAGAAACTTGAAGCTTATACTGACTGCTTGGAGCATATTCATGAATTCTGAATTGGAAGAGCAGGTCATATCTGTAGAGGAATTCTGAGTAGCGGTCTTTAGAGATCAACTTTTAGCAGGGTCCTGTGGACTCTAAAAAGGACGTCAAGCCTTTATGTGTGGTTCTGAGTGTTACCGGGGAAGGTTATCCTTGAGGAGAAATGACTCTCAGATATTTTCCATGATGAGGTTTTTAGAATGTTAGCATTTAAGAAAAGAACTGTTTGGAAAGACAGAAATGATGTTATTTGGAGGGAATGGAGATTGTATTAAAGTGAATATATTTTGGACTATAAAGGTGCTGTTTTAAAGACAATATTTATGCTAGTTTATCTGAATGGTCTTTCTTAGGACATTTTTTTGAGAAACTATGTTTTTCAGTCCAGTTTTTTGGACATGTCCTTTTTTCTATGTATTCTGTTACTTCTCTGGTAAAGGTGGAAGTGGGGCTAACTTACATTGTATTAACATTTAAATATATTATGGATATTAGAATTTCTTTCTTAGCAGTGAAATGCAAATGTGCATCTTCTGCTTAAGACTGTATTTATATATTCAGTTACAGGGCTGAAAGGACATTTTATATATTAATTGTTTTGACTCTAAGATTTAAGTCCTAGCTTTTGGAGATTGTAGACTTGCATTTCAAAAATAATAAAATTTACCCTTGTGAATATATTTAGCAGTTACTCTCTTTCTTTGTGGTAATAAATAATATGGATGGTTCTTTTTTGTTAGAAGTTCCTGATGGTGTAATGAATTAGAATATTTTCCTTCCTACTCCAATAATCTCTCTTTTTTTTTAAAGATTTTATTTTATTTATTTGACAGAGAGAGAGAGAGACAGCTAGAGAGGGAACACAAGCAGAGGGAGTGGGAGAGGGAGAAGCAGGCTCCCGGCCGAGCAGAGAGCCCGATGCGGGGCTCGATCCCAGGACCCTGGGATCATGACCTGAGCCGAAGGCAGACGCGTAACGACTGAGCCACCCAGGCGCCCCCCAATAATCTCTTTTTTAATGGTTGGATTTCATATTTGCTATGAGGACATCTAGCCAGTGGGTGGCGCCATAATACCAAAGTACTGCTTTGTTCCTGTTCATTGTGTTGTTAACTCATTTTTAGTACTTAGGTAATACCATGGAGTGGCATTTCCCTTACATTCACCAACTCTTAATCTTTATTTGAAAAGTTTCTGCCTTTTTTGGGGGGGAGAGGGGGCTGGGGTTGTGAGTTAGAAACTGAAATTAGGGACTATTATTATTTTTCTGGTTACATTTCTGTTTGTTTTCTAACCATGATTATTTGTAACTATTGCTTGGTAGTTCCCTTTACGTTCATCTGACCCTGTGATAAATGAATATAACTATCTTAAGCAGAGGAAGCAAGCAAAACTGGACATTCCTAAAAAAATATTTAGGAAGGCATATTTTATTTTTTAGGTGTTCTGTCTGATTATCTTATAGTTTCTGCTTAGTCCAAGGACCTAATTTGTATTTGGTGTAAATAATAGCCTTGTCTGTGTTTCCTACATCTTTTATGGGGTAAAACGGTATGGAAGTTTTAGTTTTGTTCCTTATATAGGTGTTTATCATAAATAGCTTAGGGTTGAGATGTGGATCTTCTGTGTTCATGTTCTGTGAGTGCCAGGCTATTTACAGTCTAAACTTTCCTTTTAAATACTTTCATTAAAAACATTTTTTTAAAATATAAAAAATTAAGTGTGCACTAAAATATTTTCCTCCAGTTTTCACTTATATGGGGCTTAAAGGTTAATAAATTTCTTTTAATAAATTATATTCTGTATATGACAAAGAAAACTTCCTTTAAAGGGAAAATGAACCTTGGTGTTTAGTTTTCAAATATGTGAGGTTATTGGGTTTCTAGTACTGAGGCTAAGATATTTTAACTTTTTCTTTTTCCCTGATTCATCTGTTGGCACTGTTTTGCTGTATCATCAATTGATATACAGAGTTGTCCAAAAAGTCTTTCTTATTTAATCTTGATAAAGACACCATTTTATTAATACCAAATTATGATTTTTCTGCTTATGAATGGTTGATATCCACAGATTGAAAAATGCTTATTTTTCACTCCTGTCATTATTTCTTTTTGTTTTTGTAATAAACAATTTTTTTTACAACTTCTTTTGATAGGAGTGATTGTAAAACTAAATGTCTTTAGATCTTCAGCAGTGTTGCCCCCAGTGATCAAAATCATAAGTTTTCTTCCTAAAGATGATTTCCTCTATAAAATAAAAATATGTGTTTTGGAAAAGATGAAACAAATTCTCGAAAACTACGGTTGGGGTAGCATTCACAGCTGAGGCTATTCTTTGCTTTTATTATTTTCTGCTCTGTGGAAATGAATCTTAAGGGTGTAGGTAGCCTATGGCATAAGTTGGCGAATAAATGAATCAAAATCCCTTTAGTGCTTACTTGATTTCAATCAGGATTTTGGCTGTAATGTGTGTGAAGTGATATTCATCCCTTCCACATCCTGCCTCAGTCCAGGATGCAGTGAAAAAAGACGGTGCCGACCGGCAGTCAATGCCAGCTAGGAAGCTCTAGGGGCACATGTAGCTTTTGGCTGAAATTTTATTTATCTCTGTGTTCTGGTAAAGCAGGAAAAAAAAAAGAACAAATGTCCTTGTTTAAGATAATCCATTATAGATGGGAATGAAAGATAGGAGTCTTCTAAGCTCTTCTCAAATTTGATTAGGATACACCCTGTTCCTATCCATATCCTGCTTCTTTCCTCCTTGCCCAGTACCCAGGCTCATCTGCACCCAGGTCCCTGATGGTCATGATGATGCCTAGAATGCCCATTGTGTTTCTCTCTTTCTAGCAAAAGCTAGTTTATCAAGTTCTATCTCAAGATCTTCCTTGTCCTTGGAGCCTTCCCTGGCTCTCCCTTCCACATGGGTCTCTCCTGACCATCCTCATGAGTGGTGTGATATTGGGCTATGAGGCAGCTGATCCTGTCAGTTAAAAAGGATTGGGAGTGGGGCGCCTGGGTGGCTCAGTTGATTAAGAGCCTGCCTTCAGCTCAGGTCATGATCTCGGGATCCTGGAACCGATCCTGTGTTGGGCTCCCTGCTCAGCGGGGAGCCTGCTTCTCCCTCTCCCTCGGTCCCCCCCCCCCCCACACCCGCTCATGTGCTCTCTCTTTCTCAAATAAATAAATAAAATCTTCAAAAAAATAAAAAAAAAAAGGACCAGGAGTTTGGGAATGGAGTTGGAAGATCTTTGTGTGCATGTTTATATTACAAGTTGCCTATCCTTGGGCAAGTGACTTATGTCTTCTCTGAATCTGGTTCCTCACAGGGCAGTTGTGAGGAATGAATGAAGTGATTTCAACAAAAGTTGCTTTGTACATGTTATTGATGACGTGGGTGCTGTTTGATTACAGTGTTAAACTTTAGTTCTTTTTGCATATAAAATGTATATTTTTGTTTTATAAAAAGTTTTGATTTTCACCATGAAAACATTATGCTCAGTGAAATAGCCAGGCATAAATGGACAACCAGGGTGTGATTTTATTTATTTGAAGTACCTAGACTTGTTAAATTTCATAGAGAAGAAAGTAGAGCGGTGATTACCAGGAGCTGAGGGAGAAGAGGGAATGTTTAAATGTTTAAAACAGTTTCTGGGGCACCTGGGTGGCTCAGCCGTTAAGCGCCTGCCTTCAGCTCAGGTCATGATCCCAAGGTCCTGGGATTGAGCCCCTCATCGGGCTCCCTGCTATGTGGGAAGTCTGCTTCTCCCTCTCCCACTCCCCCTGCTTGTGCTCCGGCTCTCACTGTGTCTCTCTCTGTCAAATAAATAAATAAAATCTTTAAAAAAAAAAAAAAACAGAGTTTCTGTTTGGGATGATGAAATAGTTCTGGAGATTGGTTGTGGTTATGCTTGCATAATACTGAATGTATTTGATGCAATGAATTGTACACTTAAAAATGGTTAAAATGGTAAATGTTGTGTTATGCATATTTTTAACAAAAAAAACAAAAGAAATTTGGTGTTCATAGCAGCACTAGTCACAATAGCCAAATGGTGGAACTAGCCCACACGTCCATCAACAGGTGAATGGATAAACAAATTGTGGTCATACATATAAGAGAATATTATCAGCCATAGAAAGGAATGAGGTACTACTAACATGCTATAATGTGGATGAACCTTCAAAACACTATAGTAAGTGGAAGAAGTCAGATGTAAAAGGTCACATATTATGATTCCACTTACATGAAATATCCAGAATAGGTAAATTCATAGAGACAGCAGAGTGGTGGTTGCCATAGTCTTGAGGGTGGGGGAGGAGGGAATGAGTAATTGCATACTGGGAGTAAGATTTTATTTTGGAGTGATGAAAAAGTTTTGGAGATAGAGGTGATAGTTGCACAACATTGTGAATGTGAGAAATGCCACTAAATTGTCCACTATAAAATGGTTATTTTATGTTGTGTGACTATCACCTCCATTAAACAAATACTTGTCTCATTACTGCTTTTGGATTATACCTTTGGGTGGAAGGTCCTGGGGTTTTTGCTGGCCCTAAACTTGGTATCAGCTTCGTTATCTCATTATCAAAGAAGTTAATGGAATTTTATGTTATGCCTGGTTATATACCTCTAGTTTAGGGGAGAAAAAGTCCCTGGAACATATCTTTAGAAGTATATCTTCTTCATATGATGTCTTATTCATGTGTAAAAGAAATTGTTATTGTACTCTGGGTTTCCTGTAAGGACCTAAACACATTTTCTGATTTGTCCTCAGACACTGCTATATGGTAATCAAATTCTTGGTATAAGAATTTCCTGAACCCATGTGCCTTAAATATGTACCGCCAATAATGGCCGGGTGAGATCCTGCCAAACTGACTCTCCTCCAGAAAACTAGTGTAAACTTCAAAAAAGTAGCTATGTGAGGGTCCCAGAGAGTGAACAGAAGTAGGAGGATGCTGGAGAGGAGTCCACACTCAGAGGAGGCAAATTGTTTAGAGTGCCCTGTTTTCAAAGTTTTTAAGTTCCGGGCAGTTGTAGTCAACTGTGTGTGGTGCTGGGTGGCAGGGGAACCACAGTGCTTCTGGCAGAGGAAACCGGAGGACTGATGGCTGGGCCAACTACCGCTGTCAGGGGGAGGGGTGAGGTGATCTTGGAAAGAAAACATGAGAGAGGAGATCCCAATTCCTATTTGCCAAAAGCTCTGGTTGACCCTTGGATATGTTCACATGAGTGAAGCAAACACAAAGCAGTTAGAGCAAAGAAAAAAAGTTGACCTGAGATTTGAGCTGTAACACAAGAAACAGAGTTTGCGTTCTAACTCAGTTAATTGGAAAAGTTAATTGCTTCATTTCCAATGAAGGAGCATTCATTGGAGAAAAATAAGAGAATCCAGTATTTTTTAAAAAGATTTATTTATTTGAGAGAGAGAGAGAACGTGTGTGTGGGGGGGTGCAGGGACAGAGGGAGAGGGAGAAGGAGAGAAGCAGACTCCCCCAAGTGCAGAGCCCACATGGGGCTCGATCCCATGACCCATGAGATCATGGCCTGAGCTGAAATCAAGAGTCGGATGCTTAACTGACTGAGCCACCCAGGTGCCTGAGAATCCGGTATTTTTATAACCTAATATTTTATGATGTACAGATGATAATCCAGAATTACCTAAGGTAAGAAGAACCAGGAAATTCTGACCCATTCTCCAAAGTAAAGGTTGGCTATCTTGTTCTCTAAAGGGCTTGATAAGTAATATTTTAGGCATTGTGAACTACATATCGTCTCTGTAGAATATATATATGGTTTTCTTGTTTTGTTTTTTAACTAATTCTTCAAAAATTTGAGAAACCATTTTTAGCTTGTGGGCCATGGAAAAACATACAAAAACATACACAAACAGGATGTGGGATGGATTTCGCCTATGGGCTATAGTTTTTCAACCCATGCTTTAAAGAAAGAATAATCAATGAAGACCAACCTTAAAGATTTCTTAGATGATTAGATTCAGGAGATAAGGATTTTAAAGCATCTATTATAACTATTCTCATGATATAAAAGAATATATGCTTGCTATAAATAAAAAATATGCATAGAAATAGAAATAATACAGAAGGACCATATAGAAATTGGAGAGCTGAAAAAATAAAACTATTTGAAAAATTCCCTGGAGGGAATTAATATCAGAATGGAGACGACAAAGAAAAAAACCCATGAATTTGAAGACAGATCAATAGAGATTGTCTAATGTTTTAAGAGAAGAAGGAAAAAAAATTGGAAAAGAATTGAACAGAGTCTCTGGGACCTGTTAAATAATAGCATCTTTAGGTGTTATCTAAGAAGGAGAGGAGAATCTGAGGAGATTATGACTGGAAAAATCCCCAAATATGCTAAAAAGCTTAACTTTACTCACTCATGATGCAGGAAAAAAACTTCAGCAAAAAAAAAAAAAAAAAAAAAAAAAAAAAAATGAAGGCAGTTATGCTTTTTAAAATCATAGTCAAGCTTTTGAAAGCAAAAAAACATAGAGCAAATCTTGAAATGAGAAAGAGAAAAAGGAGGGATTATATACAGGGAAACAATGATTTAACATCTGACTTCTCATAGGAATATATAGAGGCCAGAGAAAGTAGAACATCTTTAAAGTGCTGAAAGAAAAAGTCATCAAGAATTCTACCTGAAAAAAAAAAATCCTTCAAGAATGAGGGCAAAATGGGGGCACCTGGGTGGCTCAGTTGGTTAAGTGTCTGCCTTTAGCTCCGGTCGTGATCCCAGGGTCCTGGGACTGAGCTTCATGTTGGGCTCCCTGCTCAGCAGAGCCTGCTTTTCCCTCTCCCTCTGCCCAATCCTACCCCCCCGCCCCCCGGCTTGTGCTCTCTCTCTACCTATCTATCTCAAAAAATAAATACAATATTTTTTAAAAAAAGAATGAGGGCAAAATGATGACATTTTGGGGTGAAAGACATCTAAGATAATTTGTTGCTAGCACATTTGAACTATAAGAAATGCAAAAGGAAGTTCTGCAGGCTAAAGAGAAGTGATACTAAATGGGAGCATGGATCCTCAGAATGGAATGAAGAGCACTCAAAATGGTAAATAATTGGTAAATATAAAATGCTTTTTGGGCTTTTCCCATTTAAATTCTTTATAATAAATATGTCTGTTTAAAGCAAGCAAACAAAAAAGCCTACATTGTTTCATGGGGGCTTATAATATAGGTGAATGTACTACATATAACAAGTTAGTATAAAAGATGGGAAAGGATAATGGACCTATATAGTTGCAAAATGTCTGCATTTTATTTAAAGTTGTACAATGTTAGTTCTCAGTTCTAATGCAAAAAGTTAAGAATGTATATTTTAATTCCTAGAGAAAAAAATAAGACATATATAAAAAGCCAAAAAAAGACTTAACATGGAATTCTAAAATTATTTAAATAACTTTGAAAGGCAAGAAAGGAAAAATAAAGGAGGAAAAACAGAGGGGATAGAGAACAAATAATAAAATGGTAGGCCAAAACTCAACCATATTAATAATCACATTAAACATTAGTGGACTAAATACTCCAATTAAAGGGCAGAGAATGTCAGACTGATAAAGGAAAACCCATGATGTGACTTAAATATAAAGAGGCAGATAGGTTGAAAGCAAATGAGTGAAAAAAGGTATACCATGAAATAGTAAGAACAAGGGGGCTGAAATGTCTGTATTTATGCTAGATAAATTCATTTCCAGCCAAGAGTATTATTAGAGATAAAAGGAGACCTTTCTTAATGACTGAAGTATTCATTTATCAAGAATACACTGCATTCATAATTGTTATGTTCCTACTAGACTTCAAAACACATGAAGAAAGAGTTGGCAGAATTAAAGAGAAGCACTCATTCATGATATAAAATACACAGCAAATGTGAAATAAAAGGGAATTTCTCAATCTGATAAAGTTATCTAAGAACAACCTATAGCTAACATCATACTTGGTGGTGAATGACTGAATATTTTCCTTCTAAGATCAGGAACAAGACAAGACAAACACATTAGCCATTTTGCATCTCCATGGTATTGGAGGTTTTAGCAAGGGCAATTAGGCAAGAAAAAGAAGTAAAAGGCATCCAGATTGTAAAGGAAGAAGTAAAACTATCACTCTTTACAGATATATACAGATACAGATATCTTATATATAGAAAATCCTAAGGAGGGGCGCCTGGGTGGCTCAGTTGTTTAAGTCACTGCTTTCGGCTCAGGTCATGATCCCAGGGTCCTGGGATTGAGCCCCGCATCGGGCTCCTTGCTTGGCGGGAAGTCTGCTTCTCCCTCTCCCATTGTCTCTCTCTCTGTCAATTAAATAAATAAATAAAAAATCTTAAAAAAAAAAAAAAAAGAGAATCCTAAGGAATCCAGTAACTACTAGAACAAATGAATTAAGGAAGGTTGTAGCTGTGGGATGCCAAGTCAATGTATAAAAATCAATTGCATTTCCAAATATAAGCAATGAACAATCTGAAATTGAAATTAAGGAGATAATTCCATTTACAATAGCATCAAAAAGAATAAAGTAGGAATAAATATCAAGAAATGTAAGACTGGTACATTGACATCTACAAAACATCGTTGAAAGAAACTAAAGATCTGATGAAATGGAAAGACATCTCATATTCAAAACATTTTGGGGCATACATCAAAGGCATACAGGAGCCAACTGAAATGGCCCAAATTGAAACAATTTGAGCAACAAATTGTGTTGAGTTAGATTATAACTCAAGTGTAAAGTAAACATTCATGAGTCCATACTGGTTTAAGTTAATGATTGAATAAATAAGTAAATAAATAGGGAGAATAGACAAATCTCCTGTGCAGAGGAATTTGAAATAATTTACATAGGTATTCTGCCTTCAAGAGAAGGAGCCTAACTCCCTACTCCCTTAAGTTTGGGCTGTACATGGTGACTTCCTTCCAAAGCATAAGGTAAAGGAAGGGGGATAAAATAATAATTTTACAATGGAGCAACCTGACAATACATTAACCAGGAGGTCAAGGTCAACATCACTAGGAATAAATTATTGAAATTTTGTACCCTTGATATGATGCAATGAAAATATTACTTTACCTCTGTGATCTTCCTCCTCCAACCCCACTCTAATCATGAGAGAAACATTAGACAATTTGCAACAGAAGGATATCCTGCAAAATATCTGACCAGTAATTTTCAAAATTGTCAAGGTTATCAAAAACAAGAAAAATCTAAGAGGAGCAAAGTAGACATGACAATTAAAAGTAATGTTTTCTGTGTGGGATCCTGGAACAACAACAAAAAAGGACAGGTAAAAACTAAGGAAATTTGAATAAACTATGAGACTTAATAATAATAATAATAATGTATCATTATTGGTTCATTTAATTATAACAAGTGTACCATACTAATAAAGAAATTAGTCATAGGGGAAACTGGGTGCAGGGTATATGGAAACTTTGTATTATCCTCTCAATCTTTCTGTTAATCTAAAATTGTTCTTCAAAGTAATGTCTAATGTAGTTAGCTGTGGATACAATGACTCTTGAGAGTGTGTGTCTCCTCCTTTGGGGAGAGGGTGAAATCTTTGTGTAAAAGGTAGCAGCATCTTATTAGATGGAAACAGAGTTGTGTTTTGGTTTCTCGAATGTTCAAATCTATGTGGAAGGATAAATATGGAAGCTGAGTAGAAAAATGGGTGGACTGTGCTAGTTTAATGCTTCATCTTTATCATCATCATTTAATGTTTCATCTCCAAATGCATCCTTTGCCCTGTTTCGTGATCTTGACCCTGTAAACATCTCTCCTTTGTCACTTGATGCAATGTTAGGCTTTGCTGAGAGAAGGTGGTGGAGGGATGCTGCGAGGCAAGAGCCGCAAGAAGGCACCTCACTTCCATTTTCCAGTTTTCCTTTCTCTTCACTGAGCACAGTAGTCAGTGGGTTGGTGTGTGGGATAGTACAGTTTCACTTTAGCCACCCTGACTGACCAGCTCCAGCTTTGCACTCAGTCCCCTTCTGCTCGCCTGGCAGCCAATTCCACTGCAGTTCCAGCTTCACCCCTAGATAAAAAGCCAGCTCCAGCCTTCGGTATTTTCTGGCCATGCTGGGCCACTTCTATGCACCAGCCCTGACCCATGCCTTTTCGCAAGGGACCAGATATCGGCCAGCCAGATTCTGGCTCATGTTGCCTGAGGCCAGCTGGTATTACACAGTCCCCCCTTGCAGACTACATCTTTTCCTTTCTGAACCATTCATTCATTTATTCATTCATTTATTGATCATTTGCTAGATGCCAGGCAGTTCTAATAAATATTTGTGTACACACAATCAAAACCAAAAATCAGTGCTTTAATCACAAGTTTGGCAGAGCTACAAAAAATGTGCCATTTTACAAGTCACTTATGCTAAAGTCAGAACCATGAAAGGGAAGGAATGGGAACATTGGACCTGGGACAGGGGTGTTTATGTCAAAGTGCCTCTGATATTTGAACCTCCACATTTTCCAGATTCAGGCCAGCAGAGAGAGGAGTTTTCTCATGCTACAGAACAACTGCCCCTTGCAAACAATTGATCTGAGGTTGATGCTTGGCAGGGTGTTAAGCTTGTCCTCATCAGGATCTGCTTCTTTGACCTCTCATTGCCTCCACACCAGTAACCAAGATAAGGTCTCACCATAGTTTCACCAGAGAAATTCAGTTTCTGCCCTGAGAAGAAACAGACTATTCACTGAAGGACTTGCGGGACTTGGATACTATGCACTGGCATGATCCAGGGGAAGATGTGTGAAGATGGATTTTGAGAGTGTTGGGTGGAGGACAGTACAAGAAGGTAGAGTAGGAGAGAAGTGGCATGGGTGTATTCTTCAAATCAGGATTTAACATCTTGGCAAGAACACTTAGGAATGACATGCTGTATGCATTCTTATTAAGTTTTAATATTAGGCTTCTAACATCTTTACAAGGATTGGTCAAACATTAGACTAGATTTGTATTCTTTGAGAATATGGGAAGGCCTCCATCTAATAGCCTTAGGTCATAATCAGTCATTGCACCATGTAGTTCACACCGAACTGAATGAAAGAAAAGATAATATTTCAAGAAGAATAAATATGTCAGCTGTCATGTACAAAGTCATGAACACTATCAAGATACTACAAATCTAGTCCCCAAATATGAGGTTAATTATGGCATGCACCTTTGGGATGGATGCAAAGAGTTTGAAGTCTCGACCAAATCAATTGGTCCTTAGCAGGAGGATGTAGATGTCTTAGATATGGGATGTCATGTTTGTTTGTTAGGGTTGAAGATGAATATTTCTGTGATGAGGTTGCAATGGCTTCCTATGATCTTTCAATCTTTGTATTAGCAAAATTACCATGTCAGTTAATAGAATATAGTCAGGCTATTTTAAATAACTTTATTCTTAAATTTAACACACTCTTATTAGAAATGCTTTGGTATCAGTACAATAAAAATATGCTGGTTTTTCCCCCCGCACTGAATTATGTCAAGTAACTGGAAAAGTTAAGCAATTTGTTCTCCCTAGCTTTTTTGGGATTTTTTCACAAATGATGACTACTGCTTATTCACATGGCTTAATATGGCTATAATTATAATTTTTGGAGTCTCAGGAAAAAAGAAACAAAATACCCAGAAGAGAAGTTGGCAAATGTTTCTTAGTTTCTTCTCCAAAGGATGTTTAGGTAGATGATACACCTCTCAGATAACTTTTTTCCCCAGTTTTGCCATTCTCATCCTTAAAGCTGAAAATTAAAAAAAAATAGAGAGTTATAAAAAAAGAGCTTTAGTTTTCACTCTAAATGACCATTTCATAGAATGCAGGAAAGTTTGAAACATACCTCAGATGATTTTATCCAACAATGTGAGCATTGTTTTAGTAGCACAAAAAGATAGTAGAAATAATAAGCTATGGTTAACTAGGGCTGAAGCAGGTTCAGAACTAGAAGGAACCTACTTCTATAAAGGTTAGAAAAATTAGTAGGGCAAACATAGCATAAGTTGAGTAAATATAGGATTAGTGTGCAATTTCACTATTAGCCTTAGATAAATTCTATACATCGATGACCATGTTTTGTGCCTATTTCTGAGCTATGTATTACTAAAAATAAAAAAGGCATTGACATAAACTTAATTCATGGTTGAGTTATAATTTAAGTCATCAAACGTGGTTATCCCAGGGGACTCCATCCTTGGATATAGAATGACAAAAACATATTTCTTTGAGTGAAAAAATGTGATCCAGTTATTAAGAGTTGGAGTAATTATAAAATTATGTCTTTGTCAGGATATGTTATAAGTATACTTTCAAATATATCTTTTGAGCATATTCCACTGCTAATGATAAATATGATGTAGAAACCATTTTTTAAAATGTAGATTTAGAATTCATAACACTCCTCCAGTGTTCTGGTATCATGCCCTTAATACTTAGGCCTTCAGAGTATAGCTGCCTTGGTCATGTTCCAAAAGTTGAAAGCTGCTTTCAAGGCACTGATCATTGTATTCATATGTCAATATGGCCCAAGAGCCAGCTATTTAACTGATGGCAAGATTTCATTTAATGTAAAAAATAAGAAAAGGGAAGGCTTGTTCTCTCATTTTCCAGCCATATAATTAGTTGTCTATTAACAAATGAAATGACCCCATCTCTAAGGAGCTCTTTTGCGTAAATATGAGAAGAGATGGGGGAATCCAATACTGTAACGAGACTATGATCATTTTTTTTTTTTGTTATTCTACTTATGCGAAATGTTTTCATTTAAATGAAGTCAAGGAACGTTCTTTCCTGTGGAATCTTATGGGGAATGGTCATTTCTAATGTCAGGGTCAAGAATATTTCCTTGAGGGATATCTGGGTGGCTCAGTCAGTTAAGAATTGCCTTTGGCTCAGGTCATGATCCCAGGGTCCTGGGATCGAGTCCTGCATCGGGCTCCTTGCTCATCGTGGAGCCTGCTTCTCCCTCTCCCTCTGCCTGCCCCCCCCCCCCCCCGGCTTGCTCATCTTCTCTCTCTCACTCACTCTCTTTCAAATAAATAAATAAAATATTAAAACAAAAGATTTATTAAAAAAAAAGAATATTTCCTTGAACTTAGGACCAGCTGAGAGAATTTTCTTTACTCTGTAGCCAGGAGGATGGTCTCTATTGCTGGAGATGTTGGATGGTGAAGCCTGAGGAGAGGACTGTAATTCCACAGTAGGAGGTGAAATGAAGGCAGAAGGCAAGGCTTTATATTTTCTACTCTTGGATTTTATAGACCTCTACCTTGGCCATACCAAAAAAGAGGGTAGGGGTAAAGTCCATTTTAAGGGACTTTTTAAAGGTCTCTTTTAAGGCAGGGACAAAGTCTTCCTCCTTACAGTTATTCCTCAATTTGAGATTCAGTAAATCAGGCACAGCCTTTGTGCTATGGACAATTCAATGAAGTTCTTGAAGGACACCCTAGATGTGCACATCCTCAGGAGTGAGGGAATGCAGTAGCTCACTGTCCCATTTCTTAAGGGAAAAAATGAATTCTAGGTTGTTAGAGTCTGCTATTTTTTTTCTTTAGGCCTATGGCAAGTAGATGGTGTGAATTTCAAGTAGGCATGTGGGGTCTGAGCATGTTGGCAATAGGAGGGCGTAGCAGGTAAAATACCTGGGCCATCAGTCTTCTTTTTATTTCTCCTTTCTGCTCTTTTCTGATCTTTACCTCCTCCCCCTACAGCAATTCAGACACATAGTTTTGGCTGGTTGAACTTGGTGGAAGAGAACTTGCCTCCTTACTCTCAGTATTCCTTGGCTCCTAATGATTGCCACAGGTTGGCAATTTTGACACCAATAGCATGTGAATCCCTCGGAGCTGAGGTTCCCTGCCTCTATCATCCTGAAATGCTGCTGACATATCTAAGAGGGGTGAATAGAGCTAGAAGGAATACAAGAGTAGGTTGGTGAGGACTAACTACAAAAGAAAGCCAGCTGCCTAGTTGGTGGGAATAGTAGTGGAGTTCCAGTAAAAGCTTACTGGGGCCACTCATTGGTGGATGTGCCTGGCATTGAGTTATACTTTAGAACACGACCCTATTATATTTACATTAGCAGATGGACATAACTTTGCTGAATTTTCTTGTCATGTCTTTACCTATTCAAAGGTTTTGACTAAGACATCTGGACTTCCAGGCTCCATTTTTCCACCTCTTTCTTCCTCCTTTGTGTTCTTTTTCAAGTTCAAAATTGCTCTTAGATAAGGCTCTCATAACAACATTTACACTGAGAGACTAATAGTTGTTATTATGCCTACCAAGAATATTTTAGCGGGGGACCTATACCATGAATAAAGGAATTTATTGAAATGATGGATTTTCAAGTATCAAAAAGCATTTTTGGGGTGTTGGGGGAAACGCTCAACCTACGTTGTGCTTGTGAAATTGAACTGCACAGGTGGCTATATGTTCTATGTATATGGATGCCTCCTGAGGGTGAGGTCGTATGTCAATATGATACGCTTATTTAAAAAACCCGTTAGAAAAATATCAGCTCTGTAATCCATGCACTGAATTGGGAAACAGGAATGTAAAACAATATCATGATGGAAGGCAAGGAATTTGGAGCATTCTGTTTATAATATGCTTTGACTGATAGTACGGGACTTTGTATTGTTACTTTGTCTGGAAAAGGTCTTCCTGTTTTCATTATTTTAGTTCAGTGGCATGATTAGTGTTGTCTGGAAATGTTAGTCACTTCCTGTCTTTTTCTATGGGGTAAATGTGTTGACATGGGTAAGGGAGAAGGGATAAGGGCATGTGGGGGGAGGCGGCTAACATCCAAGTTAAAAAACGGAAGGCTTTATGATGGGTAATGTTACTGCTCTTGACCATAATCAGTGTGTTTCTCTTTTCTAGGTCTACTGTGTTGTTGTTTTAAAAACGAATTTAAGATGCAATATTTGATCAGCAAACAAAATTCATTCTCAAAACGGAAAGGAATGTTTAGTTTTAGCAGGTTTTCATTGTGGGGACACATCACTCAACTCTGATTGAGGAAGATAACTGTACACTTACCAAAAGGTTAGAAATTCTTCAGATAATTAAAATTTCAGTGTATCCCTGATTTAACTATTTAAAAGGATGGAAGAAGTCCATTTCATTGTATTATTGGCAGCCCCAAATTGGGCTTATGGGTTGCAGAAGAACCCTTCCTAAATTGTGCAAGTACTACCACACTTCTATAGAAGTATCAAGTTCTGCTTGATGAATTAGCTGGGACTTAATAGTTATTACTTTTTAACAAGAATCCTTCCATTAGAAACATTTAAAATTTACCTTCACATTCACACACCTAGAACCTATATGTCTGGGTAATTCGATGTAGGTCTTTAGCTAAGGTTAAGTACAGCTATTATAATTGATTTTGTCAGATTCTTATTTATTTTTTTGTAAGTGAGGAGTAGAATACAATATTCAAGTGATAATAAGGAATTTAAGTTGATGAGCTATCACTTTTATAGAAAAAATTTATTTTCCATTTAAAGCTAAAAAAGCTAGATAGCTATAAAACTATAGAGAATGAGAAATGTAAATATATAGAAAATAGAAAAATAATTGTTAAGTTCAGGAAGACTATGGAAAGGTAGATGTTCTGTTTGACATTCTGATGTTCTGTTTGACAGTTGACATTCTGTTTTAAAATGTAGAAAAATTAAGGAAATAAAGTTAAACTATAAAAGTATAGAGAAACAAGATATAGCAAAGTAATAAAATATCACACTGAAAATAAAATTTGTTTCTTGTTTTTTCTTGCAAAATTAAGGCAACTTGTTAACTTAGATAAGAAGTTTAAATAACAGAGAAGCACAAACAAGTAGCTGGCATCAGTTTCTGGTGGGAAAAGACATGATGTAGATGATCCAACATATTAGTGATCCACATACATTCACAAACAGTACTACACTGTGACAGAAGACAAATTTCAAGTTTCTTAGGTCAATCAATGCACTATCCAAATAAGGCAACAATTGTTTTTTCATTTTATCTTTCACTTAATCACTTTAGTGATTAATCACTAAGTGACTTAATCACTTTAGTTATGGTGACAATAATTCAGGTCAGCATGAATTAAAAAAACAAAAACAAAAAAACCCTTAGCGTGTATTAGTCTATGAGGCGGTCAAAAAAGCTGAAAGCAAGAGGGTGTGTTAACAACGCGAAAGGAAGATAGTCACATGATTAAACAGCAGTGGCAAGCCTTGTTTTTCTCATTACCTGTTAAGGACGGGTCCTCAGTCCCATCACCGGCCATCTGAACGTCAAGCGGAGAATGTTGAACTGGGTTGCCTAAGTTTTCTTCTTGCTCTTTCCGGGATATGGAATTTTTGTGGGGAGATTTGTGGTTTGTGTTTTCATAGGGATTAACTTCTGATCTCTTTCTAGGAAGCGGTGTTGGTGTGGCAGGCTGGTAAACCTGACTGTAGGGAGCTACGGGATGGTAGGATGGTTTCTCAGCTTCCCCTCCACCCTCCTCCTCATCATCAATCACAACCAGCTCAGCATGGATGATCCCATCATACCCTGTCAGAAGCTTCTTTTCTTCTTCATTGTCTTCTGCCTGCTGATACCCCATGAAGATCATCGTCACAGGTTCTGAATCAGTCATATCAGAAGGCAGGGAATGAACAATATTGTATCTAATATCTTCCTCATCCTCCTTACAAGCAGGAGAAGAATCCTGGTGTTTTGACTTCCCAGCTAGTGATTCACTGGGACTCAGTCTTGCCTTTGGAGAGGCCACATATTTGTCCTGCATCGCACTGGATTCTTCCCAAGGAGTCATCAGCCTCTTTTGTAGGCTGTGGGGCATCTCCTCAGCTTGTTGAGTCATTGATCGGGGTTGAGGTATGGGCCGAATGGGGCTGACATGATTGAAGCTGTTGTCCCTCCCCTCTGAAAGCCCATTGTCCAGATTGTGTATGGATTGATTTATATCATTACCTAGTCCATTAGCTTTCATCTTTATCCTTTCTTGAAAGTTTGGTCCAGGAGTTACCTTCTCCCTCTGTGGTGTTGTAGGTCTGCAAAATGGATTGGCATAGACAGGCTCATGATACTCTGTTGGGGATTTAGAGTTTCTCTCGGAGGCTTGTCTCAAAAGTTCCTCCACCTCGACTGGGGCCAGGCCATCCGTGCCATTGTACGCCGCACCATGATTAGAGCTTACTGCATATACTGACTTGCGCCCGTCGTCGTAAACTTTTATTCCTGTACCTTTAAAGTCATCTGAGGGGAGAGGTATTGAAGACAGGACTGTACTTTCTCCAGTTTTCAAGTCTTTTTCAACTTTAATTTCCATGGCATACAAAGCTGTTGAAAGAGAAATTTGATCTTTGATTTAGTTAACATTTTCTCAAGCAGCCTGCTTTCACAGTGTATTTTTATGCTAAGTATACTCTTTGATATTCTTTTCTGTGAGATGTTGTTGTCTGTTCTTAAAACTTTTGATTTCATTCCTTAGTTGTGTAATGGCCAACAGGGTAACGACAGAGGTTTTTATGTAAGGATGCATGGGATGACTGAAAAATGGGATTGAAAAGCTGGTTGGAGAAGAGAAGCTGATGATTCCAAACAGAAAGGATCTTCACTGGGAAACCACAAAATATTCTATTTGTAACTAATAAATCTGACAAGACGGATTATACTCTTACATTATGCAATGGGAGGAATCAGAGCTCTTTGTCAGTTAGGAGGAATATGTCGTGCTGGGCACTGCAGCAGGTAGAAGGCCTAGCACAGTATATTTCATTCAGTTACATCCTTGCTGTGCGGGCCAGCAGCCTGCTGAAATTATAGAGGAGTGTTCGAAAGTTTCCACAGCAGGGAGCTTGTTTAAATGTAGAACTGCTATTGAAGAGGGAGGAGGGAGGCTAGAATCACATGCTTCTCCTTCTGCCTTCTTTTTCTGGTTCTTTCACTCCAATTTTCAAGTAGGGGGAAAAAATAGAGCAATATCAGCTGAACTGAAAACAATTGAACTGGAGAGCGCTGGGTGGTTGAGCTCTGCTTCCTGGCCCAGGCAAATTCTTTATGACTGGAGTTTTAAGAGCTAATAGGAATCTGGGCCAAATAACAATGGAGCTTGCTTCTGTTGTGACCTCCCACGTCCTTTTTTTGGACCCATCTTGGATTCCATACATCCTCCTCAGTAGCCTGGTTGTTCTTTGCCTTCCCTGTCTACCCAACTAAAACTGCAAACGCCCCACCCCCACCCCCATCCCCACTCTCCCTGTCCTCCTCCTCTGCTTTAGTCTTTAGTATTTTCACACCCTCATATGATATATTTTATGTATTTACTTAATTTTTGGTCCATTTTCTCCTTTAGAATGTCAGCTCCAAGAGGGCAGAGATTATTGCTGTTTTATTCACTCTTGGATTCCTACTGCAAGAACTGAGCTTGCCATGTAGTACGGGGTCACTAAATACTTGTTGAATTTTTTTTTTTTAAGATTTTATTTATTTGACAGAGAGAGGTACAGCGAGAGAGGGAACACAAGCAGGGGGAGTGGGAGAAGGAGAAGCAGGCTTCCCGCGGAGCAGGGAGCCCGATGCGGGGCTCGATCCCAGGACCCTGGGACCATGACCTGAGCCGAAGGCAGACGCTTAATGACTGAGCCACCCAGGCACCCTACTTGTTGAATATTTAAATGAATAACTGCTCCCTGCTTATAGAGTGTGGCTTCCTTTTCTAGTCTAAACTTCAAAGATTCCCTCTCTGCCCGCAGGCAAGCCTTCATTTTGTCCGGAGGCTTTGAAGCATAAGTTTTATGAAAATCATTCCCAGATGGGGGTAAATCATGTCTAAACTTCCCCAGGGGATACTTTTATTTTCATAAAGGATCTCAGTAACCCAAAAGAGTGTCTACTAGGTGGAGTACTTGGGGAGAGAGATTTTTGAGCAGGGGAGCTTTGCTTTTAAGAGTTTGTCTCTTTCAAGCCTTTACCTTCTTTGTCTCTACCCAGTTTGCATCAGTACTGTAACCCCCTTATCCTTATCAATGCAAGTGACTCAAATACCTCTTGCAACTTTGTAAAATGGACCACTGATTCACCTGAAGCATCGGATGTCTTAGCAGGTTGTTAATGTCTGACATTGTAAAATCTGAATTTGAGAACCTGCCTTTGGATACAGATTTTTCATATACCTTTTCTGTTTTGTTCATCATCTTCTATTCCTTCATATCTGTCCTTCCTTAATCTGGAAGGCACGTAGGATTTTGGAAGGTCAGGGATATTAGCATAGATGTCTTCGATTGACTCTGTAAAATTAATATTAATTCAAAAATACATTTAGGATAATTTATAACAATGGGAAAATTTTCTGTGGGTTTATTAAAAAATATCATAGTTAGACATAGAATAGACTGCTTGAAAGCATACCTTCTGATGTTTCTTCCTTTTCCACTTTCACAGACTATAAGAAAAAAGAATTCTCTATGATTAATACAGCTTAAAGCATAAATTCTAAATGCGGATATAGTTTAAAGAAGTATATACTATTTGTGGACTCATTCTAGAGGAGCTCATAGTTTTACATGTTAATGCTCACCCTTATTATGTCTTCTGTTGTCCTCTCAACTGATTTTAGTTTCTTTAAAATTGCCTCTTCATTAGTTGAGATTTGCAGCTCAGCCTTTTCAAGATCTTGGATCTCTTTCTCAAGTCTGACAACAGAAAGATATGCTTTTCATTGCTTGAGGTAGTACAAATGCAGAGTTCCCAAATATATTTTCTCCATATATACACTTTTCTTGGAATATTGCTTGTAAATATCTGGATACTTTTTAAGAACATAGCATCACACTAATCACATTTAATACATAGAAGGTACCTAACACCTGACTTTGATTTAACAATCTTCATTCAAGTTAAAACAAAAATTTTTTTTTGACAAAAGGAATTCTTAGGTAAAGTATTTGAGCCTTGCCTCATTTTCTTCATTGCAATTACTAATGTTATTTCCAAATAATTAGAGAAATTTCTTTTATAAAGAGACTTAAGTTTAAAGCTGAACCAAAAAGAATGGTTCATCAGTAGTTATTACATAGCTCACCAATTTTTCTTACCCAAGTCTCCATATAAATTATTGGAGAAAGCAATATAATTATTTTTTTCTAACCAATCAACACTTTATAAGATTATAATGTTTAGACTTAATTTAATAATCAAAACTATCACTTCAAAACCCTGTATATCCTATCATTGAAAATGACACTTCATTTTAATTTCAGTTTCCTAGGAGTTGTGCCTTATTATAGTGAGTAGGGTAGAGAGATGAGAAATGGACAAAACCTAGGATAGTGGCCTCAGCTGCTGCTGTTTATAGAGACTACATTTTCTAGAAAGAAAAAAAAAAAAAGGCACACATGGCCTGCTGAAGTGTAAGGGAACTTATAAAGACAAAGAGACAGACATTTGAAATCGGACTGTCGCAAATATTCTGAGCTGGAATCTTGACCAGAGTGCAGTTGCATTTCAGATTCGAGTTAACATCGGGGTGTGGTGTCATGACTTCTGTCCTGTATAAACACATACAGGCATTGGCACTCATGCAGTTAATAAAGCTGACCCTTGGCTGCCACGAAATTATGCGTGGTGTCTCAGCCAAATACCCTAAACTCTAAAGTCAGTTGCCTCTGGGGATGGCTGATTAGGTAAAGCAACTAGTCTAGGAGGTGACAGCCATGGGTATTTGCATCTGTTATGATAATTGTCAGTTTTTTTGGCTTCCTTTTTTAAGATGATTATGGATCTGACAGCTCAAAAATCTTGTGCTATTGTCACAACAATAATAGCCGAAGATATGGTCTGCTTGACTATTCTCCTACTCATTGCTACAGTTTCAAAGTTCTGACTTTCCTGCTGCCTCTGGCCATTGGTGGTTGGCTATTTGTAGCTAAGGAAGTTTTCTCACATATCATAGAACTCCAGGTAAAATGTAGTACTTTTGTTTTCTTAGAAGTTACTGAGGTGTGACTGTCATCCTATAGATCAATGGAACAGAATAGAGAACCCAGAAATGGACTCTCAACTTTATGGTCAACTAATCTTTGACAAAGCAGGAAAGACTATCCAATGGAAAAAAGACAGTCTCTTCAACAAATGATGTTGGGAAAATTGGACAGCCACATGTAGAAGAATGAAACTGGATCATTTTCTTATACTGTACACAAAGATAAACTCAAAATGGATGAAAGACCTAAATGTGAGACAGCAATCCATCAAAAAACTAGAGAAGAACACAGGCAGCAACCTCTTCGACATCAGCTACAGCAACTTCTTGCTAGACACTTCTCCAAAGACAAGGGAAACAAAAGCAAAAATGAATTATTGGGACTTCATCAAGATAAAAAGCTTTGGCACAACAAAGGAAACAGACAACAAAACCAAAGGACAACCTATAGAATGGGAGAAGATATTTGCAAATGACATATCAAATAAAGGGCTAGTATCCAAAATCTATAAAGAACTTATCAAACTCAACACCCAAAAAACAAATAATCTAGTCAAGAAATGGGCAGAACACATTCACAGACATTTCTCCAAAGAAGACATCCAAATAGCCAACAGACATACGAAAAAATGTTCAACATCGCTTTCCATTGGGGAAATACAAATCAAAACCACAGTGAGATACCACCTCACACCAGTCAGAATGGCTAAAATTAACAAGTCAGGAAACAACAGGTGTTGGCCAGGATGCAGAGAAATGGGAACACTCTTACACTGTTGGTGGGAATGCAAGCTGGTGCAGCCACTCTGGAAAACAGTTTGGAGGTTCCTCAAGAAGTTAAAAATAGAGCTATCCTATGGCCCAGCAATTGCACTACTAGCTATTTACCACAAAGATACAAATGTAGTGATCTGAAGGGGCACCTGTACCCCAATGTTTATAGTAGCAATGTCTACAATAGCCAAACTATGGAAAGAACCCAGATATCCACTGACAGATGAATGGATAAAGAAGATGTGGTATATATATACATATATATACAATTGAATATTACTCAGCCATCATAAAAGATGAAATCTCACCATTTACATTAATGGGGATGGAACTGGAAGGTATTATGCTAAGCAAAATAAGTCAGAGAAAGACAATTATATGGTTTCACTCATATGTGGAATTTAAGAAACAAAGCAGAGGATCATAGGGGAAGGGAGGGGAAAACAAAATAAGACGAAATCGTAGAGGGAGACAAGCCATAAGAAGAGACTCTTAACTATAGGAAACAAACTGAGGGTTGCAAGATGGAAGGGGGGGAGGGGGATAGGATAACTGGGTGAAGGAGGGCACGTGATGTCATGAGCACTGGGTGTTACATGCAACAGATGAATAACTGAACTCTACATTAGAAATTAATGATACACTATATCTATATGTTAACTAATTGAATTTAAATAAGTTAAAAAAAATCTATCTCCATCCATGATAGCACATTTGCCCATCAGTAGAGTTGTGGGGATATATGTTGGTTGGTAGAATGGAAAGGTCTATACTAAACATGATAGATCTGGATTATTCCGTTTCGGCTATTCACTACTTGTGAGAACCAATTCCTTTAACCTTCCCGAATCTCGGTTTTGTAACATGTACAATGAAAACATGGTACCTGCCTTACTATGCAGAAATTTGGTGAAGCTAAGAAGAGGTGATGTATGTGAAAGCACATCAAACGTGGTTGATATCAGATGTATTATTTTGGTATTAAAGGTTTTCTGCCATATGCTGTGTCTCTTTCTCCCTCTACACCCTGTCTCACAGGGTCCTTTACCCAATAGCATGTTTGAGACAGTCTAATGAGGAGCCTTTGAATAGAAAATGAGGGTGTTCAAATCATTGCCGCAAGCAGCTCTTGGACTGCAGGATTCACCTGTGGAATCAGATGGACCTGGGTTTAAATACTGGTTCATCTTCCAACTTCCTGTGTGACCCTAGACAAGTCAGCAGACCTTACTAAGCCTCATTATCTTCGCTCATTCATTCATTCAAAAAGATTTGTTTAGCATCTATTTTGTACCAGGCACAATCCTATCTACTAAGGATATGATAGTAAACAAAACAAATTCCTTGCCCTCATGGAGTTTACATTCTAGTGAGAGGACACAGACAATACACTAACAGAGGGGCTGGCAACCTTTTCTATAAAGGGCCAGATAGTAAATACCTTAGGCTTTGCAGGCTACATACAATTCCTGTTGCATATTCATCTTTTTTTTGGTTTGTTTTCCTTTTTATATCCCTTAAGTAATAAAAAACCATTCCTAGCTTGTGGCTATACAGAAATAGGCCAGGGCTAAATTTTGTCCTGGGCCATAGTTTGCCAACTCCTGCAAATGTACATACATATTTACATACATATGTACATATATATATTTGTTTATTGTGTATATATCTGTTCACACACACACACATTTATTTATGAAGAAAAATATTTCCACGAAAAAGTAGGATAAGGGCTATAACCGGAAGGAAAATGGGATGAAGAGTGCCTGGGCAGGGGACACTGTTTGCACAGTGTGGTCAGGGAGAGGCTAACTAATAAAGTGTCATTTGAGCAGAGACATGAAAGAAGCGAGAGAAGGATACGTGAGGGTTTCAGGGGAAGTGTGCTTCCAAGAGAGGGAAGAGTAACTACAAAACTCAAAGTAAGAGCACAGGGAGTAAGGAGGAGAGTGGTGAGAAATGAAGTCAGAGAGGTGGCAGATCATATGAGGCCTAATGCATGGTGAGGTCTTTGGGGAAGCATGGGGGGGTCTGAGCAGAGGACAAACAGGTTATGACCTGAAATTTAGCCAGTTACATTGGCTGCTGTGTGAAGAATAGACAGGGGTTGGGTGAGGGGAGAAACATGGAGGTCAGTTGTCATACTTCACATGGAGGTGGCTTATTCAAGATGGTTGCTGGTAGAAGGGTGAGAAGTGATAAGATTCTGGAAATATTTTGAAGGAAAAGTTGCCAGGATTTGTTGATACATTACATGTGGGGTGTGAGAGAAAGAGAGATGTCAAGTGTGATTCCAGTGTTTGTGAATAAGTGGAAAGATGTGAACACAAAGACAGAAATCTGGGAGGGAGAAGAAGGGAGATTGGTGGGGGATGTGGTTACTTTGAGACAGTCAATGGTGATGTGGAGAAAACAGCTAGATATAAAAGTCAGGAGCTCAGAGAAGTCTGGATTTTAATATAAATTTGGGAGTTGGTGGGGTGCCTGGGTGGTTCAGTCTGTTAAGTGCTGCCTTCGGCTCGGGTCATGATCCCAGGGTCCTGGGATCAAGTTCCGCATCAGGCTCCCAGCTCAGCAGGAGTCTGCTTCTCCCTCTCCCTCTGCCCCCCTCTTGTGCTCGCTCTCTCAAATAAATAAATAAAATCTTAAAAAAAAAAAATTTGGGAGTTGGTATTTATAACCATAGGCATGGATAAGATTTCCTAGAAAGTCAGGGCTTCCAAGGATGGAATCCTGGAGCAATTAAACATTTAGAAATCTGGGCAATGTTACGACTTCACAGGGTATAATAAAGATTAAAAGAAATAGCAAGCATTCAGCAAATGCTAGTTTCCTCCTGTTTCTGCCCCTTTCTATAGCTGGGGCACAGAGACAGATTCTGGATCTGTTTGGCCAATTACATCTCAGGGACTTAGAAATGCACTGGTATTTGTAGTTGTTTTCCTCTGTAGAGAGGCCCATGGGTAATGTAAGGCCATATGATTCTCATGGATGTCTTCAGACTAATATGGTAAGAGTATGAGGTTGAAAGCCTGCTAACCTCATCAAAGTATCTGCTAATGAATGTTTTTGAAGGTTTTCAAGTCACTGGGTACATGACGCATTAATATGAGTCAGATGACACATCAGGACTGTTTATGAAAACCAAACAGAAACAAACAAACACACTCTTTCTGTTCTTTATTATTTAGTTAGAGCCAACTGTCAGTTAAATAGGATAATACGGAAGTCTCTTGGTGCTAATTACTTAGAGTCACAGACCTCTACGGGAAATGCTTACTGATATAGACCATTTCCTAAAATTCTCACTTCAATGCAAAACGCTATATCCCATTTTTATATGTTGATTTGCTACTTCTGTATATTATTTGTGGACAATATAAATAACCTCAAAAGATAAATGTTAGAGATTTGTCGTTCTAGAAAAGCTTTCTGCCAGCTCAGAATGCCAGTGGAAGTGATGGGAAACCCAGAAAAGAGTAACAGAGCAGGGACCTGGCTTCTGCCCTCCTCCCTCTCACAGGGTTGGAACTCAGAGGTGAAGGCACTATGGTAGTTCAGCAATGGAAGAAGAGGAGGTCTAATGAGCTCCACACTAGGTAATGCGCCAAGTTTTTGAGGATTGTCTGTTCTTAAGGAACATAAAACAAAAATTGCAGGGCGCCTGGGTGGCTCAGTCGGTTAAGCGGCTGCCTTCGGCTCAGGTCATGATCCCAGGGTCCTGGGATCGAACCCCACATCGGGCTCCCTGCTCGGCTGGAAGTCTGCTTCTCCCTCTGCCTGCCACGCCCCCTGTTCGTGCTCTCTCTCTCTCTGACAAATAAATAAGTAAAATCTTAAAAAAAAAAAACAAAACCCCCAAAATTGCAACTGGAGTGTAGGCACTATTTTTGTATATATAGCACAGTGGGTCTCAACTGACAGCGATTTCCCCCTGAGGACATCTGGCAAAGCTGGAGACATGTTGGTTGTCACAACTTGAAGACTTGCTACTGGCATCTAGTCGGCGGACGCGAGGGATGCTGCTAAGCATCCTAGGAGGCACGGAACTGTCCCCCACGACAGACTTCTTTGGTCCAAAATGTCAATGGTGCTGAGGTTGAGAGAGCCTAAAACAGTGCTTGGTATGATAGGTGGTTGATACATGCTTCATAAGGGATTTTTAAAATATCCATCTCTCTGATATTTTTATTTTTTCCTCATTATTTCTCTTTTCCATGTAGCTATCATATGGAATTCAAACTATTATTTGTTGACTAGAATTTGATCAGCCTTATTTTTATTTAAAATTACCGTTTGGGTTAACTTCCTTCTCAAATTTCTCTGTATCTCTATCTATCTATGCATTTATTGATTTTTTTTCTGGCTCAGTGACCATTCATAGTGAAGTGGTTACTCAATCCCGATTCAGGGTTGTAAGCTCAAAAAAATTCAAGGCTTACATTAGGGATTCATATCTAATCCTTTTCCAAAAGTTTTGGGTAGAGAGAAAAATTTAGCAAGTATAAATGAAGTACTGGGGAAATATATGTGTGTGTGTATATATATATATATATGCATGTGTGTACATATATTTGTACACTCATCCATATTACACATACATAAACTACTTATGTGTGTATATATAAAATTTTAGTTTTATATATATAAAAATGTTATTTTATATATATGTAAAACTCTTTTTTTACATGGAAAGCTTTTGGGGAGGTCACTAGGGGATAACTTTCTAACCTTCACCTGCTTATCTCTCAGCAGATGGGTTAGAATTTCACTAAGTGCTGCCATGCCCATCTTTAGAAGGTATTACCTTTCTGAATGGGAACTGAACTCCTAGAAATGCTGATTCAGTTTGACGAGAAACAGGTGGAGGAGAAAGAGAAATATCCTTCTTGGTGCCTCCTGGACTGTTAGGCGGGGCCTGATGGATGAGTTAGCACCTCTCACGATTTCTGAGAGATGGTGGGCAGGCATCATGTGCCAATTTAGATAAGCAGAGTACATGAAAAAGGATTTGTAATGCTATCCATTATTGGAATCTTTCTTCTCCTTGCCTATTTGCTGGGGAAAAATAGGGTTATTTCAAGAGCTCCCTAGGTGAAAGCAGGTAGCTTTCATTTCATGCACTGTTCTAGTAATAACCTCCCTTAATCGTCACGAGATAATGTCCCCAATCCAATTTCAACATGCAGTTTTTTGTCTTAGAAAAAGGACAGCACATAAATGCTGGATGCACCCAGAAGGGGTTATTTCAGAAGGCAATTTTTTCTGCTGCTAAGTGTTCATTTATCTCTTTCAGTTTTTGGTGGACTTAACAAGGACTAACAACCTAATGAAGTTTGCCATTGGGGCCAAAAAAGGCTGGAACTCAGGAGAGTTACATCCTACCTTCCATCATTTTATTTGCTAGCAATTATAACAACCTTTAAAATGTATTGAGTATCTACACTGTACCAGGCATTGACCTAATTAGTCCTCCCAACAACCCCCTTGAGTACCACTATTAGTTCTATTTGACAGATGAGCAAGCAGGGGGCTTAGACAGGCAACGGGTCTGGAGGCTTACAGGTAGCTTGTGGCAGGACAGAATTTGAAATCAAATCTCTGCCAACAGAGCCTGAGCTTTTAATCACTTTCTAATTAACCACTATGGGAACAAAACTTTAAAAAGTGGATTCTTATGAACTTAGACACAACATTCATTTTGCAGAGCAGTGTAAAAGGATTTCTTACTTCCTATCATAATAGAGAGAGAGAGAGAAGACTGACATCCTAGCTGGGGTCCACTCACATGTAAAAGTGCTGACTCATTACATATAAAGATAATATTTCTGTCCTGGCCTTCATTAGAGTTACTGTGTTATACTAGGAGTTTTTCTGCTTAGTGGACAGTCTGACCAGGATTAAAGTTAAACTCTTTCTTCTTTCTTTCTTTCTTTCTTTCTTTCTTTCTTTCTTTCTTTCTTTCTTTCTTTCTTTCTTTCTTTCTTTCCTTTCTTTCTTTCCTTTCTTTCTCTCCTTTTCTTTGCTGCTTGAGTTTGGATTTTGGTAGAAGTTCTTAGAACAGTCTCTTTCAGAGTCTGGGGTTTCTCTGAGCTATAGCCACTTTATAGAGAGCCTTTCTTTGTTCGGGCACAAAACTGTTCTTCAAAGTAAAAGAAGTTTTAGGTCTTAAATAAAAGCTGGCTGATGTAATTTGATTATAAAACTGTAGTTTGGAGGTCATCACTGATGCCATGTTTGAAATTAAGTTTATGTCTGGCTTTAGATGTATACTTTGAAAGGACTGATGACCTGTTTGCCTCTTGGGAGCCCATGCTCTCTTATTAAAAGCCAGGACTTCACCCACAGAGGGCCCAACGATCACTGCTCTGGGATGGCCCGAATCAGCAGGACTTGATCCCGGCTGTGCCACCTCTGATTTACCTCTGAAACCAGTTGGTGGAAGTGCTAGGGCCATCTCACCAGCCCACCCCAAGCAAGACAAGGAAGGATCTGGTTTCTTTGCGGACTCACAGGCTCTCAGAATGTGTTTGCTTCCAGCAGGTGTTGAATTCGGCCCCGAGTGGGGAGCAGTTGTAATCTTTGACTCTTCTCTTGGGCAGCAGATTCTCTTTCCTTTCTTTCCCACTGAATCTTGGGAGAACAGGAGGTGGCTGGTGGCTTACCTACATTTTGTGATTTTTTTGTGGGCAGGGCTACTTTTTTTGTTTTCAGTTCTACCCATGGAAACAAGAAAGTGAGCCCAAAGTTAACCAAAGCTAACACACTTGGCTTACTTACTTAGCCCAACCAAGCTTCGGTTTTCTCATTTGGCGAATAAGAATAGTATTCACAAAAGGTAGTCTTGAGGACGTAAATGAAGTCATGTTTGTAAGCCTCTAGCACGGGGTGTGACATGGAGGAATTAGTTGATAATGTAGTAGTTAGTCCTTTCTCTTCCTACTCTGCTAGGGAGGGGAGGACTATCTATGACAACTCCAATAAAAAAGAAAACCTACCACGTCCATTTGGGGATTTGATCTTCAACTTTAATATCAATGATTTTGGAGCAAGTGTGGGTGTTAATATAGCTTCAGGGACACACCTGTCTTTAAAACTACAGTTCTAGACGGAAAACCAGAATAGCACTCCAGCATTATTAGAATTTTCGTAATATTTATGGGGATGGTGTCTATTTAACAAATGTTATCTATTTTATAAATGAGATAATATGCTAGTCTGTTTTGACAACCTGCTAATCTCCCCCTCACCCCAATCCATTTCTCCTGTTCTTTTTAGTAATAGAACTCCTTGAGTTTTATATCTCTTCCCAGCTACCCTGCCATTTCCCAGTCTCTTTTGCGTTTAAATGGTGCCATGTGACTAAATTCTGGATAATAGGATATTAGCAGAAGTGACCTCTGCAATTTTCAGGTCATATCTTTAAAATAGGACTGTTTGCCCTCCATTTATACTCCCTTTCCTACACTGGAATGAGGACGTGGTAATGGCAAGCTGTCTTTGGCCATCCAACCATGGCCAAAGCAAAGCAACGGGACAGAAAGAAACAGGGTCTCTCTATCATT
This sequence comes from Phoca vitulina, assembly GCF_004348235.1. Taxonomy (NCBI): domain Eukaryota; kingdom Metazoa; phylum Chordata; class Mammalia; order Carnivora; family Phocidae; genus Phoca; species Phoca vitulina. The sequence continues at coordinate 18,784,226 of NW_022589705.1, forward strand.
GATCATCTCATGGGACGTTGCTTCTCCTCTTCCCTTGAATGTCTGCCAGCGAGGATTGTTATGGGTGTGAGAGAAATCTTTTTGGATTTTTTTGGAAAAATTACGGAATTTTTTATTATGGAATCTTTTAAAGCATCAAAACCAGTATGCTAACTATTGCATCGCCTTATGGGGATGAATCTTTGAGTCAACTATTGTCTGAGATTTTTCCATATTTTTTCTTTGATTTGCAAAATTACTCATTAGTATCTTGCATTTCCAGTAGTTAACCAGTAAAAATAGAAAAAGAAATCAGCTTTGTGCCTAGTGGTTAAGGAATTTACATGTTTCTAGATCATTTATCAAATCTGACATGGCTTATATTTACTATAGCTAGTTATTATTGAATGGCTAAGGTTTACAATGAAAAAGGAAAGACCTTTTTATTTATTTTTTAACCATAGTTTGGTTAAACGAATAGCTTTGGAATCACAACAGATACTATTGAGTATATGTAGTTGATGACTTTAACCAGGTAATCTTGACTGCAGTGTGTTGGTCATATGTAATGGGCAAGTAAGTGATCACTAATGGATCAGAGGTTAAAGATATTTTGTCTTTATAGACAGTTTACTTCATGGTATTATCAAACTATATTTTCTCATAAAATTGAGAACATGCAGTCTAGTAGAAGGTGGGCTTTTTTGTGTTCTTTTTAAAAAACTAGGGGTCTGATAAATTTCATCGAACATTTGACACATGGTTTAAAAGCACTTACTGCATGTCAGGCACATTTTATTCACCAGGCTGAAATAAAAGTATATCAAAAACGATGAAGAATACTTGTATGCACAGGCATAGGACAAGAATTGCCCAATAAACAGCCTTTGCCAAAGGGCATGTGTATAATAAGGAAGATCTAACCCACCAGTGCAAACAATCACATGCTATGGGTAAGCATGCCAGAGAATTAAAGGGCATTTGGCATACAACAAACACTCAGTTTGCCCTGAGCCAGATCTTTTGCCTCTAATCCAGAGCATTTAAGAACAGGAGGAGCAGTACAACACAGAAGCTTCAAGAAAACAAGAGGCAGAGAGCTAGCCCAGAAGTGACATTGAAACAAGTGTCAGTCTGCTCTGATAACTGGGAGCAGAGCAGATGTTTAGAAAAGCTGAATAATTTATAGTTACATGTGAGCAGCTTTTGCATGGGTGAATCTCATCTCCTAATATAATTCGGTAAATATTAATAATTATCTCATGGGCAGATGATACTGATTTGAAACTGCCATGTAGGCAGGTAAAGTTAGAAGATAATAATTTAGTAGAAAAGCACACCCTCTTAATCAGAATCATATTTTGTAAATTAAGGGTTTCATTTGCCATGAAAAATAAGAAACCAAACTGGTTTTCAGAGAATCAGCCACTTTCACGCGCAGATTACAAGCATAACTTTCAAATGAATGCAAATTAATGCACGCTCTGGAGGTTGGTGAGGTATGGCAGATTGGTTAGTTATGGGCTTTTTGAATGTTCTGGTAGGACAGAAACCGGGTGTGTGGCTTTTAATTAGAGCCTGTAGAGAGCCTTGTCGTACATGCCAAACACTTAATAAGAACTAAATAATTTTAAAATAATAATTCAAATTGACCTCTATATAGGTGTAATGAGTTTCCCAAGTGACCTCAAATACTGCTATCGCCGGGACATGGCAAGTTAGCTGCAAATGTGCTTATCCATGATTTGGGGAAGCTTTTTTTTTTTTTTTAAAGATTTTATTTATTTATTTGACAAAGAGAGACATAGCGAGAGAGGGAACACAAGCAGGGGGAGTGGGAGAGGGAGAAGCAGGCTTCCCGCAGAGCAGGGAGCCCGATGCAGGGCTCGATCCCAGGACCCTGGGATCGTGACCTGAGCCAAAGGCAGTTGCTTAAAGACTGAGCCACCCAGGCGCCCCGAGGAAGACTGTTTCTTAAAAAAAAAAAAAAAAAAAAAGTTGTAGGGGAAAAATATTTTTAGTGAATAAACTACTTGTAACCATATTATGAAATGGCAAAGCATATGTAATGATGTAGACAGCCATTGACTCTCTACTCAGAAATAATGACTGGCTTTGTGCCTTGAAACCCTGAGCATTTGCCTCTCACGGTATTATAGAGCAGCCACTGTGTTTTCAACTCTCTTTCCACTTCATTTTTGCTTTGCTTCTTGTATTAATTGTTCATATTTGATACCAAGAACAGGACTCTATTATTTGAAGGCCAATAAATATAAATTCCAACCTTAATATAACATAGACTAACCAACAAGGATCAGTTAGCCCGGGGTGGTCTAAATGGACTAAGTGACTCTTGCCTTGTGGCAGACAAAAGAGGCTTTCCAAGGGGTGTGGTCTGGAAGCTTTCTGAGCTCATAAATACAGCCAAGGGGTTGGGGCTGGGGTGGGGGACAATCTTGGGCAATGGGGAAGCCTAGGCTCTTTGGTAGCACATTATACAAAAGAGTCTCTGCCTTTGAACATTCTTTATGACAATGACCTGGAGGATGGGTCCCTGAAACTAACTCCCCTCCCACTTTCTGCTTTGTTCATTTACTCCTTTCTTCCTTCTTTACCCATGTCAACACGGCCAAAGATTTATGACATTCATGCTAATGGTTTTAAATTTGTGTTTCGAGTTACTGAACGTTGTTTTGAATGAAATAATTAGTGTAAAGTCACTTTTGAAAAGTTAAAAGATCTAAAGAGAGGTAAACATAAATATTTGCTTTTGAAGCACTTATGATTCTCAATCTCTTCTAGAAGATGAAGATGGGTTCGATGTGGGGGGTTCTCTATAAATGTTTATTGACCCGAATCAAGAACAAGCAGAGTGAGTCATGGTGGAATGGGTCTGGAGTCAGAAAGATCTATGTGTGACTCATGGCTTGACTGTTACTGGGTTTACACCTTTCTGTGGTTTAGTGTCCTTATTTGTGAAATAACGCCAATTAGACTTCCCCCAGAGAACTGTCATTCTCAGAGTAATGCTTAGTACATAATATGTGCTCCATAAAGTGTAGCTGTTATTATTGAATTGCACTGGAGTGGTGTTATTCTAACCTACCTTTTGGCCTACCATGGTGGGGGGGGTGTTTATTCTGTGTAAATTTAACCCTTATTTCTACTAACCTATGGATGAGATTGGCAGGCGTGAACAACAGAGAAGGCTGGGAGGTGGGGGATAAGGAAATAAAAAACCATATGTAAGAGGGGAAAGGTGAGAAAGTGAAGTGATGGTGGGCCATCAACAGTGGCCTCAAAAACCAGGGGTACCACTGTCATATAACTTTGCCCTTAACTCAAGATAGTTGGGTACTTATTCTTTTTTATTTTTTAAAGAATTTCAAGGCTTTCCTTTTTAGTTCCTTAATGTTCAAGTCATTGTGTAGTCTTTAGCTGGTCCCTTTAATAGGTGGTATTTTCAAATCTGGCCATCCATTCAGCCAACCATCCATTCAACCAACCATCCATCCATCCATCCATTGATCATCCATATTTTTCCATTCATTCATTTATTAAGCTATGTAGTCACAGTTATTCCTACTATGTGCTAGGCATTGTACTAGGCTTTCTCTAGTGGGGGTTGGGGATAGATTTCTTCCTTTTTTTTTTTTTGCTGGAAATTTGATTTATTTTGCTCTTTTTGTGAAGTTAAAAAAAAAATCTCCTGAATTAAGAATAATTAGAATATCTGGGAAATTAAAAACAACAACAGATGAACTCTTGCAAATCTGATAAACCAATTAGTCAAATATGGAGAGTGAAAAACATGCTTGGAATGATTTTGACTCATGTAATTGCTTCAGAATAATTTCTTAAGTGTTTCTAGGCAACAGCAAATTTAAGAAGAAGAAACAAATGGTGGGTTCTCTCTCTCTCTCTCTTTTTTTTTTTTTTCCTTTTTTCCCTTTCTCTTCTCTCTCGCATTATCACGGAAGAGGAGGTTGCATCTCTCTCTCCCGTGATGTGATGTTAGCTATGGCTGGCTGGGTCAGAGCAGGAAGGCAGAAACATTTAGAATGTGATTATTGTTTATGCAGCCTTCCTTGCTGTGTTGGATGAGGCATTAGTTTCATTAAGGTACACTGGTACACAGGTAGATCCGAGCATCAGGTAGGGGTTAAATTTGGATAGAAATCATAATGAGCTGAACTTTGATAAATCCATAACCAGGAAAAAATATCATTTAACCTTTATACTTCTACATTAATCCTCTGGGTTCCTTTTTGAAATTGAATCTTATCTGCTCTTTTTTGAGTTAACTGAGTAGATTATTGCTTCATATGATATTGAGCAGAATGTATTTCCTAATAACTGCATCTCCATTTGTGGAGGAATTTCCACAATTTCCAGCTTCCAGGTGATGGAAGCTGCAGTAGTGGCCCGTTCCTCAGATTTTCTCATGGCATACAATCACACAGAAATCCACTCCTTCATGCAGCTTCCTGTTAGTACCATATGGGCAGGCAATTTCTTACCATTTGGAGACAAATGAAAGCTCGTTAGAGGAAGGCAGAGGGTCAGAAGGGTACTTTGGAATATGAAAAAAAAAATCCTTACTAGAGAACATTTAATCATAAGTAGATAATCCTTCTCAAAGGGAAGGCAGTGCGTTTGCCTCATTCTCCTTGGCAGTTAACCTTTTGCATTTTTATGCTTATGACATTTCTGGCAGGCGCTCTGTGTGCTCCAATTAAAGTCAGAGGTCTTTGGACACAGTTCAAAAAGTAGCAAGTGTCTGGAGGGCAGCTCGATGCAAGGCATTTTGGCAGAGGGAGTCACGGAGAACAGCTGGGCAGCCGCATAGGAAAAAGGAATCTGGAATGTGAACGACATAGCTCCTTTGGATACTTCTGAGGGTGTTTGGGGTAGGGGTGGGGGGCTCATTTTGGGTGTAGGCTATTGGATGGAGGGAAGCAAGAGATGTGACAGAAGAGGATTTCTAAGCCAGCCTATGAATGTGTGCACGTGCTGTCGGCACCGAGAAGTCAGTGCTGGATTTGCACCTGTGCCTAGAATTAGGAAGTAACTGGTTCACTGGTCACAGGAAGAACAGGGATCATTTGGGAGGCAAATTGAAACTCCACTTAAGCAAAGGCATTAATCAGGGCACCAGGCAAAATACTCACTAATGTTGTTCCAAAGCTAAGAATGTGTTTCTGAGACAAAAACCATGGAAACCTACTTATTTTCTGAAATGTTGCTTCTCTGAAAGAAAAGATGAGAGGAGGAATAAGCAGACACGCTTTACTTAAAGGTTAGGTGTGAGTCAGGGGACCTCTGAGTGTGTTCAGTATGGCAGAGAGTCATCTGAATGTCTCTATACAATGATGCATGCAAGAGAGTGAAATCATAGCATGGATTAGAAATAAAAAGGTGCTGTAAAAGGGTAGCACTTACAGGATTTAACTTCTGTAAAAGTTGTCTGCAGGATCTGAGGCATAATTTATTTTTGTAATTAAGACTCTTAATTAGGTTTTAAATCCTGAGTCTTAATTTTTTAGTTATATGAGCCAGGACAAGTTAGCATCTACAAATGTCATCTTTCTCACCTATTAAATGTTATCTACCTCATAAGGTGGTTGTGAGAATTTAATGAAGTAATCTATATGAAGTGCTTAACACAATGCCTGGTCTATAAGAGATACTCTGTAAAACTTAACTGCTGTTGTTAACATTTCAGTCTTTAAGCCATAAAGAAAACCCATCAATTATGTCTGAATGGAAGGAATCCTCGTTGGGTGATAATCTCAGTTTACTCAAAAAAAAAAAAAAAAAAGAAAGATTCTTTGTACTGACGTAAAGAAATGAGAGATCTTGGCCAAAAGATAAACATCCCCATCTTTCTCTTAATTATTTTTGACTCTTAATAAGGAATAGAATCTAATATTTTTTGAACACCTACCATGTGTCAGGCACTCCGAAAGCTGCCTCACTCATAAAGTCTTGTGAAGTCGCTCTAATTGTCCCACTATTACTGACAAGGAAACTGAGGCCCAAAGAGATGAAAGAACATTTCCAAGCTTCTATATACTACGGTCGGCAGAACAGGGATGTGAAGGCCAAAGGCCATGCTCTTTCAGTTCATCTCACAAGACTGTGGGAGTAGTAGTGGGAATGAAAACTCCAGGGGCAGCCTGGCCCTGCTACAGACTCTGAGGTAATAGCAACGTTTCTATTTTGATGTTCCCATTAAAATCTTATCCTCTAACTGAGAGGCCTGGCAGATGGCAAATGTCGCCCTTGAGCAGTCACCTAAATCAAGTGATAAACCGCATTCAGGCTTTGGGATGCCTTCGCTGCCTGGGGAAGGAGCTCGGCTCTGCCCGGTTCAACTCCGTCCGTTGACTGGGTTGTTTCTTGGAGCTAACAGGAAAATGTACTTTACTTAGCTGGTAAGAAAAGCTCCTGAGGCTCTGCGGGCAGTTGTTTTGGAGAAAGATTGACTTTAAGAACACCCACTTGATTGTTTAGCAGCTTTAGAAACCTCTGAGAAGAAAATGTTCAGTTTTCAGGTAAAGCTGCTTTGGCAGCTTGATTTCTCTAATGCGGGGCAGCAGCGGAGGCTGTAGGCTGAGGAACGCAGACAAGGCACACATATTTTGTGTCTCCCTATGTTGCTTCAGAACATTCTGTTCCCTGCCCATTTTTAACGAGATAAACATGCCTTCATGGGTCACAGCGATGCAAATTCTTTACTAACTCTTTGCAAATACGGCTTTTTGGTTTTTAAACAAAGCGATTTGCTATGAGGTGTTAGGGGTTTTACCATTTCCAGAACATTTACACCCACAGCACTCCTTTAGTTTTACAGCGGGAGAGCACCGAACCTGACTTGTTCTGAGGCCCAAGTTTACCCTTTAATGACTCTGTGACCTTCATTCAGCCCCTGATCTCTCTGAGCCCTGTTTCGTCATCTCTGCCATGGAGGTGTCAGTGTTTTCTTTCTAGGATTGCTGCGAGAATTAAATGGCGTGATGTAGGTTCAAGGGCTTTGCAAATTGCACAAGGTCATTTAAAAATGAACCATTCCTGCTATTATTATTTGTATTTGGGAGTTAACATCATCTGGTGATAATAAAGGAGCCCTGATGGTTAATGACATCCTGAAGATCTAAAACAAAGTTGTTAGCGAAGTCACAGGAATGAAAAGCCCGCGTAGGGAATCCAGTCAATCATATTGTAATAACACTGTATGGTGACCGATGGTGACTGCACTTATCCTAGTGAGCATTGTGTAACGTATAGGGTTCTTGAATCACGATGCTGTACACTTGAAACTAATATAATAATATACGTCAACCATATTTCAATTAAAAAAAATTAAAAAAGTAAAGCCATAATAAGATGCCAGAAATTGGGTAATGTATAGACACGGAAGTGGTAATTTCACAGATGTTAGAGTGACACCGAAGAAGATCCGGAGTGTGGTAGGAGCTATTTGGACAAAGGAGAACCAAGGGACAGAACATACGTTAAAGACTTCCTATAAGAGATAACAGCTCTTCAGCCCATAGTGTGTGGTCTGGAATGCTGTGTGCTGTCACTTTATAGGCAGCATCGGGTAGTCAAATGAGTTAGTTTCTGATTCACCACTTCCTACTTGTGTGAATTCTTCAACCTCTGTGCAAAGAGTGATGATGATGACACTGTGTCACGGGGTCATGAAGATTAAATGGGATGATATATATAAAGTACCTGGAGGGTAATATGGCTGGTAAATATGGTTTCTCTACTTCTTCCGGCTCCTCCTCCTTTTTTTTTTGGTCAGATAGGAACTCTAGGCAAGCCACCGTCAATACCACTAGAAGCTAATGTGCTTCTCAGAGCATTCAGGCCAGGTCCGAAAGCAATCAGTAGAACCCTCGTAAATTCTCTGGGATTGCTTCCAGTGTCGCCCAAAGTTGTTAATGGAGTTTGAGTTTATGTAGCCACTTCAGTGATCATCAAGTGCAGAGAAAGTTGTAGGTGTTCAGTAAGGGCAAAGACTCTTAACCAGGGGGCTCTCAAGGGAAGCATGGAGGTGTCTGCAGAGCGCAGGGTATGCAGGGGTTAAATTCAGAACTCCTTCGGAGATAAGAGTTCTGTGTTGACGATGAGAAAGTAATCATCAGCTAAGCCAGACTTTGGTAAGAAGCTCTTGCTAAGGGATGCCTTATAAAGGATCAAGTTTTCCAAACTGTAGACTTGATTTAATCATTGAGTTATTTTTAAGTATTTGTTATCTACCATTCAGAGGCACTTCACATCTTTGAGCAAGCAACTGAGGGGTTCGTAAATGTAAACATTTCAATGATTACAATATAACTTTTTAAGAATTGTTAATTTAAAAAAATGCCAATAAGAAGGAGTAGTCAATGATTTTAGCTCTTAAATATACAAGTGTATGAAATTAGGCAAATAAAATGAGAATCAGTTTAAAAAGGAAGCTTTTCTTCATGTTGTCAATTTGACGCCTAATGCAATCTGTCCAGAGTGTGGTGAGGATGGACAGAATGTAGTCGTACAGCTACGGGATATTTTCACCTTCCAGGTGTTTCCTATAGTTCTCACTATAGGAAATTCGCAGTGAGATTTTGAAAGCTACCTATGTTTCAAAGATCCATAGGCTTTAAATTACTGTCATTATTATACCACAAGAAATCCCATCTTTTTTCCACACATAGGTTAGAAAATGATTCTGACATTTCCCACATCTTTCTTCCACGCTATCTATATTTTGTGATGACACTAATAACCCCATCTTCTATTCCAGCTTTTCAATTTTTTTTTTTCATGTCTATCGCCTCATTTTAAGCCAAGGCAATTTTAAAACTTCCCTTGTTATGTCACAAGTTGCTGACTCGGGACTGACTGTGTGTGATGGGCAGGGGAGGACATCGAGAAGTGAGGTCAACGCCTGCGACCAAATAATTAGGGAAGTAGAAGAGAGAATGCTAGTGAAGTATTCCTACAGTGTCTTCTCTTCCGAAATATGGTTGTGACTGAGGAGAGCCTGGGAGAGGGGTGACGGAGAGACAGTGTAAACACACCCATAGAGTTGTCCCCTGTCCTACGGTGAGAGTGCAGGTTGGGGCTGTGAAGAAGGACTGGGTTTTGATCACCTGTTATGTGCCAGCGGCTTAGCTACAATATACAAGATACATATATTGTTTATTTGCCCAACAACTGTAAGAGATAGATATTGTTACTACTGTTTTATAGATGAGGAAATAGGCTTGGAGAACTTTGGGTAAGTCACTAATATGTATTTAAAAAATAAATCTTGTGTTACTATGGGTAGGGGATATTTATAGTGAAATTTCTATTGCTTTCTGGTATTGCCTTGCTTTTTATTAAAACCTAAACATAAGAATGGCTCTTATACATGCAACATGGGGCAAAGTCAAAATAAAAGAAGTTTGTGGAGTATCTCCGTGAGGGCCGTACCTGGGGATACTTTGTTCTAGAACCTGGATCTGGTGCTGGTCTTGTTGATTTTGCTTCTTCATCTCTTCCTGTTCTTTTCCGCTGCTGACTCCCTCTAGAAGCCATTTCTCCCTTAAGGCCTTTTTCTGATATCAGGAAACATAAAGATGTTCTTAAATCAGTCAATAATTTCCAAAATCTCTGGCTGCTTTGAACTCCTAAATTTTAATAGTGGACAGAGTAAAGAGAAATTATTTTTTCTCACTGCCTTGCCTGAATAAATCTGGTATCTTCCTTCATTGCACCCTTTGTGACCCCCTTCCAAAGCCAGTTTGATGTGTCTAAATCCTATTTGTCCTTTAAGTTCTAGTTCAGGTCCCTCCTTCTCTGTGAAAATCTCCATCCTGCCCCCAAACCCTCCACAGCCCCATCCTCGCCCTCAGAGAACTCTCTTCCTTCAGAATCCCGCAGCACTCTCTGTGTATGTCTAGCACTCGTATGGGGACCTTATCTGTGATACCTCACTACTGTTTGCTTGGTTAATGGTTGTACATCTTGTGTCTTTGGAGTAAAAGCCTCCTTGAAGCCATTTTTTAAATTCATCTCAATGACATTGTACAGCGAACACTCCAAAAAAAATTTTGGAGGGATTATTTGAAATGGTGGCCAAAACAGGAAGAGTTTGAGTTTCTCCTTTTCTTCCTGGAGAAAACTGTTCTCTCTATATATCTAATCTACCTGTGCAAACTATTTGTTCAAAAATTATTTTGGGGGATTCGCTGTGTCTAAAATGATGAGGAGAGAAGAATGGGAGCTTTGTATTTTCTTTTTTTTTTTTTTTTAAAGATTTTATTTATTTATTTGACAGAGAGAGAGAGAGAGAGAACAAGTAGGCAGAGAGGCAGGCAGAGGGAGAGGGAGAAGCAGGCTTCCTGCGGAGCAGGGAGCCCGATGCGGGGCTCAATCCCAGGACCCCAGGATCATGACCTGAGCCGAAGGCAGCGGCTTAACCAACTGAGCCACCCAGGCGCCCCAGGAGCTTTGTATTTTCTGAGACTTCTTTCTCTGACGCCACAATTAAAATGAGAGCAAGTTAATAGAACTTCTGTCTTTTTTAAAAGGATGCTAGGATCAATCCTACTGGAATATAAATACCTTTGAATTTTAAACAAAATTTAAATAAGGTTGATTGTGCTAGGTAATTACCAAATGATGGTTATATTAAGTAAGGCAATGGTTTTCAAACCAGTAAGAAACATTACACTGATTATGAATATATATTAAATGGAATTGTACTTTGTAGGACCGATATAAACTGGGCTGCTCTAGCTGACGCAGTGAGGGTGTCTGGAAACCCATGGATGCACAGAACACAGTTTGAAAACCACTAGATCGAGTAATAACCTTGTCCCAGATCATCATATTTGTGTTGGCCTTTCCAGAGTTTCAAGCAATTGCATGTGGACAACAAACCCCATAAGAGAAGTTTGTAGCCAGAGATTCTTTCCCTCAGTGTTATCTTAACCCTTAATTATAGCTCTTTGGCTGTTTGTAAAAATGTTCTCCCACAGACACAGTTAAATGTTATTAATAAAGGTCAAGATTTATCTTTTGAGATCAAAGATGCCAAGAAAATCTTGGTATACTATCATTTTAAGAATTTACCTTAATTTAAATTTATTTTTATTTGATGGAATGTGATGATAGCTAATGCATAGTAAAGAAGACAGGACACCTGTAAGTAAATTATAGTCCTTACAAACCACCTACGAGGACAGTTTCAGTCATTTACATCCATATCACTATCAGAAGCATTTAGATGGGGTAGTCTTATGTTGTTGAGTTACAGAGAGCAGAGAATAATTCTTGTGATGTGATTATGTGAACTTGAGGCTATCGTCTTGGTTCTTAGTCTGGTTAGGAATAAGAATAATTTTAATTTTAGCCTCATAAAACTTTTTTCGTAACTCACAAATTGTCATTTACCCCTGGCAAAGAACTCTTTGCCAGAGGTAAAATGAAAAAATGAATTTGTGAATTAACTCTTTGCCTCTGAATATAAAATACATAATTTGGATGTGCAATTAAAATGATACGGTACAATCACATATTGTAACAACTTAAACATAGTCATTTTGTTTTTTTTGTTTTGTTTTTTTAAATGTGGAATAACACCTTATTTATTTATTTATTTTTTTAAGAATTTTTTTTTTAATTTATTCATTGAGACAGAGAGATACGGAGAGAGAGAGAGAGAGCAGGAGCAGTGGGGAGGGGAAGAGGAAGAGGGAGAAACAGACTCCCTGCTGAGCAGGGAGCCCAACATGGGGCTCAATCGCAGGACCCTGGGATCATGACCTGAGCCAAAGGCAGACGCTTAACCATCTGAGCCACCCAGACGCCCCAGTCATTTTGTCTTTATGTCTCAGTTTAAACTTGTGATTTCGTCTATGAGGTTGATGAAAAATCTATTTCACAACAACGACATTCAGAATCAAAAGCGATATTAACTAAATGAAAATATAAGGAACATACCGGTAATAGATCTTTGGGCAGTTTTTTTAGGGAAAGGTTTTCCTGAAGCACTTTGCATTCTATATAGCAATTACAGTATACTTTAGGAATAAATTAGTTTTTCATACCATGAATCAAATGGACTTCCAGAAAAGAAAAGTCTTCTAAGCTGAGTGTAGTTTGTGTTTCTTGGTGGCAGACTGCGATCATGTTACTAGGTGAGGAGACCCAGAGTGTACAAATCTCAGAAATGTTTGAAAGTTAGAATGCTCCTCATATCCCTGGAAACTCCCTTTCTAGCATGTCATTGGTATGATTGCCAGGTTCCAGAGCCAACGAATATCAGAGTGACTACTGTTATTTTGCAAGGTATGTAGTAATGATACAGAGGAGCGCTTTGTAAATGTTTGTGTTTGTGTTGTTTAGAGTGTGTCATTGAAGTGTAACGAAATAGTTTGCAATCAGGAAAGTGCTGAGGACAGTCAGTGGAATGGAGACAGATGGATGAAGAAGAAAATAAAAGAAGGACTGGTAACCGTAGAGGCCGATAGGGCTTTCCTGACTTGGTGAGGGTATTGTAGAATCAATTTTAAAAATACTTCTGGGACGCCTGGGAGGTGCAGTCAGTTAAGCCTCAGAGTCTTGGTTTCCGCTCAGGTCGTGATCTCAGGGTCACGAGATTGAGCCCTGCGTGGGGCTCGGTGCTCAGCGGGGACTCTGCTTGAGACTCTCTCTCCTTCACCCTCTGCGCCTCCCACTCTGCTCTCTCTCTCTCTCTCTCTCTCTCTCAAATAAATAAATAAATCTTTAAAAAAATACTTCTGCACGTTTCTGACCCCCATTTGTAATGGTGCCTAGTTGCTGTTTGGTGCAGCCAACCATTTTCTGCAAAACACGTTGCAAACAGCGACTCTTTCCTTTGTGTTGCCTTGGCAGTTTGTGCCTTGCATACACTGCTCATCACGGTGTGTGGGTCGTCTCAGGGTTCTGGGTCAGTTCTCTTTTTAAGGACACAGGTCAAACTTTATTGTGTATTCTTAGTGTCCTGCTTAGTACCTTACACATAATAGGTAATTAATAAATGTTTTTTGGGCGCCTGGGTGGCTCAGTTGGTTAAGCAACTGCCTTCGGCTCAGGTCATGATCCTGGAGTCCCTGGATCGAGTCCCGCATCGGGCTCCCTGCTCGGCAGGGAGTCTGCTTCTCCCTCTGACCCTCCCCCCTCTCATGTGCTCTCTCTCATTCTCTTTCTTTCAAATAAATAAATAAAAAATCTTAAAAAAAAATAAAAAAAATAAATGTTTTTTGACTAAAAGGCTCTATACACACCTATATAAATCCTATCTATCAGTTAAGACTCCGCTTAAATCCCACACCTTTAACAGACCTGCTTCGACCACCTCAGATTAAAGAGTTACTCCTTATATTCTTATTTAAATTAAAAAAAATCATCTTTTAACTTGTCCTAATTATTTATTTAATTCTGAGTTCCCCACTAGGTTGCAGGCAGAAGGGCTACAGCCCTCTGGGGCCACTGGTAGTCTGTATGGCGTTAATATGAAAATCAGAAAAAGTGCTGTTCCTCACCCCACCCCTTTGGGTCAGTGCACAGCTTGGGAAAATGGATAGCACCTTTGTGCAGAGGAAAAGAAATATCGTCCTTCAGACAGAAGCAGCCCTATTCCAGCGTGCACAGTTCCAAGCGAGTGTGGGCAGGGTTTTAGCACCCCTTTCTCGGGTATCTTTGTGCAGCACACAATCTGCACAACGGTCTTCGCCAATCCAGAGGCTGATAAATGTTCTGATTGGATTGGATTAGACAGTCTCCTGGGTTGCAGAAAGCAAACATAAGTTTCCCTATAAAGGGAAGATCATGTATGACTTTTTTTTTTAAAGATTTTTTTTTTAATGTTTTATTTATTTATTCATGAGAGTCAGAGAGAGAGAGAGAGAGAGGCAGAGGCAGAGGGAGAAGCAGGCTCCCCGCCTAGCAGGGAGCCCGATGCGGGACTCGATCCCAGGACCCTGGGATCATGACCTGAGCCGAAGGCAGACGCTTAACCATCTGAGCCACTCAGGCGCCCCTGACTTTTTTTTTTAATAAAGATTTTATTTATTTATTTGACAGAGAGAGAGACAGCAAGAGAGGGAACACAAGCAGGGGGAGTGGGAGAGGGAGAAGCAGGCTTCCTGCCGGGCAGGGAGCCCGATGTGGGGCTCAATCCCAGGACCCTGGGATCATGATCTGAGCCGAAGGCAGACGCTCAACGACTGAGCCACCCAGGCACCCCTCATGTATGACTTTTTGGACTGGTTTTGGCAAGTATTGAAAAGAGGTGCCACCTCAGAAATGGACTTTTCAATGAGTCAGTTTTCTTATGTCAAACTTGCTTCCTAGAATGAACTCAGGGGTATTTAACCCTTTCTCCTACTGTGAGCTCTACTGTTGTTTGGCTACCCACTGGACAAGGATAGCAATTGCTGAATGTGAGAGAGCTATCCATTTACTCAGAAGCAGTCATTAATTTATTGAGAGACTCAAATTGTGTGTGTGTGTTTGTATGAGCGAGAGAGAGAGAGAGAAGGAGAGAGAGAGGTTAAAAGAGAGAACGAGTTAGAAATGGAGTTAGAAATGGCTTAGCTCAAAAATTATTGTGGAATTGCCTTTTGGTTTGAGTTTCACCAAAATAACTTGGTAAAATTTGTTTTAATCTCATTGATTTTTCTGGTTATACACACTGCATTTCTTGGCTATACCCACCACTCATGTAAATTCAGTGTGACACTGCAAGAATAACAGGCTAACTATACTTTAGAATTATCCATCAAACACTGGAAATGCCAATTTATATAGGAGCAAAGAAGCAAACAGAATCCAGAGAACTGAGGCTAATTGGAATCTTAAATTATGTTTCTTTTCAGAGGTGGTTACTTGATCCCTCAGAAAGCTGGATGTAGCTGAATTTGGCAAGTATAGACCCCCATGAGAAGTAGCTTCCTGCTTGAGTCTGTTCACAAGGAGCTCCTGTTTGTCATTTGGTTGCATCCTATGACCGAGCTACGTAATAAAATGTTGAAACTCAATGTGCTTTAATTACAAAATGACCACACCCATGGAAGTTGCAAAGTCTGGTTTTAAAAATGGAGGTTTATTTCTGGTGATGATCTCATGGTTTGTCAAAACAAGGCAAAAGAAAACAAAACCCCCAAAAGATACTCAAACAATATTGGATTCATTGCACTGAGCTTTTAAATACAAGCATCCTTGACCAGGTCAGACAGCGTCTGTTTCTCACCCCCTGGGGGAAGGTTGGCCTTTCATTGATTTCAAAAGGGACTTCCTAGCTGGATCCATCCCTAGGGATGTTAAGCAAGACTGTGTTGGGGGGGAGGGGGGCAAATTATCAAGGCTGAATTCTCAGGGTTACCCAAGAAAATGAGGAAATTCAGTAATAAAGGATAAAAGTAATAAAAGCGTGTTTTCTACATGTTTACCAGAAGGTATTAATCTCCTATGCAAATATTACTAGCTTCTTGGCCCTCCCCTATCGTTATTAGGGGGTTAGTAGAACTATGCTGAATTTTTTTCCTTCCTAAAGCATCTTTAGAGATTTTGAGTGCCATTAGGATATTTGAATACAAAAATCATTGAAATGAAATTAAAATCATAAATTACCTTCAAATGCTGGTGCTTTAGTTTTTCTTCCTCTATTTTCAGACGCTTCTGCGAGATTTCTTCCTGTATTTTTCTTTTATCCTGAAATAAAAGAAGTTCCAGCATAATCTATTTTTTCAATTTGCTTAAATATGCTTCCTTGGGGTTGTCGTCATTACTGAATGGCTGGCCAACGTACGCTCTTGGAATTGGTAGAAAGCTGCTTTGGAAACTCGTATTTCAAAGCGAAGGGGGGCAAAGTGAGACATTCAAAGCATTTTGCTGATGGAAAACGAAAGAAGGTGCTTTTTCAGAGAGAACTTGCAAATATTTTAATGTCTTTCCTTCCCCACTCTCCTCCCCTCCCCTTTAAAAAAATCTTCCCCATTAATCAAGCAAGATTGAGCTATTGAGTGATGCAATGGAAAAAGTGAATTTTAAGGAGGGAGTTTTGAAATAGGCCTGAGGAAACCCTGTGAGGAGAGAGACTGTTCCTGGCACAGGGCTGAATAAACTGCTGGGTAAAAGGTCTGCTTATGTGGGAAAACAGGATAGCTAGCCTACAGAGCATTCGAAAACTAGGAAGCTAGAAAGTGGGAGTGTTTCCTCCTTGTATAACTTGCTACGTGAAGATAGAGAAAAAAGGGTTCAGATAATGCTTGTTAACGGTAAGAGGGCTTTTAGCTGTGGTTAAAAAAAATTCATGGAGAGATAGAGTCTCTTTCACCAAGTTTAAATTGCATTACCTCAAAAAACCCAGGAAGCATAACTGTTAATGCCCAGGGGTTGTACTTTTTAGAAAATATAGCATATGTGCTATATAGTCTGGTTTTGATTTCTGGCTCTGCCATTTACTAGGTCTGTGTCCTTGGACAAAATCCTTAACTCTTCTGTGCCTCAATTACCTCATCTGAAATATGGGGATAATAAGAGAATCTACCTCATAAGATACGAGCATTAAATGTATGTCAAATTTCCTAGGACGGTGTTTGACGCATAGCACTCTGTATTTGTTTAATAAAATTAAGTAAATAAGACATAATCTGTTAATCACAGAAAGTAGCAAACTAATTCTGATAATGCTTCCATAAGCCTGAAATGTTTTAGAGAGTCCCTCTCTGGAATTGTTTGAGGCTTTTTACAAGCTACGCAAAAAGGCCCTTATTTCCTTATTTTTTGACCAGAGGTGACATTATCCTCCATCTCTTTTATAAGAGTAGATTTTAAATCTGCTTTCAAAATTGAAAACTCCCAAAGGATAAAAAATTTGTTGCCAGTGAAGACAACTAAAAGAATTTGAAGCAGGCTCAGAAGGTAATTTAGAAGGAAGAGTTCCAAAAATACTTGGCAGCATTGTTGAAATAAGTGCATGGCTTCCTGATGCGACTCCTTTGAAGATAAAAACTCTTTTTTGATGTATAAGTTCAGGTACATTTGTTGAAGAAAAACAACATGTTGCTCTCCAACTTTATGTCATGTTTTTCTTTGTGTGTTAGAAGAATATATGACTTGGTCTGTATCCCACTTTGTAAATTTCATAAGCAGCTATTTTGAAAAAAAAAATAAAAACATTAGCTAGGCAACTAGCGTGGTCTTCAGTATCGCTTCTTTGGATCAAAGCTCGTCTTTAGGAACAAAAATTCTGATAACCTGTGAGTCAGTTCTCCATTCTCTCTAGAGGTTGTAATTGAGCAAATACTAGTAATATTTATAATGTATTATGTCAAACATTTTGGTAAGTATTTTATAGGCACTATTTCATTGAATTGTCATAATAACAAAGATATTGCGATAATTTTCATTTCAAGAGAGGAAATGTAAATTTAACTAACTAATTAACTAATTAATCTGAGCTCTCACAACTAATAAGTGGCTCAACCAGGGTTTGAACCCAGGCAATTTGAGTTCAGCCTTCGCACTCTTAGCCAACTCATGACACCATTTTCCTGAGTGAGAAATTAGTCCAGCTTCTTACAACTTCCCTCATTGTCCTCTCTATCATGAAGAACTGTGGCTGGAAACAAGAGTGGGGCCTCTCATTAGAAGGGAGCCCATTTTTCATTCCATATTTAGTGTTGGTGTGTAACCATCCACCTCTCGTCACAGGTAGCCCATAGAGAAGAGTACCGTAAGCATAAGAGACAATGCTGAACCTAGCAAGTTTTCCCTACCCCTGTCAATAGCCAGTTTGGGCTGGTTTCATCTTGGGGTTAGTAATAAGGGAAGGAAAGCTGTGTGGGTAGAGGCAGGGTGTCTGAAGTGTTTTGGCAACACAAGGCTTATGTTTTGTCTCTCAGAGGTAACATGATACCTCCCTTATGTCAGTCTAGGTAATTAAGAAGATAATTTATAATGTTATAGGCATGATTCTCTTTTAAGATAGAAGCACTTTTTTCCTCATAAAATATTCAACAAAAAGTTGTTATCGTTTTGCCAAATTTCTTAGGGACTTATAAGAATTACTGAAAAATAAGATGGTAGTAATTTAATTTTATTAAGGCAAAATAAATAAGTCAACCTTAAGTTGCATATCTAGCTCTATTGCTAGTGTACCCAAAGTTACCAGAGCCCACGAATTCCTTTCCAAATTATCGCGGAACAAATAGATGTGAAATGCCATCTGCTTCCCAAAATTTTCCCAGGAGCTTGAGCATCTCTATAGACACCTGTTATAACCTGGCACATCAGATATTTATTAATGTTAACTCTTATGAATAACTTATATTGATGTTTACTTTTTTAACGTTCAACTAAGAAAGACTTCTGTTTAATGAACTGTTGTCTAGATAGATTTTTAGCTGTCTGACTTAGAATATTTTAGCAGTTGACACCCACAAATTCCAATTCTGTATAAAGTTACCTCTTGATTATGCTGAAAATTAGTTTATTTATTTGTGAAACTAGAAAGCTATTGTGAACATCCATGATCCAGTATTATCGCAACCACGTACTTGATAAAAATCAGCACAATACTTAGGAGTGTGACTATTTTAGAGATATTATAGATTAACAAGGAGCCAATATTCCAGAATCCCTGAATCTGTAAAGAAGGCAGGATTGATCCTGAGTTATTTAATGATTAATTTAGCCGGTACTGGGGTACTTATGTACAAATGTTGTGTTCAAGGTGACGTTAGAAGTTGTGCAATGTTTAAAAATTATTCAGAAGTAGTTTCATCAAGAAACTTACACTCTCATAAAGAAAGAAAATCATTCATTCAAGTAACTGTATAGTCTAAGAAATAAAATGAGAAATGTCATTCCTGAGGCACAAGGGAAGGTCTATGAGAGTTGAGGGGAGATAGGGAGCAGTTGTTTCTAGCTGATGTGGTTGGGAGAGGCTGTGATGTAGCATTTGAGAAGAGTATGTTGGATAGTTGCTGGGGAGGAGGGGGGTGGGGAGAAAGGGCATTCAAGTCAAGGGCACAATGTGAGCAAAGGCCTGGAAGTAGAAAATTAGTACATTGTATAGAACAGCAATTATGGAATCTAAGTTGTCATACGAATAGTGGGAAATAAAATACAGATAAGAGGGTGAGGATAAGTCCTCAACAGAAATACTGAATGGCAGGACAAGGGGTTTGGAATTTACTTATGTATTGATAGAGAGCAATGAAAAGTGTTCAGAGGGAGAGGATTTGTAGAGTTAAAACCATGTTTTAAGAAGTTTAATCTAGCCTAACTGGGTAATAGATGTTGAAGGAGGAGCACGTGAATGGGGATCATTAGTTAGGCTATGACTCATACATAAGACCAGGAGAGCTTGAGCAAGAGGTAGGAGAGGGTATGGATGTCAGAGATAGCAAGGAGTTAAAGTTGGTGGGACATATGGATGCAAGAGAGGAAGGGGTCAAACGCGAGTACAAGGGTTTTATGCCTAGGTAGAGCAGAATTGCCAATAGACGCAAGATATTCAGGAGAAGGAAGAGAGTTTGGTAGGGGAGATGGTGGATTCACACCAAATTTGAGGTGTCTTTAGGAAAACAGGTAGAGTTGTCTAGTGGACAATTGAAACAATGGTTGGAGAGAGATGAGGGGTGAGAGCTAGAGATAAAGATGTAGGAGTTTCAGAAGCGATAGCTGAGGTCAGAAGAGAGGGAGAGCTAAGGACAGATCCTTCATGAAGCACCTACATTTAAGGAGTACAAGAGGAAGGGAATCCATATGGAATTTTATTTCGGGGTAAATCAGAAATTAGAACTTGGCAAATTAGGCTAATTCAATTAGTCGAATGGTTTCAGATTCATTCTGCTAGAAGCTGAGTATCTTATAGTTTCATGACTAGCTTTGCTGACATTTTCCTTGCTTAAGGTCTCCAAAGAACAATAATGGAAGCTGCTTATTTGGATCTAAGTACTACCAACAATACAGAACTTCTTGATGATGTGCAGATAATGGTAACCTGGAAAGAAAGATATGTGCTAACACAACATTCCTAGAAAAGAATCCTGAGCATAGAGGTTTACTAGTTTTCACTGAAACTTAGATTTCTAAAATTCTTGAAAACTTCTTTAAAAAAATTCTTGAAAAAGGGACTAGCATTTCAAGAGTGAAGATAGACACAAAGCCTGGGAAATTTACAAGTGGAAACATGGCTACACAATTACAAATGATCTCAGGTAAGAAGAAAAGAGTGCTACTATAAGCAAAACAAACCCAAATAGTTTGGTATCATTGGGAGCTCTCCAATGAGCTCATGAAACCAAGAGGGAAGATTAGCAAGTGGTACCTATTTGTAATAGTGTAAATAAAGGTAAAAAAAATCTGGGGTGTTGTGAAGATGAGAAGCATGTGAGAAACATTGAGGGCACACAAAGCATGGGTGTATAAATAATTATATATCCTTAAGTTATGTTGAGAACAAAAAGGTAAAGGACTAAGTCATTGGACAACTGCTGAGATACATAGTATAATAGCAACATGATGAAAATAGAACTATTCCATTTCTATTTTGCTTCCACATTTTTGATTAAGGAGAATAATCTTAACTCTGGAGAGGGTAGAGCAAATAAGCTTAAAGGAAAATTGAAGCACAAGAAGAAATAGAGCACTGAAGACAGAGCTGCTCAGACTCTGATAGGTTTCATTTCAGGAAGTAGAAAAATCTAGAGACATGACAGAAAATTATTATTCTTGTTGTTGTTATTTTTAAAGAGAGAGTGAGTGGGAAGGGGCAGAGGAAGGAAGTGAGAGAGAATCTTAAGCAGGTTCAATGCCCAGGGCAGAGCCTGATGTGGGGCTCGTTCTCACGACCCTGTGATCATGACCTGAGTCTAAATCAAGTCGGATGCTCAACTGACTGAGTCACCCAGGTGCACCAACATAACAGAAAATTATTGTTAAGTAACCTTGGAATCTTGGGAGAAGAGGTCTCTGAAGACTGAAAGCAGCAAATGCCCCAATTTTTGGAAGAGGGACAAAGGGGAATTATGAATATTTAAAGACTGGTGAACTTACTGGTTAATCCCTGGAAAAGTTGTAGAATGAATTATTAAACAATGTTGTATTTAGACAAGCAATGTCTAAGAGATAACATTCGATTATTAAAAATGAAGCATTTAAAACTAACTTTATTTCTTTTGCTTGATTCTTCTACACCAGCAGATGATGAAGATTATGGTGGTTGCAACAATAGCGAACATTTACCGATAACTTTTTGTGAGTCAGGAACTACTTAAAGCACTTAAATGTATCAATTAATTTAATCTTCCCCCAAATTTCTTTGAAGTAGGGACCACATTTATCCCCATTAGGTAGGTGAAGAAACTGAGGAATGAAGATATCTAGATCATGGAAGTTTAGCATACCTTGGTTTTAGCATGGCTTTAGACAAAGTTTCTTATTTTATTCTTTCAGAACTTTGTGTAAATTCAAACGGAAAAAAATATAGTTGAAAATGATTACCTTAACTTTAAAAAACAAAACAAAACAATGCCCCATAAGAAGAGAGAACACTAAAATTAAATCCAATAGACCAATAAACATAAACATATTGAGGTAACTTTCTGACTCAGAATTTGAGGGTGTAGTAGGGTGTGCTGGAAGATTTATTGTTAGAAACTCTTCCTGGTCAGCTAGTTTTAGGAGTCAATGAAATAAAAGAGGACCAAATCAAGATTTTGAAATATCTTGTCTATTAGGACTGTTGGACCCAAATTAATGATTAATTTTATTCATTATAAATGTAAACTATGGAACTTTGTAGAATGTGTTAATTGTAGAAGATTAAAAAAATCCAGACAACTTTGAAGAAAAATATAAAAATCCCTCATACTCCCACTGCTTTAGAATTAACTGCTATCCACATTTTGGTGCATTTTATTCCATTTTTTCTTCAGCATACCCCAACCATAGATGGGCACCCTTACACAAACACACGTGCAAACCACACCAGGGGGCTCATACACAGTTTGTGTTCCATCTTTTGCACTGAATATGGTGTCATGAGTGTTTCTCATGTTATTAAATTTTATTGATAAAATATTAAATTTTATTCAGAATATCATAATTTGCTTCATCAGTTTCCTTTTTTTTTCTGCCCCTTAGGCTGTTTTGAATCTTTTGCTGTTATGAGTAGTTGTATGATGAAATTCCTTGTATGTAAATTTTGGACCTCTTTTCTCTGATTATTTCCTCAAGATAGGTCCCTAGAAGTTAGTTACCTAGGGGTAGGGATGTTTTAAAGATTCTTAATACAGATTGCTAAAAAGACTTCAATGAAAAGTTGTTTTAACTTACATTTCTATGTAACAGTGTCTGTCACATCAACCTTACTAATTATGAATATTGCAAGTAAAAGATCTTTTAGCAATTTGCATAGGGCAAATAGTATCTCATTTTGATGTTTTAATGAGATTTCTGAGATTAGTGTGGTCAACTATTATTCATAATTTTCTTGGCTATCTGTATCAATTATTTTTTAAATTGTCTGTTGGTGATGTCTACCCATTTTTCTGTAAAACCTATTAATTATTTACTTATCAATGTGTAAGAGCTCCTTGAATTAGGGATAGTAGCCTTTTGTTTGTCGTGTTAGTTAAAAATAATTTTCTTATTTGCCTTTAAATTTTACTTCTGGTGTTTTTAGAAGTACTGAAAGTTAGGATGCCTGAATGGCTCATTCGGTTCAGCAGCTAGGCAGCTCATGTTCCCAGGGTGCTGAGATCGAGTCCCGCATCAGGCTCCCTGCTCAGCAGGGAGTCTGCTTCTCCCTCTCCTGCCGCTCCCCTGCTTTTGCTTGTTCCTGCTCTCTCTCTTGCTCTCTCAAATAAATAAATTAAACATTTTTTTTAAAAAAAGAAGTACTAAAAGTATTTTTTTCTCTATTGCCTTGATGTTTTTAATATCTTTATCATCTGAGATACAGTAATTATTCATCCATATTTTCTTCCCGTTTCCTAAAGATTTTTTTAAAAAGCCTCTTTAATCCAGCTGAATTGATTTGGTTTATGGTAACTGCTAAGGATCTAATATTTTTTTCCAAATTTTTGGCTGATCTGAAGCTTTTTCAAAGAATTCTTTCGTATTGGTTTACTTGTAAAACATTTATTAATTTTATCATTTACTAATTTTTTATGTACATTAGGGTCTGGTTCCGGGTTACCTGCATAGTTGGCTTTGGTACTAATATTACACAGTTTAGACAATGGCTGATGAGGCAAATTAACATTTTATTGGTCAAGTTTTCAAACTTTATTGCTTTGCCTAAAATGTCTTAATTAGTAGTAGTAGTATTTTTTCCACTTGGACTTTGGAGTTATTTTGTTAAATTCCTATAGAAATGACATTGAAAACCCAACCGATTCCTTATCCATCTTACTCCCCACCAAACCAAAAAAGCCAAACAACCAAACAACCAAACAAAAAACCACATAACCTGACAGAATTTTAAAAGTCACTCCTAATAGTAATTATCATTATCCAGAGATAATCAGAGATCAATACTGTTATATATGATTTATATCTGCATGATATATTATAGGTCATATAAAATTGGAGGTGTTTTTTACATATTTAGTAATCTGACTTATTTTTTTGATATATCATGAACATTATGATATGCCATGTCATTAAATAGTCTTCTAAATTATTTTTAATGGCTTCATATTATTCCATTATATATAATATATACATATATATTATACTATATATGTATACACACATACATATATGCACTAATTTACTCAGCTAAATTCCTATTTTTAGACATTGAGTTCGCTTCCACTTTTGTACTATAAGATATGACTTTGCTATGTTATGAACATCTTAGGAATCCATCTTTGAGTGCATCTCTTGTTTTTCCTTAGTATAAGTTCCTTGTTAATGAAATTCTAGGTCAAAGGATAAAACTATTTTTGAGTTTTCTGTCCTGTTTAGCAATTTCATGCTGCCACCAGCAGTGAACAAGAATGCTTCCTTCAAGGATTTTTTTTTTTTTAAAGATTTATTTATTTATTTATTTGAGAGAGAATGAGAGACAGAGAGCATGAGAGGGAGGAGGGTCAGAGGGAGAAGCAGACTCCCCGCTGAGCAGGGAGCCCGATGCGGGACTCGATCCCAGGACTCCAGGATCATGAACTGAGCCGAAGGCAGTCGCTTAACCAACTGAGCCACCCAGGCGCCCCTCCTTCAAGGATTTTGATTGGAATTGCATTAAACATAAAATAAATTTGGAAAAATATGACAGCTTTTTTATATTTGAGCTTCACCTCGAGGAATGGTGTGCCTCCTCAAACCACATATATTGCTTAGTAGTTTCATTATATAAATTCTGCACATTTCCTTACCTTAGTGGGTATAAAAGTATAAAAGTTTTTTGGTATAAATCCTGCACATTCCTTAAGTAGGATTATTTTTAGCTTTTAACAGTTTTTTAAATTTTGTAGCTATTAGGAATGGGATATTTTCGTATTACATTTTCTGACTAATTATTGTTTTTCAAAAAGCTATTGATTTTTGTGTATTCATTGTGTATGTGGCTACTGAACTTTCAAGTTAAAGTTTATTCTTAACTTTACAGACAATGAAGCTGAGGACTAGAGAGTTTATTAATTTTCCCAAAAGGTATGGTTGGTCCAGAGTCAGAATTGGTATTCAACCTAAATTTCTATAACTCCAAAGATGATGTTTTTTTATACCACACCTTATCACTTCTCAAACCTGTCAGTAGAAATAGTTTCCCAAACAAGTAATGTTAGAGCACTAAGCACTCTGTATGGGTCAGAGTGTTCTGTTCGACTCAACACCAAATTTTAAGAGTGACGCTGACATTTCAAAGAGTGTCTAGAATGAGCCTGTGATATGAGCAATGATTGAAATCAAGAGAATGAAGCCGTATGGCTTCAGTGGCTGGAGTCATGATGAATGGGTGGGATTTTAAGGAAACTAGATTCTGAAGTCAACACCAAGGGCTGTTCTCAAATGGAAGAGGGTTTTGGGTGAGGTATTGATACACCTGATGCTGGAAGTATTTGAGGAGAAGCTGGGTGAGCATCTTTGGAGCATGGCATAGCAGGAATGGGAATATGGACATTCTCTAAGTTTTCTTCTGTTAGAATGGGAAATCTCTAGATTTTCTCCTGGTTCTATGATTATTTCTGCATCCTCTTTCTGAAACACCCTCATTCTTTTTTAGTTATCCATGGGAATTGGATGTCATTATCACTACTGCTTTTGGGGTGAATGAAAAAGCACACATTTTCTAAACCTCATTTTATTCAGTAACTTTAGTCTTCTTTCCTAGCCTGACAACAAATTCTGACACCTCAAAATAAAACTCAGTTTGTGTGCTACTTGTTTATTCCTTTGTCTGTCCTTTCCTGTTTGTTCAAATGAATAGTGACAAAACAAAACGAAACAAGGATAAAGAACAAACACAAAATGAAACCCCCCAAAATTAAGGGGTGATGGTAAACTTGGCTATTTTCTTCAGTGAAAAAAATCTTTCAGCTTGATGGCATTCATTCATAATGGGGTGTGTGTGTGTGTGTGTGTGTGTGTTTGTGTGCTCCAGCTAGTGTTGAGCTCAGTGCTGGGGAGCTGTGTGAGATGCAGTGATATCCCTGCCTTAAGAAATCCTGGCTGGAGGGAAGAGACTGTGTAATGGAAGTGGGATGGGAAGAAGGTCACAAAAGCTTAGTTAGAGTATGGGATGCTCTGGGAAATGATGCCGTCCCAGCCCTGTTGAAGCAATTATAAATGTTTCTGAAATGGCATCATGTTCTCTTTTTTCCCACCTCTATTCCCCGTGAACTGGGGAAAGCAGAGGAGACCAGAAGGGCTGAAGGACTGGTTTGGGTTAGAAAACGTGGTTAAGTGAAGCAGAACCTCCATAGATTCTTCTCTTTGCTCCACGTCAAACTCTATTAAGAGTGAACCACGGGGAAGTTCTAAATGGAGTGAGGTTTGTGGTTTTGATGTTCCTTAGAATTTATTGTGATGTTGTGGTCAGAGAGTCTGACAAGCAGAAGAATTGACTCAAGTTGTATTCAGCTAATCCCTTAACTTTTTATGGTGTTAGGTTTAGGTTTTCCACCTACAAAATGGGGACGGTGACATCTGCTTTCGCAAATACTCATAAGATATTTGGACAAATGAGATATGGATGTGAAAGTTTTATATATATATCTATTTTTAAAGCCCAAGTTCCAGTGACAATAGGTGCTGTTATCGTTATTAATCTTGGAATTCTTTCACTTAAGAGATGTCCTTTATGTTCTAGATCTGCGAGCATAGGTTGATTTTGAGTAGCAGTTGTAGCTTATTTGAACACGTTGCACCTCTATGTCAATCACAGGCGCAATTACACATGGAAAACTTGGTGCTTAGGACAGGAACCAATTTTGAGTTCCATTCAGAGTTTCAGAGAATAACCTGGTTCCGTGTCTCCAAGGGCTTGACTGAATCCACTCAGTCACTGGGGGGTTTTATGGGAAAAAAACCATAAGTATAGATCACACTCAAACTGCTCCTATGGCCTCTTAGGAAGGTGGACATCCTACAGGCTTCCTGGTGAGGGAACTTGTGGAGGCAGTAAGTTTTCAGGGAGTCTATTCCCCCAGTGACATCACTGTCACTGAAATAAGTTAAAATATTTGTATTTTATTTTAAGAGAAGTGAGGCCGTTTGAGACTGGAGATGAGGGAGTAGAAGCCCTGTTTGAGTTTTAGCCAGAACTCTGCGGCACCTGTTTATACTCTAGTTAGACTTCAGAGCTTAGACTCTGTTTATTTCAGTCCAAGTTTTGTAAAGAAGCAGCTTTTGTCTTTTAACCATCTGGTACTATTCAGAAGGTTCCTGGGGATCCTTGTCAGGAGAGGTCTTTGCAAAGTAGCATTATCATTCTGTAGCACGCTGGAAAAACCTCACCCTGTTATCAAAAAGCAGTTTCCTTAATAACTATCAAAATTATTATACCTCATCACATGCTCTCCTTTGTGGGTGGGCTATTATGTTTGGCAACGAAACATGGTACAGCACATTTTGTTTGAAGAAACCTTTCCCTCTCTGGGAGAAGCAGGCAATCTCAGTATGGCACTGTGGAAAATTGTGCAGAGGCTTGATTGTTTGAATATCCTAGCACAAGACTTCTTTATTTAGGAGATTTCTGCGTCTCCATGTACCATTGTTATGTGAATGCCTTTCGATGCCCAGGACAAATTAGAAGTGCTTCCTGTAACTTTGTCTTAACCATGAGGTACTTCTGAACAAGGGTGCCTAATGCATTTTTTTAGCCATTATTATTTTAAGAAGTCCTTAGAACTCTAAATGATGTAATGATCCAAACACACGTGAGGGTATACCTTTAGGAAGATCCAGGCTGCTTGGTCTCGTTTTCACTCTCCCATTTGTACCGGCAGAATGAACGGGGGAGAAATGTATATGGCGGGCCTAGGACATAGAAGTAGGGCTGGTTTCTTGGGCAAGTGACTTGTGAAGACGTACTTGACACCACACTGAGAAGGGCCCAGCACTTCATTTAATGCTGTGCTGGGGCCATGTTGATATTCTGAATGCTTTTTGAGCAAGGGTCTGCATATTTTCCTCGTGTACTGGCCCCATAAATTATGAAGCAGGTCAGGCTTTGAAGCCATCTACTGTCTTATTAACTGCTAGAAGATCCCAGCTATCGACAAAAAGGGAACGGGATGAGGTGCGGTGTCCGGTGACAGGCGACACATGCTAAAGAAATAACTAGAACCTGTGTGTGTTTGTTCTTGTTTTAATGTTGGTCTTCATATTAGATGGATTTCTGTTTTATGCAAAGCATTTTCTGCCTCCCAAATTCCTATGTTTACAAGTCTAGAAAAAATTCTTTGGGAGTAGAAAGAAATAGGGAGTGGATCTGGGGAAATGTGAGAGCTCCTTATTATTTTGCGTCACGAGCAGCTTTGGCCAGCAAATCTGGCTCTGTTGCTCAAATTCCAGCGTCAGGACTTTATATGGCTCCCTTCCAAATGGAGTCAGTCCTCGGCAGGTGCTTGTTGTTGTGATTAGTACCGTTGTCTAAATTTTGACAGAGCTCACCTCTTTCACATCTATGCTTAAATGTCACCCTCTCTGTGAGGCCCATCCTGCCAATGCCACTGTGATTCACGGCCCACTCCCACCTACTCCTGATTTCCCTTATTTCACTTCCTTTCATTTAAATACATAAGGCCTGGCACACAGTAGGTGCTCAAGCACCATTAATTAAATAAAGGAATGAGGGAATGAGTTGATAGCACACATTCCTAGCAATTAAAGATAAACTTTGATGAGAATAAAAATGTTGACTTTATTCTTATCCCTTTACTCCCCAGCTGGCTCTCTTCTCTGAAAAATTGATTCTCGTTCTCAGAATTCTTCTGGGGTCAGCACCAAACTGCTGTTTTTATGATCTCTAGCCAGTTTAAGGTCTAGGAGCTTTCCAGTCTGAGTGTCCCCATGTTATTTAGGAACTGGATTTTCTAAGGTCATAGTGGGAATGGAGATAAGATAATGCGTTCCTCGCGGAGGAGGAGGCCGAGTGCATATGGAATATTCCTAATCCTAAGGGGATCTTTCTCTTTCTGGGGGGAATTCATCTGGGTTTTTTCACTGGTTTTATTGTGGGCCAAGTTTCTTTCCAGAGAGGAGTTCTGTCGGGATAACTGTCAGTCCTTCATCTCACTCTTCCTGAGGATGCTGGAAATATTGGTGTCGTCTATCCCAGTAATATTAAAAGTGAAATTCAAATTACTAGTCTATGTCAACAGCTCTTCTTTTGTATAAAAACCGGCTATTTGTTAAAATATGTACTAACTCGAAAAGAGTCTCAGGAGACTTTTCATCTAATCAGTTTGAAGCAGTCCTGCTTTTGAGTTACAGCTAAAAACTGAACTCTTTGGCTGAGAGATACTTTGACGATTAATTCAGTGAAGGAAGTGTTGGTACATGGACAATGTAATGAAGGAAGAATATGAGAGTACATGTATAAAATAGAATCCATGTTTGGTATACCCAAACTGATATACTGGCTTTTAAACAATCGTTTCTGTGTACTTTCATAAATTTTTTTTCTTTATTCTCTTTGAGTCTTTGAGAAGATTTCTGACAATCTAAAATTCAATTTCCTGAGAGGAGAAATGAATGACACAGTTACAGTATTAGTTCTCAATCCGAGAGCCTAAATGCCACATTCCATCTACTTACTGTGTTTAATCTATTTTTTTTTTTTTAGAGGAACATGAGGATGGGCACTTGGTTCTGTCAAGTTATAGGCAGAGACATTTGGTGGAAATAATGACTGTTTGGACACTTGAAACCAGGTGGGATAAATGCAACAGTGAAGATCATCTCGTTTCACAGCGAGGAAATGGAAGAACAAATTTTAATACAAAAATCAAATAGATCTGAGAGTGTAAAAAGGTGTTTTTTTTTTCCCCTTTCCCTAACAAAGTCTGTGAGTTGCTGGGTTGGGTACATTGGAAAAGTCTTATGACTTTGTTCCTGAAGTATACAAACATTGTTTCTGTGAAAGGAAACAGGAGGGAAACAGTTAAAATGAGAAGATTGTGTCTGAGTTTTAGTTTCGGTCAGAGATTTTGAAGATTTTAAGTATTTCCCAAAGTGAAACAGTCCCAGCGGATTCTCTGGATACTGTATGTTTTCATTCTCCCGGGGGGGATGGGGCAGTGCTGAGGTGGCTTCCTGGTAGAGCAAGGGTGGAGAAAGCTGGCATCTCCCGGGGTGTCTAGCAGGAGGTGAGTGGATGTGTTGTTTCCATGGACACACCATTGCTCCATTTTCCTCTCTAGGTTGTGACAAATTGGGACTGGGCTTCGCCTGGTGAGGTGGAGGCTAGTGTTAATTTATTCCCATAAACTTTCCTCCCAACTTTCCCCCCTATAACCTTCATATAACGTATTACTTCCCAGGTAGAGTACTTTGTGATTACTTTGAGTAAGTAACTAGAGTTACTTTGGAGATTTGCTTAATTCCTTCTAATGGGATATGTTCAGGCTAATGGAATAATTCACAAGTAGGGATGTGTGTGTGTGTGTGTGTGTGTGTGTGTGTGTGTGTATGCGTTTGTGTGTGACTCATCAGAAAAAGCACACACCAGTATATTCAGGAACCTGCTTACTCTCTTGCCTGCTTGGAAGGCGTGATGCCTCTCGTTCTACCTCTATGTGCATTTGGAACCCTCAGTGCAAATTCCTGGTCTTCCTGAATAACTGTACGCATTGTAGCTGCAGACCACGCGCTGCTTCCGGAGGAGTTGTAAGGTGCGCTGGAGGTACCAAGGGCTTCAATAAGGCTGTGCTGCAATTCAAGAAGCTACAATGGGGAACAGCGGGCTTGTTGGGTATTTCTCCAGCTACATGATTTAGTTTCGTAAATTAGGAGGTAGGAGCAAAGGCTGAGCTTGTGCCCACAAAACTCACACAGTGTAATAAAGTAACCTTTAGACAACAGCTGTAATGCAAAAAGCCCATGCCAAAAACAACAGAGCAGGGCCCAGTTCCTGTCCCTTAAAGCCCGACAGCTGAAACGGTGGCTGAGTTTAAAGACAAAAAAAAAAAAAAAAAAAGAACAAAACAAAACAAACAATAGTTCCAAAGCAAAGTTTTCTGAAGAAAGGAAAATGTACTAATTAGAAGTTAGACATTTCAAAAGCATTGTCTTATGGAGAAGTGCCAACCTTATTGGTGGACGTCTGGACTTCTGGTTCCTCACTATTGGCTGAGAAAATGTTTCAACTTCTTGAATCCTTTTTGGGTGGAACTAAGACATTGTATCCATTTAGTAAAAATTCTAAATTTGGATTAGCATTATTATTTATGCTATGGGAACGAGAAGAGCAGAGAATAATATCCTCCTACCCACCCTGATTTAGCATCAGTTTTTAAAAAGTACTCATTTCTTCCTGACAGCTAATTTCAGTGGCAGAAAATGCTGAGAAATTGGGATGTGGATTTCCAAGTTTTTAGAAAATTATATCAAAAAATTGTAGCTAATCATAAATGACTGTGCCACAGATTTCCAGGTTACTGCCAAATACAGGATTTTAGAAAATTTAAAAAAAAAAAAAAGCTGGATCACTTAAGGAAAGTAGTTTATTTCTTGCTGCAATTCTTTCCCAGAACAAACGTAAAAAATGCACTATTTTCCTTCCCAGTATTAATGAGATATTTTCCAAACCCATTGCATTGCATGCATTGCATTCCTTTATCAGGATCTTACTCAGTTTGTGACTCTGCTGAAAACTGATATCTAAGAATTAATCTGATACGTGCTTTTACCTACTTTTCTCTTGTTTAATGCTTAGTTTAAGTACAACGACATTCATTTTAATTCTGTTAGGCTCTCTGGAACATACTACCACACTACAAATAAAAAGTTTCAAGTTGTTTTATCTCTTTCTCTCTCCCCCGTTTAAAAGAGTTTAACTTTTAGGTATATTCCTTGTTTTAAAAAGTCTCTAAGTTTTAATCTCATGTCTGGCAAATACCAATCGAAGGAGAAACTGCTTTTTTAAGGCACTGAGAAGGTGAATGACAGTGAACCAAACTGCCTCCCAAGCTTCTGAGTGCTCTTTAAAACGCCGGCACGGTTTTTTTGCGAAAATAAAGAACATCGCCCTGCCCTCAGGTTCCGAAGCCCGAGAATGACAGAGGGTCACAAGGGTTAAGAGAGCGCCAGAGCCGCGTCCGTGAAGGGTGACAGTTCTGTTTTTCCACTCACAGGGGCTCGGCGGCAGGAGCACCCGCAACCTGTCTGCCGTTCCTCTAAGCAACCACCTCCTTGTGTTATAACTGGACGCAGACTTACTGTGATGGCCTGAAGTCTTTCCTTCACCAGCTCAGCTTCTTCCATTCTAGAAGTCAAGGGCAGGCAGACGGGTGCAGGAAGTCCAAAGCTACCATAAAGCGGGAGCGTCCTGGGGCAGAGGCGAGGGGTGACCGAGGAGCAGCCCTTCGCACCAGGGCAGGAAGGCAGAAATCCCCGGCGCGCCAGGAGCGCCTCTGAGCAGAGGTGCAGAGCAGGCCAGACAGACACATGTAATGAGAGTGTGCCGGGGAGGCAGACCCTGGGGCTGCCGGCGAGAGCTGACTGACAAGTTGGAACGGCAGCCGCACCAGCCCTTTTCCTTCAGGAGCTGCCAGCTCTTTGTTGTAATGTGCACAGTTAGCAAGGCACATTTTCTCATTAACTGTTCCTTAGCCAACTCATTATTTTCCAGGAGTGGCACGGCGAGCCCGGGAGCTGAGTGTGTCATCAGCCTCGGCTCCAGCGACAGCCAGCCATCTCTGGGTGTGCGTGGGTCTGTGTGTGTTTGCATAAAGCTTACCGGCACCCTCCTCCTGAGTTTACAAAGACAGGGCCTCGCCTGGACTGGCCGGGGCAAGCCACTCGCTTGCCTTTCTTCCTCTGACTGGCTTCAGACAATCATAATAAATGCTGGGGTGATCTTAGAACTTCGTAGAGTGGTAAATTTACCTCAGGGCGTCCTTCCCTCTCCCTCCTCCTCCCACTTGAGCAGTTGCTTTCAAACTTTGGAATCTTGAGGTCATGGAGAAATTAAAGGTGTTAACGTGGCGCTTGGCCCACCGAGCGGCGTTGGGTGCGATTTAAACGTCAAGTACCACCCTTGGTTGTTTCTTGTCTTGGATTTCCACAGGACGCCGTCCTTTCTTGGACCTTATTCAGAAATGACACTCTCGGCTTTCAGGAAGGTGCCCATTTTGACCTCACCAGTGGTGCAAGAGAAAGGAGCGAGCCTTTGAAAGTGTGACCAGACATTCTGTAACTCATGCGGTCTGACATTGTGTGGGTATTCCCTTGTCCTTTAGAAAAAGAAAGCCAAGCCCAGGGAAACTCTTAGCAGAGGCTGGAAGCTTTGCTAGTGATTTTGTTTTCTTTCCCTTATGATCTCTTTGATTAAATTTTGATGTAGTAAACCGTAGTTACTGTCTACCTCGTTGTTACATTTTTGGATGCTAGCAAGCACCTTTAGATCAGCATTCAGCTGAACAGGTTAAAAGGACAAGCCGAACAGTGACCATACGGTTTAATTTCCTTCGCATTATTGATCATAATAATAATAGCTAATATTTGTTGAGTACTGTCTGTAGACAAATGTTCTCCATACTATTTATCGTGCAAGGTGCTGCTATTATCCCTATTTTACAAATGAGGAAACTGAGGCTCAGAGCTGTAATTTGCCACATAGCTAAAAATGGCAAACCCAGGATTGGTAGACTGACTTTATAACAGCCATTCATCAAGACCTGCCCAAAAAATGGGGCTGAAGGCTATATCAATCTTTACGAGAAAGAGTTGGACCCCCAGCCTCCTCCTCCATCTGGGTCCCAGAACACTTACATCTGAAAACAAACCCCTTAGGCAAAACTCCTTATGAATCTCTAGAGTAACTTAGTGGCCCTAGAGAGAAAAGATTTTTCCATATTGTCATGTAGAGCTACCTAGCCACAGAGTGAAACCCACCAGTTTCAAGAGTCTGAAATCCTACTTGAAAATAGTTTGTCCTTGTTCATACATACTCAAAAGAGACGGTTTGGGAAACTAGAGCATTGGAGAATTGATTAGGCATGGGCCAAGTTTGGTTACTATTGGATGGATACTCATGCTTAAAAAAAATCAAACCTTCAGAATTTTTGATTTTGTTTATGTAGGTCCTGGGTGAAATTAAATACAAGAGAGAAGTAGTGATAAATATCTCAGTCAGCATTGCATATTTGCAGCCCAGAACAGATGGGCAGTTATCCAATTATTAGTCTGGATCTTTTCCTAAAAACAATTTACCACTTAAATCTCATTTCTGCTATGGGAAAACTCAAAGGTTTTCTAGTGTAGGGGAGGATTCGATAAAATAAGAAGACCAGGGAATTTAGGAGGGAGCAGAGTTGTGACAACTGATTGGTATCATCCTGTGTTTATTCATTTATTTAGTTGATAATACTAATAATTGCTAATATTTTAAAGGCATTTGTTATTCATTTATTCTGCACATATTTATTGAGTACCTGATGTGTCACGCACTGTGCTAGGTGTTTGGGACACAAGGATGACCAAAATTCCTGCTCTCTGGACTTTCTCTTTTGGTAGGCAATGAAAGATAAACATAGTAAGCAAGCAAAATAGGGTAGGTGAGAAGATGATTCTGTTGGTTGGAGTCTTCTGAGTAAACAATTAGCAAGACAGGTTAGAAGTATTAGATTTTATTAAGAGAATGACTCTATGAGAGACGATGGGGGAGGTAGGCAAAGAGGGTTAGAGCCGGGAGTCTGGGAGAGTGGTCAGGCTGGGGCACAAGTCTGGCTCAAGTGAGGGAGAGAGGAGGAGAAAGTGGCGTGGGAACAGCCTGATCTGCAATGCAGCCTCGGTCAGGCTGGCAAGGCCATCAAAAGTCCTGCAGCCAGGGTGTCTGGGTGGCTCAGGCAGTTTAGTGGCCGATTCTTGATTTCAGCTCAGGTCATGGGCTCAGGGGCGTGAGACTGAGCCCCGTGTCAGTCTCCACACTCAGCGCCCAGTCTGCTTGAGTTTCTCTCTCCCTCTCTCTATGCCCGTCCCCCTGCTCACATGCTCACTCTCTCTCTCTAAAATAAATAAATAAATAAATAAAATTTAAAAAAGATTTAAATTACTTATCTGTCAGAGAGAGAGAGAGCACAAGCAGGGAGAGTGACAGGCAGAGGGAGAAGCAGGCTCCCAGCTGAGCAAGGAGCCCGATGTGGGACTCGATCCCAGGACTCTGAGATCATGACCTGAGCCGAAGGCAGATGCCTAACTGACTGAGCCACCCAGGCATCCCTAAATAAAAAAAATCTTAAAAAAAAAAAAATCCTGGAGCCAAAGTCAGCTACCGGAGAGGGCCCATGTCTGCCAGGAATGAGCCTGTTCTAGCATTTCTGCCATACTCACCTGTTGGCTGGGAGTAGCCACTGAGAGGCAGGGTCTTGATGCAAATGCAGGGAAGGATTTCAGGATGCAACAGCTGGGACCCTTTATCAGTTATGCTCCTGTAGTTGGATGTCTGGGAGGCACATTTTTATGACAGCCACAGTGATAAATGCAATGGAAAGAAAACAGAGCAAGGACGGAGAGTAAAGATTGCTAACGGGTGGAAGGTTGCAATTTGGAATTTAGAATGAGAAGGGAGCACTTGGATAAGGCCTTGAAGGAGGGGTGGGAATTAGCCACGAGTGTGCCAGTGGGAAGAACATATCAGGGAAAGTCTGTGCAAAGGCCCTAAGGTGGACTTTCTCAGGCCTGTTTTAGGAACAAGGCTACTGTGGTTTGACAGGAGAATGGTAACAGAGGTGGTTGGAAATATAACAGGTCTCAATCCATGTAGGGTCTTATAGAACACTGTAAGGACTTTGTTTTTATTCGGTGTGGGGTGAGAAACCATTGAGATGTTTTGAACAGAGAAATGGTGTGACCTAGCTGTTTTGCAAGGATGGAAGCAGGGAGACTACGTAGGATGCTATTGCTGTAACCCAGTTGAGAAATGATGGTAGCTTGAGCCAAGGTGATAGCAATGAGGGTATTTATTGGGAATTGGTTGAACTGTGGATATATTTTAAAGTAGAACCAACAGGATTTCCTGACATTAGATATGGAGTTTGAGAGAAAGAGAAGATTCATTATAACTCTATGACTCTTGGACTGAGCAAATGGAATTTGTCATCAATTGAGGAGATAAGGAAGTGGTGAAATAGTTTTCTTTTGACAGAGAGGGCAGATACCAAGAGCTCAGTTTTGGACAAGTTAATTAGTTATCACATGAAGATGTTTAGGAGAAATTGGATATATGAGTTTGTAGTTCAGGAAAGAAGCCTCAGCTAGATTTATAAAATACATTGTATCTCTGAAAGTCAGCAGGATCACAAAATATCTAGAACTGTAGTTCACAATGTAGCATAATTTAGTGAACTAACGTTAAGTGTTAACTATATATTCATAACCAAATTCAGTCTCTGTAAAACAGATATACAATAGAACTTATCTGTTCCCAGATATCTTGTTAAACTAATTTTCCCGAAGACTTTGTTGTTTGCCAACCAATGTAAATGAAGATGGCAAGAGTTAGAAGTTAAAATCAGTGACCCGACCTTATGTTAAGAGGTAAGGGATATAACAGATTCTGAGACAGTACCCTTTCTCAAAATGAATTCACTATCTGGTTTGGAGAGGTAAGACATATGCTAGAAACAATTAGGGTACAAAGAATAGTAAACCAACTGTCATTGTACTGTGATAAAACAAAGTCTTAACGATTGCACTATTTGGAACCATGAGAGTATAGCATAGTGAATAACGGTAGTGTGTGGCACGAGCAGTAAGTGTGAAATGAGTTGAAGAAGATAAGGATTAATGTGAGTTGAAGAAAGCCACTGCCAGGAGAAAGCAGAACTTAAAAGCCATTTCTAAGGGTGAGAGGGAGGGAAACATACTGTGATAGAGGATCTGAAAGGAGAAGGTCTTACCTGGGGCAGAGAGGAGAAATTAGATAGAAAGATTGATGGGAATATACATCCATACCTAGAATTTGATGTTCGGAGAAAATGGGCTAGAGGAGTGGGAGACGAAAGATCCAATTCATATTTTAGGAAAATAAAACTGTTGACTCTTCAGAACATATAGAAAGAGGGAAAGATTAGGTGGGCAGGTAGGAGATACGAAAGGTGAGTGCCTGTGGAAAGAGTCTAAAAATTTTGCCAGTGTTCTAGGGAAAGTCCCCAGGTTTCTGCCTGTCTTTCAGAAGGTCTGAATCCAGAGACCAAGACATAGGACAAAGTAAGTGGACTAGTAGACTATTATTTAATGTGCTAATTTAAATATTTAAAAACCCCAAAGTGACAGCAATGGGAATGATTTGTAAGGGAGGAAACCAAAAAAACATTTCAGTGATTGTTAAATTGGAGAAAAGAATGAGAATTTGTAGGTTCCAAATTAAGTACAAAAGGGAAGCTTAGATTAGAGATTTTGGATTGAAAACCACAGAGAATTAAAATCCAAATAAGGAAATAAATAATTCTTGGATGTATATGTAAAAAGACTTTTCTAGAACCTTTTTGAACCCAGATCCCATTAAAAAAGTAAGTGTTCACTCCTGACTCTTTTCTCTCTCTCTCATTCTCTCTCTTTCCTTTCTTTATGACTTCTCAGACTTCTGAAAGCCAGAAGTGGTATCGACCTAAGGAAAGGGAATTTCCTTTTTCCTACTACATCTCTGAACGAATCCTCAAAAAAAAAAAAAAAAAAAAAAAAAAAAAATCCTGAACCTCACATTTATTAGTACTAACCAGGCCATCTCCTTTCTTTCCTTTCCTTTCCTTTCCTTTTCTTTCCTTTCCTTTCCTTCTTTCCTTTCCTTTCCTTTCCTCTCCTCTCCTCTCCCCTCTTTTCCTTTTTTTTTTTTTTTTATGGTTTTATTTATTTATTTAACAGAGAGAGAGAGAGAGAGGGAGACATCAAAAGAGGGAACACAAGCAAGGGGAGTGGGAGAGGGAGAAGCAGGCTTCCCGCTGAACAGAGAGTCCGATGTAGGGCTTAATCCCAGGACCCTGGGATCACGACCTGAACCGAAGGCAGACGCTCAACAATGAGCCATGCAGGTGCCCCTCTTTTCCTTTCTAAAATTTATTTATTCATTTGAGAGAGAGGTGGGGAGGCACAGAGGAAGAGAGGGAATCCCAAGCAGACACCCTGCTGAGCAGGGAGCTCACAACCCTGAGATCATGACCTGAGCCAAAACTAAGAGGTAGATGCTTAACCAACTGAGCCGCCCAGGTTTCCCCAGGCCATCTCAATTGTTTTTACCTTTGAACAGTTACTCTTCCACATGGCTGGGCAACATGGGCTTTTTTGCATCCTTTCCTTCTCTAGTAGACCCCTAGATGGGATTTAGTTGCTATCCACAAGTAACAAACAATTATGTGAATAGGGTGACTGCATAAACTACAAGAGATCCCTAATAATGAGCTACTGTCATCGTAGAGTACTCTATATAGTTGGGTTGGCAAGATACTGGTGTCTTTGTTAGGTAATTGAGCTCTACAGTTTAGAGGATAAGTGGAAAAAATGCAATAGGCTTCAAGACAGTCTGTAGCGCAGGTGCTCATTGTACTTGAACCATCCATGACACTGGACAGACTTGTTCCTTCCTCCTATCTTCCCTGGGCCTCTGGGGCGCTTCACTCTCTTGATTTTACTCTGACCTCACTAGCATCTCTTTCTTAGCCTTCTTCGCTCCTTCCTTCTCTTTTCCACTTGACACTGGAGTGCACCAGGGCTCAGTTGGTGTCCTTTTCTCCTCCATTCATCTCTACTCACCCCCCAGGGATCTCATTTAGTCTCATCCTAATGCTCAATTAGATGCCTGAACTCTAAATTTATTTAATCTCCAGTGTAGACTTCTTTTCTGTCCTAGGGTCTTAGGCTGTTACCTCTGCCTGGAACTCACTTCCCCAGCTATCTGTATGGCTCACTGCCTCCCCTTTTTCAGGTCTTTGCCAAGATACAACCTTCTCAGTGAGGCCTCCTTGACCACCGTAGAGAGAACCGCAGAAACTTCTCTCTGATTCTATCAATTCCTCTCACCTTTTTTTATTTGTTGTCATAGCTCTTATCTTCTGCAATACTGTATATTGCACTCTTTTTGTTTGTTTGTTTGTTTATTGCATGTCTTCTTTCACTAGAGTGTAACTTCCAGATACTGAAAGTTCTGTCTGTGTTCTAAGTGCTTACAATATTCCTGGTACCTAGTGAACACTCAACAGATAATTGTGGAATGATGATTATTATGGTCTTCTATTTGATTGTCCGTTTGTGTCAGGTGCTTTATAGGCCTACTTAATGGATTGGGAAATCAGCACTCAAAAATATTAAATAACCTATCAAGGGGTTCTGCATCCAGTAAGCAGTGAAACCAGGATTTAATTCTAAGAGTGTCTAGTCCCAAAGCTACATCTCAGTCCATTATATCATCCTACCTCTATTTTTCCTTAGTTGTCATAGACCTCATGGCATGAAGTTTAACCACGTATATCTTTGCATGCCTAGAATAATGCATTCTGCGTGACAAGCAAATTTGATAATTTTGATGATTTGTGGAATTGATTTTTTAAGACTGGACATAGTGTATAACCATTTTTCCTTGGGAATTTGTCTAAAAATGCACTATGACTCTTCTGTAAGTGAAGTATTGCAGGGGTACATCAGTACAAACAAAATTCTACTAACAGATGGTTGAAGAGTGTTAAGCATGTTGCTTTCTCTTTGAACATCACACAGCTCTTTCAGGTTGAGACTCCTAGAATGCAAACAACTGATTTAGGGGAAAGAATATTTAACTTGTCAATTGTTGGACTTTTGGGGATGAAGGAGACAGCTGTTTTCTGAACATGGCCTCAAGTTACCCAGTAGCCTATCAAAAATAGCCACAGATAAAAAATAACCTATTAACAAACCAAACACCTGTAGCAAAATGATCCCCCCCAAGCCTCCATCAAACACAAGGAAATGTTTTGTAATTTATTTCCCCTCTCACGCACATGAAAAGTTAATATTTACTATATTTGGGATCTTTTCATTTTCTCTGCCTCAGTTTACAAATGGACATGAAAATAATTGGTATCATGTAAAGTATTAGCATTACTGTAAGCCAGGGAAAAGCAAGCGACTAAACAGTCTGTAATTATCATCCCACCAAGATCAAGGCCTGTAGATGCCCCAGCACAATGAGTTCTCTGCCAATTTACCACTCCCATGTATAAACCTTGTGGTACTCATGTCTTTGTGCAGTGTGTACCTTAGAGGGGATGAAAAGGATCATTTGGGTTGAACTTTAAGTGTTGTTTTGAATCAGAGCCTTTGGTGAGGACCGCTGGCCTTATTCACTTTCCTTCCTTTGTTCGCAGCATAAGGAAGCAGCCCTTCCCTCAGTATTGTTTTCAGGTGGCGGTGTTCTAAAAAATGTTGTTCCCCTGTGATGCCTTGGCTTGATGCTTTCACTTTTAGCCAGTGGATTAAATGGAATGTTTAAAATATTTGGACCTAGAAATGTTCCTGAAGTCAAAACTACCTTGAAAGGAGTCCACAAAATGTGCTAGCCCATACAAAACTGGATGTCTAAATGGTCCAGGGTGCTTCTTTGTGTACTCAGCTGCTTTTTGAACTTGAAAAGTTTGAACTTTCTTTGCTTTTTGTTTTGAAAAACTGTTTTTTCTTTTTTTCTCTTCGAGTTTGGGATTTTAGTTTAAAGAGTAACCGATTTTAAGTTTTAGCATTTGAATACTTGAAAATTTTTGTCTTAGATTTGCACAAAGAAATATTGAATGGGGTTCCTTCAGTTCACTGAAATTTTGCATTTTCTTTTTACTTCTTCCATAAGTTTCAATGTCAGTTTTTGTTGGTATAGCAAAATAAATGCCCTTTTATCTGTATTGGGATCATAAATGCAAAGAGAGAAGTTGAACCTGATCATCAAGAGGCTATCCTCCCGAGAAAGAAGTCATTGACTCATAGGTCAACTAGACTCCCACATTTAGACATGGGTATTTCGGGTTGTAATATTTAGATCTCAAATACCTGTATTCCCTAAGAGGTTTCAAAGAACTGTTTGGTCATCACAGGATTTGGAAATTGGATATGGAATTTTAGAGCCATATCACTACTAATTGGAGGCTTAGGTATTCTGGGTTCTGAGAATTTGTTCATCTATCCATATATCACACACTGGTTAAACATCTACAGACTATGTAACCAACATCGTGCTATGTGCTAGAGACAGACGAATAAGACAATGAACTCTTTTTAGTGGAAAAGACAGGACGTAAACAGAAGACAAGTAAACACTGTGTGAAAAGTGCTAGGTCACCAAAGGCATTCAGGGCAGAGGGGAGGCCAGAGTTCAGCCAAGTCATTCTAGCAGAGGGGACAGCTGAGCTGAGTGTTTTATATTTGGACAATTAGGAGTTAATTAACCCAAAGGTCGAGTCAGGGTAGGGGGTGGGGAAGCAAAAGACAAATTGTACAGTCACAGCTCCTGATTTTCTAGACGGTCAAAGACAAACTGAAGAGTCTCCTCAGGGGCAGATTCCCCAATGGATGATGGAATGACATACTTGACAAATTGTCTATACACAGGCTTGTAAATCCCAGTTTGTTAGATAAGGTATGTGGTGTTCAAAGACTATACATACGTATTCGTATGTATACACGTATTATAAATAAATTTGTCTATGTATATTTATTAATGATCCTTAACTAATTCACATACATCAAAATCTTAATTCTCTGCCATTAGAAAGTGAATAAATGTAGGTGGATTTGGAATCAGAGAGACATGGTCTTATTTTCTAGTCTTTCCACTTACTAGGTGAGGGAACTTGGAAAAATCACTTACTATCTCAGAGAGTCTGTTTTTTGGGTGTAAAACTGATAATGATAGTTTCCATAAGATTTTTTGATTAAGGTTAAGTGAATCTTTAGGTAAAGTTGGTCATGGAGCATAATAATTATGTAATAAATAGCAACTAATTATTATTTTTATTGTTATTACTTAATTATCTTATTGTGCATACCAAGTTCTTAGAAAGTCTATTAAATCTTGTAGGCACATTATTCTTTCAGTGCTTTCACATTTGCTGAATGCATCTTTCTACACATATAACCTAATACTGTAATTGACTTGTTTAGGAGAAAGACCAGGATCTCATTCTTCTCTGTGAACCAAGAAGCTATCAGATGTGTTCTTTTCCAACATGGGAAACTGAGGCAGAGATGGACAGGAATCCAATTCATTAAATGGTAACATTCTCTGTCCAGCAGTCTTTCCATTAGACTGACTCTAGAAATTTTAGAAGGCTTGATCTGATTGTTTGTCATTATGGAAATATGCTATAAGCTTATCCAATTAGGTTGGCTTCTAGGCAGAGCCATCACTCTGAAAATTAGGGTGCAAGCCAGTTATGTGAAAGTGGATTTACATGGCAAAGCAAGAAATGAGCCAGCTGTCAGTGCGTCTG
Source organism: Phoca vitulina (assembly GCF_004348235.1). NCBI lineage: Eukaryota > Metazoa > Chordata > Mammalia > Carnivora > Phocidae > Phoca > Phoca vitulina. The sequence goes on from NW_022589705.1 coordinate 18,826,342, forward strand.
CCCTCAGTCTACTTCACTATTACGAATGAAGGGCCTGAGGTTTTGTTCAGCGACAGATTGGATTCCAGACAATTGTAATTCTAGCCTGAAGATTTTTGGAAATAAGTGTTTTGAAAGATGCCAACTCAAAGTTTACTTCTAAAATATTTCATGGATCTCTCTTTGGAGAGATGGCTACTTTGTAAGGGCCGGTGATTATTGCGTGCCTTAGAGAGATCTCTAAGAAGGAACCTAAACAAAACCAAACCAAAAAGCCCAAACATTTTCATTTGGAAGTTAGACTCAGTTTTAGCATAGTATGAAAAAAATCTTTGTTATTTCATCATTGGATCTTCCTGTCTCCTCTCCCCGCTCTCCCCTCTCCTCTCCTTTGGGTGAGATTCTAACTGTAGGAGTTAGATTGCTTCATGTGTGCCCAGGGCAAAGACTGAAAGAATTGCATTATGTAGTCATGCAGTGGTGTGGGTGGGGTGGGAATTTAGGAGAACACTAAGTTCCAAGAATTACGGTTGCCACAAACAGATCTGTAGGAACTCCCTTAGAGCCGGAGGTTCTTGAGTCCTTACTTCCTGTGAAATCTGAAGGTCGAGTATTGTGCAAATAGTGAGAGATGGCTGCCACTTTACACCCACATTCCCACATCAGTTCCCCATTACCCCTCTTTAAAAAAAAAATCTCAACAACAAAATTATTCCTTTGTGTATATCTAATTTAAAATCTCGTAATACAAAAATATTTTCAGGACAGAAATTTAAAAACAATTTAAGTGAATGTTTCCTTCTTTTTAAATTTTAAATTTTTAAATTTTTATTATTGAAGTAAAGCTGACATTGAATGTTGCATTATTTCAGATGTACAACACAGTGAGTGATTCAACAGTTTTATACATTACTCAGTGCTCACCGCGATAAGCGTAGTCACCATCTGCCACGATACGTTATTAAAATGTTACTGACTATATTCCCTATGCTGTACTTTCCATCTTTGGGACTTATTTATTTTATAAGTGGAAGTTTGTACCTCTTAATCCCCTTCACATATTTCACCCACACCTCTGGCAACCACCAGTTTGTTCTCTGTATTTATGAGTTTGTTTCTGGTTTTTGTTTGTTTGTTTTGTTTTGTTTTGTTTGTTAAATGAAATTCCAAAGGGCAGTCTCTGGAGTTCCTCAAGGACCTTGGCATTCTTAAAAATGAAATCTAAGCCATTATGGTACCACAATAGTAATCAGCCCTCTAAAGGCAGTCCTGAATAGAAGAAAAACCCTAATTCAGTTGGAAAAGAAAGGTCAAGCCAGATGACTATCTCTGGTTAATTTTGTTCAAGGCTTTATTAACTTACTATGGTTGGCCCATTTGACATTTGATTTTAATCAAGCTCTATTCTTATCCCCCTCCTTTATTTACGTATCTTTTAGAAATTGATATAAATGAAATAAAAATCACATCCTTTTAGGGTGTGGGGCAGATCTATTTTCCTTTCTTCGAATTTGCCAAATCTGTGCATGTGAGGAAGCAAGAAAATGGATTTTATGAAGGCTGAATGGAGTAAGTATTAGGTTTCCTGGAGTTATTGAAGGCAGTGTACTCACTTCCAACACAGCAGTGTAAACACTTTAATTTTTTTGTTGAGTTTTCTGTGACTGCTGGATCTTCTCTCCCTTCCCCCAAATTCTACCAAGTACAGATACACATGCTGACAAATGGAATGCAAACAAATGGTATGCAATGGGTACACTGCGGGGGAAATCTACAGAGAGGTTCTTATAGGCCATTAGAAATGATAGCCCCCAAATGCCAAGTTATTTATAAAGAGGAGAAGCAGTGACTTCTTAACATAGGGCTCAAAATAAAGAAGCATTTGTCTACAAAAAAGAAGAAAGTAATGATTTAGTTCTGTGCATTTGTTTATTGATGATCACTTTTTCCCCTTACGTCTTGACATTCCACCAAAGCAAACTGTATGATCTTCCCCTTGGGAACCAACTCAGAGCTTAGCTTTATTTACAAGCTTCATTATACTAAAGAGCAAAATGTTCTAGCTGATTGAATAGATATTACATGGCAGCCCGCTGACCTCTCTAGGAGAAATATTCAACTCCTACAGAGAAGTCCTAAATGTTAGCTGATTCACAGTCAGTTTTTTTCCCCTTTATTTACTGTAGTCCAAACCACTGATTTCAGTTTTTCTTTCTTTCTTTTTCTTTCTTTCTTTCTTTCTTTCTTTCTTTCTTTCTTTCTTTCTTTCTTTCTTTCTTTCTCTCTTTCTCTCTTTCTCTCTTTCTCTCTTTCTTTCTTTTCTTTCTTCTCTCTTTCTTCAGTATGGTGTTTCTCTACTTCAGGTAAGATTCTGCAGTAAACAAAGAAGAGCTTTGACTGCTAAGCTGAGCTTTTAAATTTCTCACTTCCATTCACTTCAAAGGCACCAAAATCACACCACAGTAGAGTTTTACCTTGACAAGAGAATAATGGTAGAGGGCAAGGTAAGAGGAAGTCTGGGATATACTAATCTTTGAGAATGCTGTGCTATCAGGGCATTTACATGTGGGCTCCTAGGGGAAATAGGGAGATAACTGAGGAATCAGTTCTTTGGTCTGGGGCTCCAGAAAATACTAGAAACACCCTGAGTAATCAGGAAACTCACCTTGGCATAGGAGATTGTTGAAAAAACTTGTACATCAGTTTAGGAGGCTGATTAATTATTGTCGGGGAGGAGAACTTTTGGGTGTAGGACCCAACTGTCTTGGACCTGAATGAGAAGAAACCTGATCTCAGATCCTGAGTAAGCGCTGTAAAAACCAACAGCCTATAGTGCCATTAGGGGTCTAATTAAGAAACTCTAAAGAACAGGGAGGAGAGTAAAGAACAGGGAGGAGAGGAGCTGCTCTATAGAAGAGGCCACCAAAAGAAGAGCAGAAAATTCCAACAAAGGACACAGAGTGTGTGGAGCCCCCTCAGGTCAATGAGAATGGGCAAAGATTGGACTTTTAGGAATGGAGTGCCCTCACAGACTCAAAGCTCAAGAGTCAAAGATTATTGCAACTGCTACTATATCCCTGCTCTCTAGGACTGATGTGGCCTGGGGAAGAGCTCTCAGCACACAATGGCTTTTCCAATATCAAAATGTAAATTCAACACACTACAGAATTTTTTTTTTTTTGAAAAAAACCTGGATTTTTCTAAAGTCATTTTGATAAGGTATTAAAATAAGAGCTGAGAGTCTTTGTTTCCCACAACAATATCACGCTGTTTTTTGACTTTTCTCTGCCCATAGCTCTCGGTTCTTTCTGCCAAACCAAGGAGTGATAACACATTTGGAGCTTGTAGCCAAAATTCTAGCAGCATGCGTAATTAATTCCATATCATGGCCAGTTTTATTTTTTTCTCGTATCTAATTGTGCACAGAGCTCTTGGTTATTACCTGTTTCCTCACTCCCTGAATGAAGTCCACCTTGTCCCTCTCTTCCTTTTAACCTTGGAATTATAATTCTTGGTAAAATATAATTAAATGAGTTTAAGTATGTTTACTAATCTACCAGCTCTCAAAGTGTTTAGGTCAATCTGAATGGTATAGTTAGCAGTGAAAACACTTCCCATAGTCTAAATGGAATGTGAGCTTAAGCATTCATGCTTTGCTGAGTGGCCAACTCATGTGACAAGTGATCCTTTCCCTAAAGAACTAGCCTGAAATCAGTAGGCCCATTGTGGGAATCACATTCCACTTTATCCCCTGTGTGCCAGTTGGTGTTGTGGTAGTGCCTATGTGGTTAGTTGGAAAGGATGAATCACTTGGAGTGACAAAGAAAATCTTGGTTTCACACATGTTGCTGGGAATCAAATGATAACCGAAAGCCTCTTGAGATCTAAAACTCTGCTCACAGTGTGAACCTTTTTCATTGCCATCCACCTTAAAGAAATGATTGTTGTGGCATGGTTGAATTCATGCATTCAACCAGTATTTGGTGTGTACTTACCATGAACCAGACTCTGTACACAGGGTTGGTGATAGGGTTCTGAGCAGCATGCATGCTGTTCTGCTCTCTTGGGCCTTAGATTTCAGTAGTGGAAAACAGACATGAGAAAAGCAAACACATAAGCACAGTTTTAGCTAGTGTTAAGTGCTATAGAGAAAAGAAAGCAGGGTTTTCAGTAGAGTTACTGGTTGGGGTGGTGGTGGTGGTAGGTGGTGAGCTAATATAGACTGAGCAGTCAAGGAAGACCTCTCCGAGGAGACGATATTTGCATTATTCCAAGCTCATGGATCTTTCTGAAGTGGATTTCTCTTTTCACAGTTCTGGACCTATGAAATTTAGCTAAATACCTTTTTGGCTTTTCTTTGCTCTTTCCAAAATAGCCAAACCTTTTTGTGGTTGCTATATAAGCATTTAATAGACTTGCAAATTGAACCTGGGAAGATTTTGTTTCTTTTTAAGAATTACAGTAAATATCTCACAATTAGGGAAAACTGCCTCCAGGTAATGGGTAATACTTGTTAAAAAAAAAAAAAAAAGCCTCATGACTTTAATAGCCAGACTTCAGCTATAAGCAAGCATAGAGACATAATAGATTTTTTTTTTCACCAATGAAAAGTGACTTTGCTTTTAGGAATTCTGTATATTTAAACCTATCCCAACATTTTTGGCATGGGAGTTATACCTTTTTGATGGCTTTCCAAAGAAGTTACCAAACAAGTTATCTTGGTCTTTTCAGAATTTAGCTATGTGAAAAGAGAAGTAATTTGGCTAATTTCTAACTATGGTAGAGCCACCAGCCCCCTCAGAAAATGTGTCCCACCCAATGTCCTCATTGTTAAGCCAACTTGCTTGACCTTCCTTCTTTATGTATTTGGACTAGCTACATGGGTAATTGGATTCTGGGGCAAATGTTTCAAGAGTGATAGGTTCTACTTGATAGATAGTGAGGTATTGATGTACCAGTTAGTGATGCCTTGTCTTGTTGGTGCATATCAGTCAAGTGTTGTCCTCATGGCCTCTCCTGTGATGCTTCAGGAGACATTAGGGAGAGGAGCCAAGGACACCTCCTCTCTGAAGAGAGCCTTCCTAGATTGATAGAGCTAATTTTCCTCTCATGTGGCACTATAGCCCATAATACTTTTATTATACCACTTAATAAGTTGTAATTTCAAATGTATTTGGAGATCTATATGCCCACTAGAATATGAGACCTACAAGTTCAGAAAGTGTTTTAATCATCTGGTAGTAAATTCTTATTTAATTCTTTTTTTTGAGAGAGAGAGAGCAAGAGAGAGTAGGGGGTAGGGGAGGGGGCAGAGGGAGAGAGAGAATCTTAAGTAGGCTCAAGGCCAGAGCAGAGGCCAACATGGGGCTTGATCCCCTGACCCCGAGATCATGACCTGAGCCAAAATCAAGAGTCAGATGCTTAATCAACTGAGCCACCCAGCTGCCCCAATTCTCATTTAATTCTTAATGTCAAAGGTATAAAATATATTTTTGGAGAATTTTACTTAGAGGTTTAGGAAAGCCATTTGATGACGTTGGGCCTGATTCTTACACAAAAGGTGATGATAGAGCAGTTCTTTTGCATTGGGCCTGAGTATTTGGGTGGAAATGTAGCTACCCCTGTCATTATTTCTTTTTTATTGAAGAACAGATTTTACCCAAAGACAGGAATATTTGTCAATGAGGAAGTGCAGGGTAGGAGAGAGGAAAGAGGGAACACATACTTCTCTTGAACACGTCTTTTTTTTCTGATTTGCCTGGCCCGGAGGGGCATAAATGTGGGGTGCTGGAGCGTACCCCTTACTATTTGTTGGAATCTTTCACCACCTCTCTTTACATTTCTGAAGTTTTATGATTATTAAGCAGTTATTATGTGCCAGCTACTTTAATAAGTGCTATTGCTTTCTCACCTGACTTAAGTCTTAAAACAGCACGATAAGATAGATACTATTGTTATTTCCATTGGGAATGGAGACCAAGAGTGGTAAGGAGACTTTGCGCCAAGTCACACACACACAGCCTGCCGCAGAGTGAGGATTGAATCCTTTTCTGCTTGAATTTAGAAACTGAACTCTAAACACTGTGCTCTGAAAACTCTCCTAGGTTAGTTTGTTTTGTGCATATTTCTGCTGGGAAGGCCTGGGCAACCTTGGGCAATCAGCCCCAAGACATTGATGGAACGGATTTAAGAGGCACCATGGTGGATGACTTAACAGCAGGGCTCAGGTCAAATTTCAGGAAAGATAAAGCTTCTTTCAATGTTTTCCAAATTCTTCTTTCCTGTAGTCTATTTTAATGCTGTCCTGCAGCTGTCCAAAGCTCACCCAAACTCACGCAAAGCTTCTTTTCTTTTTTTTTTAAATGGCTATATTGAGACATAATTTGCATACCATACAATGCACTCATGAAAGTGGCTTTTTAGTAGATTTAGAGTTGTGCATTCATCATGACAATCAATTTTAGAACATATTTATTATTCCAAAAAAAACCCCACACCCCTTAGCCATCACTCCCAATCTCCCTGTACCCATAACACTAGGCAACCACTAATCTATTTTCTGTCTCTAGATTTGTCTTTTCTGAACATTTCATATAAATGGAATCATACAATATATAGCTTTTTGTTTCTGACTTCTTTTATTCCGTGTAATGTTGTTTATTTTTAAAGATTTTATTTACTAATTTGAGAGAGAGAGAGCACATGAATGGGGAGAGGAGCTTGAGGGAGAGGGAGAAGCAGATTCCTTGCTGAGTGCAGAACCCTATGGGGCTCAAGGGGGCTTGATCCCAGGACCCTGAGATCATAACCTGAGCCAAAGTCAGACACTTAACCAACCGAGCCACCCAGGTGCCCCTTCAGTGTAATGTTTTTAAGGTTCATCCAAGTTGTAGCATATATCAGAACTTCAGCTCTTTTTATGGCCAAGTCATATTCCACTGTTTGGATATACCATATTGTATTTATCTATTCATCAGTTGATGGACACTTGGTTGTTTCCACTTCTAGGCTCTTATGAATAATGCTGATGTGAACATCACTCTAAGTTACTTATTCTATAGTTTCATTTCTCTACTCGGAATTTGCACTTGCTCAAATCTAAATTCAGAGACCGGAGAATATTAGAACGATCTAATTATCAGAATTCATACCGAGGTGTAGATGACTGATGTACTACATGCATTTTAGGAGAGGAATGTTAGAACTCAAATGAACTTTAAATTGGTGAAATAATTGCAGATAGTTCCTTGTGAGGAATGAAGTCTTCCCAGTGCCCTTTCTAACACTGGTTGCTGCCCTGTCACTGTTTTCTCTACACCCACAAAATTCCCAAAGAAGCAATGTAGCAGTCACTTTTGAGAAGCTGTTGATTCTTTCAACAGTTGTGTGTGTAGCCCCCTTTCCATTTTCTTTGGGTCACATTACATTTTCTTCCTCTATAGTGATTTTCCTTGGGTAAATAAAAAGATTGTCACTCTGAATTTTGTCATTACTCATAATTGCAATGTCTTCACAATCTCTTCCTACTCTCTGACAACCACTTTCTATTTTGTAGCTCACTCCTTCTAGAATCATGATTCTAACAATTTGATCCCACCCAGATTTCCAACCCATTGATCCTACTACCTTGTCACTGTCACCTTTCTGATGTCCTCTTTTCCATCTTGACCAAGCTTAAATTCCATGTGCAGTCAGTATAGTTACTCCCTTGCATATACCCCCAATTTCCTTGCCTGTTTTTGGCATTGGTGTTATTCCTTGCTCAAGCCACTATTTCTCTCTCTCTCTCTGTCTACTACACACCTACACCAATGAATCTGCCTAGGACTAGAGGAAAACAGACAATCGTGCCTAACTGTATAATTTGTCCAAATTTATCCCATTGTAAATTAGTGACTACCTTCAAGTGAGCCTCCAAAGCTCTATGCTTTATCCTTAATGCTGCCTGAAAATGATGTTTCTCTATTGTCTTGACTTTCCCACATTTCTAGTTAATTTTCTTCCCATCTCTCCTCAAACTTCAAATACCTCCTCCATCATTCTTAATCACAACTGAAAGATAATTCTCCATCTGCAATCATGCTTTCCTACCTACTAAAGGTCATTGATGGAACAATTCTCCCCTCTCTCCTGCTTCATCAATTTTTCCCCTTCTTAGAACTTTATTATCAATATACAATTATTCTATTTCCTATCTTAAAACGAATAATGAAAACCAGAGCTTTCTACTGACTCTACCATCCCTGCCAGTCACCACCCCATTTTTTGGTTTTCTTTTACAGCAAAATTCTTTGAAGCAGTTGCCTTTATCCACTGCCTTGTTGAAATCTCCACTAGAAGAGCTAATCCATATCTCCCACAATATATCCAGAATGGAGTGTCTGATCTTCACCCCTGCATTTGTCTCCATCTCATTGATGGCAAAACCACCCTTTTAACTTCTCAGGGCCAAATTCCTAGAGCAATCTCTCATCTTCTCTTTCTCTCTTGCCCCACATCCAATTAGTCAGAAGATCTCATTTGCTCTGCCTTTAAATTGCATGCTTTATCTGATCAATTCTCATCATCTCTACTATTAACACCCTGGTGAAAGCCCATGATTGTCTCTCACTCCTAATTAGTCTCCCTGCTTCCATCCTTGCTCCTTACCATTTGTTTCAATAGGGATTGATCCTCGTAAAGCATAAGTCAGATCATGTCAGTCCTCTGCATGAAACTCTCAGTATAAAAGCCAAAATACTAACAATGGCCTACAAATTCCTGTATGAATTGGGCCCCTATTCATTTCTGATCTCATCTTCTGTAATACTTTCCCTTCTACTCACACAAGCCGATGTGCACTACCTCAGGGCCTTTGCACAGGGCACTTCCTGGAATTCTCTTCCCCTGGATACATACAAGACTAGCTCCCTCACTTGCTATAAATCTTTTTGTACATCCCTTTCTCAATGAAGTACACTAGGCCACCCTTTTTAAAATTGTATAGCATCTCTGCCCTGATCTTCTTACCGGTTCTGTTTTTGCATGGTGTTTGCACCTTCTAATACACTATATAATTTCTTTCTTTTTTTAATGATTATTTTTTGTTGTCTGTTTCTTTCCACAAGAATGTACGTTCCATGGAATCTGGAATTTTTGTTTTATCCACAACCATTCAGTGCTGGCTCACAGTAGGTGCTCAATAAATATTTGATCAATGAAGTGATCTGAGAAATTGAGAAATGCATTCAATATCATCTATTAAATTTATTGATCAAATGGCTTTATTGTGTGAAATATCAATTTTCCTTGAAAGTTTGGTACTAGAACCATATATTAAATCTGATGCTTATTTTAAAAATATCCTTTATTAAAAAGATATATATATACATATATGTATATATATATACATATATATATATACTTTTATTTATCACCCCTATTGCTACCCTATTATAAGCTTTCCTTGAAATGGTTATTTTAAGAGTTTGCTATAGAAAAATCTTTGTTTTAAGCTATATTATATTTAAAAGCAGCGTTCTTTTGATAACTAAAACCTAAAATCATGCATTTACTCTAAAAAGAGAAGTTTGAAGGGGTGGTATGAGCTTCATGCCTTGGAATTTGGCGTTGAGGACTCCCCGAATTCTCCAACTGCTAGAGACCTAGCTGAGAGCTAAGAATAGTGCAGAACGTAAACTTCTATAGTAGCAACTGTGAGAGGAATTTTTAGAAGCAGTGTGAGACTATAGCATTGTCAGAGAGTTTGAGAAATGGTACTCTTTAATTGTCAAAAGTACATATTTTTAATTATGTATTTTACTGTCCTAACTTCAAATGGAAAAGCTTGTAGGACCCTGCTTCCTGGTGTCATTAATTACCTCTCTTCATTCATGTCTTATTTAACATTATTATGAGGGAACATAGAGCATAGTCTATATTTGGCAAAAGACACGTGTTTATTGCCACGTTTCACAGGAGTACCATCAAGGCTTCCAGAAATGCATGTGGCAATTTTATCTGACATTGGATTATAATTTGTTGAATTTGTTTTAGACTCAAGATCCTCATTTTTGTTTGCAAGCTTTCAGGGTTGGGTTCAAGGAAAGTCTAGGAGATTCTGGAATGTACAGCGGTGTTGGTTTTGGTTTCCTTCTATCTGTCCTTCCAGCATTCTTATTTCCCTTTCAGCATCTTGCCACCTGTGTCCAGTTTGGTCATGGGGAATCCCACAGAGCTCGCCGCTCCTCAGGAAGTGCCCTATGCCCTGGCTCAACCTGGCTCCTTCCCCTTCAGTGGAAACCTATTCTTAATTGGCTGAGTGCTGGTGGGAAAAAAAAAAATTAGTCTATATCTTTTCTTGTGAAATAAGGAAATTGGTCTAGATGATATCCAAGATCCCTTCTTGCTCTAAAGTCTTGTGATTCTATGATTCTGCCTCTTTTCTGGGCAAAATGAAAACTACTGATTATAAACTTTCTTGGGAACATTGTCGTCTTCCTCATGTTTGTGGAATTATTCTTTTTGTTTTGTTGATCTCTCCCTCTCTCTCTTTTGTATTCTCGGAAATATTATCTGGACCTAAAATAGTATTCTGCTTATAGTACATTTCATAGAAGACAGGTCTGTCTCAGACCCAGTTTCTGTTTGGATTCAAGCCCCACTGGGACTGATGGGCAGTTTGGTGGCAAGGGGCATGTCCCACTCTCGGTGAATGCATTGCATTATGGCCAGCTTTGCTACGTGCTTCTCCACTCTTGGACTCAGCACGGATCACTGAGTCCTCCATAGGACCATTTATTGAAAGGTGTGATATTACTGGTAATATTATGGTTTGATAGCCATGGTCCTTGCAGGCGGCTCTTTGTGAGAGCCCACCATGGGCTGGAAAGAAGTAAGTGAGTGTTATTGTCCATCCTGGAGCCTACAGGCCTCTGCTGAGATTAATTGTTGGCAAACTCTCCCTAAGATCCCTGACTATAAAGCTCTCTAGGGAATGCAAAAGATTATAGTCATTACCCTGATGAAAAGCTGAGCTAATTTTACCTGGATCTGACCCTCTGGTTCCAGGGAGTCTAGTTATTTCAACCCTGTCACTACGATGACACCCTCTCATGAGGGCATCGAGAGTGTGATTAGCTGCTCATCAGGTGCCGGCCCCCTAGCATTGCCTTTAGAGCTCACAGATATTTCCCTGGAATTTAAAACGCCTTCTGAAACGTGGGTCCTTCCATTGTCAGTCATCCCTGCTTTGTCGCTGGGCAGTTGGGCCGGAGCCAGAGTGGAAGGACAGGGCATGGCAGACACATGAGTCTGCAGGGGGGGCGCAAGGCAGGAACCCCAGGGGGAGAGGACAGGACAACAGGTGTGGGCACCCAGGGCACAGGCAAGATGATGTTCTCCCAGCAGGGGACTCGGCGGGGGGGAGGGGGGGCCTGGAACACAGGCAAACTACCTGCAGAGCCAACTCATTAAGTTTCATGTGATTTTCCAGAGCTTTCTTCTTTGTTTCTGACTGGCAGACACCCACAGTCACACTTGATTAGAGTATTACTTTCTTCGTTACCAAGGCAGTTTTATTATCGAAACCTGGTGAAATATTATAAAGAAAACTGTCATGATGTGCCACATAAAGAGGCCCAGTGAAGAAAAAGAGCTTCTTCAAAAGAGAAGTCATGATTTAGATCACGTTTTCTCAGTACTAATACTGCTGTCTTCGTGATGCAGAACAGATTTGGGTGGGGAGGAATTTAGAATACTAGTTTTAGGGCGCCTGGATGGCTCAGTCGGTTAAGGGTTAAGTGTTTGCCTTCGGTTCAGGTCCTGATCTCAGGGTCCCAGGAGCCCCAGCAGCAGGGAGCCTGCTTCTCCCTCTCCTTCTTCCCCTCCCCCTGGCTCTCTCTCTGTGTCTCAAATAAATAAATAAAAAAAAATCTTAAAAAAAAAAAAGAATACCAGTTTGAATTAAACAATGGTTTCAGCACATGGATAAAAGTGGGGATTTGGGGTTAATTAGGAATGAAATGATGTGGCAGGATCCACTTAAGTAATAGCTCTCAAAGGGCCTGGCATTTCCTGAGGTAGAGGAGCTGAGAGTTTTTAAAATTCTCCCTGCTTCCAAATAGTTAATCCTCAGGAAGTGCCCTTTGTTGAAGTCATTCCTGCTACCTGAGATGGTGAATTTTAAAAAAAACAGGCTTGCTTCAAAGGCAGCATGGAGAGTATAGCACTGTAGTCCTGAATGCTCCCCCGCCCCGATTTCTTTGAGGAGACTGGCCCTCTCCTAGGCCCTTTCATGCTTCGGAACGGCAGAGGTACTCGGCGTACTGGGTGACACTGTCTTCAGGAGTGTCCTTGATGTACACCGGTGTGCGGAACCGAACTTGAGTGAAGTTTGGAAGACAGGCCCAGGAAGGACTGGATGTGAAAGTATCAGCACAGAAAACACATATAGCATAGTAATCATACTTTATTCTCCATGAAGTGATCCTTTCCCTCATGCACCACCGCTAGAACTGTTTTTTTCTTTACAACCATTTCTCTTTTAGTTTTTCTTCACTGAAGTTGCCTTGCCCTGACTTGCTCCCTCTATTAGAAAAGACCTATTTATAACACGTATAGCTTTGTTAGGATTGGAAATCTTGACTCATCCATTCTCACTTTTAATAACTACCTAGGCTGAAGATGTGACTCTTGACAAAGTACTCTTGCCGGTACTCAATTTTTGCTCTGGGAAAGACAGAGTGACCAAATTTTATTTCTAAGGCACTATTACGAGCTAGAAATTATTTTGGAAACAATAATATGCTTAGCCTGTATCTCTGAGATTTCTGCCACTTGACATGCAGGCTCACATGTAAGATAATAGTGAGAATAACATTCGGTGAGAACTTGCTAGGCACCACGTAGTGTACATTCTTTACATATATTGACCCACTCGTTTTTTACTTTAGGGCTAGTCCTATTAGCATCACCTCAAGGGAAGGGCTAAATGGTTAGTGGTCTGGGTTCAATACATGAACTAAGAATTAAAAGAGGGGAGGGGCACCTGGTGGCTCAGTGGATTATGTGTCTGACTCTTGGTTTCTGCTCAGGTCATGATCTCAGTGTTGTGAGATCGAGCCCCATGTCGGGCTCTGCGCTCAGCACGGAGTCTGCTTGAGATCCTCTCTCCCTCTCCTTTTGCCCCTCCCCCCCACTCGCTCTCTCAAATAAATAAATAAAACCTTTAAAAAAAATAAAGGAAGGGAGATTGATTCTGAACAACATGTAGCAGATGCCCCATTGGATCCAGCTGCCCTGGCATGAGGTTGTGTTCTGGGGACAATGGCGAAGCATGTGAGAATCAAAGAAGAAAAGCCTTGAAATGCAAGCGTAAGGAAACACTGTGGATATGACTGTCATCTGGTCCAGTATGGACGTCACCTCAGCAGTGGATAGCTGTTTAGCTAGTGCGGGGACTTGACGGTGAGCCCAGTTACGGTGCTAGTGGACTGATGTGACTTTTCATTCTCTCCTTCCCCTAACATTTGAGGGAAAAAATGACCCTTGAATTGAACTGTGAAAGCCCTTGTTGTTCTCAGACAATTCAGGATTAGGATGGGATGCCATTTTTAGGAAATGGATGCTAGACTTCCTGCTGGGGCCAATGCAGTTTCTAGCAACAAGTTGGAAAGGTAAAGTTGGTCTGACTGTATTTATGCCAGAAGCTGGAAGAAGGTCTTACATCTATGAATAGACATTTCTATGGGTCATTACCTTGTCCAGCAATCTCCAGTGAGTTCCCACTGTATATGGTATTAACCTTCAATTCTTCATACCAGCTTCCAATGTTTTTCTAGTTGTTCTTTTGGGATCTAATATAGATCTTTTGTTGGATCTAAGAAGTCTCCTTTCTGTTTCCTGAATATGCTGTGCTTTCTGATTTGAAGCTTTGCTCCTGACTTATTCTGTGGTCTTTGAAAGGAATATCTCTTCCCCTCCCACTATCCAAATTGTACCCTTCCTCCACTAAAACCCCAGGGCCCTTCATGAAGCTTTTCTTTAGTGCATGTGCATCTTTTCTTTCTTTAAATTCCTGTTGCATTTGCTATCTATTTTGTTCCTTTGTTTCCCTGAGAATAAAGTGCTAATTATCATTAATTACCTACTCTGTATATTTATATCTTTTCACCTTAACAAAGCTTTAAATTCCGAGAGGATAGGGCTTCCAAGACTTACCATTTCCTCTGTATTCTCCACAGGGCAACTTTGATCAAAGGAACAAAAACTATGCACTGAATCAGAAGACTTGAATTTCAATCCTGGCTCTGCCATTTCCTAATTGCGACCTTAGGTGACTTTTTTAAGACTTAGCTTCTTCATCCATAAAATGGAATTAAATTGACAATAGCTATCTCACACGGTTACTGTGAATATTAAACACCGGAAGATATGGGAAATTAAGTGTGCAAAGACCAGACACATGTAAATTACTAAGAATATTTGCTCATAAAATTTTTTTCGAATGAATGACTACTATTATAACCACACTTTTCTAACCACAGGAAGTTATGTCATTTCGGTTCCTTTCTTAGGGATGCCAGAATATCTCAGAACACGTTGACTTCATTTTAAACATCCCCATTTAAATCATGACCTTCCTTCGAAGCGTCATTCGCTTTCCTGTGCAGTCGGGGCCCTGTCGTTAGTCACATCAAAGACGTGCTATCTGTCATGTTCGGGTCCTTCCCCCTGCTGATCTACATTTCCCATCTTGCTGTATTTGTCATCTATGGCAAACCACTCCAAAATGTCGTGGCAGTTAAAATAGTAATAATCATTTATTATTTCTCATTGCTTTGTGGGTCAAAACTTTAGGAGTATCTCATGATATTGCAGTCAGAGGTCAGGTGTGGCTCTGTCACCCGAAGACTTAACAGGGGCTGGAAGATCCACTTCCAAGGTGGTTTACCCATATAGCTCTTGGCTAGGCATTTCGGTTCCTTTACCCATGGTCCTCGTCCCGCTTGAGTTTCCTCCTGGAATTGTACAGGAGGAAAAAATCTTTTTTCCTTCTACCCTTCTAGGTTCTAGGCTTGGACCCCTGTAACAAAAGAAGATTAACAAGAGATAAACAGAAGTTTATTAACATGTATATCTTGTATATACATGGGAAATATTTGGGGTTGAGTAATTCAAAGAGGTGGCTAGAATTGGAGTTTAAATACCATCTTTAGCTAAAACAGAAGAAGGGTTTGGGGGAGGCCAGTTATGGGAAGATGAATAGGAAAGCGCAGTAAATAAGTGTAAGGTTTATTACATAGATTTAAGTGTCTTCTCCATTGATAAGAGTCTTTTGTGATTTAGAGTGATCTTCTTCCTGGTACAAATAGGGAGACATCTTTACTGATGGAGATTTTCTTTATAAATATAAATTTACCTTACCAAAGGATAACTTCTACTCTGTTTTCAGAGCTTCTCCTGTGTTTACAGTTTCTCAAAATAATCTTGAAGCCAAGGAGACATGTTTTGAGGTGGTGCATTCTGGTCTCCTACTCTATGATACTTGGCTTCCCCCCAGAGTGAATGAACTGAGAGAAACTGAAATGCTTTTTATGACCTAGTCTTAGAAGTCACACACTGTCACTTTTGCCATATTGTACTAGTCACCCGGGGCAGAAATAATTCAGTTTGGTGGTGGTGGGGTAGTGATGGCTATCATTAGAGGCCATCTTTGAGACAGAAACCAATGGTTTCTGTTTCTCCTATTTAAAAAATATATTAATCCCCTTCCACAAGATCCCTGAATCTCATGCTATTACAGTATCAGCTCAAAGTCCAAAACGGCATCATTCAGGTCAGATCTGGGTAACGCTCCTTAATAATGTTCCTCAAGATCTGAAGACCTGTGAACTAAGGGGACAAGTTTTCTGTCCCCTTAATGCCCAGTATCCAACAATTAAGGGAAAGGCATAGGATAATAGCAATCCAACTCTTCAAAAAGGAGAGAAAACAGGCGTCACACAGTGGCCAGTGGTCTGTGGCAATTCTACAATCCAGCTAGGCCCACACTGCCAGTTCCTTGATTAGGGCTCGACTCTATTGCCTGGGAAGGATTCTCCAAGGCTCTTGCCTCTGCTCTCTGGGCTCCTGATTCTAACTTCTGAGTCTTCCTTTTTCCTATGAAATGACTAGTATTTGCAGCTGAGTGGTTTTTTTCAACCTACTTCTCGCCCAAGGTGTTTGGGGATTCAAAGCTCTCTCATTTTGTACTGTTTCCGTCCTTTTAAATCCAAGAAGACATAATTCTTTTTAAGGCTTCGTGAGTTTTTTTAAAAAAATATTTTATTTATTTATTTGACAGAGAGAGACAAAGCAAGAGAAGGAACACAAGCAGGGGGAGTGGGAGAGGGAGAAGCAGGCTTCCTGCGGAGCAGGGAGCCCGATGCGGGGCTCGATCCCAGGACCCTGGGATCATGACCTGAGCTGAAGGCAGAGGCTTAACGACTGAGCCACCCAGGCGCCCCAAAGTTTTGTGAGTTTTTAATGACTAGATTTATAATCCAGTCTATTAGACTGAAGCTACACAAACACATTTTTTCAAGATAGACTCCCCTTCACCTTGATCTTCCTACAAGGTTACTGAGAGATGTCATCCAGGAAGTAAAGAGCCACAATGACAGGCAAATGAGTGTTTACTTAGGATTAAAGGATTGCAATCCAGGGGGCACAATTCATTTAGATACCTAAATAGTGCTCCTGCTTACAGGAGAAAGCAAGGGGTTTTTATGAAGAAAAGGAAGCAGAGTCAGGGGGACTGCATAAGTTAAGAAGAGAAAAAAATGTTTTCTACGTGTGTTTACAAGCTTAGCTACTCTGGGTTATACATCGACTGACCACTGATTCTATTTTCAGAAAGTCCACAACCATCAGTCTTGTGATCAGGATGTCTGTTCTGCTGACTTCTCAAACAATTGCTTAAAACAAGTGCCATTTTGCCTGGTCCAAAGGTTTAGGCCCAGTTCAAACAAAGGTGGATAAGGCAGTTTCTCTACAGTAGTTTCTCTGACTTTATTTTAAAATGGCACCAGTCATGTCAATTTTTCACCAAGACATAACCTTTAAGAGTCTTGGAGGGATTTTTGCTTAAAGGAGCAAATCTGTGTTTCTTAGTCTTAGACCTTAGAGGACCTTTTGTCTGACTGAGTAGTTTTTCCAGGTACTGCCTGAGATCTTTCTAAGGCCTTAAGAAAGGATCGTATGGTTCTCCACTGGATTTGGTCTTTGTCCTGAAGTGATTTCTTAATTTGAGAATCTTGGGAAGGCTGAGAATGGGAGAGTTTCATTTTTGAACTCAGCAAGTCTTGGCTTCTTTATATTTAAACGTTTTTCTTCAGCTCATCTCTCCTCTCATATTTTACTGTAAGGAGCAAAAAGAAGCCAGGTGGGACTTGTAGCAACCTGCTGGAAATCTCCTTAGCTAGATCCTCTAGCTCATTAGATACGTTTTCTACTTTGCCCATTACTGCAGGCCACAGTACTCCTAACATTTCTGCCACTACATAGCAAGGACACTCTTTCCTCCAGCTTTCAATAACATTTCTCACACTTCCTTTTTTTCTTTTTCTCTTAAAAATAGACTTTATTTTTAGAACAGTTTTAGGTTCACAACAAAATTGTGCAGAAAGTAGAGTTCCCAGGGGCCTTCATCTGCATGATGTAGTTTTGGAATATAGGTGAGGTTTGGTGGGGTGGGGTCTGGAGCCAAGGGCTGAGAAAGAATTCTTGAGACCTCTTTGGTGCAAAAAGGTGGTTTTATTAAAGCATGGGGACAGGACCCCTGGGTGGAAAGGCCTGCACTGGGGTTGTGAGGAGCAATCGGTTATATACTGTGGGGTTGGGGGAGGTAAGGAAAAAGGGAGGTTTTCAAAAAAACTTTCTTATGCTAAAGAGAACTTACAAGATCCTGGAGGCCTTGCCATTGTCAAGTTAAGGTTGTTTTTCCCTCTAGCAAGGCATTTAACATTAAGACAGTTGGGAGCTTCCTGGAGGAAATGTCACACATGTCCCACCCAGGAGGGCGGGGGTGAGGTTGCGGGGTGTCAGCTTGTGCTTTGTCCTCAGTTAGCCTTCTGCTCCTTCATCACCCACACAGACACAGCTTGCCCACCATCAGCATCCCCCACCACAGTGGTATATTTTTTACAATCGACAATCCTACATTGACACATTACCATCCAAAGTTCATAGTTTACCTTAGGGTTCACTCTTGGTGTTGTATATTCTATAGGTTTTGTCAAATGTATGATGACATGTATCCACCATTATAGTATCATGCAGTGTAATTTCACTGCCCTGAAAATCCTCTGTGCTCTGTTTATGCCTCCCTTCCCCCTAATCACTGATTTTTTACTGTCTCCATAGTTTTGCTTTTTCTAGAATGTCATACAGTTGCAATCATACAGTATGTAGCCTTTTCAAACTGGGTTCTTTCACTTAGTGATATGCATTTAAATTTCCTCCATGTCTTTTCATGGCTTGATAGCTCATTTCTTTTTGGTATAGAATAATATTCAATTGTCTGGATGTACCACAGTTTATTTACACATTCACTCACTTTTTAATTTTTATTTATTTTATTTTATTTTCACTCACTATCTTTTAAACTCTTACTGAAGCACATCAGGTTTTCATAGCAGTCTCTTCCAAGGCTTTTAGGTTCTTACAAACATTTTTCTCAAGGTCCTTCCAGTTTCTGTCTATCACCCCATCTCAAGCCACTCACATTTTAAATTTTTGTTAGAGTAGCATCCATTTCCAGGTACCTAAATCTATATCAGTTAGGATCTGATCAGAGAACCATTATCTATCTCTATGTCTGTGTCATGTTTGTGTCCTATGTTCATATCCATATCCACACTATGCCACATCCTCATCCACGTCCACATCCTCATTTTCATCCATACCCAGATCCATACCATATCTATATCTACATCTATATCCATGTCCATATCCACCTATCATCTATATCATCTGTATCTATCTCAGTATCCCTTAGTATATAAACATCAACACACAAAAGGAATTTATTTTAGGGATTTGACATCACACAATTGTGAGAGCTGATTGCACAATTTACATGAAGCTTTTGTTTCTTTGTCTGGTAATGGAGACTGAAGTTCTCAGA
The DNA here is from genome assembly GCF_004348235.1 of Phoca vitulina. NCBI lineage: Eukaryota > Metazoa > Chordata > Mammalia > Carnivora > Phocidae > Phoca > Phoca vitulina. Next base: position 18,845,468 of record NW_022589705.1, read on the forward strand.
AGAGGCAGTTGAAGGTGAAAAAACACTGAAATGGCCCTGAGTCAGTCCCTTCCTGACTCCCTTTAACTCAGGTGATGGGCATATCTTGCAAGAGAAGCTGGCACTCTTTGTCACAGAGCTAAACGTGCACCTGGCCCAGGATCCGTAGAAGCTGAAGTGGGAGATCTATCTGGAGATGGAGAAGTTGTGCACTTGGCTGCTACCCTGTGCCACCCAAGAGAGCAGCATGGAAGCATGATGTCCAGGAGCTGCAGCTATACCTTGAGCCTGACATTGACCTTCCCAGCACAAAAGGAAGATGACTGCTCCTCCTCTTTTGCCTTTCAAATGCTGTCTCTTGTGCTTCAAAGTCACCTAGTCCTATGTAGAGAAGGGAACTCTGGGAGATTTAGCCAAGCTGACATAATACAAATCTACCACACTTGCCTATGTTCTTGTCTTTCCCCATCCCATACATTCTTTCTTTCTTTTTTTTTTTAAGATTTTATTTATTTATTTGAGACAGAGAGAATGAGAGAGAGAGAGAGCACATGAGAGGGGGGAGGGTCAGAGGGAGAAGCAGGCTCCCCGCCGAGCAGGGAGCCCCATGCGGGACTCGATCCAGGGACTCCAGGATCATGACCTGAGCCGAAGGCAGTCGCTTAACCAACTGAGCCATCCAGGCGCCCCATTCTTTATTTCTTTTTAACTGCAAGATAAGATGCAAAATTTTTGCATATTGTGTTAACTAAACTCGATGGAATCTTTGTTATTATATGACAGTTTTAAAAAATTTTTTGAAGTTTTGAAGTTTTTTTGAACTGTTTGTTCAACTTGTATTTAGTCCTCATTGAATTTCTTACAGTCTTTTTCCAGTCTCATCAAACCCTTACTTTTTCCTCATGCTTCTCTCTCCTGTTACTGAAGTGTTTTTTTTTTTTTTTAAAGATTTTATTTATTCATTTGAGAGAGAGAGAGCATGAGCAGGGGGCTAGATGTGGGGCTTGATCCCAAGACCCCAAGATCACGTCTTGAGCCAAAGGCAGATGCTTAACTGACTGAGACACCCAGGCATCCTTTCTCCTGTTACCAATGTTAATTAAAGTAAGGGGATGTAGGCTAGATCTGTGGTTCTCAAACTTTAGGGTGATTGAGACTCACCTAGAGGCCTTATGAAAACAGAGATTGCTGGGTCCCACCCCCAAGATTTTTAATTCCACAGGCCTAGGGAGATGAGAAGAATGTCCTTCTGGCAAGTTTCAATGTGAGGCCAGACTGCAAAGGTTTTAGTGGTGAGCTAAGGATGGGGATGGAGATTGAACCAAGGTAGGCTGAGCATAGTACTATGGTAATAACAGGGTTTTGGGGAGAGACCCCGTGTTTTAAACATTTCGATGGCTCCCTTGGCCCTGGTGTCATACAACTTGCCTGCTACATCTAGGGTTAGCTTTACGGGTTTCTAGGAAGATCTTAAACCTATTCCATGTGTATTTTGGTTTTAGCAAAAAAACCACACAAAAACCCAAAAAACCCCCAAACCCCCCCACAAAACAAAACAAAACAACAAGACATACTGGAATAAATGCATATCCAGACCCTTGATGAGATGGTGAAGACATGAGGAAAAGAAGTTCAGATCTTACCAACTTGATGTAGCCATCTGGAGATTACTTTCTTGTGGAGCTGTTTCACGTTTGTGGCAGCTGATGTCAGGCCTATAAATGCTGCAAATCCACAGGGAAAATTTTCATACTTTAAAAAAAATGATTTTCCCAATTTTTACTCATATGTGGGCAAGAATATTTGTTCTGACTGTACCTGAGATTCACATCCATACTTGAGCCTCTGCCTTCTCTGACATTGAGTAGTTCTGATGTAAGTGAGCAAGAGGCAGTTTTAGCAAAAGACACAGACAGGTATGATAAACTTTAAAGTGGCTTCACTTGCTAATAAAAAGGACAGTAGACCTAGGAGTCAGGAGACAAGTTCTAGCTCCAGGTCTGCTATTAACATGCTGCAAGATTTGAGCAAGTCACTTAAATTATCTGGTCTCAGTTTTCTAGGCTGTAAAATAAAGGGGATGGATGAGATTATTCCAAAGGTACCAAATCTAAAATTCAATGACAGTTTTAATGGGAAAACAGGTTCATTAAGCAACAGGATTGATGTCTTTATTTTGAGAAGTAATACAGAGACATATTAGAAATGAACAAATGAACAAATTTTGAAAAATAGATTGAAATGGTCTGTTGTAGCTTCAGAACTTTAATCAGATTCTTACAGGACAAACTAACCTGCTAACTGGTTTTAGGTGAGTTGAACTTTTTGAGGAAGGTTGAGAGGGCTGGTTGTACTCCTAGGCATGACCGTCTCTTGTTTTATGTGATTTCCTCTCATGGGTCAATGTCAACAACCAGGCACATACAAAGAAAGCCATTGAGTTAAGGTTTCAATGCATAAGTGACTGTGGCAGGGTAAGTTTTGGTGGTGGAATTTGATAAAGCATCTTGATTGTTTACTTATGACCTTCATCATATTGAAACTTAATTATAAATAGCTCTGAACAAATTTGACATTGAATGTCCTCTGAAGGCATCCTGTTGGAATTTAGTTACATCACTTGGTGATGATAACAGCCTGAAACAATTTTTAACCTAATTTTTTCAATTTAAAGACATTGAAAATGTAAATTTTTATTTAGTGTTTCTGGGAATGGAAGATGAATTCAAAAATAGCTAATTTTTTTCCCCAAGGAGAAATAAAGATTTATAAGCAAAATGTAGATGAAAGAACTCTCTTCTTACTTTTACTATCTTAACTAGTGAGAAGGAGAAACCCAGAACAATCCTTCTGAGAGAGGGATGTGGATTTATAGGGCTTTGATGAGACAGGTAGGCCAATTCTTGAAAAACTACGAATAGAGGTTGTTTTTGACTCACTCCTCCTATCTCCTTTATTCATTTCCAAACAGTTTAATAAGGGTCTGCCAAGTGTAAGGAACCTATGTGCTGGAGCCTATTTCAATCCCTTTGTGTTTTTCAGCTGGGATATAAATACATGTGATGAATTTTTAATGGCAACATGACAAAGTAGAAAAGAGCCCTGAAGTGAGCATGGTCCAAGAGGAGGAGATTTAAGGAGTCTTTAAAATTGTAATCAATCAGGGATGCCTGGGTGGCTCAGTCGGTTAAGCATCTGCCTTAAGCTCAGGTCATGATCCCAGGGTCCTGGGATTGAGTCCTGCATTGGACTCCTTGCTCAGCAGGGAGCCTGCTTGTCCCTCTGCCTGCCACTCCACCTGCTTGTGCTCTCTTTGTCTCTGACAAATAAGTAAATAAAATCTTAAAAAAATCATAATCATCCAGGGGCGCCTGGGTAGCTCAGTTGGTTGAGCACCTGGCTCTTGGTTTTGGCTCAGGTCATTATCTCAGGGTTGTGAGATGGAACCCTTGCATGGAGCCCCACATGAAGATTCCCACTCAGCGTGGAGTCTGCTTATTTCTCTCTCTCCCCCTATCTGTCTGCCCCTCCCCCAATAAATAAATAAATAATCTTAAAAAAATTGTAATCATCCAAGTGTGTGTGATTTTTTTTGTTTGTATTTTCGATTTTTAGAAATGGAATGGTTCCACAATAATATTGAGCATATAATATGTTTTAGTTTTCTTCTCTCACTTTACAAAAGTTTGTAGACAAGTATCATTATCTCTATTTTTTAAATTAAAAAAAAATGACTGAGCCTCATTGTTTAAATAATTTATCCAAGATCAAAAACCTAGTGAGTGGTGAAAAAGGGATTCACACTCAGATCTACTAATAGGAAATCTCATCTATCACACCTTATTTCCACTGATTCTAGGTCCAGGAACAGGGTAGATTACTAGATGTAGCCCCTTAAATCAGAAGCCTCTTCATTAATCTGGACCATTAGAAAAGTCCATTTTATATAAAAACTGCAAAGAAGCTTTTGACTACCATGCTCCTCCCTGCTTTTCCCCTACTGTATCCTCATCCCTGACAAATAAGGGGAGAGGAATTTATAGAATTGTAGTCTTTGCAAAACCAAGCTGGCTGATTTAGGAGGCTCTCACCCTAAAAACAGATCCTGTTGGAAGGAAAACTATGCACAGTTCCACAGAGCGCCCTTGCCATGCCTTGATTAGTGGTTAAGATATGATCTTAACAGGACTGGCTATATAACTTTCAGGGTTCAGTACAAAATGAAAATGAGGAGCCCCTTGTTCAAAAGTTATTAGGAACTTCAAGACAGAGACAGCAGAGCATGAAACCAAATGTGGGGCCTTTGTCAGTGTGGACCCCTGGGCGTCTGCACAGGTTGCATACCTGTGAATTTGGTTCTGGATCTTGAACTCTAAGAAGGAATTACCTCTCCTGGTTCTTTTTATTGATCTACATTGAAGATAGCTTGATATACAGGTTATAGGTCATCTCTATTAATAAGGTTGTGGAATGAAGAGTAAAGATGACATTAAATTTTTTAAAATTTTAGTCTGCATGATATTTATAGACACAAACAAGCTCTAGAATGGTCTTCCATCATTTTGTCCTTTTCTGGTGGGGGGCAAAGACAAGAGTGGGAAAAATGTATTTTAATAAACAGATAATGAATCCATAATGAGCTCAGCTGTTCAGAAACTATATATGATTTCATGGACAGAAGGGGTAATAGCAACATAAAAATGCATTTTATTTATATTACACTCTAATATTTTTTCCATGTTCTCTCTTTGGGTGAGAGGACAAAAGGTAGGTTGCACATAAATTACACAGTTGAGTAGTTGAAAATGCCTACTTAATTGTCTTCAGACTTTGTGGAGCTGTAGGGAAAAGTAAAGAAATGAAAGAAACAGCCTTGCCTTTTGAAGAACTGACGAGTTAGTTTACATTTCAGGAAACAGATTTAGAAAAATACCCAAGAAAGTATATAGCTGAACTTGAAGAAGATTGAGGATGATATAAGAATAACTTCCTAATTTTTTAGGAACAATTTACCTAAACCAGAAAGTCAATGGAAAGAGTGTCATGTAAAATATATGACAGAAAAGAAGGGCTTTGCTAATAATTCTGAGAAACCATCACTTAATTTTTCTTAAAATTAATAGCCTAGTGCTCTTATATTTGAGATACATGAGGCTTTAAAGTAGGACAAAGAAGTTGCTCATTAGTATTTGCAGAAGTTTGAATGTGCTTTGTAGAGAATTACCACATTCTTCATTTGAAATTAGTTTGTCATTATGAATTACCTACATTGGCTACAAATACCCTCAAGACAAAAAGCGCTTTAACCTGGTAATTTTTGTATGTAAGTAATGCAACACTATTCACAGATAATGTTAGCTGAACAATAATTGACCCAAGGCCTTCCGGTCACGAATAATTGTAGACATTTTTAGAGAGGCTTTTAATTAGCATGGTTTTAAAAATTATGATAATACACTATTAATGGTACAATCTAATTTATAGCTGAATTGGTTTAAGAATGTTTTTTATTCTGCAGTCTATATTATAGTATTTTAAAAGGTCCCTGAAGATAGTTTGGCAGTTTCTCATAAAGCTAAACATAGATTTACAAGATGACCCAGCAATTACACTCCTAGGTATTTCCTAACTGAATTGAGACTTATAATCAAACACAAACCTGCATGTGAATGTCTATAGAAGTTTTATTCATAATCACTAAAAACTGATGTTTTTCAGCTGGAAAATGGATAAACTGTGGTATATCCATTCAATAGTACACTCCTCAGCAATAAAAAGGAATGAGCAATTGATTTACCCAGCAACATGATGAATCTTAAAAACACATTCTACAAGTGAAAGAAGCTAGCTCCCATGGGCTACATATCGTATCATTCCATTCATATCACATTCTGGAAAAGGCAAAACTGCAGTGGCAGAAAACAGATCAGGGTTGCCAGGGGTTGGTTGATGGGGGCAGTTGTTGACTACAGAGAGGATATACAAGAAAAATTTAGGGTGATAGAACTGTTCTGTATGCCATTGGGATGGTAGATGTATAACCTTATGTGTTTTTCAAAATCTATGGAACTGCACATCACATATAGTGAACTTTATGCAAATTGTAAAAAAAAGTCCACCAGGATATTAGAGATTCCCAAGATGGAATGCAGACTTTGGCCAATGATTCTAACTATAGTACAAACGTACAACATAACAACACCAGCGTATGGGGAAAAAAAAGCTGATCTAAGTTGGAAAATGGAGTTTTGGCTCAAAACTGTTAAAAGTGAAGACAAAAGAACTATATACATACTGTATTCTAGGTGATTTTGTTTTTCAAGGAGGTATGGGTTAACAATTATGAAACTGCTTTACATTTACACTGAGATTGAACAAATAAGTAAGTGGGTAGTGGATGGTGGGTGCCATATTTCTCACTGTTGGAGTGGGAGGTTACAAGAGGGGAAGGCTAGAATGAATCCTATGGTACTGGATTAGAGTTGAAGACATCAGTCTGAATTCACATATGGCTTAATATACACCCAGATGGATTAATATAGAAAAAAATTTAGACATGTGTTCTACATACAGGTTAACATACATATATTACTTAGCTTTGTCCACTAAGAGTCTAAGAAGCAGTGAAATCCCAGGAGACATAAGCACCATCAGTGCACATACCTTGGTTTCTAAATGTCATTTTGCTATACAAGCAGCTAGGAGTCCTTGGATAAATGGTTGATTGCAGGACTGGGCAGGGAAAACACAAGACAAGCCTGGAGCATCTCATGGGACCAAAAAGTAAGGACATGCTCAAAAAGTAAAGGATTGAGTGTGTCAAAGGGACAGGAGCTAAACTGAAGGAATGCACATTGACCAAAGTAGAATAATCTGAGCCCCAAGATAAATAGCATAATATAGTATTATACTATGAAATACAAAGGAAATATACATATATTAATAATCATATACATAAATGATTGAATAAAAAAGTAAATAAGGAAGAAAAGACAAATCTTCCTAGCAGAATTCCAAATAATTTAGGTAAGTACTTTCTTTTCCCCTTTTTAAATGTGGCTGGACTTACTGACTCACTTTCAAAGGAAAGAGTAAGGAATGAGAAAAATAATAACTTTATTGTAGAGAAACCTGGCAAACCCTACTGTAACCATGTGATCAAGGTTATCACCACCAATGTCAGGTGCAAATCACATACCCTTGATACGATGTAATGAGAAGGGCGCTTCACCTCTGTGGCATTCTTTCCAAAAACCCATAACCCCAGTCTAATCATGAGAAAAACACTGGACAAAGCCAATTTTGAGGATACTGTATAAAATACATAAACGTACTTCTTTAAACTCTAAAGGTCATGAAAAACGAAGAAAGACTGAGAAACTGTCACAGACCAGAGGGCACTAATGTGATGTGATGACTACATACAGTGTGGTACCCTGGTTTGGGTTCTAGAACAGAGAAAGAACCCTGATGGGAGAATGAAACTGAAATCTGAAAAAAAGTCTAGAGTTTACTTTATAATAATGTACCAATCTTGGCTTTTTAGTCTTGAGAAATGTCCCATGGGGTAACATTTAAAGGAAACTGAAACTGGGTAAGGGAGATATACTAGAACTCTTTGTACTATCCTCACTACTTGTCTGTAATCTTAAAGATACTAAAACATAACAAATTTATTTAAAAAAACTGCCCTGTTGTTAAAATATGAATTGATTAGTTAGTTGTTGAATTTATTCAAGAGATAGCTGCTGAAGCCTACAATCTCTAGTCACTGATAAAACAATGAACATGTCAGATGCTGTCCTGTCCTCCTGAACTTAGAGTTGAGTGGTGGATAAAGACAATAGGGAAGTTCAAAACAATCTGATAAGCACTTTGAGAAAGTGCCAGAGGTTTAAAAAATATTTTTTCCCCTACATTGAAATTAATAGACATGGTGCATTAACTAGATCCTGGAACATAGAAAACATATTAGTCCAAAAATAATATTGATTATTTTTTATATTGGGTAATCCTTAAACTCTGACTGATTTGCCAAGTATTTCAAAGGTTTTTGTCAGGGAAATTTGGGGATATTCTTTAATTTATGATACTTTGTCCATCAAAGAATTATCCCCTTATCAGGTAGAGAGCTGTTTCCTTTTTTCAAATACAAAATGGAAAATCAGAGCATACATACTTTAGAATATCTTTCAATTTTAAAAGTTAGTGAGCTTTGTCAAATATGTGACATTTTCTTGCCTGTTTATTAAACCAATGATAAAGGTTTACTTATCGATCATATAAAAATAAACATGATCATATTTTCCCTTCATCATCAAGATTCCTATTTCTTCAGTTTATCTGAAATAGAAAAATGTATCCCAAAGAAGGAAGATATTCTCACAGTGAAAAAGGGAAAAAAAACCCATATATTCTCATACCTCAAAAGAATGAGAAACCTTGTAACCTTCCTAAGAAGACTGGGCCCTGAAATGCAGGCCCCAAATCACAGACTCTACACTTGCACCCCTAGTCAGGCTATCCTAGCTCCCCCAAACCTCAGGAATGGGTATTTTAAAAGGAAATACTTTTTTGTGGATTTGCAATTTCTCTCTGCAAAGAAATTCATATCAGTTTGAAAGCGCTTGTGGGGTTAGAAGTCAAGATCTACTTGGGAACGCTGGATGATAGACATCCCGTGTCTCTCTTTTGTTGAGAGGTAATCTCACAAAGGATTCATAGTCTACAGCTGCACATGGAGGCGGCTTCTCTGAGGGGCTCAAACTTGTATGTACGGCAAGTGGAGAGATTGGACGAGGACTAAGACACATTATGGACAGCCCTGACATCTGCGCCTATAGTTACAGACAGAGAGGTTTCAGAACCAGAGGCTGGAATCTGAAGTGAGAATGAAAAACCACAAGGCGGGAGTTCCCAAGAATGGGAAGGAAGGGGGAGGGACAGTGGCCAGATTTCCTCTAAAGTAGAAGAGACAATAGAGAAGGTATTTCTAATGGGGTAGGAGAACAAAAACAAAACAAACCAGAAAGCAAAGCAAACCAAACTATTTTTGGTGGAAGCAAACCTGTTACATATCACTCTTTTGAAAATTACCTCATTGCTGGATTATTTCATTTAGGCTTCTCTTTTCCCTCCCTGCCACTGATTTCTCTCTCTTTCAGTTTATTCTGCCAAGTACTTCCTAAATGACCTTCCTAAGACATCTTAGTGACAATATAAACTTCATGATCAAAAACTTTCCATGACTTGTCATTGTCCCAGAAAGAAAATCCAAACACTTCAACTTTGGTTTTCAAATCTTTAGATCATTAAGCAAATCACAAAATTTTCTTGGGCATTGTTTTTTTTTTTCATCCATAAAATGACATTGACATATAGAAGCTCATAGATTATCTTAGTAGCCTAGGGCAGATACATATATCTAATCATTTTTAAATGGTTCAAAAGTAGTATTTTGCTATATCTAACTATTATCTATCTCTCTTTTCTATCATCTCTCTCTCTCTCTCAGTAGAATTAGTGGTAGTTTGTATTTAGGGTGGATACAAACACAGGGTGTGAATTGTTCTAGTTTCCAATGTTACATTGATTTATCTATGCAAGTGGTTTTGATTTTAGTTACCTTGATTGAAACATGCAAAATAAACAAATCTAATAGCCAAGAGAAAAATAATCACATTTCTACTATTTATTTGGACTTAGACCAATTCTTTTTTTTTTTTTTTTTAAGATTTTATTTATTTATTTGACAGAGAGACACAGCGAGAGAGGGAACACAAGCAGGGGGAATGGGAGAGGGAGAAGCAGGCCTCCCGCAGAGCAGGGAGCCCGATGCGGGGCTCAATCCCAGGACCCTGGGATCATGACCTGAGCCGAAGCAGACGCTTAACGACTGAGCCACCCAGGCGCCCCGGACTTAGACCAATTCTGACAACAATAAAAAATGAGAATGCTTTTAGGTGCCTGCTATATATTTTCAGGAGATTTAGTAAATAATTGGTTTAACTTAGTCTTGTGATCTTCAAAAATCTTTCCAGCAACCCCCCCTGATAGCATCTGCTTCCAGTATGGTTAATTATAAAACAATTAGGTTCTAATGAGGCTTTTGCTTCCTTACCCTGTTTACCAGCACAGTTTCAACATCCTTCTATTGATACGAAACGTGTGGAAACTTCATTTTTTTTTCTTTTCTTTTAAATCTTGATTCTGGAAGCCCTGGTAGAATAGTTAACGTGATTTCTTAAGGGTGAATAGGGAAGTCTTTTTTTTCTCTTTTGGTTTTGATGGTACACAAATTAACTCGTTTCCTCTCCTGAGCTGGGAATTCTGAAAAAGGAACCTGTTGGAAGTATGAACATTCCTGTTCTTCCTGACTCTTAGTTTCTTTAGAAAATGTTTACGTTACATAACTTTTACTAAGAGGAGAATGGAGGCAGGATTTATCAAGCGTGGTTGTTAATGAAGAACAACATAAAATCACTAATCATGTGACCAACAATATAAACAGCATTGCTTACAGAATAAGTCCAAGGAAGAATTTTAAGTTTAACTCAGGTTGCCACTGAAAGAAGGGTATCAATAGTTGCCATGTACCTACTCTGTGTCAGGCACGATGTGAGGCATTCCCCCCCCCCCCATATTACATCTCATCTAATTCTTAGTGTAATCCTATGGCTGGGTAGTTTTTCAATATAGATTATTAGAGATAAGGAAGTTGAGATTTAGGGAATTTTAATAACATGTTCAAGATCACACATTTACTGAATTTCCGGGCTTAGATTTGAAACCACTTTTGTGTGATGCAAAGCTGGGATACAATTTCTGCTATAGCACACTGTCTTTGTTGCTGTTTTTATATACACCAGAGTCTGGTTTCCTGCCTTATGGAACTAGCTTAGTAATCTCAATTTTTCAGGAATGAATGGGCTAGGGGCACCTGGGTGGCTCAGTTGGTTAAGCAACTGACTTCGGCTCAGGTCATGATCTCAGGGTCCTGGGATGAGCCCCTCGGTGTCGTCGGGCTCCCCACTGAGCGGGAGTCTCCTTGTCCCTCTGCCCACCCCCTCCCCCCAGTTGGTTCTCTCTCTCTCTTTCAAATACATAAGTAAAAATCTTTAAAAAAAAAAAAAGAATGAATGGGCTAATGAATTACTAATTGTAAAGTATTCTGGTACTTGTAGAGAAAATGTAATGATTGAAAGAAAAATCATGACATTTTATAGTTACCTTCTCAGATTTTTTTGTTGCTCAAACAAACCCAGGGTAATGTATGATGCTATCTGTACTCCCTCTTTAGTGGTGTGAATTAATGGAAAGCAAATGGCCACTGCAAGCATTTCTGAACACAGTTAAGTCATGCTTCCCTGCTGCTAACTTTTCATAAACTTTTAGATTCATGGGGACATAAAGGCCAAACTGCTGTCTTATTAAATTCTTCTTTTGATAAGAATATGTAGGATTCAAATGAAGAAAATGTTAAAGGTCTATAAGGACCTATCTGGGTTTTCTATCCCTGCTTTAGGAGAGTGCATCTATAGGATATAAAGAAAAAAGAACTTGCACAACTATATACATAACAGGGCGGCAATTATATACCATATAATATAAAATAAATATATATATGCGCACACGTAGAGGAAAGACCTGAAATGAATATGCCAAAATGTGAATTATTGATCATCTGTAGGCCAAGAGCTCATAGGGCAATTCTATGTCATTTAAAAAAATATTTTTCTGCACTTTCTAATTTTTTAAAAGAAAAATGTGTTTTTTTCCCCCTGTCATCAGAAGGATGCAATGAATTTCATCTATATTTTAAAAAGACACGTTCTTTTGAAAGCAGTTTTGGTGGAGCATGAGGGTGAGACTATCTCAAATGGAAACAATTTTGTTTATAAGAGAACTCAGCTTTAAAATGGAAGCAAGGCATTTGTCTCTCTGATGCCATGGCAACCAGAAGAAAACCGCAAAGTCCAACAATGGTATAAAAATGTGCCTCCAGAGTGGGTAAGAAGGAGGCAACCTTGGACCTCTTTTTTTGTTTCCATTTCCCCTAGAACAGAAGGCTACATTGTGTTTTTCTAGCTGACTCTACCGCTTTCCAGCTAGGCTGCTGTGATAGGAAAGAACAAACAATAATAATAACCCTTTCCTCATGACGTTTGGGCCTTTCCAAAAAATTGTGTGCTTTCTCTGTGCAGAAAAGCATAGCTTCTTTTGATTTAGTTTTCTCTGCCTTACCTCCCCTTGATACCTTCAAATTCAGTCACTTTTATGATGAAGTTTCTCAATCCGTTATACATCTCACCCTCAGAATTCCTGTTGGTTTGCCCTCCTTTTTGAAGCTGCAGGGCTGAGTTGATCTTTTCTTTGTGGTCGCTGTTTTCTTCACACCCAAGAGTTCCTTCTGAGAATGTTCTCCTGCCTCAGACCTCAGTGTTTCTGTTGGTCTCCAGTGACTTGGCTGTCTGATACTCTCTTTTCTTTTGAAAAAAAAAAATTTTCTTTTTAACCTAGTTTTATTCTTCAGATAAATCAAATTCCTCCAAAGCTACTAAAGATCACTAAGGGTCCTCATTTTGGGAGGACAAATTCAAATATTTTGATGATAGAGGTTGCCAAGGGAATTCTTCCTCATTAGACTTTCTCCTGTGGCCTGTGTCATATTCCCCTACTACCATGAGAGCAGGGTCAAAATGGTAAGAACTGCTGACCTCTGTGTTGGATTTTACTATAAGATTTTGTGTGTTTGGGTGTAAAAACTTTTGTTAATTCAGAAGCAACCAGCAACCTGAGCAAGTGGCCCTCAGTTTTACCTCAAACCAATGCTCTTCAACTAATACAAAGAAAAGGAATTGGGGAGACACTCGTCAGGACAAACAGAAAAGTAATCTTTTTTTTTTTTTTTTTTTAAAGATTTTTATTTATTTATTTGTCAGAGAGAGAGAGAGAGAGCACAAGCAGGGGGAACAGCAGAGGGAGAGGGAGAAGCAGGCTCCTCACTGAGCAAGGAACCTGACTCGGGACTCGATCCCAGGACCCTGGGATCATGACCTGAGCTGAAGGCAGATGCTTATCGACTGAGCCACCCAGGCGTCCCCAGGAAAGTAACCTTAAAGAATTTCTGGTCTTTGGGGAGGCTGGGTGGCTCCCGAGTTGGGCTCTTGCTTCGCGGAGGGCCTGCTTCTGCCGCTCCCTGTGCTTGTGCTCTCTCTCTCTCTCAAATAAATAAATAAAATCTTTTTTAAAAAATTGCTGGTCTTCAGAGTGGCAGCCAGAGGTGCATTCTCAGGAGTGGAAGATCCTGCATGACAGAGCTGGGCCATGACCCAGCGTGACCCTCCGGCATCAGAAATCACAGGAGAGTTGCACCCTCTCTCCAACAAGCTAAAATGATCTGGGGATGGGTGTGTCTTCCATAATATATGTATGCATTTAGCACAGTGCCAATACTTAGCACGTCCTCAATAAATGTAACATATAATGATAATAAATAATAAATTATGCATGACCCTCTTTTTTTAATTTTTCCTTTTTTTTTTTAAAGATTTTATTTATTTATTTGAGAGAGAGAGAGCGCATACAAGCAGGGGGAGTGGCAGAGGGAGAGGGGGAAGCAGGCTTGCCCACATGGGGCTTGATCCCAGGACCCTGGGATCATGACCTGAGCTGAAGGCAGACGCTTAACCGACTGAGCCACCCAGGTGCCCCTGTTTTTCCTTTTCTTTCATCAGGCTTGATTTCTGATTCCTATCTTGTTTTTGGCTGCCGGGTTATTCTGTCTTCTTACTTGGTTCTCAACATACTAGGTACTCAATAAAATCTGTTGAATGGACAAATGAAGGCAGGAAGCCTTGCAGCAGTCCTCTGTATTTACTTCTGAGGCAATGTGAATTCCTCAGGAATGAACTCCATCCCAGAGGAACTCAAAAAGATTCACATTTATTAGCACCAAAATTTCCATTATAAATTTAATGGTGTTAGTCAATCAATTTAGTATTGAAATAACCAGTGTGGCTTTTCTTTTGCTTCTCCTTTTTCTTTTTCTTTCTTCTTCATAGTTGTTCTTGTACAGTCCCTAAAAGGTGGAACAATTCCACTTTTTAAGTTGGCAGTTCTGAAAGCCATTTTATTTTAATGTTTAAGTATTGCCAAAGATAAACAAAGCTGGGTACTAGTTAAAGTGGTAAAGACAGCTTTTGATCCTTAATATACTATCGCAATAGAGAAAAGAGTCCAGCAGGAGCTGAACTCAACTTCGATTTGTAAAGTGGTGACCTGACGTTTTAAAGGGAAAATGAGGGAGTAGGGAGTGGAGGGAGAGGGGCTCCGGACAGCTGGGGAAGTGGAAAATTACAAAAAGAGGGAAGGGAGGGTTGGTTCCTGTGAAGCCCATCTGGGTTGGCTAATTGGAGCTTGCCCAATTAAACCTCTGTGATGGTTAATTTTATGTGTCAGATTGACTGGGCCATGGGATGCCCAGGACTGATTAAATATTATTTCTGCAAGTGTCTGAGAGGGTGTCTCCAGAAGAGATTAGCATTTGAATTGGTGAACTGAGTAATGTAGATGGCCATCCCCACTGTGGGTGGGCATCATTTAATCCACTGAGGTCCTGAGACGAACAAAAAGGCAGAGGAAGGTTGAATTTGCTCTCTCCCTGATTGGTTGAGTCGGGACATTGTTTTCTCCTGCCCTCGGTGCTCTTGGTTCTTAGGCAGTCAGCCTCGGGCTGGAATCTACACCATCAGCTCTCTGGCTTTCAGGCTCTTAGGCTGAACTATCCCAGTGGCTTTCCTGCTTTTCCAGTTTGGAGAGGGCAGATTGCGGGGGACCTCTCAGCCTCCGTAATCACACGAGCCTATTCCGTATAAGTTATGATAATGATACACAGAAATATTAAGTATAGCATGTACCACATAGTAAAGAGTCAATCAACGTTGGTTACTATAGCATATATTACGTGTTGGCTGACCCAGCCTCTCTTCCAATCTCCTTCTAGGGTGCCTCTCCACAAAGCTAGAAGAACCGCATTGCCCAACACTCCCTTGCAACTAGTGTGCCGATGTGACTTCGAGTCTTCCTATCAGATGCGTTGGCTTGAGGCAGGACTTGGAACGGAAGGCACAAGGCAACCATTTCATTAGTGGTGGGTTTGTATTCTGTTAATTTAGCTAAACTTGAACTACGTTTCTCAGAATTCCCTTCCCTGCATAATTCACGTAAGCATGGGCTATGTGATCTTGCCTGAGATCTGGAAAGTGGAAATAAAGCAGTAATCATCATCTTCTTTTTACCCTCAGAAGGTCCGTGGAGGACACCCCGGCCCCATTGCAGCTGTATGTATTGTCACTGTCTGCAGGTCGCCTTGCTGGCATGCGGCAGGAGCTGAACCCACAGCTCTTCTAGCACCCGCTAAATCCTCCCTTTCAGCTTTAATTCCTGGACCAGGTTTGTGCATGAAGGCTTCTCTTACAGGACACCCCATTATTGAAGTGGAAGGCTTAGAAGCAGTAAGAGGCCAATGTGGGTTTTAGTTTTCCATGTGGGTCCCAGCTCGTCCTTACTGGTTCTAAGTTATCCTGGTTCTCTTGTACTTTACCTTCATCTTTCCTTCCCAACCGCCCGTCCTGCTGACCTGGAGCCGTCAGTCTCCAATACCAGGTGCAAGAGCAATAGTCATATATAAATCGCTGAACTACTCCCACAGTTGCATAAAGTCAAGTCCCGACAATAGATCCCATATTCTATATTATTTCTAGCGGCTCTGCTTTTCTTGCTGAGACACAGGGGCAGTGTGGTCCTGTGGTCAGCAGCCTCCTGCAGAGGAAAAATGATTCTGAGGGTTCAGGTGCTCCTAAAAGCCTAAAATCTGCTGAATTCCAATAATTTCATAAGCTCTGGATACCTCCTGATAAATCCCTTTGTCCTTTTACCAGCCAGAGTGCTTTCTGTTGTCTGTTACAGAACTCTGCTAAGGAAGGTATTATTATTACCAGTTTAGTTGTGGTTTCTGTCTTCATGGTGCTTATGGTCTAGCAAAAGAGATGATATTACAAGTGTGATGTGTTCCTTTTCCTTCCATTGAAACGATTTCCTTTCATTTTTATTGACCCTTTTTTCACTTCTTAGGAGGGAAGTAGTCTTTTTCCTTTGTTACATCAAAAGAAAGCTGGGGCGGAGGGCATCTTGCTAAAATTCACACATAAGTTTGATGTGAGAGCCAATGTCTCATTGCTCACTAGCTCCAGGATTTGGGGAGTGTTGAATCAGAAAGGCAGCTGCTTAAACACTGGGTTGGGAGAAAGACCTGGGAAATGTGTTCTCGCTAAACATAATAGTGAAAGCAAATATCTGGTTTGGAACCTTTCAAAAGATAAGAAAAAACAAGCCAACAAACAAATAGAAAAAGCTATTAGAAAGCCTGGCACCTCCTATACTAAGTAGATGTAGTTTTCATATCATATAAAGTCAAAACAAATTCTACCTCCTATTTGTGGTCAATTTTTGCCTTTCCAAATGTAGCTGAATGTTCTTATTACAGGAATATTTTACTGACGATTATAAATTGGAATACTCAGACCAAATTATAAGCTACTATTGTGACTTTAAGGCACGGTCATTTGAAAATTTTAAAATCTGTAATAATATTTTACATTCTGTTTTTTTTTTCCTTCTAGTAGGATTTTAGGATTTTACCCCATTTTGTAAATAACAGTATGATCAGACCTTTCCTTAGATCTTCTTTCAGTCATAAAGTCGTTTCTTTTAGTGTATTCATCTCCCAGTAATGTTAAACACTGAGGAGAATGGAACAAAAAGAAAACAAGCATCCTTCCCTCCAAAATCCCAGGGCTTTGGAGCTCTGATTTTAGTGTCTATATCCTCCTAATGCACCCATGAAATTCTCTGAATACTTTACCCTGATAGGCATTACTACCTAATACAGACTCTTTATTCCTGAATTGAAGCTGCCAATTTCCCAGCACGGAAACAGTGAAGTGGTCATGAAGTTGACGTCACCAACTCAGGAAAGGGTGGGGCCAGCTGACAGGATCAGGAGTGGGACTTTAAGGAAAGGAGCAGTCTTTAGCTGGTTTGGGAGCTCTCGGCACACTGTTTCAGAATGGGAGATTCAGATCTAACAGGCATTGGGTATTTATTACCCATTAGGCCTGTGCTACACATTTGAACATTATGTCATTTACTCATTACCACAATCTCGGAAGACTAGCTCTATGATGCATCATTATCTCTATTTCACTAAGAAGGGAATTGACGCTCAGAGAGGTTAAGAACTTGCTAGAGGTTGTGTACTAACAAAAGTTGGAGTCGGATTCATGTCAAGTTGCTTCTTGAACCCTGCTGCCGCCTTGAGAGAAGATGAAAGCCTCTTATCTCCTTTCCCCCTATTTGTCAGCCCCGTAGTCATTTTTGGAGTAGGTTCTTGGTTTTGTAGGTTTTGAGACGGGAAAAAGGATTTAAAACCGTGTGTCTATCCCCAATCTGAGTTCTTGCAATTAAGCAAAATCTAAAACCACTAATGGTGATTAGCTGAACAGGCTCCACAAACCAGTTAACCCTTTAATGAAATTCTTACCCCTTTGTCCCTTACAAGCTTTCTGTAGTTTAAAATAAGAATACCCAAAATATGCTTGAAAGAATTACATACCTGTTTCTCAGGAGAGAATCTTCAAAAGTTATCTCTGCTTGAGAAGCATCTGGGAGAATGGATAGAGAGTGTGTGTGTGGCAGCGGGCTGGGGGCAAGCACTTTGGAAGATTTTTTTTTTTTTTAACCATTTTGGAGTATGCAACATACTAGATGCTCAGTTATTCGTCTACTAAATAAACTAAAATATATTTCTTTCACCTCTGTCTTCCCCCAGCTACCTCTTCTCAAGAACTCTTCTATCTAGATAATGACTAGCATATACAAGTTTAAGCACATACTTCTTTAGATTAATAAAATATTCTGTAGAATTTGTTCAGCAAATGTTTCATGTACGAATAAAAGTGTTACCTATTTTCGAGGTGCAGGGTTCTCTTTATGTCTCTTAGATTAGGGTTGTAAAATTATGTTGTTTGAATTTTCTAAATCTCAGTTTTTTTCCCTGCTTGATCTGTTTCTGATAGAGGTGTTTTAAAATCTCTCACTATCATTGTTTTGTCTAGTTCTCTTTGTTATTCTGTTAGTTTTAGCTTTATAAACTTGAGGCCAAATTATTAGATGCATATATATCTATTGCTATAACAGTGGAATGTTCTTTGTTTATTATTTAGTGCTCAACTTTTTCCTTATTATTTTTTCCAAAACATTTACATTTACTCATTTGAAACATGAGCTTTCTTTTTTTTTTTTTTTTTTTTAAGATTTTACTTATTTATTTGACAGAGAGAGACACAGCAAGAAAGGGAATACAAGCAGGGGGAGTGGGAAAGGGAGAAGCAGACTTCCCGCGGAGCAGGAAGCCCGATTCGGGGCTCGATCCCAGGACCCTGGGATCATGACCTGAGCCGAAGGCAGACGCTTAACGACTGAGCCACCCAGCTGCCCCAACATGAGTTTTCTTTTGATTAATAGTCTCATGATACATCTTTTCTAGCCCCTTATTTCCAAACTTCCTGTGCACCTTTATTGTAATGTGTTTCCTGTTTAATCTATTTACATTTACTATGATTATTGGTATATTTGGACTTGTTTCTACTATCTTACTTGTGTTTTCTGGTTATTATCCTTTCTATTTACTTTTTCTTTCTTTCTCTTTCTCTTCCTCTTTCCTTCAAAATGATAGTTTAAACATTTTTAAAAATTAATTTATTTTTTAAATTTCAGTATAGGGGTGCCTGGGTGGCTCAGTCAGTTAAGCATCTGCCTTCGGCTCAGGTCATGATCCCACCGTCCTAGGATTGATTCCCACATTGGGCTCTCTGCTCAACGGGAAGCCTGCTTCTCCCTCTGCCCCTCCCCCTGCTCATGTTTTCTCTTTCCCCGTTCTCTCTGACAAATAAATAAATAAAATCTTAAAAAAAATAAATTCCAGTAGAGTTAACATACAGTGTTATATTAGTTTCAGGTATACTATATAGTGATTTCAACAATTCTATACATTGCTCTGCTCATCATAAGTGTACTCTTTTTTTTTTTTTTTAAAGATTTTATTTATTTGACAGAGAGAGACACAGCGAGAGAGGGAACACAAGCAGGGGGAGTGGGAGAAGGAGAAGCAGGCCTCCTGCAGAGCAGGGAGCCCGATGCAGGGCTCGATCCCAGGACCCTGGGATCATGACCTGAGCCGAAGGCAGACGCTTAATGACTGAGCCACCCAGGCGCCCCCATAAGTGTACTCTTAATCCCCTTCACCTGTTTCACCCATCCCCCCGCTCTTCTCCCCTCTGGTAACCATCAGTTTGTTCTCTATAGTTAAGAGTCTGTTTTTTAGTTTGTCTCCTTTTTTCTTCCTTTGTTTGTTTTGTTTCTTAAATTCCACATATGAGTGAAATCATATGGTATTTGTCTTTCTCTGACTGACTTATTTCACTTAGCGTAATACTCTCTAGATCCATCCATGTTGTTGCAAATGGCAAGATTTCATTCTTTTTTATGGGTGAATAATATTCTATTGTATATATATTTATATACACTATAGATATACATTAGATATATACATATACATGTATATATATAATAGGTATACAATAGCATACACACACACACACACACACATATATATATATGTGCTACATTGTCTTTATCCATTCTAAAATGATAGTCTTATACATTCTCCTTTTCTTAATTCCTATCCTGGTTTAGAAGCTAAAATTATATATGTATATGTACATATCCATGTATATGCACATATATGTGTGTTATAGGCATACACGATTACATACAATTCTACATGTAGGATATATACACACACCTTTGCTTCTCTATATACATACAGAGATTCTTGTCTACATTGAGTCTATAGCTATTCTTATTATGTCTGAAAGTATTTTTATTTTTCTCATACTCTTGAAAGATAGTTTTGCTGAGTGTAGAATTTTAGGTTGAATGTTATTCTCCCTAAGGTTTTAGAAGCTATCATTCCATTATTTTCTGGTGTCTATTGCTACCAGTGTGAAATCTAACGACAATGAAAATGCGTAAAAAAATGTTGATAGTCATTACTTTTTAGGTAATCTCTTTTTCTTTGGTAGTTCTTAAAAGTTTTCTCTTTGCATATTAATATTCTGCTGATTTACTCTGATATGTCTTGATGTAGATTTATCTTTGTTCATCCTACTTGTACTTGGAGGGCTCTTTTAATAAGTGCTCATAGCCTTCTTTGTATTTTAAGCTATTTTATTCACTCTATCTTGGAATATTGCATTGATTGATATCATTGCCTCTAACACCCTTCCTGGAACTACTGTTAGAAGTTGGAGCCTCTTGGGGCGCCTGGGTGGCTCAGTCGTTAAGCGTCTGCCTTTGGCTCGGGTCATGATCCCAGGGTCCTGGGATCGAGCCCTGCATCGTGCTCCCTGCTCCGCGGGAAGCCTGCTTCTCCCTCTCCCGCTCCCCCTGCTTGTGTTCCCTCTCTCGCTGTGTCTCTCTCTGTCAAATAAATAAGTAAAATCTTAAAAAAAAAAAAATTGGAGGCTCTTAATTTGTCCTCCAGGCACTTAGCTACTTCTGCATATTTAAAAAAAATTCTTTTCATCATGCTGTTTTGAATTTTGGTGAATTTTTCAGTACTCTATACTAATTTATTACTTTTCTATGTTGTGTAGACTTTTGAATTTTAACATATTGATATTTTTTCATTTCTAAGACTTTAATACATTCATTTGTTTCATTTCTTTGACCTCGTTTCACAACTTCCCAGTTTTCAAAATGGATGTTATTGCCTCAAGGACCTCTTTGAGGACTTTACACATTTTCATTCTTGTTTGTTTCTTCGACAGCAGAGCTTCTGTTGGCGTTTTGGGTCAGACCATTCTCTGTTCTGGGCTGTCCTGTGCACTGTAAGATATACGGTAGCACCCCTGGTTTCTACGTACAAGATGCCAGTAGCACCCCCACCCCTACCCGTTGAGACAGCCCTAAATGTCTCCAGCCATTGCCCAATGTCCTCTGGTTGACAAAATCATCCCCAATTGAGAATCACTAATTCAGAGTGCATTTATGCTCTGCTTTTTTTTTTAAACTAATTTTCTCAGTGTTAATTTCTGCATGTGTTTGGAACTGAGGTACAGATTTACTGCCCACTCTCTGCTCTCTACTGCTTTTGCAGTCACTGCCTTTAGCTCCTTAACCCCAAACACAGAACCGGGTCTTACGTTGATGGCTCAGGTTCCTGTCCCATGGCGATATTAAGGATATCATAGATTCTTAAACACTGCGTGGCTAGGCTCGAGTCCTAGTTAAGAGTCTGTATATGTTTCCTTTATCTCCTGGGGATCCAGCTTCCTACAAGCCATAGCCTCACAGAGCTGTATGTAATAGCTTTTCTCAACTTATTTTCACAACGTGCTTCTCTGCAGTGAGACTTGCTGCTTTCCCCACCTTCTTTATTGTGCACAGGGACAAAACTCCTGGCTGCCCCTGCTTGCACCTGTATCCAACTCACACTGCTGTCTGGTTCTGCTGCACAAAGATGCTTATTTTATTTGTAAGCATAGTTTGTGTTTTGATGTTCTCTTTCATATATTATCTATCAATACAATGGTTGGAACAAGGGCTTTTGGACGATGAGGAGAGGCTCAAAGTATGAACTTAGATTAGAACTGTTAAACTATACTTTAAAATTCATGGTTGCTGAAAATAATATAATTTTTGGTGGCTCTACTCCAGGATTTCTCCATCTCAGAACTCTTGGCATTTTGGGCCAGATAATTATTTGTTAGGGAAGAGGGCTGTCTTGTGCATTATAGGAGGTTCAGAAGCATCCTCGGCCTCTATTCACTAGATGTCGGTACCAACTCCCTCCCTCCCAGTTGTGATGAGCAAAAATGTCTTCAGATCTTGCCAAATATACCTGGGGAGGGGGTGTGTGTGGCAAAATTGCCCCCAGTTGAGAACTATTGCTCTTGTTTGTGAATATCTCTTCTTTTTCTGTTTAATTCCTAGTCATATAAAAGTATTTGATTCTTTACATACATAAGGAAAATTTAAACTGATTTTTCATTTATCTTTTTAGAGTATGTCTTTTTACAGCACTGGATTTCTAAGGCATTCAATTAACAAGGGTGTCAAGACGGTACTCTGGTTTTGATGTTAGTTGCTTCAGAACACATAATGACTTGGAAGAATATTCTAGAGAGCATCAGAAGCACATAAATGGCAGTGTGCTTGAACACTTGTGATTTGTCCTTGACTTTATTTTGTTCTAGTTCCTTGGACAGGACTGCATCTAAGATACACTATTACTTTCACAAATAGTTTCGTTTAATAAATGCCACATGCACTCAGCCCATTGTTGATAGGACAGTTCTGTCAAGTGATGGTTTTGGGGAGAAGACCTGAGGCTGAGGTTGTTGTATGAGAGGGTCTTCACTTTTCCTGTCAGCTCTGGCAGGGCTAGAAAAACAACTTGATTGTCACTGATCTTGCCCCTTCCTGAGTGCTCTACTCATTCTCTCAGGAAATCTAAGACAGGCTATGTTTTGACATGTTGAGAGTTTCATTTTGCATGAAGAAGAGCAGTTCTACTTCTACAGAAGAAGGACTAGGATGTAAGCCTGTCTGGTCCTAGGTGAAGTCTGAGCAGGTAGTAGATACTGGCTTCATTACTGGAAGGAGGGGGTCATGATACAGAGTGCTCAGGGGGATGCCTGGAAAGAGCCACCTCTTGCTGATGCTGCTGGCAGAGATCAAACAGGTTCAGCCTGAAGAAGTGGAGCCAGATTGGAGAGGCAAGAAAACAAAACAAAACAAAACAAAGCAAACCCCAACAAACCCCAACAAACCCAGTGAGCATGTCCTCTCACGAAGGGACCCTAGCCTTGGAACAGAAGCTGCTCTGTTTGACAGAGGAAGCTCTTTCTAACAGGATCTCACTGTTGTCCTTGTTTTGTTAGGCAAGTTGTTTCCTCAAGGTCTGGAGTGTCTTCTTCCACTTGGGTATTAGGTGGTTGTGTGAACTAAGGTGTGGTTTTATGACCTTCAAGACTCACTGGTGGTGAGTGCAATGTTGTTGTAGATTAGTCCGTTGCCAGGAGATACTGCCTCTCCTCATGAGTCTTTATTTTCCTAGCTTCATAGGACCTCAAGCCCCAGAATGCAGGCATTTTTTACAAAAAAAAAAAAAAGAGAGAGAGAGAGAGAACTACCTCTCTCTACCTGCGACCATCATGAAGCTTCGAGGTTATAACACCTCGATGGCCTTCTCCAAAGGGTGGTTTACTAGGATGAACATCACCTTGCCTTCACTTATTTCATTTTCTAACACCTCTTTCTCTAAATAAAGGTTCTGATTTCCAAGTCATAGCTTCAAGTGTGGTGCTATGATAGTATTTATGCATTTATGTAAGGTATCATTATGTGTTGGTATAAAAGGACCTTAAATAAAACATTTAAATAAGTAAAGTATTTGTTGAATGAATAATATATTATTAGATTTCCATGGTTCTGTTCAAATACGAAAGTACTCCTTAACCCCAGAAACATACCAGAAGCAATCTCTTTGGTTCTAAGCTCCTATTTACCTATATTTGAACTTTTCTTATAGCAATTTTTAAAATCTTCTTTCATTAAACTAATGTACATTTGAGACATTTGTTTACTAATTTGTAAGTTCTTAGAGAGCAAGATTCATATTTTGTTCATTCCCCCTTGCTCAACTTTGACAAGGTGTAGCCAGAGGTGGGCAAAAGAGGTTTCTAATAAATATTGGTTTTAATTTAATTTAAATATTTGAATTAGTTTATTATTAAAAGGAAAAAGAGGAATCATGCACACAAGTCTCCTCAACTTCTCCATTATTTCCCCATTCTGTGATGTTAATGTAAGTGCTTAGCTTTGGGGGAGGGCAAGAACACATGAGAACACAATTCTAATACATCCTTATTTGCAAACTATGTTGAATACTTTCCTCCTATGGCTTATCTTCACGGCTAGGATAGACAGTAGATACTCCACTACTTGGCTTGGCCTTTTATATAATATAGACACACACACAATTGCTTGAAAAAGCCTTTTCTTTGCCCCAGTGTTCACACTGTCTGAACAGGCAGGAAGTGGATCTGCCTATTATATCACTGATCCAGATGCTTCCATGCATTTTTCATATGGAACTCTATTAATTGGGGTTCACCCAGAGAAGCAGAATCACCATGAATGTTATCAAATCAGAGATTTCTTATAGGAATAAGATTTTAAAAAACTGGGAGGAGCTAAGGGAGTGAATTTCAAAAAGGCCAGTGGGAACCATTTTTTTTTTTTTTTTTAAGGAAAACTAAGAAATAGCCCTGTAGTTGATAGATTGCAACTACTGTAAACCAACAATCTTTTCTCAGGAATATGAGCACTTTTCACAACATAACTTTAATGTTATTAGGTTAGGCAACATATCCCACTCCTCACTAGGGATGAGTATGAGGAAGGACAAAAGGGGAAAAAAGAAGAAAGAACTCTTTTCTGACACCACTTGGCAGAACAGAGATTATCACATAGTAGGTACTCAATAAATAGTAGTTGAATAAAGAAATAAATTACTAAGACTTGGCCATTAAGAGAAGACTCACATGGATCTGTGGTGGGCTTTGTCGACGTTTATGTCAAAGAGAGACTAGGTATGGGGTGATCCAGGAGCCCTTCCCCACAGTAGAACAGCTTGAGAGGTCCAGGTTGGGCCTAATCATAAGTAGGGGGGCCTGAAATATTTGCATCTGTTCTAAGGCAGACTAAGGAATCTGTAAGGTCTTAAGTAGGTGTTGTTCCTATGCAACTCATGGGATTTTCTTGATTGCCAATAACATAAGGCGAGGTTGTAAATTCTGGGACTGCTCTGGACTATAGTGAGAAGACCAAAACCTTACAGGCCCCAGCATCCATGTTCTTCACCAGTAGGGCCCTACAGTCCATTTACTATGAAAATTACATGACCAAATGAGTTTGGTGTTCTCCTCAGGTAGATTTTGCTATCATGGTTCTCTAAACTAATATTCTTTAAGGATGGAAGTTTCAGGAACCTTGAACAACATGGGCTCTGCCTGGACTTTTGTGACCAGAGTTCAAGCATTGTCCTTTGTGAGTGATAATAATACAGCATGAGGTCTGGGTGAAGCTGGTCAAGGTCTTGGTTCTGGAGCCAGAAGGCCTGTGTTCTTGGCACTATTGCCTACTGTGATGTTGAACAAACTATTTAGCTACTTTAAACTTTAGTTTCCTTATCCTTCAAATGAGGCTAATAATGGTATCAGGGTTTACTGTGTAGATTAAATGCCATTATACATTATCTCATATATGACATTATACGATGTACCTGCCGCATAGTAAGCGCTCATTAAATGGTAACTCTTACTTTTATTATTATAAATGTATTCTTTGGCAAAAGACACTTCCTATTCAATCGTCCTTTGAAAACATCAAAGCTTTTCATTATGATGCATTCAGTTTTCCTACTTCCTGACTTTGCCTACAAAGCAAAGTACTATCAATTCATCTTTTGAGGTCAAACTCCTTCATGAAGCATGTCCCCAACACTTCCATCTCGCTCATATCTTTTCTTTCTTGGCACTCCTATCATCCATAATACTAAGAATTATACCATACTATTTAATTCATTACTACTTGTTTTTCTCTCGTGGCTCTGGTGGTGGTCTTTTCTTCTTAATAGAATTTTAAGTACCTTGAGAGCAAGGATCATGCCTTATACCACATTTGTGCCATCTTGAGTATTCTAGGTGGTGCTGGGCAAAGAGCCTGTGCTCACTAAACAACTGTTGATTTCACTTTTTATTTGGAAGTTGATTCAAATAATGTTCTTCTGCTGGAATGTATCAAAAGGACAGCTCATGAGATGTCACTGATAGTTCTGGACTGGGTCTAGAGGGATGATCCCTGGGTTTAATGAGGACCAAAAAGGATTCTGGCTACACATCACATGTGCACAGGATTTGTAAGGAGACCAGTGAACATTCAGTGAAAGAATCTGGTTTAAACAAACCAAATGGTCAC
Organism: Phoca vitulina; assembly: GCF_004348235.1. Classification (NCBI taxonomy): domain Eukaryota; kingdom Metazoa; phylum Chordata; class Mammalia; order Carnivora; family Phocidae; genus Phoca; species Phoca vitulina. Next base: position 18,871,613 of record NW_022589705.1, read on the forward strand.
ATACCCTCTGCTTGGCCCCTGCTTATTGCTGGTCTAAAGCCAGCGATGTGTGGCGGGAGAGGTGGGGAGGGCTCGGCTGTCTGGCTGTCTGGTATGCGCCGTTACAGGGCTCTCTCCTTTCCAACAGCTCCTAGGTTTCTAGCAGGCCAAGAGCAGGGCCTGGTCTAGCATAGCAAGTTGACAGACAACAGAACACCGTGCCTAAGCAGGACTGAGAGAATGGAAAAACTGATCCACAGGAGGTCCATCCTGCCAATTCAGCGGCAGTTGGAGGAAGTGCTTTCAAAATATAATGTGTGGAGGCTGGCAGAACAGCACAGGAAGATAAGCCAAAGCTTGCAAGCTCCCTATCGGACACAGGGTGGATTCCACACGGCTAAATCATAGCTTTTCGAAAAGTATGGTACCTCCTAACTATCTCCTGTATCACTGCCAATCTTTCAGTACGGTCTGGACTGATACTGCTTAGGCAGAGATCAAAGAGAGTAAAACAGCTCAGGTGCACAGGTTGTAATGGACTGACTTACAGCTTACACTTCAAAAAAATATATCATGAGATATCCTGCTTTATGCTAACTTTCCTATCCTCAGAGGGCCCTCGTGCAAATGGTGAACTCCATGAATGCCAGTGGATCGTCGAAGTTAAGCACTTAAAGCTTCACCGTCCTTCTACTTGCTTCCATCACTGAACAGGTGAGGGGATTGTGGCAACATTTCTCGTGCCTTCTGCTTTAGTTTCATAGGTGGCATACTCAATAACAGGTTTGCAAATGACCACAGCTCACAGTGGCTATCCTAGGGCTGGCCTGTTTCTTCTTGACTGGGAAGAAATAAACTTGTTTAACCAGACGACTTCATCCTTCTTCCAGGGAGAAAATACAACCAAAGACTAACAAATGCAAGAATGATGCCAGTTTTCCCTGAAGGAGTTTCTGGGGAAGAGATGGGGATAGTATTGTTGGAGGGGCAAGTTATGACCTGCTTGGAAGACATGAAATAAAATTGTGATTAGCACCCAGAGTAATTTTTTTAACCTGAGGCCTAAAGTAGTTGGTTCAAAAGAAAACAAATTCAGTGATGCAAAACAGAGATTATTGACTTTCAGATGAGAGAGAAAATGGAGCCATTGTGATTTGGAAATAGCCAACACAGTAAGTTTATTCTGCTTGATTCATGAAAGTCTATCTCTCATAGTACCTCCCTGACCGTTTTATGAAGAAAAAAAAAAAGGAAAGGGCCTTCAATTTTATTCTGTAGGAACAGAAATATGCCTTCTCTCACCTCAGTTCTGTCAAACATACACAGAGACTCCAGACACAGAGCTGTCACTGAGTGATTAGGAAACCTTTAAGGATAAACCTGAATGAGAAAAGGAGACCAATTTTTGATAATACAGTGGGACAGATTCCTTTTCTTCACCATTGGCTTTAAGTTTCCCCGTCTTTCTAATGTCAGGTTTGTGATCAGAGGACACCCGAAAAGTCTTTGTAAGGAAAATGCTACACTCTGACTTGTCACATGTGTAGATCAAGGGAAGTGGCGGTGGCATGGGAGAAAATTCAGTCCTTTTCTGTGAACCAGAGACTTTGATAAACTCTGAGACGGCTAGAAGTGTTACCTTTTACTTAAGTCACTTCTTAAGTGAGCTGGGACACTTAGACCATTTACTGCCAGTGGGGTGGCAGGAGAGCTGACACTTTAGGGAGACTTGGATGGTTTTGAAATGATTCTTCAGAACTTGAGAAATTTGTATGAATGTCCTGAAATACTGTCGCATGAATATTTGCGTCAGGAGTACTTCTTGAGTTCAAATGGCCATATTGGCAAGTAGTTCAGGAGTAGAGAGTAAAGTCAGTTTAGGAATAGGGAGCAGATAGAATTAGGACACAGGATTAATTATCCTGAAGTATCGGTGAATGACATTTGGGCGCGACATGGAACCCTGAAGGAAAGAGACTTATTCTCTGCGTCTGGAGAAAACCAGAACAAAACAAAACATTCAGCTACTTATGTCAAATTAAATTTCAGAGCGATTACAATTTAAATGTAAAAAAACTCATAATGATAGTTGAAGATTTACACAAGAATTTCATAATCTAGAAATAGGGAAGGCTTTCTAAAAATGACATCTAAAGCCAACATCTAAAGAAAAAAATTGCAGGTTGGTTGCATGAAAATATTTCTGTGATAGAAAGCACTATAAATGGGTGCCTGGGTGGCTCAGTCAGTTAAGTGTCCAACTCTTGGTTTTGGCTCAGTCATGATCTCAGGGTCCTGAGATTGATCCCCATATCGGACTCTGTGCTCGGCGCAGAGTCTGCTTGAGATTCTCTGCTTCTCACTCTCCATCTGCCCCTCCCCCTGACCCCGGTTATCTCTCTCAAATAAATAAATAAATCTTAAAAAAAGCAAAAGAAAGCACTATAAACAAATTTGAACAACAGATAAAAAGTACTAAGCTTTCTTATATAAGAGGTATGATAAAAGAGGTATAAAATCAATAAGGAAGTAGTGGACACTTCTGGAGACAAACAGAAGAAACAATACACATGGCCATTAAACATATGAAATAAAGTTTAAACTCATCAATGATGAAATAAATGCAAATTAAAAGAATGCTTACTGGGGTGCCTGGGTGGCTCAGTCGTTAAGCATCTGCCTTCGGCTCAGGTCATGATCCCAGAGTCCTGGGATCGAGCCCCTTATCGGGCTCCCTGCTCGGCGGGAAGCCTACTTCTCCCTCTCCCTCTCCCCCTGCTTGTGTTCCCTCTCTCGCTGTGTTTCTTTCTGTCAAATGAATAAATAAAATCTTAAAAAAAAAAAAAAGAATGCTTACCATTTTATCATAGAAAATATTTAAGAATTGGTAATAACCAATGTTTAGCAAAACTGAGGCTAGAGGCCCTCTCAATACACTGTAGGAGGGAATATGCAATGGTACAAATTGTATGAAGAACAATCTTGCAACCATTGTTTCAAAATGTAAAATACATGTACTTGTGGCCTTGTATTTCTACTTTTAGAAATTACTTAGGGATATAATCACAAAGAAGCAAAAATATGTATGTAAGATGCTCCCTGCTACTTTATTTAACATAACAACAAATGGAAACTACCTAATATTTCATAGAGTAATGATGACTAGTTTGTTTATTTTTTATTTTTTTTAAAGACTTTATTTACTTATTTGACAGAGAGGGAACACAAGCAGGAGGAGTGGGAGAGGGAGAAGCAGGCTCCCCACGGAGCAGGGAGCCCAATGCAGGGCTCGATCCCAGGACCCTGGGATCACGACCTGAGCCGAAAGCAGACGCTTAACGACTGAGCCACACAGGCGCCCCATGATGACTAGTTTAAAAAAGTTAAAGCAAAACAAGGACTACTTTACACTGTAATGTAAACATAAATTAATTCATATGAAGACATATCTATGATATATTTGGTGAAAAAAGAACACAAAGCCACACTTATAGTATAATGTAATGATTTGGGAATACTCAGGTTATGCACACAAGTTTAATAGGATTTTTCCAAACATTTTATTATGAAAATTTCAAACAGAGGAGTGAAAGAATAAGAAGCACGCATATGTTTTCCACCTAGATTCAACAATTGCTAACATTTTGCCATACTTACTTCTCTCTTTCTCTGAAAACACACACACACACACACACACACACACACACACACACACACACCTCTGATTCATGAATGCTCTCTAAACATTTATTAGGGCCCAGATTCTGCCTGAAGAGGTACTGAAGACATCCATCCCTCTGAAGGCAACACATTCTATTTTTGATTGTGTTCTCTAAGGAAGTTTTCCCCTCGTTTGCATTAAAATCTGCATTTCAGAGGGGGATATTACCACTATAGTTCAGCTATCACTTTTTCTCAGGTAGGAGAGTGCTGAAATACAAAAATTTAATCTTTTAAGTTAAATTGGGAATATCTCAATTCTAGCTTTTATGTTACAAAAAGTAGCAATAATAATGTCTTTGGCAGATTTGCCTAAAAGGGAAGTCTGAGTCAGATTTTAGAAAGAGAAATCCCTATTAATTTGTCTTTCTTGCTCTTGCTCTGAACCCCCCCCCCCCCCCCCCAAAAAAAGATGTCTTCATCTATGGAACAGCTTTCCCTCATACGGTCATGGCCAGCCACCACTAAGCAAAAACACTGTGTTCTGGGACTGTTCCATTCTGTCAGGGAGGCAGATGCTAGATAAGAAGATGCTGACGGGCATTCTGGTGTGTTCTAAGCTCCCCTTCAGAGTTCAGCTCCTTTGTCCTGATCTCCTCATCTCCACTAACCCTCCCCTCCCAACTGGGCAGGGCAGAGATTGTGCTTTTACCTCTCTCGCTTGCTTAGTAAAGGACCTCAGTGTGGATTATTGCAACCAACGTTCTTTTGGAACCTAACCTTTGTAAAGTGTGTATGTGTGTGTGAGAGAGTTGGGGAGGGAAGGGGCTTTCAGAAAGTGGGGAGACTGGATGACCTGCCTCTTACAAACTCCTCAGGTTTGGTCTTGGTCTCCTCCCTTGTCCCTTTCCCTAGTTCCTTAGTCCCCTTTTCCACTTTCTTCCTGCTTCTGTGTCCATGCTATGCTCCTCCCCTCACTGGGACTTTCTCTTGGGATTTCTCCTCTGTTAAAGATGTCACTTGTCTCAATTCCTCGGGGGGCTGATAATTCAATTGTGAAATCAGATTTCCTTCTTCAGAGTTGTCTGTTAGGTTCTCTCACAAACAATAAAGTTCTTTTTAGGTCTGGCTTACCTCAAAATGTTCCAGTGGGGCATAAGGTTCATAAATCTCTCTCAGCAATGGTACTTGGACTCATGGTTAATGAATATTAAAGGTTTGGACAGAGGTTCAGGCACCAGGTTGAAAGCCAGATTTCCTGTTCATTATTGCGAGTCTTCCATGTTAGTTTTAGGACTGGCCTCCAGAGATTGAGTTTTGAGTTAACGTAAGGGTCAAGTCCCAAAAACTGGATATAGTTCAAGTTTAAAATGGACATGAGTAGGGGAAGGCACTGAGCTTTTATTCAAAGTTCATTATAATCTTAGGTTGTTAAGGGTTGATATATTTAAGAAACTGGAAAATTGTCACTTCAATCTTTATCCGTTCATTTGTCATGATTTTCTTGTACTGTTATGATACATATATTCTCCTCTGTCTTCCAAAGTATGTCAGAATTTGTGGAAGGTCCAGAGATTCTTGTCAGTGTCATCATGTATTTACTTTATGGGTTATTCAAGGTTAGAATTAAGTACATGCTGAATTTCAGTTGAACTTCTCTATCAAAATATCAAAATGAAAAAATATAAAAGGTATTGGATCACTGAAAAGGAAATGAAATAATAAAATTAGAGAATGTTTGTTACATCTGCCAAAGGAGCAAATGAACCAATTCCTGGAAGATTCAAAGCTTTAAAAAGATTTATACTGTGATGTGTTATCTGGCAACTAAAGAGTAGTAAATATGTACGAAAACATTTCAATTGAAGCAGTATACTAGAATTATTAACAAATTACATATAAATACATCAAAGCTATGATAAAAAGTAATTTTAGATATTATAGTATTTATACTATGTTTTTAAATGAATGGTTAAAAGATCATTTAATGCTGAGGCAGAATGATCATGAGAGGTTTTTCAAGGCCTATTCTGGTATCTTATTTCTAGAATTCTTACATATTATATTTATATTTTTTGTAAATTTTATTAATGACTGTCTCAGCACCAGACATTATATCCATATCAGTTGCAATGAAGATATTTATATAAGAACTAAAAAAATAATCTGTTCTGATTAGCAGAATATTTTGGCAAAAATCTTTGACATTTATTGAAGAAGATAGCCCTGGTAATTATAAAAAAAAATCAGTGCTAGGTAAATCAGCTTTGTGTTGAGCACCAATACATATACAACAGCACATTACACATTGGGGAGACTACAAAGATGCATAACAACTCCTGTTTCTAGGACTAGACAATCTATTATTGGCGTACAAATTAGATACATGCAAGATACAAATAATCAGTTGTGAAAGATAAGTAATAATACAAGATAATATATAATGAGTGGCAAGTGGAAGATGCCGCTAACAAGTATAGTACTAGGAGCAGCAGATGATTTTTTGTGTTGTGAAGATGATGGAACATTTTCCAGAGGAGGGAAACTTTGGGAAAATTGGGGAGTGTTTTTACTGAGAATGGGTATGCTGATGTAGCACAGATCTCCCAACTTAACGAAAAAAGAAGACATTTTAAAAATTAAATAAAAATTTTATTTGCTTACAGAACTTGTTTAAATGAGGATCCACCCAAAGCAGGTGACATGAATTTTGTCCCAATCAAGATCTTGGCCACTTCATCCTTCCTAATGCAAGATGCTGTTGTAGGCTACGGTAACTAGATAATATGTTGTAAATTACTCTGGGATTTTGAAATTGTCTGGTTGCATTTCTACATAGCTGCTGTGTTTTCCCTAGGTGGTGTTGACTCAATGATTTATATTCTTATATACACATTTCATTTCTTTTTTTTTTTTTTTTTTGCAGATACTTAACTAAGGCTGACCTCATTGGTTGAGTATTTCTTTGTAGAATTCTTGAACAGTGCTGCCCACACAAATCAAAATTCAGAAGAGTTTACAGAGGAAAGTTAAATACCCAGAATTTTAGGCATGTTCTATACAAATATTTGACTCTATGTAATCTTCACCTAATATGTCTGACTGGTGTTTACAAAATTATATTAACATTTATTTTCTACCTCATTACAGTTTATCAAACTGTTATAGTCTTTAAGGTTTACTGTTTACCCAATCAATTTTGCCCAAACCATCTTATATCAGGACCTTTTCCAGGTAACAATTAACCCTACCATCCAGAAGCAAGGTCTTTTGAGACTGCAGATTTAAATCTTTCAGTTTTATTTCATACTTCAATAATAGCTGTAATTTGGCTTTAGTCCCAAGTAATTTCATCCAAATGAGTGGTCTCCAGGAGGGAGAAAGTACGTTTACCGGCTAGGACTTCATAAGAAAGTGTGGAATAATTCTAAAACTGCCCTCTGAGATACAAAAAAAAAATACACAAATGAGACAAAATAGTAGAGATATCTACTTGGAGACAAATCCAAGGCATAAATACTCTTCTAACATGGTGACTATAGGAACATCCAGTAAGAGGTAGATGGAGAAGTGAATTGCTAGACTTAAATTCAAGGCCTGACTGGTGTGGAGAGAATTATCTACGGAATTCTCTTTCTGACTGATGGAAAGCTTTGTGTATATGGAAAGGGAGTGGGATCTGGAGTTTGGCAGACCTGGGCTCAAACCCAGTCTCCGTACTTTAGGAGCTATATGACCTTGAGCATCTTACTTTGTCTCGTGGTGCCTCTGTTTTTCCATCTGTAAAATGAAGGCAACACAACTCATCCTTGAAGGAAGTCGTGGGGCTTTCACATCTGTGTAAAGAGCCCAGAATTATGCTTTATAAATGTCAGTGACCCACTTCTCCCTTCCCCACAGGAAGCAAGTGCTTAATCTAACAACTGCATGATCAACCAGTGTCTACACACTTTGAAAATCCTTAGATAGATTTAAAAATAAAAGAAAGCTAGGGGAATGATTTTCACAAATCTACACAGAGAGAAAGCAAAAGAAGTCAGGTGGGAAATGACTTTTATTTCAGAAAGAAAGCTTGGATGGAAATGAAGGAAAGTCAAGGTGGTACTGAAAGAACAGTGGGCTGATTGTTAGAGTAATTAGTGGCAAAACTTAAATGTCAGGTTGTTTTTGGATCCCCAAATTACCACAATAAACCTGTGTGAAGTTTCTCCCTGTGGGTGGCAGCGGGCCAGCTCCCGAGCGCAGATATTTAAGTGTCCTAGAGACAGGATATGACACCACTTGTGCTACTTAGGACCCAGGGCTTGAGGCGGGCTGATGGACCCGTAATGCCCATCAAGAGTGATCCTTTACGTGAGTTACGAAAGCCCTGGATGTTTTGAGGAGACTGCCAATATAATCCTGGTTAGAGTGTGATTTCATAGAAAATCTCTAAAGATATTTCCTCACCTGCTCTCCCCTTCTTGGAAGTTTTGCTGTCAGGCATTTGTTTCTTTGGGTGAAGGTATTATCATTTTCAGATGTTCTCTTTTGAAATGGAAGAATCTGCAAGAGGTTTTAATGCAATGAATTTTTGTCTTCTTCCTTTACTTAGTCCTAGTAGGTGGTGGGGAATCAACTTGAACCTGAGCTTTGCTCCTTCCAGGACTGAAGCATGCTGGATATGTCTGGTGAGATGCCCAGGCAGTTCACAGAACTGTTTATACAAGCTGAGCATGTCTGGGTGGAAACTTCATCCTAAAAGCAAAAAGAGCCAGACCCCATGCTTGGCTGAGTCATAAAGTCTTAGACATTGAAGAGGAAAAATGATTCTGAACATGAAAGTGTTATCATTGGTCTTTTGACAGGGAAAGAGAATAAGTAAAAATAGAAAAATCCCTTTCACTAAAAATATAAACGGTGAAGTTTGAGAAACACCTGTGAGGATCCCCACCTTTAGAGATTAACCCAAGTAGGAGAGAGGTATTACCCTCATTGCTCCATAAATTGCCTTGGAGGCCCTGGTTGCCTGTGGATCAGTGGCCTTGGCTGGGTGGGACATTCACAGACTTTGCTAGAAGTTCTATGTTAAGAGGTGGAGGAAACTGTGAGATCTTCTCAGGTTGCAGATGGAAAATGTATGTATATGATCAGACTTGATATCATATGTATAAGGAAAGAGAAAACAAAGGCTTAGCTTTTTATTTTATTTTTTTTAAAGATTTTATTTATTTATTTGACAGAGAGAGACACAGCGAGAGAGGGAGCACAAGCAGGGGGGGTGGGAGAGGGAGAAGCAGGCTCCCCACGGAGCAGGGAGCCCCACGCGGGGCTCGATCCCAGGACCCTGGGATCATGACCTGAGCTGAAGGCAGACGCTTAACGACTGAGCCACCCAGGCGCCCAAGGCTTAGCTTTTTAAATTCAATTATATTTCTGTGCCTTGTGTGATGGGGAGGTAAAGATTTGGTGAAACAGTGATTAAGAGTTGAAACAGTGATTAAGAGTTAAAACAGCTGGGGAAAGAGTGCCCTCATTCTGTGTGGATCAATTTTGGTCAGGGAGTGATTTATTAATGAAAAAAAAAAAAAAACCTAGCTCATTAAAGATGTAGAAACAATTCTGATGGAAAAATCTATTTAGAAACATCTGTCAAAATCTTGTCAGAAAATTTTACCAAAAAGAAAATTAAATAAGTAGTAGATTCATGTACCTTGCGAGTGATATCTTTGCTCTAAGAATTTTTTGATTCAATTATATAATGAATGTAAATTTATGTCTTTTTTTTTTTTTTAAAGATTTTATTTATTTATTTGAGACAGAGAGAATGAGAGAGAGAGAGAGCACATGAGAGGGGGGAGGGTCAGAGGGAGAAGCAGACTCCCCACTGAGCAAGGAGCCCGATGCGGGACTCGATCCCGGGACTCCAGGATCATGACCTGAGCTGAAGGCAGCCGCTTAACTGACTGAGCCACCCAGGCGCCCAATTTATGTCTTTTTAATTAGACTTTTTTAATTTTTGAAAATGAAGTCAGGTTTATACAAAGTTGGGCTCAGTGTTCTGTAAAGCTTATATTCTCATCATTGGCACTGTCTATCTGGTGGCAGTAATCTGAAGGATGAGGTAAAATTCCTGGCTGGGATTTATGAAGTCAAAACAGGAATTACTTCAAAATGCTCAAGGGCTCAAATGATGTGACAGGGATAGAAAAAAAACTGTAAGTTGTGTTAGTCATCAAGGTATCAGTGTTATTTAAAATAGCTGTGAATAGGACCCTAGGAGTTGGATTTGATGGGAAAGAGAAAGAAGTTTGCTAGAAGAAGTAGAAAGGACATGGTGGGAATGTGGACTAGGTGTGTGTTTGGGAACTTCGGGCAGTGCGAGATGAGGTGGCTGGGAGGAGTGCTCCTGGGGGCAGGGAACCAGGGAGGGGGGTGACAGTGGTGGTGCATCCTTTAATACCCAGCTTGGACACACCCCTTAGAGACACACTCAGCATTTCCTAAGAGATTCATGTGGCAACTTTTAAAATAATGTCTTGACAGTTAGTGTCCTACTTCTTAGAAACTCAAGCACTTTACCAAACACTGCACATAGCACTCAATTATAATGATTACATTTCCAAGAAACCAGTGCAGGTTTCAGGAGTTTTGAAAATTGGTGACTTTAGCGATTCTCTCTCTCTTCCTCAATTCAGTGCAACAAACATCAGTGAGCATTATTATGTGCCAGGCACTGTGCTGGCCCCTGGGCATAAGAAGATAAATAATAAGTGAATGCTTAAAGAATGATTTAGATGGATAGGTGTGTGGGTAGGGCTTGGGTAGAGACAGATGGGGGGCTTTGTTGAAGAGAGAATATATGTCAGATAAGGAAGAGAAGAATATTTCAGATAGAGTCATTGCTTCTTCAGGAAATAATGGGTAATTTGGTAGGATTTGAATATAGGACGTGGAAAGGAATCTAGTGGGTAAGTAAATATAATTTTGGCTATCATTTACTGAACACTTTCTTGTATATAAAACTAGGTTAATGTCAGATTGCCATAACTTCAATGTTATGCTAAGAGATTTATACTTCGTGATTGGAGTAAGAGAAGAGTGATTCCCTGTGATAGAACTGTGAAGGAGTTCATAAGACTGTAGCCATGTATTCATGGCTATCATTGAGTATTTTGTGTCAGGCATTGGGCTAACTATGTTAAACATTATCTCATTTATTAGGTCAGAGTTTATTATACTAGTATGATGAGACTTGATAAGAGATTTGATTGGATTTTTAGCGATGGGGATAGAAAGGGGCAATAATTTATACAGTGTGGGGAAAGTATTTTGGAACCTTAATAGTTCATGCATTCATTCACTCACTTATTCATTCAACAAACATTTATTAAAGCACTTACTTTTTGCCAGGCTCTGGGCTAGGTGCCAGAAGCCAGGTGTATGTGGTATGAACTCACTGTGTCCAGGAGCTATTCCCAGTGTTGTGCGGGAAAGTGTCTTATTATTATCGCTATTATAGACGAGAAAATAAAAACAGAGAAATCAAATAACTTGTCCAAGGACAGAGAGCTACCATGTGGGGTCTGATCCACACTGTCTGGCTCCGGAGTTTCATCCTTTAACCCTCCATGCGATGTCCCACAGGTAAATAAGACTTCTGACCTCAAACATGTCATTTTTGAGTTGGGTAGAAGGACATGGAAGCAAATAACTAAAAGGCTCCAAGAGTATAATTCTAGTACATAAAGTGCCACGTGTTATTTCCAGTTTTAGGCTATTATGAATAAAACTGTTATAAACATTCATGTACAGTTTCTATGTGCGCATAAGTCTGCCTCTTTGGGTTAAATGCCTGAGTGCAACTGCTCTCGAATTGCAAGGTAGCTGTGTTTAGTTTTTGAAGAAGCTGGTAAAGTGTTTTCTAGAGCAGCTGTATCATTATACCTTCTTAGTAGCAAAGTGTGAATGATCCAGCTTCTCTGTACCCTTGCTGCCTTTTGGGATTATCACAATTTTTTGTGTTTGTCATTCTGATAGGTGTGTGGTGATACGTCCTTGAGGCTTTAATTTGCATTTCTCTAGTGGCGAGCTGTGCCCACCACCTTTGCATGTACTTATTTGTCATCTGTAGATCCTCTTTGGTGAAATGTCTCTTCATCTTTTGCTCACTTACTAACTGGATTTTTTTCCTGGTGAGTTTTGAGAATTCTTTATATATTCTAGTTACTAGATACTGGTCCTCTGTTGGATACATGGTTTGCAAATATTTTCTTCTAGTCCATAGCTTGCAGTAACAAGTTCTTTCACACAGCAAAAGTTTAATTTTGATGAAGTCCAACCTATCAATTTTTTGTTTGGTACCAAGTCTAAGAACTGTGTCTAGTCCTTGGTTCTGAAGATTTTCTCATATGTGCTCTTCTAAAAGTTTTATAGTTTTACCTTTTTCATTTAAGTCCGTGATCTATTTTGTGTTAATTCTCGTATAAGGTAAGGCTTGGGTCAAGTTTCTTTTTTTTCCTGTTCTTTCTTTTCTTCTGTTTTCTTTCACCTATGGATGTCCAATTGCTTCAGCATAATTTATTGAAAAGACGATCTTTCCTCCATTGAATTGTTTTTCTGCCTTTGCCAAAAATCAGTTGGGCATATTTGCATGTGTTTATTTTTTGGTTCTCTATTATGTTTCATTATCTGTGTGCTTATCCCTCCAACATTACCACACAGTCTTGATTACTTATTATAAGTCTTAAATTCAGGTAGACTGATTGCTCCCACTTTATTATTTATTTATTTAAAGATTTATTTATTTATTTGAGAGGGAGAAGAGAGAGAGTGAGACCATATGTGGGGGTGGGGGGAGGGTCAAAGGCAGGGGGAGAGAAAGCAGACTTCCTGCTGGGTGTGGAGCCAGCTGGACTTGGCGCTCTATCCAATAACTCTGAGATCATGACCTGAGCTGAAACAAAGAGTTGAATGATCAACCGACTGAGCCACCCAGGCGCCCCCCTCCCACTTTATTTTTTAAAAGTTGTTTTAACTATTCCAATTCCTTTGTCTTTCCATATAAATTTTAGAAGTCTAGTCTATATTTGTAAGAAATCCTACTGAATTTTGATAAGAATTGTGTTAAAATTTCTATATCAATTTGGGGAGAAGTAACACCATTTTATGCCTAGTGTTGCAATCTGAGACTATGTTACGTCTTTTCATTTAATATATCTTCTTTGATTTCTTTCATAAGTGTTTTATACTTCTCAACATGTAAGTCCTGTCCTTGTTTTGCTAGATTTACATCTAGTATTTTATTTTTTTGAGCAATTGTAAATGGTATTGCATTTTTAATTTCAGCATTTATTTGTTCATTGATAGTATATAGAAATATAATTGATTTTTGAATGTTTATGTCCTGTGACCTTGCAGAACTCATTTATTAATACTAGGAGGTACTAGGGGTTCTTTTGTAAATTCCTTAGGACTTTCTACATAGACAATCATGTCATCTGAAAATAGAAGATGTTTTATTTTTTCCTTTCCAATCTCTGCCTTCCCCCTCCCTTTCTTTCCTTATTGTACTAGCTAGAGCTTCCAGAACTATAGTGGAGAGAGGGGTATCATTGCCTTGTTCTTGATCTAGGTGGTGGGGAGGGGGGTGTGTACATTCAGTCTTTCATCATTATCTGTAGTTTTTTTGTAGATTTTAAAAATCAAACTGAGGAAGTTCCACTCTATTGCTAGTTTTCTGAGAGTTTTTAAAAATCATGAATAGTGATTTTTTTCAAATGCTTTTTCTGCATCAATTGATATGATCAAATGTTTTCTCTTCTTTAGCCTATTAACATGATGGGTTATATTGATTGATTTTTAAATATTTAACCAGCCTTTCTTCCCCAGAATGAACCTCACTTGATCATGGTGTATAATTCTTTTTGTATTTTATTGAATTCTATTGGGTGATATTTTATTAAGGATTTGTGTGTCTATGCTCATGAAGAACGTTGGTCTGTAGTTTTCTTTTTTCTAATGTCCTTGTCAGATACTATTAACTTCACCAAAATATTAGCTTTCCCCTCTTCTATTTTTTGGAAGCGATTGTGCAGAATTAGTGTTTATTTTTTAAAGTTTGGTAGAATTCTCCAGTGAAACCACCTCTATCTTGAGATTTCTTTTTTGGTAGGTTTAAGTTGGTGAATTAAATTTCCTTAATAGTTACAGGTATATTCAAATTATCTATTTCATATTAGTTTAATTGTGGTAGCTAGAGGAAGTGGCTCATTTCACCTACTTTGTCAAATTTATGTATGTAGGATTATTCACAGTTCCCCCCCCTTTTCCTTTTGGTGTCTGCAGGGTCTGTAGTAAGATCCTCTGTATCATTACTGGTGTTGGTGATTTATGTCTTTTCTCTTTGTACTTTGTCAGTGAGGTTTGCTAGTGGCTTGTCAATTTTATTGATCTTTGGAAAAATAGCTCTTTGCTTCATTGATTTTTCCTCTGTTTTCCTGTTTTTAATTTCAATGATTTCTGCTCTTACCTTTATTATTTCTTTCCTTCTGCTTACTTTGGGCTTGGTTTGCTTTTCTTTTTCTAGGTTCTTGAAGTAGGTGATTAGATTATTGACGTGAAACTTTTCTTCTTTTCTAACGTATGCATTTCATACTATAAAGTTCCCACTCAACCCTCTTTTAGCTATAGCCCACAAATTTTGATATGTTGTATTTCTGTTTTCATTTAATTCAATGAAATTTTCTTTTAGTTGAAGACTTCCTCTTTCATCTATGAATTATTGTGTTGTTTAGTTTCCAAGTTTGTATATTTTCCTGTTATGTTTCTCTTACTGATTTCTAATTTGAAGTGGTTGGAGAATACACTCTGGATTATTTCAATTTTTAAAAATTTGTTGAGATTTTTTTGACACTTCTGACACCAAATAGGTGGGTTCCCTGTAACGCCCCCCAACACCAACCAATTATCCAACTTTCTAGACATCAACTTGGTATCTTATAATTTAATTTAGTTCTGCCACTAACTAGTCACAGGCTTAAGGACTCCGTCCCACAAGACTGTCCTTGCTTCAGACATCTGTTGCAAGTAATGGGTCTCCAGGGTACCCATAGTTTGGTTTAACCTGGCTACAAAGTTGAAGTTTGCCACAAACCTCTCTCAGATTCGATAATTTGCTGAAACAGCTCAAAACCTCAGGGAAACATTTACTTATGCTTACTAGTTTATTATATACAAATCAATAGCCAGATGAAGAGGCATAAAGAGCAAGGTCCAGAAGGATCCTGAGCACAGAATCTTCTGTCTCCATGAAGTTGAGGCATACCACCCTTTTGGCATGTAGATGTTTTCACCAACCTGGAAACTCCCTGTACCCTGCAGTTTAGGAATTTTTGTGGAAATAGCATCATGTAGGCATGATTAATTACTAACTCAATCTCCAGACCCTCTTCCCCCTCTAGAGAATGGGGGAGGGGCTGTAAGTTCCAAGTTTTTATTTTTTTCCAAAAGATTTTTTTTTTTATTTGAAAGAGAGAGAGAGAGAGTGAGTGAGTGAACAGGGGGAGGGGCAGAGGGAGAGGGAGAGGGACAGAATCTCAAGAAAACTCCCCACTGAGCAAGGAGCCTGACACAGGGCCCGATGTGGGCTGATCCCACAACCCTGAGATCATGACCTGAGCAGAAATCAAGAGTTGGACACTCAACCCTGAGCTACCCAGGTGTTCCAGAAATTTCCAAGCTCTTAATCATGGCTTGGTCTTTCTGATGACCAGCCCCCATCCTAAAATTATCCAGGAGCCCACTAAGAGTTGTCTCATTTGAACAAAAGAAATGAAGGGGAAATCAAGACATTCTAAGATGAAGGAAAACTAAGAGAATTATTTGTCATTAATAGACCTACTCTAAAAGAATGGCATTACCATTTTTTTTTTTTAATCACCCAGGAAATTCCAAAGGATTTAGGAGCTCTGTGTCAGGAACTGGAGTAAAAAGTAAAGTATTAGAAAAAAAAAAAAAAAGATGCTCCTAACATCCATATCACTTAGGAAATTACAACGGTTTTAGGAGTTCTGTGTCAGGAACTAGGGGCAGAGACCAAACATGTATTTCCTCTAATGTCACACTTGCCTATATGGTGTTATTTGAAGTTAATATGCTGATAATGAGGGCTATAGACATGAGGTAAGGAGGAAAAAAGAAAATGACAATGGTTTGGATTAATCACCATAGAATATAATAAAAAGGGACAAAATAAAAGAAATCTGGGGACCCAATTATGGCTCAGAATCATAAATATTTGGTTACAAAAATCTGTAGAGTTTTTTCCATTTCATGTTCCCTCACACTCACCCCACCTCCAATTTCTTAATTTCAGAGAGGCAAGGACAGAATCCAGGTTCACATAGCTCATGAATGGTAAAGGTTGACTCAAATTTAGATCTGTTTTTCTCCAAAGTCTATGCTAAAGCCTATGTGGGCTAAGGAACTGCGAGGTTGGTATTGGATACATGGCTCCCTTACAGGTGAACATGCCAGAATTTAGGAGGAAAAAGATGATTTGGGTGTAGATGTGAGCACTAGGGGAGATGGAGAAGAAAAGAAATCAGAGGATATTTTTGCTAACCTGTATTCCATTTGCTGATTTTCCTGAGTCAAGGGTTTATTTCCTTTATAATGAAAATAATACCTACATTATAGGATTTTTGTAAGGCTAATGTAACAAAATAACTGTAAAGCATTTAGGGTAGTGTACAAACACACATATATGTTCAAACTTAATATTAATGTCTTTGAATATTATTGTTATAAGTTTTCTGTTCAATAAAAGGAAGCCAAATTATAATCATAGCAAATGAGTGTTTTCTAATAAGTGGAACTCCTTAAAGTAGAACTGGAAAAAAATATTTGCACTCACTTTTGTATGCATTAAACCTCTGGAAGAATAAACAGAACATTTATAATAGTGGTTCTTCGTTGCAGGGTGGGATACAGTGGGGCTGCTGGTATGGTTGTAGAACCAGGCAGATGGGTTGGAGGGAGACTTTTTGCTAGTATTATTTTATAATTTAAAAAATCTGATCCCTGTGAATATATTAATTATCCAAGTTTTTTAAAGGAAAAAAAAAAAGTAGAATTGGCAATCTTAAGAATTTACCCGTTCCTAAATCCAAATCAAAACCTCAATGAGATACTACCTCACACCAGTCAAAATGGCTAAAATTAACAAGTCAGGAAATGACAGATGTTGGCGAGGATGCGGAGAAAGGGGAACCCTCTTACACTGCTGGTGGGAATGCAAGCTGGTGCAGCCACTCTGGAAAACAGTATGGAGGTTCCTCAAAAAGTTGAAAATAGAGCTGCCCTGCGACCCAGCAATTGCACTACTGGGTATCTACCCCAAAGATACAAAGGTAGTGATCCGAAGGGGCATGTGCACCCCGATGTTTATAGCAGCAATGTCCACAATAGCTGAACTATGGAAAGAGCCTAGATGTCCATCAACAGATGAATGGATAAAGAAGATGTGGTATATATATACAATGGAATATTATGCAGCCATCAAAAAAGGGAAATCTTGCCATTTGCAAGACGTGGATGGAACTAGAGGGTATTATGCTAAGCGAAATAAGTCAATCAGAGAAAGAGAAATATCATATGATCTCACTGATATGAGGATTTTGAGAAACAAGACAGAGGCTCATAGGGGAAGGGAGGGAAAAATGAAACAAGACGAAACCAGAGAGGGAGACAAACCGTAAGAGACTCTTAATCTTGGGATGGGTTAGCCAGGTGATGGGTATTAAAGAGGGCACGTTCTGCATGGAGCACTGGGTGTTATATTCAAACAATGAATCATGGAACACTACATCAAAAACTAATGATGTAATGTATGGTGATTAACATAACATAATAAAAAAATAAAAAAGAAAGAGACTCTTAATCTCAGGAAACAAGCTGAGGGTTGCTAGAGTGGTGGGGGATGGAAGGGATGGGGTGGCTGGGTGATGGACATTGGGGAGGGTATGTGTTATGGTGAGCTCTGTGAATTGTGTAAGACTGATGAATCATAGACCTGTACCCCTGAAACAAATAATACATTATATGTTAATAAAAAAAAGAATTTACCAGTTCCCTTCTCCAGAAGTGTCTGGGTTGAGGGTGCCTGCCCATTAACCAGGGAAGTTGTAGAGAGCTATTCCTCCCATGAGTGTGAGGGGCAGAATTTGATGGCCTCAATTGTCCCTGTGGTGTGATTTCTGAAATGTGAGTGGACTCTCTATTCTCCCAGCCTTTGTTCGGGAAATATATACTAAGTACATGCTGTAGTGAGTCTGTTTATCTAGTGAAACCCAACAAATACTGCTTCTAATTGCATGCTTTATCTACTTTTTATGTTGACTAGATCACCTTTGTCAACTAAGAAGTCTTTGCATTAGAGGAGAGATTCTGCTACACCTAAAATCACAAAACTAACATTGGAAACATTGTCCTGCCAATACATAAATGCCGATATAGTCCCTTGATTGATGGGAGCAGAATGACCTATTGACCCACATTGGCATTATCCAAGGGCCAAGGCTATCAGTCAGTTCTCCTTTCATAAAGGACACAGGGTGCCCATCATCCTTGTTCATCTAATAGTTTTATGCTTATGTGCGGAAAGAATCTGAACTGGGCTGCTTATCTTTCTTAGCTTGACTTTTGTTCCTGCTTGTGAACCCTGTTTTGGATTTTAGCTCTAGTGTTGTTGACCTCTCGTCTGCTGGCCCTGACATGAACTATGCTCTGTGGCTAGGTTTCATATTTGCTTTGTCTCTCTTCAGAATTACATTTTCTTTCCTCTTTAATCTCTGATGGACCTTCAAAATTTTTTTTCAACTTTCCAAAGAGAACCCTTTTTGAAATCACTGTTATCGTGGAGTTGCCTCTATAATTATTTTGGCATTAAATTTCATTCTCTGTACAACAATAGAATTACCACATGATATAAAGGGACCCCTTGTTATTGTCATCTGGTCAACCCAGTATTGTTGTGGAATCTTGTGACCTTTTACACTGTGTTGGAATTGTAAAGAAATTGTATTTGTGTGTTATTTTGTTGAGCATAATTCATCAAGCGGGATAAAATAAAGCACAAATATGCAGAAGCACTGTGGATTTTCCTTCCTCAAATCAATTTTCCTTTCTCTCAGTTAAATCTGGAAGATGAATATTACTAAGACGATATTGGCAAAAAATTTACCAATACTGACGTCATCTGACTAGTGAGTGGGTAGTAAATGACTCACCTTTTAGAAGTAAATGGATCCTTTCAGGTAACTTTGGCACTAAGCAGTATGCCAGAGATATTCACTCTTAAATGAGTTAGGCAATTTGTGATCAGATTTCCCTCAACTTCAAAAGCAAGCATTGCTAGATAATAGTCCTATCAAGCTCATTTCATGCCATATCGAATAGAATCCAAGTAAGTCTTCGGTCAATCGTCTTCCATAGGAGACACCTTTCTATGATGACTCAGAATTGCAGAATTTTTATCAGCGACTTTTAAGAGAGGAATGCTGTGAAATTTGAACACATTTTAATATTAAAAGGTTGCTTTTACACTACAAATTTCCCCCAGGACTGACTTTTTATTCCCAATTGATTACTTAGTGCCACATCACTAGGCAAAAATTCCCCAGAGTTCAGTTACCTCTTGGTCACATTTAGTTTGATAAGAATATTTAACTGAGGAGTGTATCAAATATTTGCTGTGTCTTGTTCCTTGAAACTTAAGTTATTTTTGAAAGTTTACCTAAAGTAATTGTAAGATACTTTTTGCTTCGGATTTTTGTAGGCTTGTAAGCATCATATTTATAAGCACAAAAACAAAAAAGTATAAAAAACAAATATATAAAACCATTTTTATCACTGAAAAGGTAAGATATTAATATAACTGTCATGCACTTCAATGCCTATTTATTTCAGTTAAAATAAACAAGGAGAATAACTTCCACAGTTGGCTTCTGATTTTAGGCAAATAACAATTAGGCTAGTTATAAAATTCTTGGGCCTTGACTGACAATTCTATAATTTTATTTTAGCATTGACTGTTGCAAAAGATACTGCTGAAACTAGCTGATTTTAACTGTTTCGAAAGACATTTGCTCAGAAACTTTGGAATTCCTACTTTCCCACCCCGTTAGCACTCTGTTCTTTTGGGATTTCAGTTATAAGTAGTTAGACTTTCTCACTATAATATCTCCTATATCTCTTACCCTCTTTTCTGAATTTTCTCTACTTTTATCTCTCCATGCTTCATTTTGATGATTTTATTCAAATTTTGCTTTTAGTTCACTATTTCTGTCCTCAGCTGTGCATAATTTAATTTTAGAGTCATCCATTGAGTTTTTAGTATCCACTTGGTATTTATTTATTTATTTATTTATTTGATGTAGTGTTCCGTGATTCATTGTTTGCGTATAACACCCAGTGCTCCATTCAATACGTGCCTTCTTTAATACCCATCACCAGGCTAACCCATCCCCCCACCTCCCTCCCCTCTAGAACGCTCAGTTTGTTTCTCAATCCATAGTCTCTCATGGTTCATCTCCCCCTCCAATTTCCCCCTCTTCATTTTTCCCTTCTTACTATCTTCTTCTTCTTCTTCTAATATATAATGTATTATTTGTTTCAGAGGTACAGGTCTGTGATTCATTAGTCTTACACAATTCACAGCACTCACCATAGCACAGAATTTCCACTTGGTTTTATTTTATAGTTTCTATATTTTTGTCAAAATTCTTTAAGTTTTTTCTTTCTTTTTTTGACATATTAATAAAGGCTTAAAGTCTGTGTATAGAACTTTCGTCATCTGGATCTTCTAAATCTGTTTTCTCTTATTTCTTTTAGTTTTTAATCACATTGTCTTGTTACTTTTGATTGTGCTGAACAACGTATAATGAAATCTATAAAATTAATTTGAAGCATATGATAGTGCTATCCCAGGCCTTACTAACTGTATTTTTTTTTTTTTGCGAGAGTGTAGAAGCATTAGCCATCCCAGATCAACTCATTCTAATTATAGAAATGAATATGATATGAAGTTGTATTTCAGTCCCTGCAAAGGTTGAACTATTTCTGGTTTATCCTTCTTCCTAGACTCAGCCCTTTGGGATTATAACCCAAAGTCTAGAGTATTTCACCAAAGAAAGTTTGTTCTTCTAACCTAGAAGGTTTCCAGAATCTCTGCTCAGCACCTCATTGTCTTTCCTAAAAGAAGCGGAAGTCTCCAGAAAAAAGTGGCTCTGAGTGCAGGGCTTACTTCTCTGGGTTCCTTTCTGTTCCATGATCAGTTTGTATTTATAGCAATGCTGATGAACTAAAAATAAAATCGTGTCTTCCTAAGCCTTAGTCATATTATTTCCCTATCCCACCTCCTCAAGAGCTCACTTTTCAGAAACTTATGATGAAACTTTAAAAATCCATTCTGGGTCTGTGTCATTCTTGGACCACATAATTACATGGCCTTGCAGATGTACAGGAGCTACATAATCTATACATGGCCTCTTTCTTGACCTTACTGACATTTATCAGAATAAATATTTGAAGGAAACTTCTGCCAAGGGATTTAGGAAGATTTAAAAAAATTTTTGTGAGAGAAGAAAGTTTAGTTTTATTGATTTTTTTTTCAAAATTTTATTTATTTATTTATTTATTTATTTATTTATTTATTTATTTATTAGAGAGTGAGCGGGAGAGAAACAGCATGAGAGGGGAGAGGGTCAGAGGGAGAAGCAGGCTCCCCGCTGAGCCGGGAGCCTGATGTGGGACTCGATCCCAGGACCCTGGGATCATGACCTGAGCTGAAGGCAGTTGCTTAACCAACTGAGCCACCCAGGTGCCCTAGTTTTATTGATTTTTATTTATTCAGGCTGCATAATTGGTGGAATTAATAGTTTGATCATCAGTTTGCCTTGTTTTGGATAAACTAACGTAGGTCACAGAAGTGGACACATTGGGTAAACATTTGACTTCTTGACATGAAGAAAAATAACAAAGGGCTGAAAAGAGGCTAGATATAGATTCAGAGGCTCTGGATTCAAGACCTTGCGTGGTTACTCATTATTTATGTGGCCTTGGGAAAATCATTTACTCTCTTCAGTTTTCTCATTTATAAAATATAGAGATTAAGCTTGAGTCAATAATTTTTCCTAGCAGTACAAACCTTTTTTTCCCAAGGAAATCTTACATAGAAATTCAAAATTAAAAAAACAAACAAACCCAAAATACCAGAGCTAAATTGGACGTGGCATTGGGTGTAGTGTGTGTGTGTGTTTATGTGTCATGGGTTAGAGCAGGTGTAGATTTGCTCTATCTTTGCCTTTGGGGTGGCCCCTAGGGCAACTCTAGAAGCTCCAGGATTCTGTGGAATAAATTGTCAGGATGTCTGTTCTAAGTCTTCAGAACCCAGTCTAAGACTGATGTTACATACATCTCAGGACATTGGTGAGAGCAGGGATTGAAGGTTATTTCTGTCAGAGCATTCCTTGAAAGGAAATATTTCCAAGTGACTTCTGCTGTTGCTCTTTTCACGAACCTGTTACTATTTCTGGCAACAACTCAGCAATGAGGTTGCAAGTGGCTGCCATAGAACTTGAAAATTCACACTGAGGATCAATAGGAATGGAGGAAAGGAAGAACAAATGAAGGGGATGAGGATTCAGTGAAGGATATTTTCCGAGATGACTTTTCCAGAGAGTAATTTAAAATGTTGGCCTTTCTTCTAATTCAGGACCAACTTTCCTAATGGCATGAGGCTGGTGATGTATTTCTAGAAGGCACATCATAAGCAAATCATTGTTTTGCCTGCTTGACCTTGACCATCATGATGCCAGCAATTACCCTGTTTACTACTATCTAAAAGGAAAAATGCTGTGTGGAAGGTCTTGTCTATTGTTATTTGAACATTTGGAGAAGTCATGGAAGAAAAATAAAAGGCTGATTAATGTGATAAGTAGAGAGCAAGTGGAGAGAGCTTCAATATTAGTTTGGTTTTTTTTTCTTAATATACAGGTAATTTTGACCTACTTCTGTTTGTTAGGCTGCGTAGAATTAGTGGGTGGGCAAACAATAACAAAAAATGGTAAATATTGTGACTGCAACTAAAGAGGGTGGTACTAAGCATGCCTGTGACTTGCTGGTGGTGACAAATTTCTTTCACCTGGGTAGATTTCAGAAGATTGAAACAGAAGATGACTGGTTTCTCCCAAGCAAGCTTTTTCTAGAATATCTGAAGGAGATTGATTGAGTGTTTCTGAATATTTAATAATCTTGGAGGGATCTAGAAATGGAAAATAAAAAAAACCATAAGTTTTTGACATCTAAATACTGGGTCAGAATATATAGAAGCAGAAAAAAGAGTGTACCTTGATATATACTCTCTTCTTTTGTCTTATGTTAAGGAAATAAACTTTATGTGTGATGTGGGTCCAGCTAGGGCTCTATAAACATACACATAATTTTATAGCTTTTCAGCAGTTTGGGAGGGATTTCTTCATTATATCTATCTATCTATCTATCTATCTATCTATCTATCTATCTATATCTATCTATCTATCATCTATTATCTATCTATCTATCTATCTATCATCTATCTATCTATCTATCTATCTATCTATCTATCTATCTATCATCTATCTATCTATCTAATCATCTATCTATTTCCCCACAAGTCTATCAGATCTGGAACCTGGAAGAATGTATAGTTTTTCTTTATAACTTTCTTGACCAAGTGATGCTAATACTTCAAAGTATCTCCTTCCTAGCAGACAGTGACCTCACTCTGACCTGGCACTCAATTTATTGAAACATCTTGATCATTACTTTTAAAGACTTTTAGGGAAAGAAAAGTGAAGATACAAAACAGGTTCCACATTAAGCACAGGGTTTTGATTTTGTTTTTGCCTTTAAAAAAAAAAAGATTTATTTTTTTATTTTAGTGGGGGAGGGGCAAACAGAGAGGGAGAGAGAATCTCAAGCAGACTCCCCACAGATGGTGGAGCCAGATGCAGGGCTCAGTCTCATGATCCCAAGATCATAACCTGAGCTGAAATTAAGAGTCAGGTGCTTAACTGACTGAGCCACCTAGGTGCCCCTGTTTTTGTTTTTTGTAAGGAGGATAAATTTCTCTTTTGCTAACCTAATAGGGAATTTAGCTTTCATGTATTTGCTAAGCTTAATTCTCTTTCTGCAATATAACTCACTTATGGTGTCCCTATAGTTGGAATTTTAAACCTGGTGGTATGAGCATAGAAATTTATCTCCACGGCTGGATGGGGCTCAGAAAAAGAGGCATGCTGAGGGGATTTTGATAAATTTAAAACTGGCTTTTAGTTTATATGTTGAAAGAATTCTAAGAGCAAGGCATTATGCCTTGAAAAGAATTAGGAAATAGCTGTTCAAAGCTTTCTTCCAGTATATTTTTCACAAAGATTTGTAATTTTGAAAGATGACCAGAGTTGAGTAGCCTTTCTGTAGACTGGAGAATTCAAACAGTCCAGCCCCTCTGTTTAATAGATCACCAGGCTCATTAGTATGTTGAGGAATGACAAAATTGTCCCATACCCAAGAGTAATTAGGGCCTGAAATGATTTTTGTAGTGAAGCGCAAATTAAAATTTAGCTATAATTTTCATGAAATCCATTGGCTGATCTAGTATTATCCCCTTCATGACATTGCTGAAGCCAACACGCTATAAGAACCTGATAATGCAATATTGAATTCTGATTCTATTTACTTATTTATTTGGCTACTTAATGATTCTCTAAGAGAAGATAATATAAGTGAACCTCATTTTAAGCAATTGGAAAAGTACTTGGTAATATACTTCAAAAATATATTAAATACATTTTAAATGCACTTCGGAAAATATTTATTTATAAGACTCTGTTAATCTTTGTAAATTAAATATTTCAGAAACATTACTCATGATTACTATATTTGTAAGTTCAAATTTTTCCTATTTCTTAAACTTGGACATATCTGCCTCTTGATGTGAGGGTAGATGAGAAAGGAATATTAGGCAAAAGAAAGATAAGGAGATGGCTAAAAGGGGAGGAAGGTAAAATCCTATCTGGAGGCAGAATTCTATCATTGCAGGCATTTGGGAAAAAGGAAGAGCATAGCTCACAATACAGCTGATGAAGGTGAACAATCTTTAAGGTATGGCATAGAAAGAGAGCAAAGGTTGTGCTAGGACAACACCTTTCCTGTTGTGTACTAGGGAGAGTGAGATTACTAACTGTGTCTATCTGGTGAGTCAGGTTTATCAGTCACTATCCTTGTAGGTGTAAGCAAAACAAGCCTACTTGTAACACACAATTAACATCTCCCTCCTAGTGCCACAACCAGTCCTTGCTGATGGCATCTCAGAGTAAGCGTTTATCTTTAAAGAGCTCAAAGCACTTCATAGACACTTTCTCTGTTTCTTTAGATCTCTTATCCTTCCAGATAAGCCCACATTGCATCTCCACCTCCTCAGCCCACAGTGAAGTTTTTGACTGACAGACTCAATGTATGAAGCTGCCCAGCCCTCCTGAATGCTGGATTTGGAGCTAACAGGAGATGCTTTTGGGTGTTCTGTTGGGATCTCCCTAACCATATTTTCATAGCCTCTCTGAATTCGCTTATGCCATCTGCCAAGGTCTATGTTAAAGCACACGCTTGCAAAGGCTGAAGTCAGCTCTACTTTTAAGATCAGTTAGCACGTGATACACCTCCCCATCCTCATCTGCTCCCTTCTTTCTCTCATTACCTCCCTGGAAGGCAGTGAGAATGTCTACTTCACTGGAAGAAACCTAAAAGCCCAGAGAGTATTTGCTGCGTCTTCTGGTCATTCAATAACTGTATACGAAGAACTGGGGTTTCCTCTGTCCTCCTTACAAGTCCTAAATGTGGAATCACTTCACTTCCTTATAGATGATCAACTTTCAATAAGGAGCAGAAAGTATTTTTTTTGAAGAGGTTAAGAAAGCATGAAATACTGAAATGAAAAAGGTTCAGAAGTGTAATAGTTGAGTTATAACCCAGCACTTGCTAGCTGGTTGGCTTTGTGCTATAGTTGCCTAATCTATAAATTAGGATGATAAAGTCTAGCTCATGGGGGAAGGGAGAGCATTGCAAGAGTGGTGAATGGCAGAAGTGCTCTGTAGACCACAAAGTTTCACAAAATTGTTAGTTACTTGGATGTTTCATTTTAAGGATGTATGCTTTCATAAAAATCCAGAAAATTTAAGATTTTCTGGTAACATTAGATGGCTGGAAAGTTGAGCACTTTTTTCCACTTGATTTTGGAGCAGGGAAAGGCAGAAGGAAAATGGAAAAAAATCTGCTTCACCCTACTATGTCTTTTAGGTGATTGCAGTTGGCACCATCGAAAGTTTACACGATAGAAAAATGCTAGTTTACTAACAGCTCCTGTTGATCTTGCTGCATTCTGTTCTTGTGTGGATCTGAGGAAGTTAAAAGCAGTGATAACATTAAAGGTCAGATGAATTATTGCTATAGTGTTCCGGCCAAATTTCTGATAGGGTTTCCCAAAAATGTATAAAGAATCATTCTTAAGGGCCTGTCTCAATGAATTGTTCTTTATTTGCCACGCAGAACTTTGTAAATATTTAACTTCCTTCAGAGTTGGAATGTACAAATGTGATTTATTATTTCTAATGATTGGAAAGAAGCTTGGTATCTGCAAACAAAATGTATGAGTTGAAAGAGAATGAGTAATACAATGCATTTCTTTGTAAGTAGTGGCAGAACAACATCTAAAAAGAAAAAGTGAGTGATTCTCAAGATGACTTGTCCCTTAGCATGCTCAGGAGGTGGTGTTTAAAGTAATAATAGCTGTTCTTCATTGAGTACTTATTGTGTGCACTTGGACTAAGTGCTTTATGTGTGTGTTCTGCTCTCTGCAACAGAACACTGACTAATAGAGGATGCAAACTGGATTGTGTTGGGAATGTTATTTACCTATCTTGGTATGTTATAATGTCAATTATTTCTAATTCTTTTTAATGATAATTCCAAAGATCCTTGAAAAAGAAAAAGAGAGAGACAAACAGATGCACAGATAAGAGAGAGAGAAGAATTGGAGGGGGCGGAAGGTGAGAGACAAGAAGAAGAAGGAGGAGGAGGAGTGGGAGAAAGAGACTCATGACACATAGCAAAAACACAACTTCATTATTGTCTCTCTCAGCTTTATTTCAGACATTCAATGAGAGTAATTATCTCTTGCTAGTGAATCAGAACTTGGGTAGGTTCCATAACTTTTCTGCTCTTACTTGGTTATTAACATATCTTACCATCTCTTTTAAGAAACAAACCTAGTCTCAATAAATAAATCAGAGTTGCCAAGTCTAAGATGTTAATACACAATGAACTTGATTCAGTATCAGATGTTTTCCCTTTTTCCAACCCAGGCCTTCTTCTAGTTGATAGACATGATGGAAGAGACATTGTTGGCTTCTGTCTTCGTATGCTTTGTGCTGTTCTCTTCATTACCACTCTTCTCATTCCAGTTTTTGAGCTTGTTCTTGACCCTACTGAGGTTTGGGAGGGCAGGTGGAGGGGAATAGAAAAGGTCATAAACTGGCTCTTCTGGGCTGAGTACTTTTCCAATGTGATTCTCTCTCTGTTGGGCATTTTTGTGTGTTTTTCTGGGCTTCTCATCCCTGCAGACCTCTCACATTTAGGTTTGTAGACCCTCTCAGATCTATCTCTATATAGCATGGTCTCTTTTACTCCCTTCCACAGTCCCTAGGAATCAAGAGTCTTCTAGTTTCTTGTTCCTGGAATTTCTTTGCTTGTCCAGGTGTCCCTACCTCACTGGGCCCACTCTGATGCCATGGTAGCTCTGTTTACCAAGGGACTTGCATCTCATCCACCAGAAACATTCATACATCCCTTGTCCCAGCAAAAATTTGAGAGAGTAGCTCCATGCCAATAGGGCTACCCTGCCACAGGTCATTCTGGCTAGCTGAGGTTTGAGTCAAGCTTCAGTCTTCTGTGCCCATCAACTGCGAGGGAAAATCCAGTGGTCAACTAGGTGCCACAGGAAGTCCATTTATTATGCTGGAGAGACATGAGGTAATACCTGACCACTTCCCTGTCCTGAGTAGGTGGGAGAAAGCTCAAAGCATAGCTTTCTCCAAAGAAATCTCCTCCCAAATATTTTCCCACTTTCATTCTCTCTCTCCCTTTCTCGTTTTTATATTTTCAAGGTGAGTGAGATGGATCCATGACTTGGGAAACTACTTTAACTTTTCAGCGGGGAGAAATGCTGCATATGGTGATCTGACGCACACTCAGCTTGGCACCTGATACAGATCATACTGATGGCTCAGTAGAAATCAAGGCAGAAGGAGTCCCGCTCTAACTACATTAGTAATGACCTGCTTTGCAGTTCAAATAAGCATGACAAGGAAATAAGCAAATTATCTAATTCTAATGGTTTTATTAATTGTAATCTCAGAACCTAATATGTTTCTAGATACAAAAAAAGTACCCCGCAAATGTTCGTTTGCAGAAGGCAGGGAAGAGGAAAGGCAGACAAGTCACCTTTTATAATCTGATAAATGTACCCATATGCCAATGCCCTGCTTTTTCCCCTTTAGCTTCTGCCAGCTTTGACCTTGATCTTGCTCTTAGCCCCAACTGTCTTGTTTACTCTGCTTGCATCTGCTGTCTTTTCTTTGAGTAACTGAGCATCTGAATTTGATCATCTCTCTGAGTTCACATTTGCTACAAAACATGGTTTTGGGGTAAGCTTGACCTACTTTATTTTTATTAATTTATCAATTATTGAGAATCTACACTAAGTCAGGCATTAAGTAGGCACTGAGAATACAAAGCTTAAAAAGATACAGTCTTCGTATATTAACACAATAACTGATGCACATCACACTCATTAAGTGCTTTATGGGGATTATCTCATTTAATACTTGCAATAATCCTGTAAAAAGATACTGTTAACTGTTATGCTCATTTCCATTTTACAGATGAAAAAATAAAACACAAGAAGGCTAAATAAATTGTCAGGCTCCCATAGGAGTAAGATGGGTCTGGCAGTCTCATTTTTTTTTTTTTTCCAAGTAGGCTCCTATGCCCAGCATGGAGCCCAACATGGGGCTTGAACTGATGACTCTAAGATCAAAACCTGAGCTACGATCAAGGGTCAGACACTTAACCAACTGAGCCACCCAGCATGGTAGTCTCATTTTTAACAATATATTATGCAACTTCATCTACTTGGTTCTGCCTTATGTATTGAATGGTTTTTGTCTGCTTCTAGGGTAGAGCTAGTGGGTTAGTACTGGGGCTGGAACTGGGGCTAGTGATGGCAATGAAGCTCCTAATGAAAATTATGGAGATGCAATATTGTGTGGGGATAAAGAGCATTGGTTAAAGTCATGGCTTCAATATTTATTAGCTGTGTGTCCTCTCTCGTATTTATTATAAGTAAGGCATAAGCCTTAATTTTCTAGCCTGTAAAATAAGGATAATAATGATACCCACTCAGGGTTGTAGGGAAGGTGAAACAGAATTTAACAAAGTATGTGGCACTCAGGGGGCATTCAATAATTTATGGCTATTATTTTTTTAACTAAATATATTTTTAAGATATAATACATCAAAAATATTCAAGTTTGAGCTTCGTTATGGAAAGTCCAAGGCTTTGCTCTTTGTAGGACATTTGAAATGAGAGACTTTTATTATTTCTATTTTAGAGAAGAAGAAAATGATGTGGAAAAAACTGCCAGAGACCTGATTAAGATTGTCTAAGAATTTGGTCTTTAGAAACAGGATTTCTTGCCTCTTTGTTCTTTCTCTGTTTGTGGTGTGCATAGCTCAATGAAAAGCAAGTTTTCAGCATTAGTGTTTCTTCTCCCAGAAAGGTTTTTTACCTTGAATTCCATAGTACTAGAAGACCTGTGCAATTCATGTATTTTCTACCTAGTCTGTGATTTTAAAATGGCCAGACTGCTGCATAGTGAGGCCCCTCCCATGTGGGGGACAGGCACATTGGTGAAGGGTAATGGCCTCTGCAAAGATGGGCAAGACATGCATGGGGTGTGAGGGGGAGCTCACAGGGGTAGACCTTCTTTAAATTCCTAAAAGACAGTAAGGTAGTGAATGACACAACCCTGTTTCAGCTATGAATAAAAGTCTGTGTTAGAGACTGAGGTTCTGTGTGGAGTTGGGTTTGGCTGTTGGTGATACTGTCATAGTTTAGCATTTGATCTTTGAATAAAAATTGGCTAAGTAGAAGATTATGTCATCAAAATGAACAGAATGCTTTGTGACATTGGAAGACACATAAAATATGCAAAATCATTCTCACAAAAGGAAATAAAGCACATTACATCTCTTTGAGGTTACATGAACTCCAAAAAGAAATTCATAGATCTGAATTTAAAATTATTTCTTTAAATTAAAATCTTTTTTAGGGCACAGGTTTTAACTTTAGAAAGAAAAAATTATCCTCTAAAACGTGAGGCAAAGCTTAATTTCTTAGATCTCTATTGTTCTCCTTAGTTTATTTTAAAAGGTCCATAGGGAGTAAATCCTCAGACATGAAAACGTCCTTTAGCTGTATTCATGGTGTCTACTATGAGTTTCCCAGAAAGCCCACTGCATCTCAGGATATTCTTGAGAAAGCACAGTGGAGAGTTGTCTCTTCAATCTTTTCCTCTGTAGCTGAATAAGGAAAAATTCAGTGGGGGGAGAACTTTTCCATTTATCTATACTAAAAATGTAGTGAAGGGAACAGAGACAGAGAGAAAGAGGACAGGCAGCCTCAGAGAATGGAAATAAAAGGGAGGCATTCCGAGCAAACCACTTAACAGCTTCTCTGTGGCCCAAATGTGAAACCGCATGCAGATCTATTCTCAAGCAAATGAAGTAATTTTCCACACTAGCTTATAGAAAAGAGCTGGATTCATCCATCAGACTAAACTGCAGTTTCCAGGAAGGTCAAAACTGTCCATTTTGACTATCATATTGATAACATCTGGCTTAGGGTTTGGCTTATGAGAGATGAACGATAATATTTGTTAAATGCATAAATATGAGTGATCAAATTTCTCCCTCTTTATGTTACTTTTGGTATAAGAAGCTAAAGTATTTTGAATTTAAATACAAGTGTGCTTCTCTTAGCTTAGGGCAGACCCTGCAATCTATACATTTTACAATTGTTGAGCCTTATAGACTACTTTAGCAAAAACATTCCTTGGAAAATGTTATCTAAACAATAGCAATCTCTATTGTAACCAATTAATCTGAAAAACATTTTAACGAATTTAAGTAGAGATAATTTCATACTAGCATGTGTGTGAAAGGATGTAGGCCTAACTGGATCTGAACATTCCTTGTGGGGAGCTTCACCTGCTGGGGTTGATTAGATAAGGCCATTTGAAGCAGATCTCTTGATGGATTTTTGTCAAAATAGTGAATTTTATGAAGTCCCCAGAAGAGAGTAACTTGCCTTACTTGAGTTCTGGTTCTGGTCCATTTCATGGAGACAAGGCACTGAGTTGAGGTGAGTATAGGTAATTTGGGTAAAATTACTCTACAAACTCAAACTGGTTAATGTGATTTTGGAAACTATATGTGAGGTAAATTATCCAAAAGTTGTTTTTTCCCTGACTCATAGAAAGAATGACTCCCAAAGTAATTTTACCCTTCTCCTGGATTTTGGTGACTTAGCATTATAAGGCACATGAATTGCAGGATGCTTCCGGAGCCCATTACAGTCATTAAATAATGAACATTCTTCAATCTCACCAATTCCATTAAGAGTGACATCATCACTTTCTAACCCCAAAGACATAGACCTGCCCTTTGTCACATTGCAGAACAGTTTGGTGGTAGGTCTAAGATTGAAAGTTATTATTTTTATTCTAGGAGATGCTGTCAGTTTATTCTAATCATTTTATTAGCAAGTATTTATGAAAACACAAAATGTATAATTATTATAAGTGCCAGTCCCCATGGGGCAAAAGACTTAGAAGATTAGAAGTCACATTTACTGGTCATATACTGTTGGAGAAACAATATAGAAACTCATAAGAATTTATGTTAGAATGAATTCATGTAGAGATCTGATAAACCAACCTGGGTAAATAAATAAATAAATAAATCTGTTAGCCTTTTTATAATGTGTGTCTTATTTGGAATAGTAATACATGTTCAGTACCAAAAGGGGGAAAAAAAAGAATCAATAGTGGCTGCAATAGAATGTGTGATAGATTACATTGCTATTGATTAATATCCACTTCCCCACCCTACTGAAGTGGCCATGTGACTTGCTTTGGCTAGTGAAGATGAATGGAAGTGACGTGTGTCACACCCAGGTAGAAGGTTCGAAAGCAGGTTCATACGTTGTCAAACTGTTTCTTTGCTGTGATGCCCACAATGTTCTAGACAGAGACTACTCCTTCAGGCTAGTCCCAGAGTGAGAAGCAGTGCAGAGCTGTGGTCAGTCCACTATAACATGAACCATGAGTAAGAAATGGAACTCTGCTTTTGTAAGCTAATGCAATTTTGTTTGTGACTATAGCACAGCCCTGCCTAATCTGACTGCTACTGAACTATAGTTGTGACTATAGTTGTGACTATAGCATAGCCCTGCCTAATCTGACTGCTACTGAACTATAGTTGTGACTATAGTTGTGACTATAGCATAGCCCTGCCTAATCTGACTGCTACTGAAAGCTAGGATGGGAAGGTATCAATGAGTAAATGCAAGTTCTTGTGGGGTTGATTAGTGCGAAGTGTGGAGAATCCTTCTCTCTAGAGAAAACCAGTTGGCTGGAACTCAATAGGAAAGTCAACGATTATAGTTCGAATGGTCCTTCTGTAGGTAAGACAGTGTATGCACTGCTGGTTTTGTTTTATGTGTCTATTTGTGCATATATCTATCTGTATAGGAAACTGAGGCACAGAAAAGATAAAGTTGTACAGTTGCACAGAGAGTGGCAGAGGATGGATTTAAGAACCTGGAAAGTTGGAACTAGGAGCCAGGAAGATATTTTCAGTCTCTTGCTAATGAGTGGTGCAAATTCGAGCAACTTTATATCTCTGGGTCTCAGTTTTTCATGTTTCCAATTAAAAGGGTTGACTAGGGGAGTCTCCCGGCTAAAACTCTATAAATCTCTGCACCATCAAATAATTACATTTAAATCACCTCATGCATTATGAGAAAGAGCTGTGACATATTAGAAAGGCTTCAAATTTTGGTGTGGCCAAAGCTGTGAGGTCTGGCAAGTCTCTTACCCTTCCTGAACCTGTTCCTCATGTGTAAATTGTCAGCAATACTGATCTCAGAGATTTGTGGTCATGTCTAAATGAGATACTATATTTTGGGGTTCCTTGCTAATTGTAAAGAACAATATAAATAAAAAATTATCACTGTGTAAAAGACTTATTCATCCATTCTTTTATTGAGCCATCCATTCATTCATCCACCTAGCCATTCATCCATTAAATATTTATTAAATGCCATTCACAAGGGTGAAGAGTAGGGTTCCTTTCCTGTAAGGCACTCATAGTATAAGTTGGAGACAGGAGAGGGGCTATATCACCAAGGGTCTAGGATACCATGTTAGGGAGGTTAGATTTTGTCCTGTAGAAGGTGGGAATCCATGGAAGAATTTTAAGGAGAGGGAGGTGACTAAATCTGCACTAAAACTATGATTAGTCTAGCAGCACCATGGGGGATGGAGGGAAGGAGACGAGAGACAAAACCGGTGGCAGTGGAGCAGGCCCTCTCCTAGTTGCCGTCTGAGACCTCAGGCCATGAGTAGTCCTGAAACTGCAGCCATAGGAGACCCCTGGGTCTGCATGGGTACTGAGGTGAGAAGAGAAAGGGATGGTAGGGACATGAGTCCATCAGTTATGCTGGCAAGGCTCACTCAGAGACAGCCTAAATTGTCTTGTTACTTGGGATCCACACACACTCTACCCTGTCCACTGTCCTGCACTAAGCTGGTGCCCAGGGAAGCACTGGGGAAACTAGGAATATAATAGGTGGGTGTATAAACTTGATCTTACTTTGATCATTACATTCAGTCTGGCTTCCCTTGTAAACCAATTCCCAGCAGAACTAACAAACAGCAAACTTACCGAAAGATTGTCATACTTGTGTTATTCCTTTGTTCTGTTCTTTGTTTTCTGGTAGAAGTATCAAAAGGTGGGAAAGCCAGAGGCCTAGATAAGCCAAATTAATTCCTAATCCTCCCCTTCCATTGACCATAATAAATAAAGACAGATATTTAAGCATATAATATTTATAGATCTTTCCATATGTATAAATATATATGCATACATCCTTCCACATATATAAATTGAAATTAATATTTGTTCTCAAAATTTATATTAATAAATACAGAATATCATAGACTATTAAAAAGGTGCCAACTCTGGACCCAGGTTGTCTGGTTTCAAATCCTGGCTCATCTTCTTGCGAGCTGTGTGACCCTGGATAAGTCATCCAACTTCTCTGTGCCTCTCTTTCTTCAACTATAAATTGGAGAAGATTATGTTTCTGCCAGTTAAAATTGTTTCGAAGGGTTCCATGAATATAAAGGGCTCAGAACAGAGTCTGGACCAAAGTAAGAGCCTAATAAATGTTAATCTTTATTAATTGTATTAGCCATGATTACTACTCATGCTGCTAAGGAGGCAAGTGTGCCTAATCATGGGCCTTTCTAAAGGTAGAAGTATCACATTTAAATGTAAGGCAAGCAAGAAATGTGCTCTTACTCAGCACAGAGGCAAATACGGTCAGAGAACAGTGAGATGGACACTTAGAACCGGGAGGTAAGTCCAGTTCCCTTTAGAGTCACCTTGTTAACTACAGCTTCCGCATCTCAAGTATTCACAAATACTCTTCTCTAGCAGAACCGATTTTGGCGTCCTCTGTTCTCTGTTCCCTGTTCCCCATCCTCTCCCTGGTGTCATCAGCCCTGAGCCTGACCCCTGCTGATTTATAGATGTACCAGCACAGAGCTTCTGCTTTCCAAGTGTCAGAATTTCTGGGTGCTCACTGTAGGCTACATGCCACGTGCAGGACGTACCTGAGTGGTCTAAAACAGAGCTGTGTCTGAGTTGGCGCCAATTCTTCTTGCACCAGAAATACTTACTAATCTCCTTGCAGGTACTTTCAAACTAACTTCTTAGTAGAAGAGCAATAATCGTTATCATCACACTCTAACTTTACTCTAGATTGCTAAGTCTTTGAACTTAGGGGCTGGTTTTTATTAAAGTTATGAATTGCTATACAGATGCAGTAGGGATTCCCTCTACTTAGTTCACAAAATATAAAAAAGTGAAGCAATGGAAGAAACTGCCTGGTGAATTTGATTTTTAAAAACTTAAAAAATGGGACGCCTGGGTGACTCAGTCAGTTAAGTGTCTGCCTTCAGCTCAGGTCATGATCCCAGGGTCCTGGGATAGAGTCTCGGATCGGTCTCCCTGCTCAGCAGGGAGCCTGCTTCTCCCTCTGCCTCTGTCCCTCCCTCTGCTTGTGCACTCTCTCTCTCTGACAAATAAATAAATAAAATCTTAAAAAACAAAAACTTAAAAAATTACCACAAAAAAGGAATGATTATGCAACAGATAGAGATGTTAGCTGATGTTATGGTGGTTATCCTTTTGCAATGTATAAATGTATGAAACCTATATGTTATACACCTTAAGTGAAACTTACACAGTGCTATATGTCAATTATATCTCGATAAGGCTGGGAGAAAAAAAAACTTAAAAAAAACCTCATAATGTCAAAAATCATAGGCAATATTTAAGTGTAAATGACAAATTTGGAAAACTTTATGGGTTGTGACAACTGAGAAATGAATTTCCTTAAGGTGTAAATAATGCTGACAAATCAATAAGGAAAATACTGAAAATGGAACAAGCATAAGAAATGTGTGGCAGAAATAATTAAAATCAATAAACATGATAAATTTTCAACTTCACTAGTGATCATATAAACATGAAATAATAAAAAGATACTCTTTTTTTTGCCTATGAAATTGGTAATGATTAATGATTAAAAAAAGTAATTAGGACAAAGCTACCATAAATATTGTCTCTTGCATTGTCTAAACAGTACAGTACTGCAGGAACAGAAGCTGACAATATGTTAGCAAGGGCTAGCCAAAGGCCTTAGAAGAATCCATACCTTTGATCTGATGATTTCAGTTCTAGAAATCTCCTCCGTGGAATTAGGGATTCATAAAAAGATTTTTGTACAGAGGTGTTTACTATAGTCTTGGTTATGATAGCAAATAAATGATAGCAAATAAACCCAGTAACATCAACAACAACAAAAGAGCAAAACAAGACAAAAACAAAACAACCTGAAAATGAGTATTTTTAATGAGTTAAAGGTGGAGAATGATTTAACAAATTATGGTTCAATCATATGGCAGAATTATTATCCACCATATATTTTTTTAAGTTTTTATTTAAATTCCAGTTAGTGTAGAATTAATTTCAGGTGTGTAATTTAGTGATTCAAAACCTCTACACATCACCCAGTGCTCATCATAAGTGCCCTCCTTAATCCCCATCACCTATTTCACCCATTCCCTCCCAGCCACCTCCCCTCTGGTAACCATCAGTTTATTCTCTATAGTTAAGAATGTTTCTTGGTTTGCCTCTCTCCTTTCTTATTTTTTTTCCCCTTTGCTCTTTTGCTTTGTTTATTAAATTCCACATATGAGTGAAATCACATGGTATTTATGTTTCTATTTCTTTCTACCTGGGCAAAAATATGGAACCTTCATGAATTTGTGTGTCATCCTTACGCAGGGGCCATGCTAATCTCTGTATTGTTCCAATTTTAGTATATGTGCTGCCAAAGTGAGCCCTACCCACCATATTTTTTTAAAAGAGACTTTATTTTTTTTTAAGATTTTATTTATTTATTTGAGAGAGAGAGAAAGAGAAAGAGAGTCCACGTTGTGGGGGAGGGGCAGGGGGAGTGGGAGAGAGAGAATCTCAAGCAGACTATCTGTTGAGCACAGAGCCCCACTTGGGGCTTGATCTCACGACCCTGAGATCATGACCTGAGATGAAATCAAGAGTCTGATGCATGGGATGCTGGGTGGCTCAGTCGGTTAAGTGTCTGCCTTTGGCTCATGTCATGATCCCAGGGTCCTGGGATCAAGTCTGGCATTGGGCTCCTTGCTCATCAGGGAGCCTGCTTCTCCTGCTCTCTCTGCCTGCTGCTCCCCCTGCTTCTGCTCTCTCTCTCTGACAAATAAAGAAATAACGTCTTAAAAAAAAAAGAGTCTGATGCTTAATGGACTGAGCCACCCAGGGGCCCCGATCATAATTTTAGTGCATCCATTATTAGCCATGTTTGGAAATAATTTTTAATAACATGAAAATACATGCATATACATACATGCATATTATACATATTATATATCCTAGACATTATATCAAGCTGTTATTAACCATGTTTTGGAAGACATTTTATTAACTTAGGGATATATACATACATATGTCATAATATACAAGTATGTATGTATCATACAAGTATGATATTACATAATTACTTCATAATAAAATACTGCCTACATCTAAAAAAGTAAATCTACACATATACACAGATGCATATACACATACTGTAGAAAAAGACTGGAAAGAAATAAATGAAAACCTTAACTGCATGTTATTATTATTTGATAGAATGATGGGGCTAAAAGAAAAAATTGCGTGAGCAGTCCTATTATAGAGATGAGATTTATTCAGCAGTTTTGCATACTTCTCAACTTGAGTCTCACTGCAATCCTGTGGGTAAGTGCAGGCAGGTATTATTTTCCCTTTTATAGAGAAAGGTGCTGAGGCTCAGGGAGGTGCTTGGTTTACTCAAGGTCAAAAGGCAGAGCTGAAATTTGAACATGGATCATTTGATGCCATATCTGGAGCTGCTTTCATTTCACTAAACTAAGTTGACTCTTAAAGATCATGTGGCTAGAACATCTATAGCTATAGGGAGGCCAGGAAATGGTGAGAACCTACAGTTATAATTCTTGAAAGTTTCACAGCTGTTAATAAATAGGAAAAGATGATTGAGATTCTAAGTAGTAAATGCAAATGAAAGTTTCTGCAGGGTTAAAGGAAATTATTTATTATTCACAATATCTGAGCGCACTGGCTAAATTGAAGAGCCTTTTTCATGAGTCATCCCTGAGACTTTTGAAGCAAAGTAAGTGGGTATTATCTCAGTCTACACAAAAGGAGACAAATTCGTAAAGAAGGGAAGAATACACTTGACACACACACATTGAGACAGTGGACAAGAGTAAGGTGAATTTCACATTCTCGGCTTCTGCGTCCTGAAGTGGCTTCATATTCCTATACCCCAGACAGGGTGTGCTGCTGAGGGGTCCTCAGGGCTTGTTACAGCTGAGTATGAGCAAACGCACTGCTCCCTGAAAGGCATACCTTTCTACTTTATCTTATTTCCCTTCATATTCCATTTTGTGTTCCCAAATAAGAACTTGAGCATTCTTAGCCAAGAATTCTGGAATTAGAAAAATGAGCATTGGAGTAATTTTATGCTTATCAGAAAGCCACAACATGTAACCTTTACTCCTCCTTCATTTGAAAAAAAAAAAACAAAAAAAAAAACCAAACCACAGATTATGCTGTGGTTGGTACAGGAAGTCCCTGTGGGGTATCTCCTGGGTGCCAATTATTTTTATCTTTCCATAGCATGTTTTTATTTCATTTCATCACTCAGTACTCATTTGTATAAGCTGATCTTTCCTCTTAAAGAATTACCTATTTCAGGGGCGCCTGGGTGGCTCAGTCATTGGGCGTCTGCCTTCAGCTCAAGTCGTGATCCCGGGGTCCTGGGATCGAGCCCCGCATCGGGCTCCCTGCTCAGCGGGAAGCCTGCTTCTCCCTCTCCCACTCCCCCTGCTTGTGTTCCCTCTCTTGCTATATCTCTCTCTGTCAAATAAATAAATAAAATCTTAAAAAAAAAAAAGAATTACCGGGGCACCGGGGTGGCTCAGTCGTTAAGTGTCTGCCTTCAGCTCAGGTCATGATCCCAGGGTCCTGGGATCGAGCCCCACATCGGGCTCCCTGCTCAGCGGGAAGCTGGCTTCTCCCTCTCCCACTCCCCCTGCTTGTGTTCCCTCTCTCGCTGTGTCTCTCTCTGTCAAAGAAATAAATAAAATCTTAAAAAAAAAAAAAAAGAATTCCCTATTTCATCCAAGCTCTGAAAGTTTTCCCTCAGTTTTCTGTTTGGCTAGAGTGCTTTGCCTTCTGAATTTTCTAAATATTTTTCTTAATCCATCAAATCACTTTGCATAGACAGACCTAGTGTTCACTATTCTTAAAATGTAAAATACTATGCTAATTTATTTTATGCTTGATTCTACCTTTGTCCTTTGGCATATTGAAAAGCATTCTGTACAAAGACACTAGTAACTATTAATAGCTGATTGGGAAATATTATGACTCATACATATTTAGAATACTGCCTAGTATCAGTACATTTTTATTTTGGCAATCATTCTTTACATTACAAAAAGGAGTGCTTTGTTAAATTCTTTTTTTTTTTTTTTGAAGTTCTGATAGGTCTTATCAACTTAGAAATCATAACCTAATGCCCCAGAAGTAGGGTATGTTCATCTCTGGTTACACCTTTCCTGGCCCTCTCAACCTCATATCTTTTCATTTAACCTCTCATATTTGGACTCAATATATGAGAACAAATTATTAGTGGGGTTAGATTACTGTACATAAAAATATGCTAGGTGATAAAAGGGCAACAAAAACATACTCAGGACTAAAAAGCAGGACCAGTGCTTGGTTATGTCTGGAGAATGTAGGTGCACTAGTTTAGGCATTTTGAACACTTCTGGGGCTTTAATTGGTATATAATATATTAGGGAAGGAAACTAAATATACTTATGTAAACTTAAATAGCAATATAAATCAAACAATAATCAAGGGAGTATAGAGCGTGTCAAAATATGTTCTGGAGGGGTGCTTAGTTTAGATTGGGAGAAACTGCTTTATTGTGGAGTCATCAAGAAAGTTTGGATGGAGAGTTGCTAAGAATGACTGCAACATAGTGAGTAATAACATCAACTTTAGATCAAGACAGGCCAGGGTTTGAATTCTGGCTTTGTGATCTTGAGCAAGTTATTTTGCTTCTCTGAGCTTTGGTTGTCTTCTGTTAAGCTGGCTTAATAAAACTTACTTTGTAGATGTGTTGGAAAAATTCAATAAAATGAAGCATGTAAAACATTCAGCTTAGTTCCTGATACACAGTAAATGCTGAACAATGGTAGCTGTTATTAAGTTGGAGCTTGAATGATAGGTTGTATTTCCATGGTGGGAGTTGGGATTGAGGGAGTAGGAGAGACAGGACAGAAAAATAAAGGTAGAAGGCATGAATAAGGATGAGAAGGCCTAAATATGCAGATAAGTTTAAGAAGAATGTAAGGGACCACACTGAAGATTTTTGGGGGGCCAAGGGTGTTACACCATCTATCTTGAACAGAGGCAATTTGCTTCAGATCACAAACCATTTGACCTTAGCAGGTGGCTTGGCAGCTTCCTTTTGAATGCCAAGATGCTGGTTTTTGGCAAGGTAAATATCCTATATTTATTTGGTTTCTTGCTTCACAGCACCACGGAGTGTCTTACACATTATATAGTTCTTTTATGACACACCTGTGAGGTAGGAAGAGCTGTGGATAAAAATGCCTGACGTGAACTAAGTTGTCCACAGCAGGTGATTGTGCTGCGCAGATGGGCCTGGCTCCAGATTTCCTTCTTCCCAGAGCCTCTCTGTAAAAGCCCGTGTGGCCACTCATGGCGTTTCTCATTCCACATGTGCTCTGGGGGAGAGAGGAAGGAAGGGCATTGAGTACTGTCAGGACTCAAGCAAGAGGCTTCCAAGTCTTCTGCAAATGAGTCATGCAAACAGTTTACATATAGGGAATATGGTTCTGTAATTATGAAAACACTTGCACATAATTTCCACAATAGCAAGGTGTCAATAAGCAGGTGCTTCCTTGTGTTTGCAAAAAGGTTCATCCCACTTCTAAAATGTTCATTTTTATGATATCTTTCACGTTTGACTTGTACTTTTCTTTGCACAGATCACAGATGTTTCTCCTTTTCCTCAGATGAATGACTAGGTGAGCAGAGATGGCAAACATCTTATGAAGCCAGGTAAATTTTGGAGAACGTTTGTATACACCAAAGTCACAAAGCTGAGCAGAAAAGACCTCACTGGATTTTCCTCATTGTTTTGGGAGCAGCAAAAGGAGAACACTGGCTGAAGGAACACTGACTCTCATACAGGATTACAGAGGTGAAGGACTTACCTGGCAAGGATGCTCAGGGACCATCTGACTGATATTTCATTTTTACAGAAGAGAGTTGAAGCCAAGAGAATTCAAGTCAGCGATTCTCAACCTTGACTGCTATTGGCATCACCTGCGGAGATTTAAAAACAATTCTTTCTGGGCGCCATCTCCAGGGTCTCTAATGTAGCTGGTTTGGGGTGTGGTTAGAACACCTAGAGTTTTAAAACCTCCTCAGGTGATCTTCTGTGCAGCCCCAGACTGAAAGCCATTTTGTTCCATGAAATGTACAAGACCACATGTACTAATGAACTACCGTGCTCTCAATAACATATGTCAATATGAGCAGCCAAGATATGTCAATAGGAGCCCAGACTGCTAAATCTGGTGATTTCCTCAAGCCTCCAAACTTCATTCTGCAGATTCTTTTGTTCATCTTTCTGTTTGCATTTCTTTCGCAGCCATGTCACGTGGTCCGCTGTCTCTAAACTAGCAAAATCATGTTATCAGAAAAAGAGTTGATAAAGGCATCATTCTGCAGTGTAGCTGATGCATCTGTAATACCTACCCTAGCTGTGTTTATATTTTAACCAAAACCATAGGCCCTGCTAGGAAAAGCCTCCATGATAACTTTGCAATAAAACTCAGAGACAGTTACTCACTGTCTGTGAAGAGACAATCAGATTTTCTCTGTTAGTCTACAAGCTGGATCATCCAGGAGAGCTTCAAGGTCTCTAGCTATAAACAGGTGGATATGCAAGCTTCTCTGGCCATTGCATCAGAGAACGAAAGGACTGTCACTTTGATTGCAAAAACCAGCATTCTTTCTTCTCAGTTTGGATGTTTTCTCCCTACTCCCAATCCTTCTAAACATGAGAGGGCCTGAAATCAGAGTATTTTTCCTGGAACAAAACTGAAGGATGCCTGGCTGTGCCTGGCCAAAGTGCGCCTCTTCATGGGGTATGAAAATCTGGAAAACTGCATGAATTCTGCTGGCCCCATACCTGTACCTAAACCTAAGAAATCTGTTTTGTGCCTCCACTATGAGTTGTTTGTAGTGTTTGTCTTTAGCCTTTGCCTGATTCTGTCTTTCCATAAGGTTGCATTTAAGTAATTAGGCAATTATGAGAGCAATTTTGAGTACATTTTTCTCCTATAAATACTCACAGAAGGTCTAGATACCAATTTATTCATTGGTTGGAATTCCTACTGTCATTGTATTGTTGATTTTCTTCTCTAGGATAATAGCATTTGATTCTTCCTATAGTAGGATTATAGCTATTTATGGAATTATCCACTGGAAATATGCCCTTAAAAAAGATGTATCTATTTATTTGAGGGGGGGGTATGGTGGGGCAGAGAGAGAGGGAGAGAAGCAGATGCCCTGTTGAGCATGGAGCCTGATACGGGGCTTCATCCCAGGAGCCTGAGATCATGACCTGAGCAGAAATCAAGAGTCAGACACTTAACCGACTGAGCCACCCAGTTTCCCCTGGAAATATGCTTTTATTACAGAATGAGATTTCAAGAGATGGAACAGAAAAAAAATGCAGGGAGGCTGAAATATAATTAGGAATCTTAGTTCTCACAACTCTGAGGAGACATTAATGTTTGGGTCCAGCTAGTGAATGCCCTGGGCTTGTTGTTGTCATTGAAATACCACATCCTAGAAGTTAGGAGAATGCTAGGAGTATGGTAGGAGTAAGGGCTGGACTCCAGGAGAAAGGGCAAAAGTGAAATAGACCTACCCCAACGTAGACTAACATCAAATGTGGCAGGATGAGGGTGATCCTCATTTTTATCCTCTGACTTACTTGTCTGCCAGATAAAAAGCTAATGCTTTATAGAAGATAACATGCTCCAGAGCACCTCTGTGGTATCACTTATAATAGCCAGTATACAATAAAAAAGTATTAGGCATGCAATGAAGCAGGGAATGTGACTAATAATTAAGAGATAAGATGGAAAAAAAAAGACCTAGATATGATGTAAATATGGAATATAGTTAGCAAGGAGTTCAAAATAACCATGAGTAAGATGTTAAAAAATAAAGGAAAAGATGGTCAAAATGAATAAAAAGATGGAATATTTCAACAGAGAATTGGAATCTATTAAAAGAATCCAGTAGAGATCTGGGTCTGCAAAGTACGGTATTTGAAAGTAAGGTCTTTATGCCTGACATATGACTAATTAGTCTAGATTCTCATGGTAATTGTATTTATCTGCCACATAGTGATGGGAATAGAGAAACCATTAGGTATAGGCTGATTAATGACAATGAAATATAAGAGACCAGAGTTGCATAGGCAAAAGAGAAAATTCGTTTGCGAACTGTGCTAGATTTTGACCAATGAGATGAGACAACTATAAAACATGATGTTCAAATGACCAGAAATACATATTTAGTCTGTGCATTAGTTTGTTAGGGCTGCTGCAACAAAGTAACACTCCCAAGTTCCTTACGCAACAGAAATCACATGGCATTTTCCCTGTGTGTGTGTCTAAGTCCAAAATTTTTGCCCAAATTGATTGTAATTAAGTTGCTGTTGCTTTCAACCCAAAAACCTAATAATT
Source organism: Phoca vitulina (assembly GCF_004348235.1). Taxonomy (NCBI): domain Eukaryota; kingdom Metazoa; phylum Chordata; class Mammalia; order Carnivora; family Phocidae; genus Phoca; species Phoca vitulina. The sequence continues at coordinate 18,915,187 of NW_022589705.1, forward strand.
GAAATAATTGGAACAAGATGCAAGCCTTTGAGACTTCAGCATACTTGGAAATGATCAGAAGGAAGCAAAACTTGGAGTTCCAGATGGACAAACCACTTGTTTCCTTGGCAGTCAAAAGAAGGAAGAGCAAGGAGTCTGGAATGAGCTGGAGGAAAAGAATGGTGGAATTAAGAGGAAGATTGATTTTGGGGGACAATCATGTAGGAGAGGCCAAACTTCAGAGTCTAGTTATTGGACTGGATTCTGAACTAAGGACACTCTAAGATCTACCTCCATATGAGATTCTCTAACTTGGTCACATTAAAGAGCTATTATTGCATGTTGGTTTCTATTGTAATTTGATGCTATCTATGCTTATACAGGTAGTTCTCAGCTGCCTTGTAAGTCAGCTCTATTTCCTTTTTTTTTTTTAAGATTTATTTATTTATTTGAGAGAGAGAGAGAGACAGAGAGGGGAGGGGCAGAAGGAGAAGGAGAGATAGAATCTCAAGCAGACTCCTCGCACTGAGCACGGAGCCCGGCGGGGGGCTCAAGGCAGGGCTCAATCCCACCACCCTGAGATCATGCCTGAGACAAAACCTAGAGTGAGATGCTCAACAGACTGAGCCACCCAGGCAGCCCAGCTCTATTTCCTTTTTAAATCATATTTTCAACAGTAACGACATGCCGGGAAGATGATGTTCACATCCACATCCCGGCCCTGTAGCTATTACTGGGTCTCTAGATCTTCTACACCGGAAAATATGTCAGTGCAAATGAAACTAGTATTCTTTTTTTTTTAAAGATTTTTATTTATTTATTTGAGAGAGCGAGAATGGGAGAGAGTACATGAGAGGGGGGAGGGTCAGAGGGAGAAGCAGGCTCCTCGCTGAGCAGGGAGCCCGATGCGGGACTCGATCCCGGGACTCCAGGATCATGACCTGAGCCGAAGGCAGTTGCTTAACCAACTGAGCCACCCAGGCGCCCTGAAACTAGTATTCTTAAAAAAGCCTTGGATTTTCTTTAAACTCTCTCTGTAGTGAAGAATAACCCTTGCCCAACAGAGGTCTGCCCTCTGCCCTCCGCTTCTGGGAGGTAATCTCTAAACCCTTGCAATGCCATGCCTGATAAGAGTCTTTGTGGCACTGGAGGTTATGGGATTTCAGAGGTTTCACAGCCTCTGAATTTCCAGATAGTCTGACAGAATTTCTGGATAGTCTAACAATGTTATTTGTGGTAGGAACTTTGAGTCGCCCAGTATCAGCTTGATCCCAGACTACCTGGAAACTGAGGTCAGCCACATGGGCAGTCGACCATAGAGCCTGAATAAAGACTCTGGATGCCAAGGCTGGGGTGAGCTTCCCTGGTTCGGCTATACTCCATATGTATCATTATATATATTTACTGGAAAAGTAATGCCGTGTGTGACTCCATGGGGAGAGGACAACTTGAAGCTTTGTGTTTGGAACTTTCCCAGATTTTGCCCTATGTGCCTCTCTTGGCTGACTTTAATCTGTATCTTGTAACCTAACCTAATCCGTATCTTTTTTTTTTTTAATATTTTATTTATTTATTTATTTGTGTGTGTGTGTGTGAGAGAGAGAGAGCACAGCAGGGGGAGCAGCAGACAGAGGGAGAAGCGGGCTCCCTTGCAGGGCTCGATCCCAGAACCCTGGGATCATGACCTGAGCCAAGGCAGACACTTAACTGACCGAGCCACCCAGGCATCCCTAACCTAATCTGTATCTTAAACCATAACCATGAGGCTAAGGGCTTCCAGTGAGCTCTGTGAGTTTTTCTAGTGAATTATTGAAACGAAGGGTGGTCTTAAGGACCCTCGAGTTTGCAATTGGTCAGAAGTCAGGGTTACTGGTGGACTGCCTTGTAACTTCATACTCTTCATAAAAAAAAGTAAATGATTTATAAGTGGTGTTTCTATAATTACTACTAGTGACAATTCACCCAGTGAAGAACTGCTAATTTAAGCCACTGCTTGAAGATAAAGCTGGTCGTTGCTCATTTTAAGGAAGAGGATTTGTGGTTTAAAATAACTGGCAATTCCTCTAAGTACTGAGGTATTCATTCAGTCAACAAATATTTGCTGAGCACCTCACTCTATGCCTTAAATACACAGTCCCTCCTTAGAGATAATTCCTAGATTTTAAAGAAACTTGACAATAATGGCTAACAGAGAAATCTGATTCAATTTGAACAAGGATTAGTTTGCTAACAGAGACAGATACATCAAGGCCGTCAAGTCCATTTTGTCGTAATGGTCAAAATTGTGATATTCGGAACCAAGTAAGCCTGGGCTGACTACCTAACATGATTTTTCAGTATGCTTACTGTGATATTCTTTGCAATTTTTTGCACTTTCTCACTTTCCTCATCTGTAAAATGGAAATAATATCCAATCATCTGTAAAATGGAAATAATACCTACTTTTGCTCTTTCTCACTTTCCTCATCTGTAAGATGGAAATAATATCTACTTGTTGTGAAGATAAGGTGGCACGATGTATTAAAAGATCACATAATCAATACCTGTTATCTATTATTATTATTGTTAATATATGTATCCTTTAATGAACTATTTAAAAAAATGAGCGTGAGGGGATGTTGCTTCCCAGCATACCTACATTTATATTCGTGGCCACTTAGTTCCTTGGTCCCAGGAGCTATTATGGCACCAAGGGGACAGCTGTGCAGATGCAGTTTTGAACTGTCTAGTGTAGCAGAAAAGCAAATGAACAGGTTAGGGGTTTATTTAGTAGAAGTCACTTCAATTACAGCTGCTTTCGCTGCCTTTTGTTTTGTAAGTAAAATAGCGGAGAGTTTTGGCTGTTGTGTATTCAGGGGTACAAAGCCCCAGAGAAGGTGAGATTGGATTTTGTGATCTCATGGCTTTTAGGCAGGGGGAGGATTGAGAAGCAGCTGGTGAGAGTAAAATATTCATTAGTTTACTCTGTAGCAACAATCACACGTTTAGATGGTTTCTCAGCTGGGGTAGCTCAAGCTCTGCCCCCAGACATTTTAATTGTACAGAATATATTGAATGGGCAGGACTACACAGAGCTTTGGTAAATTGTTTATTTCTGAGGTTTTCTTCATTCTCACGAAAATGCATATTAGACGTTAGTCTACCCAGTTAAATTTATGGGATAGAGAGAAGTGACAACATAACATTAAAAGCTAACATCTTATAAAGCTAGAATACTTTTCCTTGTGTACATTAAAAAAAAAAAGAGGCCACGTTCTCCAACATGGAATGGTCCGCACACCCCTGCCTTTGAGCAGTCTAGCCATTTTGGCTCAGTGCGCTAATCTCTTCCAGGTAATTATACCGTGCATTGATATCACACCTTGGGCTCTTCCCTCTTATTCGCAGAATGAATAAATCCTGTCGGCTAGCAGAGTAGATTATATTCTGCTCATTTTAAGTCAGTTACTCAAAGTCACAAGGCTAGACCACGGCAGGGCTCAAAGATTTCGCACTAGTTCCCTCTTCAGCGGACCCGCAGTCCCCAGACTGCAGCTTGAAGTAGAGTTGCATGGGAAGCTTGTTGAAAATGCACACGCTTGGGTGTGAGACACAGACGTGCTGATTCACAATGTCTGGTGCAGAAACCCGAAGTCTGCATTTTTAACAACCACACTCGATAATCCTGAAATAGGTGATTGTAGAACCACAGCAGAGGGATCACAGAGGAAGTCTTCCGGTAGCGAAAGCTACAGGTTGTCTCCGCGTCCCTTCAGCATCATGTGCAATGGGGAGTTAGTGCCATTTCCTGTGGCATGGAAGAAAATAGAGCTGCTTTCTCCAAAAGAAAAGTGATGTTTTCTTTTCTCTGCCTTGCTCATGCCACTGTGAGGTTTGCATCTAACACTTGAGAATTTTAGGTGGAAGCTAAGCTTTACCCTTGGGATCCCCAGGAGTGGCTTCTATTTGTGGTGTTCATACTGCATTAGGGAGTGAACATGAATATGATAGAAGTAAACCAAAGCTTCAACCATGAAATGTTCCTCTTTCTGGACAATCTGCGAATGCCCTCTGTGGCCACTGATGAAATGCCATGGCCTGACCCCGTTCCTGCTTTGTGTCTGGTCCCATTGGCTCCTTTGGACCTCTGCAAGTAGTTCCCAGGAAACAGACAACATGCTAACCTTTCTGAAGACCCACTGCTCCTTCCCAGAAATGCCGAAGCAAGTCATCTCATGAGAATACAAAATTGCTTCTGGGGTCATTCTGGTCATCAGTCTCCAGAGGACAGCAGTTTCTGCAGCAATTTGACACTCCTACCTTGTGCTGAAGTGGGAAGCTGCCACCTTTCTTTATATTAAGGACAATTCAGCCTTTGGCATGAGCTCATGTGGTCTCCTTTTTAACCTCTGGTTTTTCTGGTCCTAATGGGAAATGCTTTCTTTTCACAGTGCAAGTGCTAGATATATAGTGTCAGAATAAATCTCATGGTCTGTGGGACTCCCAGGAACTATAATTGTGTCACAGAAACAACAAAACATGCTAATGAAGCAGGTTTTATTTCCATCAGTAAACAGTGTGCACACATGTAAGTTTCCTGTAAACTAACAGAGATGATACATTAGGAAATGTCTTGGCAATTTCAGAATCATGTGATTGTATTTAATCTTCTTATTAGGAAAATGATGGGGGTTAGAATGGAGGAGGGGTTAGCAAACCTACTCTGTAAAATATTTTAGGCTCTGCAGGCCATATAGCCTCTTATAATTACTCAGTGGTGTTGTTGAAGCACAAAAACTGCCAGAGACAAAACATAAATGAATGGGCATGGCTTTGTTCCACTAACTCTTTATTTACAAGAACGGGTGGCAGACTGTGTCTGTCCTAGGGGCAATAGCTTGCTGACTCCTGGACTCAGTGGTCTTTTCTACCTCCCTAATTTTGTAATTCTGTTCAAGCAAACTGCAATCCAACTGTCACTTGGTTACCCTCTGATTAAGATCTATAGCGCTATCTATTTCTAATTTGATCTGCCAAAGACCACTGGAATTAGAACTAATACTAATATTTATTTAAAAACTCTTGTGCTATATGAAAATATTTTTCAAATGGTAATTAATTGAATTCTCTCAAACCTAAAAAAATAGCACAATTATTATGACCTGCATTTACGGATCTGGGAAACTGAGGCCAAGAGAAATAATAAGGGAATTATTGTATGTGTCCACAGTAAATGGTACAATTGGGAATCAAGTGTAAGTGTGTATGTTTTTAGAACCTGAATCGTAAACACCACACTCTAGACTGCTTTATATGGGGGTAGGATATTTTTATATCCCAAAGAATTAGCATGTGTGCTAATCCCTTAGGGGGAATGAGTGGAGAGCAATAATGAGGGAAAAGGGAAAAAAAAACCAGGGAGATGGCAGCCATGGAAAAGAGGGGTTTTAATAGGTGGGTCTACAATGTCAAACGTGACAGAAGCTGAGGCAGAGAACTGAGAAGAAACCACTGGATTTGAAAACGAGAAAGTGGGGACTCTCAGACCCCCAGCGAGTGGGGCCAGGGGCCAGGTTACAAGAGAAATAATATGGGATAGTAAATGTCATTTTAGAAACTTGGCAATATAGTGGAGAGAAATGGGATGTTGCTTCCAACTCCCTCCATGGGGCGCTTCAAGAAAACCAGCTAAGATATATGTATCCTTTCATATGTTGATCGTTTCATAGCTTTAAGGCTGCCTGGAGTTAAACCTCAAGATTTACTCCTACCAAGTGCAGCGGGAATTCATTCACCGGTGTCGAACCCAGTCAGTGAGTGACGGCCAGGCACTAAGGCTTCCTTCCTGGGGGCTGGGAATATTATGTCAGCATCACTGAGCTCCTTATTCTTTTACGTTCCGAGCAAGATGAAATTAAGAGGCCAGCTTGCTGGGAAGTTAGTTCACTGTGTCGTACAGATCTAAGAACTGTTGGTGTGACTGTTGTTCCCGAAAACACGGGTGGTATTGGAGTAACAAGCAGTTTTGTTGATTTTGCTTTTCTCATAAAATAGGAGAAATGGATCAATTCTGGCAGAGCTGTCTTTCTGTCACTAAAGAGAAATAACTCCAAGGGCCAGAAAAATAAGAAGACAGTGTGTTTATGTCAATCTCTAAATTAGAAAACTACCACTGGCTGAAGTTCCTAGCTGTGTTATTGCTCACTACAGCCTTCTGAGTGGGGGCTGGGACCTGGTGCTAACTCGCAAGAGAGTTGGCCTCTTTTGCAAAAATCTTTAAATTGAACAACTGCTTTCAAAACAGATCGTCTATGGGGCGCCTGGGTGGCTAAATCGGTTAAGCGTCTGATTCTTGATTTCAGCTGGGGTCATGACCTTGTGGTTGTGAGATGGAGTCCAGCATCCAGCTCCGCACTCAGCATGGAGCTTCTCCCTGTGCCCCTTCCCACCCCTGCTCTCTTTCTCTCCCTCTCTCAAATAAATAAATCTTAAAAAAAAAGAAAAAAAAAACAGATTGTCTATAATGCCAAACTTAAAACAACTTATTTTGAATTTTAAAAGAATCATGTGGAACACTTTAAGACTACATAAATATCTTGGGTGATCCAACATGGAAATCTGAGTGAAGGTCAAAGTTCTTTTATGATATTTCGAGATGTTTAAAAACAGGACTTTGAAAACAGAGGAAACTATGGGTTATCTGTATTAACCCTAGTGATATTCATGAATAATGGGCATTGACCAATAATCAATCTCAAACCTTAATTAGCCATTACACAAGGTTCAGTTTCCAAGAAAAGTGAACATTCTATCAGAGTGGCTAATAAATTGCAAATTCATATAATTCCACATATTAAAATTTTATTTTTCCATTTTGACAATGCTGATTTGTGACCTGCTCAAAAAATTGTTATTAGAAACAAAGAGGTAGGGCAAACGATCTGAATACTTTGTTCGCTAAGCTCTGTAACTGAGGCTTGGCTACAATAACATGTATTTCAATGATTTAATGAACACATTGGTGGTTGAATGCAGTTTTTGGTATTTTAGGAGATATGATTGTTTTCATCTGCCCTTAATTATAATTTTTCTTGTACTTATTTCTTACTTAATCTTTAAAAAGGAATTAAGAAAACTTTTTTCAATATTGTAGTAGGTCATAATTAGTTCATTATGGAAGAATCAGAGTATAATTATTAAAACTTTCGGTTCCTTTTATTTATCTTTATAATATTTATTCAGTTTTGAATTCAAAAGACCTTTAACTAGTTCTACTGCTAATTCTAAGTGCCAATAGTTACTTTCTCTTAGAAATGCAGACTAAGATATTTATCATAGTGGATTCAAATGTTGCTTGATTAGATTCTCCTGATTTTCTCCGCAGGTCATTCTTTATCTGATTAATGAAGACCTTTAGTTTTAGGAAACGTTGGCTTGGTATGTAGCGTCTGACACAACGCCTACCACGCACACAGTAGATACCTAGTAAATGATTTTGCATTTGTATTCTTTTGAATAGTCTTCTTTGGTTTTTTTTGGCTTTAACTTCATTTTTTTTTCAAGTTAAATCTAGTTTGACACAATCTTATAGACAACCAAGATTCCTCTGCTACTTATTAGTTGCACTTAGGTATTTGCCTACTTAGCTTGTTGACACTGGGATTCACTATAGAAGTGAGCAAATCACCCGTTTATTAAAATGCTTATTATTTTTATGGTTTCATGTAAAGAAATGCAATCAAACAAACTCTAAAACTCACAGCTGGCCTGCGTCCATCTCTAGAATAAGAAAGTATTTCTGTCATTTTATTTCAATTCTTAGGATAAAACTGACTTTTTGAGAATCTGTTCACTATTCTTTTTAGGATAAGTCATGAAAACTTAGAATATAAATATAGTTGACTTATAATCACTACCTACTAGCAATTTCTCTCATATTGAGACAGTTTCATTTGTATTAAATGTATGAAATTCATAATTATATGCATGGATATTTAATTAATTAAAAAACTGATTACTGAGGCTTTCCTATTTATTTTGAAAAACAGAAATTTATTCCAAGTATTTAAATGTTTGAAACATGAACCTTCTCAGGCTGTTGCTAGGATATTGCAGACAAAATAATACTGCTACTTGCTTGAAGAATCTTGTTCTTGCTATGAGAGCAATCAAACAGAATTGCCAGAAGAAATAAAATATTTAGAATCATCTTATATTGAAATAAGTCTTTTATAGTTCCAACTAATATTAAATTATAAGTCACCAAGACTATACTTATCATGGCAAGCATTGAGTAATGTATAGAATTGTCAAATTAATATGCTGTACAGCTAAAACTAATATAACATTGTATGTCAATTATTCTTCAATAAAAAAAGAAATTAAAAAATTATAAGTCACCAAATCCAAGTATATTTGTTATAGTAAAGTTTAAACTCCAGATTTTAAAGCACGATGAGAATTATCATAGAAGGAAGCAGAACTTTATTTCTGAAAATATCAAATATAGTACCTTTTTTTAAATTATGCTCAGTTAACCAGCATATAGTACATCATAAGTTTTTGATGTAGTGTTCAAGATATAGTACCTTTTTTTTGGTGAGACAGCAGAGTAAAAGTTCTCAAAATTAATAGTTTCTCTATAAAAAAGATTATCATTAATATTTAAGAATTTCTGTGTCTTATTTTGTTCATGTATTAAAATTGCTTGTCATTCACTTTGTTATAGAGATAAAAGATAAAAGGGCAATTTTAAACGTGATTGATGGCAATATTCACTTGATGTAGACAACTTATGTTGACATCACTGAAAATTAAGCATCCTTCCGAACATAATTAATTTCTAAACTGTTAGAATGTTGTTCTTTATTTAGTACTTGTTATGAGCTGAATGTGTCTCTCCCTGCCAACCCCCAAGTTTATATGTTGAAGTCCTAACCCCTAGTGCCTCAGAATGTGCATGTATTTGGAGATAGGGTCATTAAAGAGATTTTTAAAATGGGGTCTTTAGGGTAGGCCTTAATCCAATATGACTTGTGTCCTTCCAAGAAGAGGAAATTAGGACACAAACACTCACAGAGAAAAGGCCACGTGAAGACACACGGAGACGAGCCAAAGAGAGAGAGGCCTCCGAAGAAACCAACCCAGCCAGACCTTGATCTTGGACTTTTAGCTTCCAGAGCTGTGAGAAAATAAATTTCTGTTGTTTAAGCTACCCAGTCTGTGGCACTTGGTTATGGAAGCCTAGCAAGGTGATCGAATACAGCTATAACTATGGAAATTTCAAGACAAATATCTTCACTTTTCTGAGAGGTTTTATGCATTCCAGCTCTGGTGGTTATAAACCTTATCTTAGTCTGCTTCTCTATATCCTCTGACTCCTGGTTAGGTAGACAGAGAGGGAGTGTTACAATGGATGGTGGGAATTTGATGTGTTCCAGAACATCTGAGCACGGAATCCATTGTCTTTATAGCTCCATGATTTTGTGTAAGAAGTAAGTCCGACTGTGTGTACACACTCGCGTGTACATGTATATGAAGGGGGTGTGTGTATTGAAGAGGCACTAGACACCGATTAAGGAGTACAGACTCTGAAAGCCGGTGGAGTCAAACTTTCTGCGCCACATTTATTAACTGTGATTTTGGGCAAGTTCTCTCACCTCTCAGGTCTTCATATTCCTTGTCTGTTAAATGGGGTCGGCGATAGTCCCTACCTCATAGGGTCGTTTTGAGGATTAACTGGTTTGAGTATTTAGAATAGCTCCTGACACCTAGTAAGTGCTGGGTACGTGTTAACTATTATTACATGCATTTTTTGCAGGTGGCTTCAAGTGGAACAAAATTTATAGTCCCCATGATTAGTGAGAAATGAAATATATAGTAAGTTAAAATGTCTATTTTGTTAGGGGCGCCTGGGTGGCTCAGTCGTTAAGCGTCTGCCTTCCGCCCAGGTCATGATCCCAGCGTCCTGGGATCGAGCCCCACATCAGGCTCTCCGCTTAGCGGGAAGCCTGCTTCTCCCTCTCCTACTCCCCCTGCTTGTGTTCCCTCTCTCTGTCAAATAAATAAATAAAATCTTTAAAAAAAAAGTCTATTTTGTTAAATTAGAGAAGAATGCACTTCTTGACTTCATTTTTTCATACATTTAAATAAATCTTGGTTTGAATTTTGCTTTCTTCAGCCACCAGCTTCCATGATTTTGGTCAGCTTACCTGATCTCTCAGCTCATAAGCTTTAGTTTCCTCAACTGTAAAATAAGGATAATGATCTCTACTTTATAGACTTATTGTGGATTCATGAAACAAAACAAGGGATTTGAAGAACCCCGCGTGGTGCCTGGAAGGGAGTAGGTGTTAAACACCTGTTGCCTTCTCTTCCATCCTTAATGTCCCCTAAATCTCAATATGATATTAAGGTTATACGCTCCAAGAAGGCAATCAAGGTGGGAGAAATGGGAAGGCGCTTAGAGATGAAGCTGAACTGTTCGGGAACAGGTGGAGGACGGGGGGCGGGGGGTGGGGGGGGTCGGGGGGCGGATTGAAGAGAAGACTACAAATTCCCTGTTTCCTGCTCTTTCCACATCAATAAGTTGTCCTCCTAACATACAGGCTTCTGCTTCTCTTTCCTCACTCCCACATGAGGGAGAATAACGTTTAATACACTCTCAGTGGTTTTAATACACGATCAGGTAGAGATTGGCTGAGGAAACCAGATCATGGTGAGGACTGGGCAAGGGTGTTATTGTTTTTCCCATTCTTACAAATGTGAACATGTTTTATGTTTCATAGGATTAGGGCCATCAGCCTTTTGGAAGTCGATGACTTATGTGCTGGTACTTCCCTTGCCCTTTGAACCACTGCTTTATGGCCTTAGATTTGCTGCTTTTTCCCTACCTCCCTTACTTATTAATTCATGGCACCCACAGTCAACCGAGGGAAAAATGCATCTAGCTCACTTTCCTCTCTGAATCCAGAACTGACACATCCCCTCTGCAGCATTTGGCACAGTGGCTGACTTGCTGTGGGTTTCTTTTTTGCCAGTACAATTTATTAGCCAATTAATTCCCATTTTAATCTCTTTATGACCCTAACATGTTGAGAAGTAAGAGTCAATTGATAAGATTAGGAATTTTTTAAGTAATATAAATCCAGTCCACACAAATTTCAGCCCTTTTTCAAGGGAATGCAAAACTCTGATAAGGCTGAAAATGACTTGAGAAGAAAAGCTTGAAAGTCTTAAAAGAGTCCAGATGATGGCAGCAGAGAATGTGTGAGAAAAGCTCAGGAGCAATAATGGCTTAAAAACATGCTCCGAACATGTTGCAAGTAGTTGTAAAACTACTAATTATTGATGACAGATAAAATAAGGAAACTGGTTAAGGAACTGAGCTTTAGTACTAGAGATGCCTGACTTTGAGTCATTGCCATTGTCAATTTGGGCAAGCCAATTAACTTTTCTGTCTTGTTTCCTCATTTGTAAAGTGGGGATAATAATAGTTATAGGATTGCTTCAGGATTAAGAGAGATAATGTATGTAAAAGCTTTAGCCTATGCCTACAAAATTGCAAGTACTTACCGAGAGGGAGAAAGAGAGAAAGAGAGATGAGAAGGTGGAGAATTATGTAAAAAAACTAGCATCATATTTCATAATAAAGTTTCTATAACAAATTCTAAACCAGAGTGGGACTACAGGGGAAAGGGAAGCAGTCAGCTCTTGGGTGCAGGCAAAAAGGAGATGCATTGCCTGTAGAGAGTTTTTTATTTTATTTTATTTTATTTTATTTATTTTATTTTTATTTAGCTTTTTATTTTAATTCCAGTGTAGTTAACATACAGTGTTATATTAGTTTCAGGTGTACAATATAGTGATTCAACAATTCCATACATCACTACTTAGTGCTCATCATGTAGAGAGTTTAAAAACAATAACAACTAAAATCAGTCAACTCTCAAACAGTTAAAAAAATCAGTCTACTTTTTAAAAATCACTGCACACCAGGGGTGCCTGGGTGGCACAGTCGGTTAAGCATCTGACTCTTGATTTCAGCTCAGGTCATAATCTTAGGGTTGTGAGATTAAGCGCTGCATTGGTCTCTGTTCTCAGCCGGGAGTCTGCTTGAGATTCTCTCCCTCTCCCTCTGCTCCTCCCTTGCTTGTGTGTACGTGCTCTCTCTCTCAAATAAACAAATCTAAAAAAAAAAAAAAAATTACTGTGCACCAATTCTAAATCATGCTAGTGTTAAAAATACTCTGTCGTTTTTTTTTTTTTTTTTTTTTTTTGGTAAGCAATGTCTATTTTTATTTTTTTAAGTTTTTATTTAAGTTTTATTTTATTTAAATTCCAGGTAACAAACAGTGTAATATTAGTTTCAGGTGCACAATACAGTGATTCAATACTTCCATACAACACCCTGTGCTCATCAGGACAAGAGCACTCCTCAGTCCCTGTCCCCTATGTAACCTATAATCCTACCCACCTCCCTTATGGTAACCATCAGTTTGTTCTTTATAGTTAAGAGTCAGTTTCTGGTTTGTTTCTTTCTTTTTTTCCCCTTTGCTCATTTGTTTTCTTTCTTAAATTCCACATATGAGTGAGATCATATGGTATTTGTTGTTCTCTGACTTATTTCGTTTAGTATAATACTCTCTAACTCCTTCCATGTTGTTGCAAATGGCAAGATTTCATTCTTTTTATGGCCAAGTAATATTCCATTGTGTATCTATATACACCACAGCTGCTGCTGCTACTTTTTAAAAAATTTTATTTATTTATTTATTTATTTTATTATTATTATTTTTTAAAATTTTATTTATTTTTTAAAAGATTTTATTTTATTTATTTATTTGGGAGAGAGTGAGCAAGAGAGCACAAGAGGGGGTAGGGTCAGAGGGAAAAGCATACTCCCTGCCGAGCAGAGAGCCCAATGCAGGACTCGATCCCGGGACTCCGGGATAATGACCTGAGCCGAAGGCAGTCGCTTAACCAACTGAGCCACCCAGGCGCCTTGCTTCTTCCTTTTTTTTTTTAAAGGTACAACTTTTATTATTTTAGGACAAGCAAGGGGAACATAATATAACATTCAAAAGTAACCATTTGCAATTTCAACATAGTTGATTTCTTATATATCCAGATGTATTTTCACATAGGCCAACACAGTTTGACTAAAGTTAACTTCAATAAAATGACAACTTAACCTGCCCTGAAATAATTGGTGGTTTAAACCTGGAATGTCTCTTTCATGTAAGTACAAAGTCAATACCACATCTTCATTATCCATTCATCAGTCAGTGGACACTTGGGCTGTTTCCATAGTTTGGCTATTGTAGATAATGCTGCTTTAAACATTGGGGTGCATGTATTCTTCTGAATTAGTATTTTTGAATTCTTGTGGTAAATATGTAGTAGTGCAATTGCTGGATCATAGGGTAGCTCTATTTTTAACTTTTTGAGGAACCTCCATACTGTTTTCCAGAGTGGCTGCCCCAGTTCACCTTCCCACCAACAGTGCAAGAGGGTTCTCCTTTCTTTGCACCCTTGCCAGCATCTGTGTTTTTTTTGTTGTTGTTGTTGTTGTTGATTTTAGCCTAAAATACTCTTTTTTATGGAAACTCCTCTAAATTGAATTTTTTAAAAGACCCTTTATCTTCTGGCCTTGACCTGCCTTGCCTTCTATACTTCTCTCTCACTGACTCATTCTTTCCAGTCCAATTGGACTAATTGTTCAATGGAGATGCTCTGCACATTCCTGCCTCCATTTTGATTGTACTGTCCCCACCACTTGAAATGCCTTGTTCTTTTCTTCTCATTTATCTAGATATTACTTTTACTTCATGGGCTCAGGAGAAGCCTATGTTTCCCGGGAAGCCTTCCCCATCTGCTGGATTCCCACAAGGATCCCTCCCTTGTTGTGCATGTAGTTATTTTGACATGTAGCATCTGCTGTCTCGTAAAGGAGGGGCTCATTCAGGAAGCTGGTACTCTCCATACTCTAGGCCAGCTTTTAAGTTGTGCTATCATCTGTACACTTGGTGCTCACAACTGTGCTTGGAGCTCCAGCTCTTCTAGTTCACTAAATAAACACAACTGGTGGGTATCTTTTATTTTGAACTTCCTTGGAGAGATGTATATGTTAACTTAAACAGTGTATATAATGTAATATCCATCAACAGTAGACATTTAAGAAATAAGACATATGATTATATTGGGATTTGGAAACAAGTGACTGAGGCCTCCCAGAACTGAGATTAGTCTGGAAGGTCCCATGTATGAGCTCTAAATTCCAGATTCCACTGAAGAACTTTTTCAGTCATTTTCTGTGGGAGCTGGAATAATTTCATCTTTTCTTTACTGGTGCAGAACCTAATGCAAGTTTTAACATGTAATGCCCACTCTCGTGGATTGCATGAAAAATACTGGGTCTTTGAACTTGAGACTTAACCTTGCATCTCTATATATTCTAACCAGCTTCTACAAACAGAATGCTATCAACATTTACCTTGACATCCCAAGAGACAAATAGTTTTTATCAGGGCATATTAGGAAATGAACTAAAAACGAATTGAGAAGATCATTAAAAAAATGTAGAATGTCAGTGTAAAATATCTTTCTTCACATTTTTATATTCAGTATGTTAGTCTTTTACCATGAGATCCTTCGTGAAAAACCTGACCGGATCTGGGATCACAGGCTCAGTATCCAGAAGTAGAGGAATCTCAAAAGTTCTGGGACTCCAACAGGTGCTCTGGGAAGAAGGAAGCCTTTCTGGGCTGAGGTGGCTTCTGCTCAGAAGACATTCTGGACAGGTGGTTTGTGTTCATTTCCCTCAGACTCTAGTGAAGTTGGACCTGGGTGTTCAATCTCTCATCACTTGAGGTGGGAAGGTGAGGAGAACCCAGTCTTATCTCATTACCGATGAGAAATCACTATCTTAGTTGTTTTGTGAGCCGTGTTCTGGGAGCAAACCAAAGTTTGTCATTACCAAAGGTACAAAGAAAATGTGGTAAGGGAGAACTTGGCAGATATCTGTAGCTGTTTGAAAGACTTTTATATAAAAAATGACTTAGACTTATTCTGTATAAACCCAAGGAATAAAATGAGGAACAAGTGTAATGGACTTCAGTTCAAAATCAATAGGAGAAACTTTCTAACAATCAATTGTCCACATATAGAATGGAGTGTGGTGTTGATAACTGTTCCTATGATGTGAGATATTCACATAGTGGGAATTCTGTGGGATGTTCAAGTGTCAATGAATATGAATAAATGAATTCTAATTCTCCTCCTTATCTGTAGTCTATAGTTTTGTGATTCTGCCATTTCTTTTCCCAAATCTGTTGATTAGCCAGTCAGAATTTTTCGAGCATGTCAAATTCAAATGAATCAACATGAAAAGTGAATTATTTTTTCCTCTCTCTCTTTCCTACTCTCATTATTATTGTAGACTCTGGTCTTAACTTCTAACTTCGATCAGGTAAGGATATGGAAGGAACAAGCCGTCAAGTACAAAAGTATATGGTATTAAAATATTCAGCATATTAAAAAAATCACATGGAATTTTGGAAGACTATGCACAGAATTTCACTTTTTTTTTTTTTTTTAAGCTTAGAGAGAAATGCAGTCTTGTAATGAAGTCTTAGGTGGCATATGAAATGAACAATCAGGAATTTGGCTCTCCTGTTCTGCTTCCCTCTCCATGGGAAGCTCTATTCATATATTGAACAATTCTCTTCCCCAGCCTACACAGTCCCAAGAGAGGGATTTAACGAAAAATTAGTGGGAGGCACAAGTGCTCTGTCTATTCTGCCTTCTTTTCAAGGGGTGAAAGAAAATTGCAAGCGTCTTTGGGTGCCTGACTCACATATTCTATGCAGGTGCCATATTCGCATTTTCCTGCATGACAAGAAAAAAAGAAAAGACTCCCCTTCCTTTTTAAAGTGGGATTTGTAGGCTTTGCAGTGAGGTGGTTTGAAGATCCTCAGAGGAAGGTAGTATAAAGTCTTTCATATGTTATTCAAACCACTGGTTCTGAGGAAGAATGAAGTGTAATTTTATTAGTCTGTGTCCAATCAGGAAACAGAAACCACACAGTAATTAATAATTTGAAAAGGAAAAGTTAAATAAAAAGAATTGTTGACTATAACAGAGGATTGGAGTAATGAGAGATTAATTAATATAAAGCAAAGATAGCTCTAAGGAATATAAAGAATATAAGAATATATATAAGGAACTTAAGAATAGTAGAAACTGTTCTCAGTTTGATTTCTGCTCTTTTCCTTACTATTTCTTTCCTTATGCTTGGTTTGGGATTACTTTACTCTTCTTTTTCTAGTTCTTAAATTGGAAGCTTGGACTATTGACTTGAAATTTTTCTTCTTTTCTAATATGAGTATTTAGTACTATGAATTTCCCTTAAGTACTACTTTAGGCTCATCCTACACATTTTGATATGCTGTGTTTTCACTTTCATTCAATTTAAAATCTTCTTTAATTTCCTTTGTGACTTCCACTTTCACTCATGGGTTTGGGAACATACTGTTTCTTTGTTAGCATTTTGGGATTTTCCCAGATAGCTGTCATTGATTTCCAGCTTACTTAATTATGGTCAGGGAATATATTTTGCAAGATTTCAATTCTTTTATTTTGTTAGGATTTGATTTATGGCCCAGAATATTGTCTATATTGATGACTATAGAGTTTACTATATATATTTAATCAGTTAGACCCTATGTTTAAATTATGTTATACAGCTTAACACAGTGTGAGGACCTTACAACAGTATATTCCAATTCCTTTCTCTCATTCTTTGTGCTATTGTTGAGATATGTTTTATTTTCTGTATATTATAAGCACACAATTCACACTATAAATTTTGCCTTAGGCAGCCAATTTTAGAACTACTAAAAAAGAATTTTGTGTTCATCTTAATTTATCCCATTTTCAATATTCTTCATTTCTTTCTATAATTCCAGGTTTTTGTGTGGCATTATATTCATTTTTCCTGAAGAACTTCCTTTAACATTTCGTTGTAGTATAACTGGCTACTAGTCTGCTAATGATAATTTATCTGTTTTTGCTTTTCTGAAAAAGTCCTTATTTCTCCTTCAGTTTTGAAAGGTATTTTAATTAGCTATAGGATCTCAGGTTGACAGGTTTTTTGTTTGTTTCCTTTTAATACTCTAAAGATATCATTCCATTGTTTTCTGGCTTGCAAGGTTTCTGACATGAAGTTTGTTATAATTCTTACCTTTATTCTTCTGTATGTAATATGTCTTCTTTCTTTGCATTCCTTCAAAATTTTCTCTTTGTAATTGGTTTTCTATAGTTTTTATTTTTTTTAAGATTTTATTTTTTTATTTGACAGAGAGAGAGAGATCATGAGAGCAGGAACACAAGCAGGGGGAGTGGGAGAGGGAGAAGCAGGCTTCCCGCTGAGCAGGGAGCCTGATGTGGGACTCGATCCCAGGACCCTGGGATCATGACCTGAGCTGAAGGCAGACGCTTCACGACTGAGCCACCCAGGCGCCCTGATTTTCTATAGTTTTAATATAATACTTCTTTCTTTCTTTCTCTCCCTCTGTGTGTGTGTGTCTGTGTGTGTCTGTGTGTGTATTTCACTAGTTTTGGAAAATTCACAATCATAATTCTTTCCAAAAGCTCTTTCCCCTGTTCTCTCTCTTCTTTCTGGGTTTCCAATTACATGTATGTTAGATTGATTTTGCCCCACTGCTTTTGGATATCCTGTTTCTTTTTTTTTTTTTTTACTCCTTTTTTTCTCTTTCTGTTTCAGTTTGGCTGATTTTTTTTTTTTCAGTTTGGCTAATTCCTATTGACCTTTAATTTTCACTGTTTCTTTCCTCAACCATGTTGAATTTACCAATCAATCTGTTGAAGGAATTCTCATTTGTTATTATATTTTTCATTTATATCATTTCCTTTAAATTTTTCTTATAGTTTTTATCTCTGCTGAAATTCCCATGCATTAATGCCTGTTGTCCGCCTTTCCCATTAGAGTCTTTAGTATTTTAAGCACAGTTATTTTAAATTCCCTGTGTAATACTTAGACATCTGGGTCATATCTGAATTTGGTTTTGTTGATTGCTTGTCTCTTGACAGTTTTTAAAAATTGCTTCTTTATATGCCTTATAGATTTTTGCATGCATGATCTTAATCTTATATAGGAATGCAGTGACTGAGGTAAACAGAATCTGGGAATAGGTACCCGGAAATTGTTACATCTCTCACATTGCTCAATCTTTTGCATGGGAGTTGAGTCGGTCTTATCAGAAATTAAGCTGGGTTTGGCTCTTGTTGTAATTATAGTTATCATGTGTGTATATTTCTTAGTGCATTTGCATATTCCAGTTTAGAGTCTTTCTACCAGCAACCATCCTCCAGTAGTCTAGCTACTCATTCTCCTGTGTTCAGTTGTATTTAATAATAGATCATGTTTAACTGTATTAGGTCTGTTTCTGTGGTAGTTTACTGGGCTCAGTATGGATTGTGCATTTTTTTTCTAACCGATGGAAACAAAACCAAATTCTTTTTTTTTTTTTAGATTTATTTATTTATTTGACAGAGACACAGCGAGAGAGGGAACACAAGCAGGGGGAGTGGGAGAGGGAGAAGCAGGCTTCCCGAGGAGCAGGGAGCCTGATGTGGGGCCCGATCCCAGGACCCCAGGATCATGACCTGAGCCGAAGGCAGACGCTTAAAGACTAAACCACCCAAGCTCCCCCAAAACCAAATTCTTGAGAGCTATGCCTGAAATGTGGAAGCAGAAATTTGGTTGCGTACCCCCACCACTCCCCCACCCCCTGACTCTTTTATCAGTCCTGCAGAACCATAGGTACTTTTAGCACATGCTCTTCCTCTTCAGTTCACAGTCATGTTGGTTTCTTCTTGGCTTCTTCATCTCAACCTAGGATAGCAGAATGCCTTTATTTCCTTCTTATTTAATAAACTGATTGCTCCTTCTTGTGGAGATGTTTAAGAAAAGTCATTCCAGAGGCTCCTGGGTGGCTCATTTGGTTGAGCATCTGCCTTCAGCTCAGGTCATGATCTCAGGTCCTGGGAATGAGTCCCACATTGGGCTCCCTGCTCAGCGGGAGTCTTCTCCTCCCTCTGCCTCTGCCTCTCCCCTGCTTGTGCTCTCTCTCTCTCAAATAAATAAATAAAATAAAATAAAGTCATTCTATTTTCCAGGACCTGCACACCCTTTCCATTTACCAAAGACCAAATATACTCCCTTTTCTAGAGAATTTAATCAATCTATTTTCCTTATAAGAACTGCTAGTAGTGCAGTATTTTAAATTTCATGTATTTCTGAGAATAGAAGTTAGGGAGGTAGATAGAGGTATAAATGCCCTCTTCCAATATTGAGAGATAAGCAAGCATCCTGATGTCCAGGGACTCTGAAATAAAGCCTTGGCCATTTCCAGTGTCAATGCCTAATAGAGTCAAATGTGAGCAATTGTCCAGTTTCCTATTACCTTCCCATGTTCACAGAGAGATTCCAGAATTAATGCTAGTCTACCCTCAGTGCTCACTACCAAAGAGAAACATCTTTACTTTTGAATAAAAACAACCAAAGAAGAAAAGCATTGTCCTTGGAAGTTGTAGGAAAATCTTGATTTGGTGTTCTTTTTTATTCATGTGGTTCAAAGTATATGTACAACAAGTAGTTTTTCTTTTTTTGAACATCACCATCAATTACCTTCTTTGATCATATTTCTTATCTTTTGTCTCTTTCATCAAAGGCATTTCTATTAGTAAGGGCTATTATCTCCTTCTTTCTTCTTAAGGCAGTCTGATAGCAATCTCTAATATCCCCTGAATAAATTTCTTTCAAGACAAAGATCAGTGTAGGCAACTATCCTCTTACTTAACCAAAATACATGATTTCATTTTTGCTTGGACATCTGAACTCCATTAGTAAGGGTTTCATGTTTTATACCCAGAGTATAAAGATAGTCTAAAGCATTTGTTCTTATTTGGAGTAGGGTGGTCAAGAATGGGCCTTGGGGTGCCTGGGTGGCTCAGTTAGTTTGAGCATCTGACTCTTGGTTTTGGCTCAGGTTGTGATCTCTGGATTGTGAGATCAAGCCCTTTGTTGGGCTCGTCACTGGGTATGGAGCCTATTTAGGATTCTTTCTTTCCCCGTCTCCCTCTCCCCACCTCCCACTCACGTGCTTCCTCTCTCTCTCTCCAATAAATAAATAAATAAATAAATAAATAAATAAATAAATAAATAAAATCTTAAAGAAAAAAGAACGGGCCTTCAGATAGCATAGATGGATTTCTAATCATTGCTTTAAGAAATAAACATCTTAGATAAAGCCAGAGATAAAGAAATTCTTCTGGACAATTAATTATCCTACAAATGGATCTGTGCATTCATCATTTCCCTTTCTAAAAAATATTTCAAGCATTATTCCTAGGATTTATGCCCCCTATTTTTATCTTACAGCATTCAAAACTTTTAGTTTCTGGGCCTCCATGTATCATCCCATGAAACAGGTCAAGAGAAGCATCAGCTAATATTGACTTAAACAATAGAGACAATTTTTCTTTCTTTCTCGAATTTGAGAAATTTGGAGGAGGCAGCATAAGGCCAAAATGGTATTACATAGTGTCAGGGAAAAATCGAGCCTTCTTTCTCCTTTGCTACCTTTCTTGTGCATAGTCACTATTCCCATGTGTACTGGATGGTCCAATAAACTCCCTTCCAGTCAGAAAATATAAAGGGATAAATCAGGGGAAGCATCCTCTCCTCAAGAATACTTACTGGAAGATGCTTTATATTACTTTCATATTCACATAGGCCTGCTCCCAGTCACACAGCCACATTTAGGTGCAAACAGAGTTGGGAAATGTCTACGTTCTGAGCTGCTGTATGCCTAGCTAAAATTTGGGGCTGCTGGCACTAAAAGAAAAAGGAAGGATAATTTTGGCAAACAACCATTGGTGTCTGGCACATACCACGTTGATATGCACATTTCTAAGAAACATATCACAGAAGCCAGTCAAATTTGAAACTGAGGATCTCATTAATTTGTACCAGGATAATTCATAAATTCAGTTGTATACCATCCATGAGCTGGGACAACCTGTGCACCACAATGGTGTTGAATTTAATTCTATTCTAACACCTCAATATAATTAAAATTAATTCATAGCCAGTTTTGATACAAGCCCAGAATCATTTACTTATAAAAATGAATATGAAAAATATGCAAGTTAATGACTAGCAATACATTAATATGTCTCAGTGAATTCTATAACAGTTTCAGTACATGTGTTCCTACTTTAGATGTATTAACCTTTCATCCCCTGCTTGACTTCTCAGTTTTAGGTTCTGTGGTGTTTATATCCACTTTAGTACTAAGAGTTAAAAAAATTCAGTAATCTGTAATAATCAAAAGCACTGATAAGATTTTTTTCATACATAAATTAAAGTATTGAAGGAAATATTTAATTGAGGACTGTATCCAATTAGAATTATTAACATGACTCTGTATCCCCAAGTTGAGTTGTATGATTCCACAACTTTGTCTTCTTGTTAACAAAATATATGCCAGCTTTGAATATAGCTATTCAAGAGGAATCAGATAAAAATTAACCCTCCATTTTGAAGGAAAATTTTAATTTCTATATAAATTTAGTGTATACCAATATACATGCAGTTAGTTTGTTAGATTATAAAAACCTTTCTCCTCACCCCCTTCGCTCTCAAACTACTGACTCTTTTCTCTTTTTTCACCTTAGGGAAAGACTCTCTGAACTAGTATTCTGTATTTTATGTCTTCAATTACTCTCTTCCCACTCTCTCTTGAGTCCAATTCAATTAGGTGTTTTCTCCATCATTCTACTCAAACTCAATCAATGATTTCTAGGTTTTTAAAACCAATGGTCACTTCACAGCATTCATCTGATGAACTTAACTGCAACATCGGTACTGTTGATCACTCCCTCCTTCCAGAAGATTTTTCTTCTGGCCTCCAGGATGCTGTACTCTTCTGGTTTTCCCCTTATCTCAGTTCCTTTTGCTGGTTCTTCTTCATCTTCCTATAGAAGTGCTCTAGAGCTTACAAGTGAACTTTCCTATCTCTCTGCACTCATGGTCGTCACAAATCTCATGGTTTTAAAAACAATCTGTGTACTGATGACTAAACAATTTAGAACTATAACCTGGATATTTCCTCTAAATCCAGGCTCATATCTAACTGCCTGCTTGACCTTTCAACTTAAAAAAATCTAATAATCATTTTAAATGTAACATTGCTAAGCTGAGCACCTGACCTTTGCCTCAAAGCTTCCATAGTTTTTTTTGCCCTCGATCAATGGTATCTCCATCATTGCTGTTGCTACAGCCCAAAGCCTTGGAGTCTTTCTTGAAATCGTTTGTATAATCATTCAGCATTACCCCTCAGCATTACCTCCAAAGAATCCAGAATCTGACCATTTCTCACCATCTCCACTGCTGTCATTATAAACCACGTCACCAACAGCCTGGGGATTATCACAATAGCTTCTTAACTGTCCTCTACTCTTGTTCCCTTCCCACTCTTTGTTTCTTCTTAGCATTTATGCCATTCCTATGCTCAGAACCTGCCAGCGGCTTCCCATTTTTACTCTAAATGATAGCTGAAGTCACTTTGAGATTCCCATCTCCTAGACTCTTTCTGCCCCTTGGTCGTGAGGCTCCTGATTTAGTTCTGTAGATGGGGCGAGAGAGAAATAAGCTCCTTTTGCAGCTTCCTGCACTGCTGGGGAAGTTGGGTTCTCACTTATACACTCTCCAACTCCATCGCAAGATAAATCACAGGTTGAAGAAGATCTTTCTTGGCCCTAAGCCATACTACCTTAGGAGATGGGTGACACAAGTAAAGTAAAACTGTTCTTACCCACTCTAATGCATCCAAACTTGCATTTTTTTGCTCCAACAGAGTGCTGGTATTTTCCTCTGGAAATCTGGACTTCCACAAATGCTCTCTCATCCATGAGTAATTGTCTAAGTCAGTGTTCTCCAGGGGCTCCAAGACTGTGGGCTAAGAGAGACTGGAGCAAGTTCATTGCTGCTGCAGAGTCCACAGATGGGACCAACTTCTGTCTGCCCATTGTCTGATACACGGATGAGTGAGACTCCTTCCGAGTCCCATGGTGTATGATGCTGGATCCCACAGCATCCCCAAAGGCACTTTCGTCTGTGGATGGATGCCAAATCTTTGTTGTTGGGAATGGGGGCAAGAAATGAGGGATGCCTTATGTCCATGATGCTGACATCACTTCTAACTGTAATCTTGTATTTTAGCACCCCTACTTCTGTGGTTTTCTTGTCTCCAGTGGTTTTCTTCAAAATATTTCTCATACCTCTGAGTCAGAACAGGATAAAACCATAAAGGGGTAATAAAGAAAAGAAAGATTAGCCCCTCCACTTGAGTTAAAAATAAACAAAACACTGACTCACTAGAAATTATTGGTAAGAGACTTGTGCTTCAAAATGTCTGCTTTAATGAGTCAGAGGGAAATAAAACTGACTAGATGAATTAACTATTACAGAGAAGATGTTTCACTTGACCCAATTTAGAGTGAATGACCCTAATTGCCTCTTTGAATGTGGGAAAGGCCCATTGCCAGATAGTGGCTCCCAGTTGTAAATGGGTAAACTTTCAATGAAGGAATTGTTAGTTAAGGAAGTCTCCATGGTAGGAAAGGTTGAGCTCAAAGTAGGACATGTTCTGACAAAGAATTCGTATGGGAAAGCATCCTGGGTAGAAGTAAATGGGGTATGGGAAAGCTGAAGGTGAGGCCACTGTGGCCATGCATAGGAGGTAGAAATTACTTTTGCATGATTACAATGGCATGGCTGAGTACAAAACCTGTAATGCAAAAAGATAGCAATTGTCTGAAATATTGTGACTCCATCAGCAATTTTATCTCAATCCTGTAAGAATTTCTGAGAAGGTAAGTAAGTAGTTATATTGCTAGAATGAGGAAAGATTGGATGAGCCCTTAGTCCTAGCTCTCCCACTAACTGGCTGGGTTCTTGGGTCATCCCGTTTCCTCATCCATTAAATACAGAAATAATTGTGGAAGTCCCTTTCAGCTTAAAAATACCCTATAAATCAACAATGAATAGAGCATGAGTTGCTGCAAAACCTGAGATGTAAGAAATACCATGTAGCCTTTCTTTCCGGATAAAATCAAATCTGGTTTATTTATTCCACAATAATCATTAAATGACTATTATAGGCCAGACATGTGCTCAGTTCTGGGGATATTCTTGGAAAAGAAGGCAGACAAGGTCTTGCCCTCCTAGAACTTTTTCTTGCTCTCATTTTCTAAGGATGAATTCTAATATCACTCCTTTTTCCCAGGTCCTGCCCTATCTCTTGGGTTATTCCAAACCTTGTGATTTGCACAGTCCAGGAAAAATAAGAGCAATCTGGCTCTCTGATCTATGGCCATCACAATTGCTATTGCTTTTTGTCTGATCCCATAAGATATTTTTGAAAGTGTCTGGCTCTGCAGGTAGCATATCTGCACAAGAACTAACTGTTGTTCCAGGAACTTTTGCCCGGGCTCTATTTGCCTCCATTTCCATAGGAACTCATGTAGCTGTCAATGACTTAGATCCTGTCCTTTTTATGGTGCTATGAATAAGTGGCCCAGTGTACACCACTCCACAGAACTCCACCTTCACCGATCCCCCAATCTCTGGGAATCAAACTACTATGAGGCTTTGAATTACTACCCTGCTCAATGCTCAAGGGAACAGCTTCCACCATGTCCTACTTTGGGCAATGAAGTCCTTATCTTCTTCAAGCCTAAGGCTGCCAACCAGCGAGCCAAGGATTGAATTTGACTCGTAGATGGGTTTGTTCTCCAATTAGCTAAAATCTCCACTACTCCCTTTTGTTCCCAACTGTAAAACTGAGCATCTGTGTCCTCATTCTTTTCCTGTTGCTTCTCTTACATCTGTGGTTAAGCGCACAACCCCCAGAACCAGATTGTCCAAGTTTGAATCTAAGCTCTACCACTCACTGCTGTATGGCTTGGTCATGTTATGTAACCTTTCTGCATTTCAGGTTTTCATCCTTAAATTGCTCGTAAGTAAAAAACACCTATCTCATAAGTGTATGTGTTGTACTTAGAACCATAAGTAGTACATAGGAAGTAGTGTTTATTTATAACGTAGGTGTTATTATTTTATTTTCCATTTCTATTATTGTTTTATTATTACTGGCTTGACTTTTTTAGGCATTTGAATGAGATCAGTGGATTAGATCTTTCAACATAAAGGCTGTAGTGGAAGATTTCTTCAAAGTAGTTCTATTCTCAACAATGCCCTATCAACATTTTTGGCCTTTAATAAAACAAAACATGTTTATCTCCTTGACAGTGAACAAAAAGGTGTCATGGACTTTTATTTTTAGGGAGAAGGGATGTATGGAGAATTATCTTTCATTCCTTTGATATTAGATTACTAATATTTTTAAATCACCCTATCACATTTTAACAAGCCAAAAAACATTTGCCCAATTTCTAACTCAGAAGTCTGTGCAGATTTTCTCACTCTGTTCCATACTTAAGCATCACCAGGAAGATGTTTTTACTGCATTGAGAAATTGGCTACATTTTTTCTCCCCAACTGCTTTCTAGCACTCCTGGCTTTTTATTTCATGTCACTTACAACTCAAGGTAATCTGAGTTGCTTCTGAAAGTCTCAGACTTAACTTGTTAGCTTGTCAGTCATCCTTTTCCTGTGGTGAATCAAAAATATTTTTCACTTGGTGAATATAATATGGGTATTTCATTTCATTGAACCATTTCAAGTTTCTAACATTGAATAGTTGATGTCTTGAGATTCTTTGCACCTGCTTAATTTTGATACATGACTTTTACGTTGCTTTGAAAGTCAAACTACTAATGGGGAAGAATGTATTTTATTGTACATATTGGCATGTTTCAAAGGTTCAAAAGCACTTTCTTTTATATACAAAGAATGAAAATAAATGATCCTCTGACAGCCCGTCAGCCAGAGTTTGATTAGCTATGTCTGACTGTGTCCCTTAGGTGGAGATGACAGCCACGAGCAGCTGGGTTTTTATTTATTGTTAGGGCATTTTGTACATGTTTAAAAGGAACCGGGGTTGTGGATCTGGAAAAAGAGTACCTGTAGAGACCAGGAGGCCTAATTTCAGAAACTGCCTGAATGATCCTGTGATGAAATGGGCAGACCATAATCTTGCTTCTTGTTGCCTTATCTCTTGGGTGAATAAACCCCTGCCCCTATATGGGGAGGTAAAGAGGGCCTTTCTCTAAGACTTTACACTTTACACCTTTCCCCATATGCTGGTCTTGCAACTCACTTTAGAAATGTGGAGACCTGGGGTGGGGTTGGGGGGCAGTATTGAAGAATTCAGGGAAAGAGGACCATTTTTTTAATGTTTCGGATTGCAAACTTCAGTGAGATACATTTGTCACTGTGGTGGTTGTAGTTGTTAAGGAGCCAGGCATAGAGACTGAGAAGAACAAAAGGAAAAAAAAAAATTACCATGTTCTAAGAATTGTATTTAATACTTTGCAGGTATTGTCTCTTTTTACCCCACAATAATTCTATGAAAGAAGAACCAATTTTATGTCCATTTAAAAGGTGAGAACATTTGCAATTGGACAGGCAAATTAACTTGTCCAAGGTAACATGTCTAGTAAGAACAAAAACAGAATTAAACATAGGTTTGTTTATTACAGAACACATAGCTAGAGAAGTAAACACCCACTTGTTCTGAGACTTTACTATGTTATGGAAAATTTTATTTTATTGACCATTTGTGATAGATTTATAGACCGTATAAAGTTGCTGAACTATTTAAGGAGAGATTTTTGTTGTTGTTTGTTTGTTTTGTTTTGTTTTGGTCAGGGATAGCTGGATTTCTTTCCTATTTTTTTATCAGAAAATTCAAGAAATTCTTTTTTTGTTTTGTTTTTTTGAAGTATAATTGACAGACACCATTATATTAGTTTCAGGTGCACAGCAGAGTGATTCAACACTTACAGACATTACAAAATGATCACCTGGATAAGTCTAGTTACCTACCATCTGTCACCATACAAAGTTATTACCATGTTATTTACTATATTCCTTATGTTGCACTTTATATCCCCATGACTTATGTATTTTATAACTGGAAGTTTGCACTGCTTAATCCCCTCTGCCTTTTTTTTTTTTTTAAAGATTTATTTATTTATTTGAGAGAGAGAGAGAGCAAAAGAGAGCAGGAGGAGGGGCAGAGGGAGATAGAGAATCCTCAAGCAGACTCCCCACTGAGCGTGGAGACCAATGCGGGGCTTGATCCCAGGACCTGAGCCAAAATCAAGAGTCAGATGCTTAACCGACTAAGCCACCCAGGCTCTCCTCCCCTTTACCTTTTTTGTCCATCCTCCCACCCCCTTTTCCTCTGGCAAACACGAGTTTGTTCTCTATATTTATGAGTCTCTTTCTGTTTTATTTGTTTTGTTTTTTAGATTCCTCATATAAGTAGAATCATATGATATTTGTCTTTCTCTATTTGATTTATTTCACTTAGTATAATACTCTCTGGGTCCATCCATGTTGTTGTGAATGGCAAGATTTTATTCTTTTTATGACATAGTAATATTCCATTGTGTGTGTGTGTGTGTGTGTGTGTGTGTGTGTATGTATCACATCTTTATCTATTCATTTATTTTTTTAAAGATTTTATTTATTTATTTGACAGAGAGAGACACAGTGAGAGAGGGAACACAAGCAAGGGGAGTGGGAGAGGGAGAAGCAGGCTTCCCGCTGAGCAGGGAGCCCGAAGTGGGGCTCGATCCCAAGACCCTGGGATCATGACCTGAGCCGAAGGCAGATGCTTAACGACTGAGCCAACCAGGCGCCCCTCCATTCATCTATTGATGACACGTAGGTTGTTTTCATATCTTGGCTATTGAAATAATGCTGCAGTGAACATATAAGTGCATATATCTTTTTGAATTAGTGTTGTCATTTTTTTTGGACAAATATTCAGTGGACTTGCTGGATTGTATGGCAGTTCTGTTTTTAATTTTTTGAGGACCCTCTATGCTGTTTTCTAGTGGCTGCACCAATTTGCATTCCCACCAACTGCATGAGGGTTCTCTTTTTTCCACCTCCTCATCAACACTTGTCTGTTTGATAATAGTCATTCTGACAGGTGTGAGGTGATATTTCATTGTGGTTTTGATTTGCATTTTTTTGATGATTAGTGATGTTGAGCATCTTTTTATATCTGCCATATCATAAATAGTTCTAGAATAAAAAAGTTCTCCCTATTTGTGGTTAAAAATTATGGTAACATTGATGAATATATTGTTAGTCAGGCTTCTGTGAATTGTCTTCTTCAGGTGGTTGGGATTTACTTTGAGAAGTCATAGAGAAATGAGGAAGCAAAGAAAATTGCTTTCCAAATTTCACAATGAAGTTAGGTCTATGGAACATTGGAACATTTTCTAAGATTCAACAACTATTCCAGGACCCAATTAGCAATTCTTGTGATCTGACTGTTTTGTTCTCCACTCAGAAATGGGCATCTGTGAATTCTTGCTATGGGCATCCTGGTTTAATTATGACCTGTATAGAGAGGTCACATGATAAAAACATAAACACTTTAATAGAAGACATTACCTGCAATTGTTTTCCTCACGAGGCAATGGTGCGGGAAGGACACGGAATGTTCTTAGGTACTTCCCAATACAGCTCAAATTTGCAACACAAATTTACAGCTGTATGTACAGCTATTATTTACTGTAATAGCTGTAAAATGTAGAAATGACAATTTTGCACTAAAATCATTACAATTTGGATTGTCAAGAAATGGTACAGTTTCAACTTCGACTTGAAAATAGCAACTGAGGTTATTCAAAGGCTTAGGGATTTTTTAAAACATAGATTATTTCTAGGTGTACCCACTACTTTATAAGAATCAAGTGGACCTTCTCCTCTGGCTTTAGCATCAAGTATCTCATTTAATCTTTAGGTTCTTTCCTATAATGGGCTGAATGTTTATGTTCCCCCCAAATCCATATGTTAAAATCTCAAACTCCAAGGTATTAAGGTGTTAAGGTGTTAAGAGGTGGGGACTTTAGGAGGTATTAGGTTATGAGAGCAGAACTCAAATGAATGACATTAG
Organism: Phoca vitulina; assembly: GCF_004348235.1. Classification (NCBI taxonomy): domain Eukaryota; kingdom Metazoa; phylum Chordata; class Mammalia; order Carnivora; family Phocidae; genus Phoca; species Phoca vitulina. The sequence goes on from NW_022589705.1 coordinate 18,944,334, forward strand.
TGCTCTTATAAAAGAGATGAGATCCCTCGTCCCCCCTCCATGTGAGGTCATAGCTAGAAGGTGCTACAAACCAGAAATGAACCAGGAATTGGGTTCTCACCAGATACCAAATCTGCTGGCACCTTTTTCTTGGACTTCCCAACCTCCAGAACTATAAGAAATAAATTTCTGTCATTTGTAAGCCACCTAGTCTATCATATTTTATTATCGCTGCCAAATGGATTAAGATATTGCCCTAGAACTAGTCTTTCCTCCAACATGATATCTTCACAGTAATAAGAATAGTGGCGTCAGAAAGATTTTGTATTACTAGCTTTTTGATATTATGTAAGTTTACTTACATTTTCTGAGCCTCAGATTTCTTATGGTATTTAAAATGAGGTTCGTATTTTTTTACTTGGTTGTAAAGCAATTATTGGTAAACCTTAATGAAAAAAGCTTGCAATATCTATTGTATTTGAATCATTCATCAAGCAGTGTCTTGAACAAAGGAGGCGTTAGTTGAATTATATTGGAATGACTAATTTAATTTATGGTGATTAGAGAATGATTTTTCTTCTTTAACCCTCAGATGTTGAGATCTCTAGCCATCAGAGACTCCCGAACACTTCATTTGGATGAGATCTAGTTAGGCATGAGGGAGAAGGGAATTCTCAAAAGGAGGGACATAAGCAATCTCCCTTTTTCTTACCTGACCTACCAAAGTTCTCTTGAGATGGCAACTGTGGCTCTCAACAGATTCCTTGAGTCGCCCAGTGTCACCTGCTACCAACAGTTGTGCACATGGGGATTTGCGATTAGTGACAATGACATTTAGCGCTTGTGGAGCCAAAGCAAGCCAAGCAAGCGTATGGAGGCGCACGCTATCTTTTCACATTGAGCAGTGCCCCCTTCTGATTGAGAAAAATATGCATATATATTGGTTTCTTCTAGAATAAAAAACAATTTTTTTTAAGACCGGAGATTTTTCTACACATGAGGGTGGAAACGGAGTGGTACACAATGCCCTTGGGGTGAGCACCACACCTCATCTGGGATTCTTATGTGGGCTGAAGGATGTGGACTGAGGATGCAGGATGTGCTTTAACCCAGGTGTATGGGGGTTGAGTATTCGAACAAGAATAAATCAACAGCCTGCTGCTAATATATTAGTTAAAAATAAATATTTCACAATGTACCGGCAGAAATATAAAACCCGGTCTCATAATAAGAGCATGGAGTTTGGGCCTTCTTCAGTCTCTTAATGATTTTATTCAGAGAAGGATTATCTTTCCTTTGTTTCAAACAGTGGTGATTTGGCACTCGCACAGGCTCCTTACAAGGTGGGCGGTGTGGGGTCGTGATGGAGAGAGAGTTGGAAAGGAGAAGCACTTTGAGCTGGAATGTGTTATTGAACAGATTTAAAGGTATTTTAATCATAGGCCTTTCATGCTATTTTAGACCATGCGTGTGACTCCCTAGTTTATCTCCTCCCTTCTACTCTAGCTGCTGAGAAATAGGCAAATTGCTCTCGGAAAGACGAATACGGTGTATTTATGGGCCCTGCATTTTTGGTCCCAAGTGTTATGAACAAGCAAGTTCACAGAAACGTGTGCCTAGCACAGCGTCCTGTGATTAGAGAGCTCTGTCTCTAGAAGGGTTCCTCGCCCTCTTCACGCGGACTTAGCTTCAGAAGCCCGCGACAAGTCTACCCGCGCATGTTCAGCTCATTGATTTGCCTCTGCCTTTATTCTCCTGAAATATGACTCTCCATTCATGCTATCCTGGTTTCCATTCTACCCTGTAATTTGTGCAAAAAGCAAGGTATCAGAGGTGCCTGCTTAACAGTCTATTGACATTTTGCAGAACAGAACAGATTGGACCTATTTTTTTTCTTCAATCAGTTTAAAGTATTTGAACATTTCTAACAACTGTGAGACAATATTTATCCTTAGTCAGCAACTGATTTCATGAGTCTGACACCATGTAATGTATGTAACTGTGTCATGTTCTTTTCCATATGTGGACTCTCATTCTTCAGCAGGTTAACGTGGGCTCATCCACATGGTGGTCTCAGTATTCCATGCAGAGCTGCCTGAGCGATGAGACAGAACTTCAACAGGAGATCAAGTACGCTCTGAGAGGGATACTCTGGGATGGTGGGATGGGTCAGACTCGACTCTAGTAATACACAATACGGTTCAGGAGGAGGCCAAGAATTTCCATGTTCAGGAAGGCCAATCAAACTCCCAGGCAGGGGGAAAATTTGTAGAGTTTTACCGGGTGATGATGTGGTAGTGGGGGCAGAGATAATGCAATGGGAGAGTTGTGGGAGATGATTAGGAAGTAGCCATTTGTGTGTGAATTTCACAGGAAATCGGATACATTTCAACCAATTCAGCTTGTTTTTATATTATAAATAAGGAGCCACAGGGAAGGGTTGGGTTGTGAACCTTTGGAGTGTGTGTATAGAATCACCTTGGGAGCTTATTAAAAATGTAGACTCCTGTTAGCATCCTCTAGACTTTCTGGTTCAGAAGGTCAAGGGTGGAGCTAAGGAATTTGCATTTTAAATAATCATCACAGGTAATTCTGATGCATGTAACTTAAGAAAGATTGTTAAAGATTTCAAAAGGAAATTGAAGAATCTAGTACTCTTATTGCCCACAATTAAAACTCATCACTAATCCACAAATATTCAAGAATAAAAAAAAGGGAGCAAAACTGACTGTAGTACATCATTGTGTAGTTTGATTATAAGTGATGGGGAAGGTAATCAACATTTTTTTTAATCCCTTAATATGTGTCAGATGACTGAAACGAAATAAATTTTATTTGATCTTTATTACAGCTCAGTAAGTCAGTTCACATTACATCATTTTATGGGTAGTAAACCAAGGCCTAGGGATGTTGAGTAACTTGCCCAAAATGACATATATAGTAATTACCAGAGCCCCCTTAGGCTTCCCACTCTCCTCATTATGCTCAGGAAAGTTTATCATGACTTCCATCACAATGTCCACACCAACAAATCTTAAATTTGTGTTTGCCGCCTGGATCTCTTTTGGGTGTTCTCCAGCCATCTCTCCACTAGCCTGTTTGACATCCTTGCCCTGATGTTTTCCAACCACCAGAAGTTCTATATACTCTCAATTGTACTAGCCATCTTCCTCTGTGTATTTTTTTCTCCTTTACTATCCTCCAGCTCAGCTAGTAGGACCTACCATCTACCTATTGATCCAAGCCCAAAATCATCGAGTTCTTTTGATCAATACACCTAAATATCTCCTGATCTTATGCTCTTCTGCGGGTCCTCACTGCTAACCTTCTAGTTCAGGTCAGTATCATCTCTTGCCAAGTGTCTCAGCCTGTGTTTACTACACAACACAAAATTTCCCATAACCTAGTGGCTTAAAATAGAAATCATTTTACTTAACTCACAATTATGTGTGTCAGCTGGGTAGTTCTTTGGGGCTGGACCAGTTTGGCAAAGGTCTGCTGGGCTTTCTCTTGTGTCTGTTGATGAGACGGCTGGTGGCTTAATGACCTACCATAGCCTCACTTACATATCTAGTGGTGGGCATGCTGTCAGCTGATGTCCTATGGCTTTTGACTAGGATGCTGGGGTTCTTTTCCATATGTGGCCTCTCATTCTTCAGCAGGTTAACGTGGGCTCATCCACATGGTGGTCTCAGTATTCCAAGCACAGTAAAAGAGGACAGGCCCTGATGTACAAGTACTTTTCAGGCCTTTAGACTACATTTGTTAGTGTTTTCCAGAGCCCCTGACTCACTGTGGCAAGATACTACCAAAGGTTGTGGATAGAAGGACAGGAACATTTTATAGCCATTTTTGCAATCTATTACACTGGGACTTTGTAATAGCCTCCTAATGGTTTCCTTACCACCACGCTGGCTTCCTCCAGTCCCCTTTTCATCCAGCAGTCAATGAATGGTCTGCTCCCCTTAAAACTTCACTGCCATACCATTGTTTGAAGGTTCTAAAGTCCTACCTCCTTAATGTGACTTAATAAGGTATTCTCCAGGATATATGTTCTTTCTACCCCTTCAGGCTTTGACTCTCTCCCTATATTCTTAATTTCTGTGGTTACTCAAACAGCCAGATTTAGTCTTTCTTAATCATAAGGAACATGTAGCAGTAAGCTCTCATTAGTCTTCTTACCTTCATCTGCCTGAAAAGCTCATTCTTGTTTCTGTGTCTTCCTTCCCCTCCCTTGTCTAACTGACATATTTATCCGCTAGTCTGAGCTTAAATATTCCTTCCTCAGGCTTCCCTTGACTCTTCGAATATTAGGACTTATACTTTATTGCAGTTAAATGTCAAAGTCTGCTTTTCCTGTGAGAAAGTAAGCATTGTGAGGTCAGGGACCATGTCTACTTTACCTAGTACTGACTCTCTAACATGTAGCACAGTCCCTGTACATAGCAGGTGCTCAATAAATACTGGCTGAAAGAACAAACACCCCTGACTTGTCTTATTTCGGAGCTCTTCTTACTATGGCACACCGCAACTTAGGCTCAATTTGCTGACCCTGTTTCTTTTGCTTATATACTTAATTTATTTTGTGTTTATGGACTAAAAACAATTTTAGAAATGTAAGCAGAAGGAAAAAATAGATACATTATTTTATCTATATAACACAACATATATATGATGTTACATATATTTAGTAAATTTTGTAATTAAGTTTAGTAAATTTGGTAAATACACATTATTGTTCAGGGGTCAAGTGTAAATTTATGTCAATGTATTTTTCTTGCATCCCAACCTCCTCAGGGAGAAAAATAAGTGAGTGATTTAAGGGGAAGAGGATGAGACCACTCCAAAGGGAGTTTTGACAACTTTTTGGTGGTCTGAGAGCAGTCATACCCATATTGTCTTAGCTGTGGTCTGTTGCTGCGGGGACATTTTCACGGTGGGCTGGCATCATGCACATTGGCCAAGGTCTGCCCTGTGGAAGCCAGTCAACTCTGGAGGCCATTCTCAAAGTCATGGAAACCCACTTGGAAAATACAGCTTTAAGGCCTGGCTCCCTTGACTTGTGTATCCGTTGTGTCCTGTATAGTTTGTGACAAGTGAAGCTGCCAGGGTGAAGCTCACAGCAAATCTGATAGCTCTGTTCCTATAAACTCAAAACAGAAAAGAGTTTTCAGAAGTCTTCTCGGGACACGAAAAGAAGTTGCCACATCAAATAGTTCTCCTCAAGTCAACGTTATCTTTATTGCCCTGGAAAACTAAGTTGTGTATAATTTGTATAAAATCTAGTCAGTTAGAAACCTATAGGCTGATTTATAGCCTCTCTCCATACCCTTTATCTTCTGGGATTTCTCAGTTTTCCCATGTATGGAATGGAGACATCCATAACCTCATGCTGCATAATATTGCTGTAGACCTAAGATGAGATAACATTTTTGAAATAACTTTGTGTACTATAAAGTATTATTCATTCATCAAGCATTTTTCGAGTACATATATTCCAGACCTTGTGCTAAGCCCAAGGGAGGGATATAAAAATGAATAAGATATAGTCCTTGCTCTGATTGAGGTCGCAACTGATGGAAGTGACAGATGAGGGTAAAATCAAAATACAGAATGAACAAAAGTGCAGTATCACAGAGCGGGTAGCAAGCAGTTACTTCTGGCTCGAGGGTTCACAGAGGAGAAGATATTTAATGTGGGCTTGGAAGGATACCTGGTAAGATTTTACCAGAGGGAGAAGACAAAAGGGCGTTCTAGTCAGATATCTACTTATGATCTGTAACAGGAGACTCACTCCACCTTTAAAACAATGATAAGTGGCGGGAGGATACCCAGAAGGCACATAAAAGAGGTATAATTGTGAATTATATTTCTTTATTTTCGGATTATTTGTCATAAAACAAAGCAGCTTCAAGGACAACTAAACCAGAACAAAAAGCAGTGAAAATTCACTGGGGGAAATAAAACCCATTACTTGTTACTTTATATATACCCTCAAAATGCATGAAAGCTTGGAGGCCACCGGTGCCCCAAAACTTCATGAATTAGTAGAGGATGCTTTTCTCTTACTTAATAATCAGACGAGTGGATACGTCAACCCAGAGATGAAAAAACAAATTGAAAGGGATTAAGCAGTGTTTGGTCAAGGATACTTTCAAATACTTTTACAAAAGTAACTTCAACAGCGATTCATGAACTAAGCAGACAAATGGGAAAGTCGCTGAGATCGAATTAGAATTATTGTCAACACTTTGTGTCGTGGGTGTAAAGGCCCTTTACTCCTTTATACCCCCTTACCCCTATTGCCAGGGGACTACTAAGATGGGTGATTTAATTTTAAAGGTAGAAATCTAAAAGACAAATTCAAGAAAAAAGCAAAACATTTTAAAGGTAAAGAATTCAAAATCTCAGGGTAAACACACCTACATATACACACAGATTCATTTCCCATTTTCAGACATATTAACCTGTAGATCAGACATATAATTTAAATTATTCAGAAGGATGTCATGGAAAGTGAAAGAGGGTGCTGTTTATAATTGTCACCAGGGCAAAAGGTGCAAACCTGGACTGTCCTGGGCAAGCTAGATGTATGGTAACTTAGTCGTAGGAACTGCACAGTTAAACTCCATGGAGCAGGACGAAAACAAATGCTTTTTGTGCCCGTCTAAGGAGCTCTTGGGGCTTTTGGTTTTGACACACTAGAAGTTTTGTCTTAGGCAAAATTTATTATCTAGGTGGGAATGGAGTAGGATAAGGACCAGTATATTGTTCTGCTTGAGAGCATTGACTGGTTTCAAATCCTGGCTAACTGTGTGACCTTGGGCAAATTGCTTAACTTCTCTGTGGCTCAACTTCCTCATCTGTAAATTTGGGATAATAACTGTTATTGTGAGAATTAAATGCTAATAAGAAAGTGCTCACAAGAGTGTTTGGCTCGGCAGCTCTTTCTGTCCATGGGTCCTGTCCCTGTGCTTTAATAAAACCACCTTTTTGCACTGAAAAAAATTAAAAAGAGAGTTTGGCTCACAGGATTATATAAATGTTTGTTATTTTTATAATTATCCTTGTTTTATAGATTGCACCCCCCCAAACAAAACAAAACAAAACCAAACAAAACAAAAACAAAACCCAAAAGGAACAAATCAACAAATTATGTTCAGGGTTAACCTGATATTTGGGTTCACTTTAAGATAGAAAGTGATCCAAGATAGATTGAGCTGGAAACTTGGGCCTCCTCCAGAAAGAAATATTTCCAAGTTTTCTCTGGAAATGAGTGAAGGGGAGGAAGAGGTCAGACAAGACCTTATTTTACTGGTTCGGTTTAAAGTCTCTGAGATGTCCAGTGCTGGGTCAGCTCCGTATTAGACTTGTTACCCATGTAGTGTTGTTGTCAAGGCAAATGAGGTTTGAAAAAAACATTAGAAGCATCCAGAACAACCACAGGGGATCCATATTTATAAGTTCACAATTAAATCTTGCCCATTAAGCTGATTCCTCTTCATTATTACAGTAACTAATAATTATAATAATTTATGACAATTATAATTATAATTAATACAATAATATAAAAATAATTATAACAGTCATTCTTGAGCATTTACTGGATGCCAGGCCCTGCCTTGAGTTCTTCACATGTATTAACTCTTGTAATACAACAAGTATTTGATAGGTACCATTGTTATTACCATTTTGCAGGTGAAGATACTGAGGAATAAAGAAGTTACGGGTTTACTCAGTTTGGCATTTCATCAGTGTCAGATACATACCGGGCACCTAGTAAGTATTATCGAATCAATCTGCTGGGAGGCTTATTAATATTTTCTAGCAGAACCCTCTTACATGGTTGATTCTATTCAGTATAAAGAAATCTTGAGAATCTATTTAGAGGAAAAACGTTTACAACTAACTTGTTACCCTTGCATATATTTGTCCTTGGTATTTTGATTTCTGTAGACCATAATAATTCATAATTATGAACAACGTATCAAATAACCTTTTAAGTGCCATCATAGGTAAGGATAGAAGTGTTAAATGAGATTTTGAATTCTGGAAAACAGCCTGACAAATGAGTATGGACAATTTTTAATAAATCACCTATGATTGGCTTTGGAAAGCCTTACTGTGGATATTTTTGCCTCCAGGGATTTGATTTCCTAATTATGTTTCTACCGCAGGACAGGACTATAATTGCTTGCATTTTCTGAGTGCATACTGGCTGATACGGGGAGAGGGGCACTTCTGGGCCATTCTGTAAATGTCAGGAGGCCAGTCTGGGGTTAATGATGTGCTCTGAATCTTCCACACGGTGGAAAAGCCACACAGGAAAATCCTCCAGTGGAGAGTGTGCCTGTGGGAAAGTGTGTGACGTGCAGAGCAGAAAAAGAGGCAGCAGGAAAGACATCAACAGGGAGATAGCACAGAATAGCCTTTAGAGGCAAGCGATCAGGGCAACAAATAGAAAATGGTAGTAAATTTTTATTCTCCTCAGTGGGCTACGTTGTTATGGTACTTTGTACCCTACATGATTGGCTACAAAAGCAGCCACCACATTCTAATGTTCTGGGTCAGTTAGAGAAAACAGTAACAGGGGAGAAATAGTATTCCCAAGGATATGATAAGATCAATGTCTGTTTATTTGCTACATTTAAATTTAAAGGGCCAGGCTCGTGAAATGAATTCTAATTAGATTAAATGCTTTCCTAAATGCCAAAGTGATGCAGTGGCTCATCCCTACTTCGGCCTCGTCATGCCCCTGTTTGAGAACTGAGATCTAAGCACTGCCATCATCTCATCTGCCTTGCTTTCTTTAATGAAAGAAATTCACCCGATTTCACATCAATACTCACTGAACAGTAACCATGGGCGGGCAAACAGTCCAGGGGGGAGAAAAACACTAAAGCACAATTACAGATCACCCCATAATTACAATTATGTCAAATGCCGTGAAGAAAAATTATGTTTCTCAGAACATTGTATAGAGGGGCGCCTGGGTGGCTCAGTTGTTAAGCATTTGCCTTCAGCTCAGGTCATGGTCCGAGGGTCCTGGGATCGAGCCCCACATCGGGCTTCCTGCTCGGCGGGAAGCCTGCTTCTCCCTCTCCCACTCTCCCTGCTTGTGTTCTCTCTCTCTGTCAAATAAATAAATAAAATTAAAAAAACAACAACATTGTATAGAGGGACCTATTCTATACGGGTATGTATGTTGGGAGAGGAAGGAGAGCTGAGAGAAAGCGTCCCTGCATACGTTACACTTCAGACTTGAAGAATAAGTAGGAATTGGCCAGGTGAAACTAGTGGTGGGAAGAGTCAGGTACACATGACTGATCTTACTCCATTCTTTATATTAAAAGGGTTTTGTAATTTTGAAGTTAGCCAGTTGACTATCTCTGGTGTGGGCTGATTGGAGGGAACGTGATGGAAATTGAAAACATCACATAATAACAATAGGACACTGTATTGACACATATTTCTTCTAAGACGCTTCTCTCCATCTTGAAAAGTAGAGATGTATGGTAGAATTAGGAACGTGTAGGGGAATGGGTTACCTTCTTTCTGGCTTTGAAGGTGCCAGAAGAAGGAAAGAAGAGTCTGCATGGACTCAGCAGAGATGGAAGGTAGCAGCCAGAAACTGTTAGATTGTTCTCCTCACTATAGTGCAATTACTATGGGCTTACAGGGACCTCTCTCTGGACAGACAGGGCATATGGAAAATGCTTTCTAAGGCTGGCAGATATAAAAAGCCCAGATGGCGGGAGTGCCAAGGTGGTTCAGTCGTTAAGCGTCTGCCTTCGGCTCAGGTCATGATCCCAGGGTCTTGGGATCGAGTCCCGCATTGGGCTCCCTGCTCAGCAGGAAGCCGGCTTCTCCCTCTCCCACTCCCCCTGCTTGTGTTCCCTCTCTCGCTGTGTCTCTCTCTGTCAAATAAATAAATAAAATCTTTAAAAAAAGCCCAGATGGCAGATATAAAAAAATCCATCTCCAAAGGCATTCTAAGGGGAATTCAGTGCTGCTCTCTGAGCAAGAATTTGAAATCTATACAACCTAAGACCATTGTGTTGCTGCTAATTTCAGATATTTATTTTTGCTGCAACGTGGGGGAGAGGTGACTTAAACAACTTTTGTTGTGCTTCATGCTGGATTCCATAAATCACCCCAGAATAAGGCTGACATTAAAAGCAAAAATGAGTTAAAAATCCCGTGTTTAAAAAAAAAAGCTGTGTGGGAGGCAGCGCTCAGTCTGGGAGGTTTGAGAGGAAAGCTCTCACGATGTTCACAGCCCACACGAGCACAGGGTGTAAGTTCTCAGGGAGGGGATTCTTTGGCAGCAGCGACATATATGATCACATATTCCTCAGAGCAGATCTTATGTTCAAGTTTTTAGTTCATGTTAAGATTTAAAGAATTGGCTTTAATTATAAAAATGGCTAAGCACTTTTCTATAGTATCCCTTCAGAAAACAGATTCCCTGAAGAATGATTTAATCCAATGATTAGGATGATGGTAGAAAAAGCACAGACTTGTTATGCACTCAGCGAGGAACATGTGTGTGTGTATGTGTTTGTTAAGTGTGTGTAAGTGTGAACCCCAGATAGGAATATGCATTAAATTATTCCATTTGCCCTGCTATCAGGTGGATGATGAGCAAATCCCACAAGCATGGTTCTCCTGCAAGGATTATGGCTATTGATAATTCATTCTCAAGTACAGATTTCTCCACATGAAATCGAAGTAACCAAACATAATAGCTCCTCTGTCAACTCTTGATTATTAGCGTGTAAATTATGCCTGCATGATTTCCAGGGTCATTAACATCACTTCATCAGGGAGCCCAGATTATTTGAGTTCTGCTTTATGCCAGCTTAATGCTGAAGGAGATATGAAAAGTTTCATAGTAATGGTAATTATAATCGTTAATATTTATTGAACACTGTCTACGTGCCAGGCAATATTCTAAGTGCTTTTCATGTTTTATCTCATTGAGTCCTCCCTGCAAAACCCCTGTGGAATAGATATTATTCTTATTTCTGTTTTGTAGATCAGAAAGAGGGAAATTGTAAAAATTGGCCAAAATCAGGCATCTCATCATTGTGATCAGGCTGGCAATCTGACTGCTCTACAAATTTGTTCCATCAGAAATAGAACATATTTTATTGGTTCTTTTTTTTTTTCCAAAATACACTCAATTAAAAATTTATCAGAGGGGCACCTGGGTGGCTTGGTCAGTTAAGAGTCTGCCTTCTGCTCAGGTGATGATCCCAAGGCCTGGGATCCAGTCCCGGGATGGGCGGGGGTGGGAGCCCCGCTCAGCAGGGAGTCTGCTTCTCTTTCTCCCTCTACCCCTCCCCCCAACCCAGCTAGTTCTCTGTTCTTTCTCTCTCTCAAATAAATAAATAAAATCTTTAAAAAAATTATCTGAAACAAGACGAAACCAGAGGGAGACAAACCATAAGAGACTTTCAATCTCAGAAAACAAACTGAGGGTTGGGGAGTGGAGGGGGTGGGAGGGATGGGGTGGCTGGGGGAATGGACACTGGGGAGGGTATGTGCTATGTTGAGCACTGTGAATTGTGTAAGACTGAGGAATCACAGACATGTACCCCTGAAACAAATAATACATACGTTAATAAAAAAATTATCTAAATTGTTCCTTAGTTACACGTTTTATTTTGCTTAGTGACACAAAATTTAGTGACAGTAGAAGCTCAATATTATTGATCAACACTTGTGGACCAAGTTTTAAGACACTATTTTTGCTTTCTTGCTTTGGTATTACCAGTTTGTAAGTAAATTATACATTTTTTCCCTCTTTTCTCATCTTTCAACATGAGAAAATCCTGAATAGACCTTTAAGAAATGTCCATATAGGTATAAAGTATGTAACATGTCCAAAATGTATTTGACTTTGAATCCCTCCCTATTTTGGGGGAGCATTTCATGCAGCAAGTGTTTCCCAACTGTGATGAATGTTGTTCTAATATTTACTATAAAGCATGTTTTACCTCCTTTTCATCTCTCAAATCACTATAATCTGGATTTTGTCTTTAAGACTTCCATAATTTCAAATCAGTGGTCTCTTCTCAAATCACATCTCATGATTTCCCAGGAAATGACTTTATAGACAGTTTCTCACTTGTCTTGGAACGTTCTCCTTTCTGGGTTGTAGTTCACCATTTCCTTTTGGTTTTCTCTCTTCTCCTCTGTCTTCTCAGTTTTCTTTATTAACTCACCTTTATCTAATTTTTAAATGCTAGTGTTCCCTAAGGTCCCATCCTCGACTGTGATCTCTTCTGTCTCAATGTTATATTTCCAGTTGCTTCATTTAGACCGTCACACTCATCCCTACTTTTTGAATCTTCCCTGACTTCTTTATTTTATTTTATATTTATTTTTATTTTTTGGGAGGGGGGAGAAAGAGAGAGAGAGAGAAGGGGCAGAGGGAGAGGGAGAGAGAGAATCTTAAGCAGGCTCCACGCCCATTGTGGAGCCTGACGCAGGGCTCGATCTCACGACCCTGAGATCATGACCTGAGCTGAAATCAAGAGTCAGATGCTCAACTGACTGAGATACCTGGTGCATCATGAATCTTCCCTGACTTCTTTAGAAACAATTAATTCCTCTCCCCTTTCCCTGCCAAGGGCTCTTTTTTTATACATTATATATGTGTATATATGTATATATACATAATATATGTATACATAATATATATAAATATATATATTTATTAGTACATAGTTTCATGTCTGCCTTCTAACTAGACTCTTCTGTAAGGAAATGACAGGCTCTGTTATGGTCAACTCAGTAGATTATCAGAACGGAAGTCTACATCTTACTCATGCAAGAGTCTGCTGCAGATCTGCGCAGTGCTCAAGGGCAGTGGGTTGCCATTGTGTTCAGGGACTCAGGGATCCAGACAACTTCAAATTTGAGGCTCTACCTTCTCAGAAAAAGGGATTTTTCTCTGACTTCCATGGCAGAAGAGAAAGATTAGAAATTTGACCGGGGCATACTGCCTCATCCTGGTCTGTGCTTCACATTTCATTGGCCATAACTAATCATAGGGTTCTGGAGAGCAAGACCGGGAAGCTTTGTCTTCCATGTGCCCAGGAAAGACAGGGGGACGACTGGTGAACAGCTTAGCACAGGGATTGTATCATTATCATTTTTCTATCCCCCATGCTTGGCACAGAGTTCAACAATAAACACCAATCCATGTTTCATAAACTGAATCTTACCTAGTTCAAACTTGCATCAAAATGTGAGGCTCTCCTAAAGGAAAGGGAGCTTCCGCAAATTACTCAAGGAGATATTTACAGAACTAGGACTAGAATCTAAGTCTATTGCTCCTTTCACTACAATTGCTGTTCCCGAAGGAATTTGTTATAGAAGAATTGTATGGTTTTGCTGGGCTGACCATTATATCCGTTAAGACATTGAGGTTTATTTTTGTTTGTTTTCTTGTTCACTTGAAATCTTGGCTTACACAGTTAATAGAGATAGGGCATGAAACATATCAGGAAAATGAATCAAATGCAATGGAATAAACTTAAAATAGATTATCAGTTAGTTGCCAGGCAACATCATTAACTATTTCCAGTTCTTAAATAGTGCACATCTCTTTTTGCTACCTGGTCTTTAATTGCATAGCAAATTCTTCTATTGATAGGGAAAAAAAAGAAGTGTGAAAAGTGAACCATAGTGTTATAAATTATCACCTACCCTTGCTTTTTTACTGTAGTTTCTGAAATAGTAATTCTATGTGTTTGCTTAGCAATTTGGGACCTTCCCCTCGCCCCCCATTTTACGTTTACTAACTTTTAAATTAGTAGATAGGGATTCTCTCAGTGCTATTTTATCTATGAAAATATTAAATTTGATGACTACTGTAATACCTTTTTTGGACCATCTTATTTGTTTCAAAGCTTGGTGATCCCATTTACTTTACATCTCAGGGTTCTCCTTCAAACTCCACTGAGATTCTCTCTTAAGCTCGACTTCTGCATGTGAAATTCCATTTGAATATGTAAATGCAGTATTTAATCTTAAAGGCAGTATTTTTACAAAAAACTTGTGATCTTCTTCCTTTCTCCCAAGCCTCCTCAAATAAACAAACAGTTGTAGAGATTGCTGGTTGTGGCATGGGGTTGATTTCTAGTCAGCGAAATATGAGCAGAAGTTATGGGCACCCCTTCCAAGTTTGGCACATACCATCTTCCCTGCAAACCAACAAACCACCACCACCAACCACCACCACCACCACCACCAAAACAGGTAAAAGCCCCTCCTTCCTAGTTTCCACCTGGCTGGAGATGAGTATGCCAAACTCGGAAATCATACTGTTAAGAGTGATGAAGCTTTTATCAACTTGAATTCTCAAATGGCTTCGGCAAAAGAGCCCCATCACTCTCCTGGACTGTTCTGATAGCAAGAAATAAACTTATTACATTTTGAACCATTGGTTGAGATTATTGTTACCATAGAAATAATACAGAAACCTCAGTTTGCTCATCTAGAAAATAGGAATAATAACTACTTTATTTTGAGAACCAAATGAAATAATATAAATAAAGCATTTATTTTAATGTGTGATTCATAGAAGCTACCTGATAAGTTTAAGTTTCTTTACTTCCTTCCATCTTCCCTTAGATACAAGGAATACAGTCCTTTTTCTCATTTTTTTTTTTTTTAAAGAGAGAGAGAGAGAGAATGAGAATGTTAAGCAGGCTCCATGTTCAGCTTGGAGCCTGATGCAGGGCTCCATCTCATGACCCTGAGATCATGGAGCCAAAATTAAGAGTCAGTGGTCCAACCAGCTGAGCCACCCAGGTGCCCCCCACCCCTTTTCACTTTTGAAACCTCTGATTCCTCTACCATTTTTTTTCTGTTCTGTACTTGGCAAAGAAAACAGTGGTTATGAGACTCAACCTGTTAATTTTCCTGTTGCCAAATCGACACATATCATGGGTCCAAATCCCCATTTTGCCCTTTCTTCCTATGCCAATCCCACTCCTTCTGCTATTTAATATTAACCAGTGTTTATTAAGTGATTAGTACATGCCAGGTAATATGGGAAGCTCTACATGAATTATATCATTAGAGTTCATGAAGAAAGCTATTTTATATCCCCATATTGCTGATGAAAGAATTGGGATCAGAAAAATGAAGCAGTTTGCTCACAAAGCAAGTGTGATTGAACCCCCATGTATCTTTAAATTCTCTCATTCTATTTTCACTTTCTACCTGTATTTAAACATGCTCAAAAGTCTACAGTTTCCAGAAAAACCATTCCCTGAAGACATTTACTGTCTATCTCCTCACCTCCACTCTCCAAGCACCGGCTTGTGTCCTTACCACGCGGATGAAACGCCTCCTCTTTTCAAGTAACACACCCAATGGAAACTGCCTAATTCTTCAATCATTCAACCTTTCTGAAATATGTAGTTCCATTGACTACCTTCTTTTCTTTTTCCTTCATTCCATGCCCCCCCCTTTTTAGCGCCCTTTTCACTCCACATTACTTGTCTAGCCACTCTTCCTCAGTCTCATTTTGGGTACTCTTTTTCCTCTTTAAATATTGGTGCTCCTTGGGGTTCTATCCCCCTCCCTCCATTTTTTTAAACTCTAAATATTCTGCTGATATCATTCACTCCTATGGTTTCAATCATAAACTGTATGCCACTTGTCCCCATGTCTTTTATTCACGTGACTATGAACATTGCACTTGAATTCTATAACCATTTAAGTAATTTCTATGTGATATTCTCAATTTAGATGCTGCATGAGCACCTCAAACTCATTTCTAACACTGCTTTCATAATCTCTCTCCAAATATCTTTCCATGTAACATTTCTCCCTCTGAACTACCCTATCTCAGCAATTTGTCCATTTGTCCAAGTTGGAAACTGCACATCATTTTTGGATCTACTCCTTCATCACTCCCCACGCCCAATCAGGTTCTAAGTCTTGTTAATTAACAAGAAACTCTATTTTTAAAATATAATTAAACCTGTTGGTTTTTTTTTTTCCTCACTCCCCATTTCCTACCATTTGCCATTATCCATGCCTCTGGAGCATTGAATGCTGAAGCTACATTATTTGCCATTCTCAGAAAACTGCTGTTTTCTGAAATGAAAGAAAGGCCCTTTCATACTTTGAAAAACGCTTACTTATATTTTTCTCCCTTTTATGCTTGGAAAAATATTTCAATAATCAGCTATATTGTCACTGCTCTTGTGGACCTTGTGAAGTTTTCCTTGAGGTAAATTTGGCGGCTCACCTACCCTCCCTCTTGTGTTACCATACAACTGTGCACCCACCTCCTTTCTAAATACTTATCAGAAAGTTTGCAATTATTTGAGTATTTATCTCTCCTGCTAGATTGTGAGAGATTTGAGAAAAGAAAGCTTATCTTTGTTACAGTGAATTGGACACTTTCTAATTTGAAGACACTTTTGCTAAAGGACCAGTTCACTAAGTGGCTGTTTGCCAAATGATTGGATTTATCAAATTTATCAATTTATTTCAAACAGTTGTAGTAGTTAAAGCTCTTTGGATGTTTAAGTTTGCTTCCTAATGAGGACATATGATTTTCTGGATATTAACTTTTTAACTTGTTATATCACCTGAGAATCTGGCAAAAGGGTGAGGTTAGCAAAATAGAATCAGTACTTAATTAAAATTTTTTCAAGGAAAGGCTGTTTTCCAACCCCTCCTTTTTTTTTTTTGTCCATTTTATATGTAATGGGACTACTTGCCTACCTCTGAAATATTTTCAGTTATCTTTGAATGTCATTTTCTATTTCGGTATATTTTAAGCATTTTCCTAATTCTTTTGCCAATTCCTCAAATGGCATCCCAGCTTTCCTTTTATATATCTAGCATTTAAAGTTTAAGATTAAATTAAACTTTAATGAAGATTAAACTTTAAATTTAACTCACAGGCACTAAAATAAATCAGAATTTTAAACTAGATTAAAATTTAATGAAATAAAATGTTTAAATTAAGTTAAATTTAGAATTACCATTTAAATTCATCCAAAAGAATCAGAATTAGTTAAAAACATTACATCTCCATGAAACTAAAAATGTGATTCTGTCAAAGAACAATTAGGGTATCTTGACTTGGTTGGCTAGCAATTCACAAGATGATCCACAAAAGCACAAAAAACAATGAAAAAAAATGACCACAATGGACCAAATCAAAAAGATGTTAAAGAAGAGTATAAAACAAGTTGATTAAAAATACTATAAATGATAATAGATGAATGCTGAAGGTTGGCTCAAAACAAAATGACATTTTAAAAAGGAGTAAAAACCAGTATAAACTGAGAATCCCCATAGGAAAAGTAAAATTTTATTTGGTGCATGTGAACTATTTCACATTCAGTCATCAAATCAAGTATTCTTCTTAAAACCTGTAAGGTTATCTTTTGTCAATCAACATATTTGATGGGTGGGTTGTCAGTGAATCGGACATTTGGTGAATTGAGTCTTAGTGAATTTGTCCGCTTGATTGCCACCTGCAAACTTGCCTATGCTCTCAACCCCTTCTCCAATGACCGCAACTTTCTTGCGTTAACTAGTCTCTCTTCGTCTGACATCCTTAAGTGATGTCTGTTAATTCTTTTACAACCAACTTCTCCGGTCAGAGGTTTCTAATTTTCCCCCTCCTTTTTAAGCTCTTTGTCTCTCCTCTGGCCAATAGATTCTTGTCCTCCTCAAGGACACTACTATATATTACTGTAAAAGCAGTCTATTACTTTGTTCCCTTAGGCCCTCGTTTCTTAATGTTTATTTTTCAATATTTAACGTATTTGTAAAGTACAAATCAGATTATGTCACTCTCTTGTTTAAAACTTTTTAATAGCTTTCTATTACTCTTAAAGATCTAAATTCAGAATATGGTCCACATGTTCATGCACATATTGGCCCCTCGATACCTTTTTGTGTTTCTTGGAGGACTTGCTCCTTTTTTGGGCTCCAGGCATTGACCTTTTCAGACCCGGGGATGTGCCACTCCGCTGTCCAGCCCGGAGCCTTTGTCTGTGTATTTTCCTGTGCATGCCTCCTGCTACCTACCCTGGTGCCCTGTGTTATGAAATGCCTCTCTCCCCACCCTTTTATTTATTTAACTAGGCTTTATTTTTTATTTATTTTATTTTATTTATTTTATTTTTTATTTTATTTTTTTAATATTTTATTTATTTATTTGACACAGAGAGAGAGAGAGAGCACAAGCAGGGGAAGTGGCAGGCAGAGGGAGAAACAGACTTCCCGCTGAGCAGGGAGCCCGATGCGAGGCTTGATCCCAGGACCCTGGGATCATGACCTGAGCTGAAGGCAGCCGCTTAACTGACTGAGCCACCCAGGCGCCCCTAGGCTTTATTTTTTAGAGCAGTTTTAGGTTCACAGTAAAACTGAGTAGGAAGAACTCAGAGAGTTCTCATATACTCAGTGCCCCCACGTGCATAGCCTCCAAGATGCTCTTCCATTTTTTAGCCTCCCCTCTGCTAGATATATTTCTATTATTATCAGTTCTCATCGAATCATATTTTCCTCTTCAAACATCACTTCGAGACTTTAATTTTTTAGTATGATTCTTTGTCGCTTGTCTTTTTTTCTCCACAAGGCATAAACTCCATAAGGGCAAATACTGTTTATTATTGCTTATCATTTGCTTCCCAAAATATAATCCTATGCCTGCATATAGTAGATCTTCAAAAAACATCCATCATCGTGGGTGAATGACATAGGTCATATAATCCTTTATAGTCTAGGGGTAAAACACAGCTCTATATAATTACCAATATGGGATTTCAAAAACCTAAAATAAAAATTAACCATAATTTTGCTATTTCTTTCTATCTCAGACGAATTCAGAGTTTGCATTTGTAATTATTCTTGTCCAGCAGCTCTTAAAAATTAGCCACAGATGTTATACTAACGACATGTTAATGGAAATAAAATTATTTGATTATGTATTAAATATAACAATTCCTTTCTTCTTTGATTGTTTCTTCTCTGTTTTCAAACCTGAAGTGTTTGGTTTCAAACCTGTAAAAATTTACTTGCTTTACCTAAGAGGCACAGATCACCACAAGGGGGCAGGGGTAGACAAATATTCAGTTTTTTTGACTCAGAGTTCTGTATCACCAGAGTATTATTCTTTGACAGAGTAAATTTGAGCCATTATTTTTTGTATGAGGTTTTTTTTTTTTCATTTGCCATTCAATTTAAAATCTATAAGTACTATTACCCTTTCCATACAGTGTATGTCTTTTAAAAGATGAACAGACCTCCACTACACAAATTGTAGGCATGAAATAACTTCTCTTCAGTACATTAAATCATTTTACAGAGTTGTAAGAATGATATGCCAGGCATAGTAGTAAATTGTTCATTGGTAATTTTATAGCTAGTTTCTATTCTGTTTTACCTTTAGCACCCCTCCCCCTCCCACCACTACCTCCCCCCACCCTTTCCCCCATACACACATAGAGGCTGGAAGGGGGAAAAAGATTTTGTGGGGTTTTTTTTGGGGGGGATAATAATTTAGGGAATATTTAGGTATTTATTGCATAGAAGTAAGAAATTGAACATTTTCTGGGAATAAGATTTCACAGTATAATTTGCTTTATTTTTCTTTCTTCTGTTCACTAAATACATATCCATCTTCTTCACTTTGTTTAAGAAAAACACAACCTGAGCTCTATGTGGCTAGCTTGACACAGTTCTCCTAAACAGTTTGGGTAGAACTTCATGTAATGATCTAATTACATGACTAACTTTATTTTATCTCTTATTCTGAAATTTAGTTCCCTACAAAAGAAGAGCTCATCAAATTTAGAGTTGAATTTTAAGAATGTTAAGTTTAATGATAATGAAAACAAGATAATTTGCATGTGAACAGCCTTGGTTAGGAGGAAGTTTAGAAGAGAAAGAGGGCTATTTAAGAGAAACTAATAGAAAGAAGGAGACTTCATTCAGACTGGGAACCACCAAAGAGCTCACAGGCAGGTTGGAGACAAGTCGCCTAATTTTGATGTTTTTTTATGCCTCTATGTCTGCCCTTGCTTGCCTTCTGACTCTGGGACACTTCCTCCTACCACGCCCCTCATTTTTACTCCAGGTAGTACAAGTAACTGGGCATATCTATTATACTCTAATCTCTTGAGCCCACGGAAGATATTGCTAACATATCACCATATTCCCCTACCCCCACCAAATCTAGCCTCAGTATCCTTCTCAGTCCAGCTCCTCAAAATAGATTCTATACCAATACCAATTAATTACAGTTGTCCGATGAGGTGAAAAACATTTGCCATCTTGGTGAGTTAGCCCAAACCGGTGACCAAGGTTGGATGGCTTTGGAGAATGTAATTTTGACTTGACTATGATATGAAGATGTTAGTGGAACAGAATGTCCCTTCCCCCACTACACATGGTGACAGAATAATACCATTTAGTCTGAGGTGAGAAAATAAAGCAACTAAAAACTCTTGTAATTTATTTAATCTTGGTCAGCCGGAATTAGAACACTCATCAATGAGCCCCATAAAAGAAGAGACATGTTTGCTTTGCTCATCACTCTATCTCTAGCGGTTAGCCAACAGTCTGACCCACACTAGGTACTCAGTGATATGTGTTGATTGAATGAGTGAATAGTGAATAACGGCAGATACCATATTTTATGTCACATGATTGTCTTCATTAAATGAGGTAGTTTTTCACTCTAAGCTGGTAACTTCCAGAGAAGTAAAAGGGAGAGGTTTTTCCAGAGGGTAATCCATGACCTTTTGGAAGGTAACAATGAAAAGATACAAGCAATAAAAGTTGGGAAACCTTCTGTGAGGGCCCTGTCTGGTCTATTTCACTTTAAATCATCAAAGAATCATACAATTTATTTATTTATTTATTTTTTAAAGATTTTATTTATTTATTTGACAGAGAGAGAGACAGTGAGAGAGGGAACACAAGCAGGGGGAGTGGGAGAGGGAGAAGCAGGCTTCCCGCTGAGCAGGGAGCCCGATGAGGGGTTCGATCCCAGGACCCTGAGATCATGACCTGAGCCGAAGGCAGTTGCTTAACGACTGAGCCACCCAGGTGCCCCAAAATCATACAATTTAAAGAGTTTAGAACTGGAGATTTCTCAGGAGTCAATATGATACTATTAAATTGAACATGGGATATTAGACATTGGTACTCTTCTGAGACTCATCTTTGGGAATATTTAATTTAACTCTTGCATTTTTGAGGTGAAATATTGCAAAATCTTTCAAGGATATTTAATGTGATTTTTATTTCTAAAGGTCAGTTAAGTCTCGGGTTAATTCCTTGTATTCACTGGTATCCTAAACTAAGCATAGAAGGCTCAAAACTGAAAATCTTATTATTCATGTGACCACAGTAAGTGTGAACAATTTTCAAGTTTAAAAATTTGTGTTATAGAAGCAGAGGGCCTCTGGGGCATCTGTCATTTGTTGGCATGTTGAGGAAAAGGTTACGAAATGCTTCAGAGCTCATCAACGGAATACATTAGCAAGGTCCTTAGATATTATCTGGGCCAGTACTGTCCAATAGAACTTTTTGCCCTAATGGCAATGCTATTTGTATTGTCCAGTACAGTAGCCACTAGTTGTATGTGGCCATTGTGCACTTGAAATATGGTTAGTGCAACTGCGGAATTGAATATTTAATTTTATTTAAAACTAGTAATTAAAATTTATACTTAAATACCACATGTGACTAGTGCTACTTTATTTGGACAGTGCAGGCCTAGAAGAATAGATGCCTAATTCGAGTGCTGTAAGTTTTGAGATGAGATATTAAAAATTTTAACAAACAAGATCTCAGACTAAAACAAATGGAGAACTCAAGAATGGTGACATGGGAATTTTAAAATGCAACAAGTTAAGCATCTACCAGGTACTTGACTCTTTGCCAGATAATTTTATATTTATTATCTCAGTGAATGCTTGTAAAACTCTGCAAATAAAGATTTTATCTTTATTTTATAGGCAAAGGGCCAGATATTAAAACTTCCTTAGTGGAAATAGGATTAGAATTTACACCCATTTGTTTCAAAAGCCATGCTTATGCAAAATTTGAGTGAGCGGAAGAAAACTACCCAGATGCAACTGTGAATGTGTGTCCTAGGAGGTAAGATCAGGGCTGGAATGAGTGTCACATCTAAATATTAGCCTTGAATTTCTTAAAATCCATTGCTAAGGCTAGGATTGGTTTCTGATGATGTAACAGGGTTGAAGGTAAGGATGGGTCAGATGGTCTGGGTTGGGTAGAAGAAGGATGCTCAGGTACATGAGCAACAATTGTTAGACTTGCTATTCCCATTAGCTCACGCTGACTATGGTAGCGTCCTTGGCTATGTTTTATGGTTAAATACTACTTTGATGTTATTTTTCTCTCCGATAATGCTCTGTGACTTGATTTTATCCTCATTCATCATATGACTTATACAATGTGTTATTCACCTGGTAAGTGTGAGTTGGAGCATTTCCTTGTCGTCATTGTGTTGAGAAAGAGCTTCCTTATGGTGCAGAAGATGGAGATGAGCCTTTACTTGTTTTACATCACTAAACCTAATGTCTCTGGGTGCATATGTTTTCCTTAACACCTAAATCACCCTGTAGAAAAACGTATCTTGTATTCTTAGAATAAAAGGATAACAGCATTTTTCCTGCCTGGTCCTCAGAGTGTGTGCCACAAAAAAAAAAAAAAAAAAAAAAAAAAAAAAAGATTTTGCACTAGCTTACATATTAAATGAAGGAGTCTACTTAAAGAAAGCTGAATATCTCGGTTTAGGAAGTTGGCTTTCCCAGTGATTGAAATAAATTAGATATGAATGATGGCCAGGGTATCTATATAGGCTAGCCCTGTACCTTGTAATTCTGGGATTCTTTTAAAGCTAAAAATCCAATATTAGAATTCTTTGATAAAGTTTCGGATTCTGAGACAGCGTTCACCAAATTTCTTTTGAATGGAAACTAAGGCAATTTTGTGATTCCACTGGGAATTGCATCCAGGATCTTCTGTGTGTAAGGCAAATGTGCTAACCACTACACCATGGGACCTGAAAACGAGCATGAGATTCTGAGACAGGGTTATGTGGCCTAACTTGTTTATGATTGGGGCTGGGTCTCATCAAGTAGGACTATAAATGGCCATGGATATTTTTGAGGTCCAAATATGAATCTGTTGCAAGATGGGGGACTCTTTATAAGATTATCAGTTCATGGAAATAGTGGGCTTTGGAGGCAGTGTGTGAGCCCAGAAATGGGATATGAAAAGGAAACTAGATTTCTGAAAAAGCAGATGAAATGGTGCATTAGTCTTTGCGGCCAAAGCAGGAGGGGAGCTGGAGAAAGAACACAGGAACAGAAACAAGATTGTCACAAGGCGGTTAGGGAGCAAATTACTTGAATTGCAGCCCACTTACATTTGAGCAAATGTGCTTCTGGGAGCTTGGGGCTTGTTCTTAAAAGAACCAGTCCTGTAGGATAGGTGCATTGCCAAAGTCCAGATTGGCTTCAGTGCTAGAGAAACAAACACATTTTGCAAAATCCTAATGTTCATAGCTGGGGGAGAGTTCAATTCCCAGGAAAGGATTGTTCTTTATTTGATATTCTTAAGCATCAGCCATGTATTAGACAAATGTAGCCATAGAGAGTTGAATGAAATTTCTGCCAGCGTAGCCCAATGGCTGGATGTCTTCTGGAAAAATAAATCCTGTTGAACTATGTCAGAATCAACTCCAATCTCTCCCTCTCCCCACTCTCTCTCCCCATGTCTGGCCTTTATAAAGAAGGGTAATAAATCTCCTTTCCAAACTTATCTCAGTTATGGCAGAGGGAAGTGGAAATATGTTGTCCATTTGAGAGGAGGGTTATTGAAGTACCATAGCACATGATTTGTTAGAGCCTATTTGATTTAAACTCTGATTATACCCAAACACTCAATTCTGCTTCATACATGGAAAAGATCTCCTACAGCCCATTCTACCTTCCAATCATTCACACTCCTTGTCCACTTTGTAGGGGAAGACAGACTGTTATTAGCTTATGGAAAACATATCCTGGGTTGCATGTATTATGGAGAACTCTCCTATGATACCTATTCATTTTCCTCTTATTTTACCCAGATGACTGTGGTGATGTCTGCAAGTGCATGGAGCTGGAGCTGGCTGTGGTGCTATGATGGGTAGTACAGTACCTCCTTGCTGTCCATAAAAATCGGCTCCCATTTCTCTCTCTCTCTGCACATGTAAGCATGCCTGTCAACATGCTCAAACACATACAAAACATATGATAGGATTACGTGTTAATTCAAATCCACTCATTCTTTTAATAAATATGTGTGTTGAACGTACTCTATGACACGAAGAGTTGCCCCAACGAAATGTCTGTAAACGTTATTTTGTGTGTTCTTTCCTTCTTCATTATTCTCTTCAAATCAGATGATGTTGTTTCTTGCTTCAAGCTTTCTTTTAAAGAGCAGAAAGTAGAAATTCTTTGAAAACAATCCTCTTTCTGAAAGACTGTGCTTATAAGAGTGGAGAAATGGGGAGAGAGGAACACTTTCAGGGTTACTGACTGGGAATGGTGATTTCCCAGACTAGGGTGAGAGCAGGGCTGCTGGGTCTACCAGTAGAATGGTCCTAACCCTTTTCCTTGGCAGCACTCTCGGGCAATGGCAGGACTCAAAGTGTATTCAGAGACTCAAGCCCTGACCATGGAGTTCCCACTCCCCATCAAGAATCCTGGATCTCGAGAGAGGCACAAGGCAAATAGGGACCATGTGCGACAATGTCTGAAGGGAAAATAAGCTTTTCCACACTAATCGGTGCATACCAAAAACAGGACGGTCCTCTGCAATGCCTTGGGAAGAATAAGACACCTCACCTGGATTTTTATAGGATACTAAGGAAAAGAAGACAAAATGCTATAATAATTATTGGGATTAAAATCTCTCCAGATTGGTGGGATTTGGAATTAAGTTGATTAAGCAGTGTTGGATTTAAGTTAATTTTAAGAAAACAAAGCAATGCTTTATTGCTTGCACGTCTGGATTTGTGGATTAGGGTCCCTGCCTGCTATCACTCAGCAGGGAACACAAATGTCAACAAGTGATTACTATTGTGAATTGACTGATCTATGAAGGAAGAAGTCAGGGTACTTTGGAAACAGAACTGGAAGCTTAGTTAGGAGTGGTTTGGGGGAAATGGTGAATGAAGGAAGTAATTATTCCTTGAGTGAACATTTTAGCTGTTATCTACAGGGTAAATAAGAGTTACCTCGGTTAAGGGGACATAGGAAGGTTGAAGAATGTTCCAGGAAGTGAACAATATTGAAAATATCCTGAGGTGAAAAAAGTGTGGAACAGCCAAGTGTGGCCAAGACATGCACACAAGGTCGAGAAAGGTCAGACACAGAGAACAAAGAGGGGACAGGCCTCAGGTTGTTTGGGGCCTACTAGACTATTCAACACAGATAATAAGAGATATGGAAAGCCACTGAAGGATTTTAAGTAGGGGAGTGAAATAAAAGATTTGAGATTTTCTAAGATTAACTTTGGATGCAGGTTGGAAAATACAGTGACAAGAAAGATTTAAAGGACCAATGAGTAGGCCTTGTGATTATAGTTGGTTGGCCTAGGTTGCAAAGGAAGGATGGTGAATGGTTAAAAGTAAAGAGAGTTTTGGGAGATTGAATCCCTAGATCCTGATGACTAACGTTGAGGTAGGGGCATAAGGTGGAGGGGTAAATAATGAGAAAGCTTCCTACATTTCCAGCTTAAGTAACAAAATAGAGGAGGGGAAATAATGGAATTAAGAAACACTGGTTGAAGAACACATTTTAGATTTGGTTTTGAGAAAATGAGTTTGACCTGCTTCAGAGACATCTAAGCTTTTATATACATGTTATATCAACCATATTACTGAATGTAATAGTAATTTATTATTAGACTAAAGGTGATTATAATGAGTACTATGGTAATAAATTAAAAGTAGGTGATTCTATGTTAGATATATTAAAAATATTTAAAAACGAATTAAAATGGATATGAACAATTACTGACAAATTAACAACCTTGACCAAGAAACTGACCAAAGATAGATTATGGACCAAATAAAATTTCCTCAGATTTTCAGATGACGGAAAGAAGCTGGTGGAAGAAATATTCTGAAGTGGCTAACACCACACCTTGAAACTCATGATACATTAAGTTCTTTAATTTTAGATCATCAGGCAATGTAATTCATTAATATAAACAACAGACATTCCATTAAGCCACCATGACGATAGCTTAGTCTGCACACCTCCACAAGTGCTGACCTCTCCAAGGGTATCGCCTCCAAGGAACCATGAACCAAATGGGAAAATGTGTGGTTGTTGGTCAGAAAAGTCTCTACATCTTGAAATTATAATCGTAGTGATGGGTTGGTAAGTTTGCTACCCCTCTTGCCCATCTGCTAAGAGCTATCATTTTGAAACTAGACATTTGGCTTCTGACATAAACTTCATCACAAAGCTTGCCACAGATGGAAGAATCCAGGGAGTTTCTAGCCAGTCCTTGCTTTCCTTCATACAGGGGATCACGGTAGAGACTGCATGTTCACAGAACTCTTTTCCTCAAAGAAAAGGGAAATGGAAACAGAATTGCTGCTTCAGGAAACAAAAACAGGGAGATAACCCATAAGAGATTATTGGGGTTATCAAGGCCTCCTTGCTTAAACTCCTTGTCTTTTCTTAAAGACATTTAACAGACTCTACCTTCTAGTATAGTTAAATGGCAAGTTTTCTTCTTTCTAGATAAGTATAAACTGCAAATAGCAGACAGGAAAGCGTTCAAGAGTTTCTATATGCTTATTTCTGTCAGCAGCACTTTGGCAGAATTTGACTATACGGTTGGTTATAACAGTTGGGAAGCATCTGGCCAGGGCCAGAGGTGGTGGGGGTGGGGTTGAAAAGGAAATAGGAAAAGGAAGTGAAGAAGGAAGCCTATTGTTCCCAGCAATATCGTCTTCCTTGTGGCCTGGTTCCTGGAAACTCATAACACTTGTAGAGCAAAAGGCTTCAAATAAGGGGTAATGCATAGTAAGGTATAGTCAGAGAGAGCAGTGTGGATCTGTCAGACTGCAAATCTGCAACAGCCTACAAAGCTAGGAAGTGATTGGGAGGGTAGACCACTCATAGATAGTAGTAGGAATGTAGGGGAAGAACAGTGTGCTGGCCTTGGTGGGAACCAGAATGTAAGAGCACTTGGCCAGCTGTATCTACTCAATGGGTGGTTGTGAAGATGAACTGAGACAGTTGGCTCATTGGGACTCAATAAGTATGGGCTGTGGGCATTATAAGTCAGGCTGGTTAACAAGGCCAGACATGAGATATGGCCAATAAGCTCATTGCAGCTGTGGCCGTCGGGGGAGAGAACTCACATTTATTATGAGCAGCTACTCTGCTGGGCACCTTACATAAGTTATCCCCGTTCACTCTGACATCAAATATATGTAGAAGTATTAATATCTCTATGTTACAGAGGGAGAAATTCAGACTCGGAGAAGTTAAAACAATTTGTACAAAGACACACAGCCCATCAGTGATGGAGCCAGATTTAAAGTCTACCTGATTATGCACTCCTTCCATCAGTCTGTGTTTTTAGAGTACTGAGAGAGGTGGGTTAGAGGCAGGTGGGTTAACAAGGAGAAGGCTTGAAATTTGGAAACTAGGCAGAGAGGAACTTAAAAATATAAGCATAGGGGACTCTATTCAGTGTTCCCAGAACACCCTTGGCATGCCTCCATGGCCCATTCCGTACTGCATTATACTTACAGATCCATTTGGATAGCCTTGTCTGCTAGACTGGCTGTACCCCGATCATAGGGAGATAACTTTCTTTCTAGCCTCAGTGCCATGCATGAAGTCTAGAGAATAGTTGGTGCTTATATATTCGTTGAATTAGTGAATTCATTAAGTCAAGCCCAGAATTGCATGTTAGAGCACCCAAATGTATGGAAATTGGTAGCAAAACCCAAGCAGAATCAATGGCATCTGTAAGCAGAAATCTTTTTACAGCAAAGTAAGGTGTACTATAATATATTTGGGTTAACCTGTTAAGCAGAGTGTTACAAACGTTAACTTGAGGGCAGATCCCTTCATACTTACTGTTTCTCTCAAAGTCCTCCCAGGCCAATGTCTTTCACACAGTAGACATTCAGTAAAATGTTTTTGAATTCTAAAAAGAAGTTAACAGTTCAAAATCATGTATGATCTTCGTATCTTTGGGTAGGTTGTTGAAATTTGGGGCATTAACGTCTTAAATCTTAATACATGAAACGCACATGCAATTTGTAATTTTAAGATTTAAGGTCACATCTAAACCATAAAAAGCATCTGGATAAAAAGTGAAAAATGGAAAAAATCCCCAGCCAAATGTTGGGATATTGGAGGAGTATTTTGTGCTATATAGAAACAGCTTAAAGTATAATATTTTACTTTTAGACCCCAAGCTCAAAGCTCCTATCAACATTACATCTATCTTTAAAGCTGGGCAAAGCCAACCACCCAGCATTCTTCCGATGACCTCAATTAGTTTAGATTTGAGAGTACAAATTGAAACGAGAAAGGAAATTCTTGAGCTGCTGGGAAGTGGTATTGATATTACCGAGACTCTCTGGCGCTTTAATTCTGCTGGTAAAAAATACTAATGGGGTCAAACAATTGGAAGCTCAATGAGATGAAAACAACCGGGAGCAAGAAGGGAAAGACAGGGGTGTGGGAGGCTGAGAGGTTAATACCAACTTCTGTCTAATTTAGGATTTGGATTAAAGAACAGAGAAGCTCAAACCTGCTCAAATCACGCTGCCATCTGTGACTCTGATGTGGCATTTGGAAGAGAAAAAACACATGCTGGAAATTTACCAAGACAAAGAAAAATTCTGGAATCTCGGCACAGGATTTTCCTTTGTGGCTAAAAGGCTGAGCTACTTTGGAAACATTGGATTCCTTTTCTGCTTTATCCGAGCCACAAAGCATCTCTTTTAAAGCATAGACATTGCATTCTATATAAGGAGGAACCTTTGTGAGTTAATCAGACATCATTTTCCAGGCTTGTCTAGGAGTTACATCATGAAGAAATATGTGTTGGTAGTTATTGATTATCTAACAAAAGGGAGAACAAGAGAAACTAAAAATCTTGTTTAAGTGGCATGATACTTAATGAGCTCTAAGATGTTCTCTTTAGCCCCAGTTCCCATGGAAATTATTTAATGCCGAGAGGGAGTTCAAACTACTGAGGGAAGCTGCATATTTTCGGAGCACTTGAGTTGAGAAGCAAAGCAAGAAGGGTCTGCATCTTCGAATAGAACATTTTGTGTTACATACAAATCTGCATTCACTATTTTTTTTTTAAGATTTTATTTATTTTAGAGAGAGAGAGCATGCTTGAGCAGGGGGAGGGGCAGAGAGAGAGAGGCTCTCAAGCAGACTCCCACGGGGCTCCATCCCAGAACCTTGAGATCATGACCTGAGCTGAAACCAAGAGTCAGACGCTTAACTGACTGAGCCACCCAGGTGCCCCTGCATTTGCTCTTCTTAAAAAGGCTTCCAGGAAGCTGGCTGAGGACAGAAGACAACATGATTATTCTTCCAATTTCAAATTGTCACTCTACTTTGTATCCTTTACGTACCTGATTCTAACATGAGTTGATATGGACAGAAATACTTTTTTTTTGACATTAAAGGGAAATTATGTGATACAAAAATATCCTAACCTCATACTATTTTTGTGAACTCCCTGGGTTATAAAAGGGGCTTCCCTTCAATTCAATGTAAGGAATTTTTTTTTTTTTAATTTGAATTTTTGGGACCAGGCTCCTGGGCGCAGGCATGGTCTAGAGTGTGACGGACATTGAGGACAGCACTGCTGGCCCCTTCTCACAAACAGCTTTCCTCCTTGGCTGCATTGCTGGCGTTCAGTGTTGATGGATCCAATGTTACCGTCATCCCGTTACCTTCCTTCAGTGACAGGAGTGTGGGACCTCATGGTGAGGGATAATAAGGACCTCAGAGCTTGAAGCTCTGGTTCCAGTGCCAGCCTCGTCTCTAAATACTTAGGAGGCTGTTGGCAAGTGACTGAACATTTCTATACCTCACTTTTCTCAACTGTAGAATAAGAACAGCAGCAGCTAACACACAGAGATGTGAAAAATTAAAGAAGATGCTCAGTAACTCTAACTCCTCCTACCCTTTCCCATCAGTTAGCTAAACACGTTGTCCTTTACAAAATACCCCATTCACAATAGAAAGGGTTCCTTAGAGTTGGTGCCCAAATGAAGTTGATGTCTATTTTTCCCCCTTCTGTATCTCTCTGTTTTTTTTAGTAGCAGAACTCTGGTCCTGTGATGGTTTACAGTTGTAGTTACTGTTGTTTCCCTTGAAGAGATGACCTGCACCAATTATCATCAGGGGTGATGCCTCCGGGCCCATGAACATCACATACACGGTTCCTCCGGCCACAGTGGTTCAGGTGACCCGATTTTGTCTTTCAGCCAAAGCTGCAGACATGCAGGATGGTGTAGCAGGAAAGAGTCTCTCCTTTCTGAGGAGTGTGACCATGAAGTCCGTGGAGGAGAGCAGAGCCAAAGTACAGAGCTTAATGACTTTATTCAAGCTCCTAAACCCAGCGGGCCCAAAGCTAAACCCTTCGTGCCCTGGATTTTTCATCAAAGGAGCCAAGAAATTATCTGGTTTTTTTTTTTTTTGCTTTAGCGAGTTTGGATTAGTTTCTAGCCTTTTCAGTTGAAAGGGTTTTCTTGTTTTGTTTTGTTTTAAGATATTTATTTATTTATTTGATAGCAAGAGAGAGAGAGAGAGCGAGTGCACACAGCAGGGGGAGTGGCAGGCAGAGGGAGAGGGAGAAGCAGGCTCCTCACGGAGCAGGGAGCCCGATGTGGGGCTCGATCTTAGGACGCTGGAATCATGACCTGAGCCAAAGGCAGACGCTTAACGGACTGAGCCACCCACGTGCTCTTTATTGAAAGGGTTTTGATGAACACTTCCAAGGGTGGAGATCAATGGAGGGCAGGGGGGAGTAAAATCTAAATTTGAAGTAAGATTTTTTTACTTGCAAAACTTTTTCTTTAGAGGGTCCATATTTTGCCTTAATTCTCTAATGCATTTAGAACAAAATAATGAAGATGATTACTTTAAAATTTTCTTGCATTGGAGTTCTGTTGTAAGAAGCCCAAAAGCACCTTGCCTCATGAGAAAAGCAGTACAGAGATTATCATCTGAAGCATATACGGAATAATTCTGCATCTCCACCAGAAGAGAGCACTGTAGCTGTCTGCATGTGGCATCCAGAGAAAGAAGTGAGCATTTTTGGAATCTCGGAAAACACCTCTCCCCCTCCTTTTTTTAAAATTTTTTCTCCACCATAGCATCTCAACACCTTTCTTAAGAGACAGACAAAAGAAAGTCAGGTTAAAAGCTATCTGCAAATGGGAAGTGGTTAACAGAAATGAAAATTAGAGTAAGTAAGAATAGGATCGTGTAATTCCAACGTGGTCTGGTGAAAAAATCCAGGCGGTCCACGTTGGAAGCAACCCTCGCAGCTGGGAAGGGGTGGGCAGAGGTAAAAAAAGGACACATTACTGTGCAAAGTGGACAGCTTATTAATAGAATTTGTTATCCCAGGGGTGTTATAAGCCAAATTAGTAATGTGGACAGGCTTAGATAAATGTATTCTTGTGAGATAAACAGTGAGCTTTTGAAGGATGGAGGACAACTTGGGAAATGCCCTCTATTATTTAATGACCACAGAGTGCCGGGGGAAAGTGGAAAAGCCCTCATGACTCACGGAGTTACGAGTCTGGTTTAGCCTTTTCAAAACCGTGTGATCTTGAGCCCACTTGTCAATATGGGGTCATAATACTGCTACCTGACATCACTGTGGGAAGCTCAAAACAGATCGTTATTTCAGTGCCTTTGAAAGATACATGAATGAAGTTGAAAACAAAGTTCTAGTACAAGTAAAAGACTGCTCGTATAATGATCACCAGTAACCCCTGGCTAAGACCCATTGTCAT
The DNA here is from genome assembly GCF_004348235.1 of Phoca vitulina. Lineage (NCBI taxonomy): Eukaryota > Metazoa > Chordata > Mammalia > Carnivora > Phocidae > Phoca > Phoca vitulina. The sequence goes on from NW_022589705.1 coordinate 18,976,417, forward strand.
TCTGTCCCTTTGTCTTGATCGGATTTGACGGATCAGCACTATTTGGCAAGTTATCACTCTCTCCTTGAAACATCTCATTTCACCACCAGGATGCTGCCTTCACCAGCTTTTTCTCCTTTACTACTGCTCCTTCTTAGTCTCTTTGCCGTCCTCTTTTATCTCTTCAATCTTTAAATGTTGGAGGTGACTCAGAGCTGCGCCTTCTTTTCTTTTCAATCTACTCTCTCCTCCTGGAGGCAATTTCATCCAGACCAGTGGCTTTAAATACTGTCTATACACTTCATGACACCTATCTCCAGGTGAGATTTTTTCCCCCTGAAACTGGGGATCCCTATATCCAGCTGCCTACCTAGCAGCTTCACTTGGATGTCTAGTAAGTGCCTGAAACTTACCAAGTCCGAAGTAGGGCTCCTGGAATTTCTCTGCACACCCGTTGCTCCTGAAACTTCCTCATAGAGTCAATGTCTTCTTCCTCCTTTTAGCTGCTCAGTCCAAGATCTTGGTGTCATGGTTGACTCATCTCTTTCTCTCCTCTCTCACATCCGGTCTGTTCTGTCAACTCTTCAAACAGTATCTGGAATTTGACCATTCATCCCCACCTTCATTGCTTCCACCTTGATCCACACCATCATTATCACTCACAGCGGCTGGATTACTAGAACAGCTTCCTAACTAGTTTCCTAAGCTTCTGCCCTTGTCCTTTAGCAGTCACAACACGTAGCCCAAGTAACCTGATAGAAGTCAGCTCCTGCCCCTCCTTTTCTCAGAATCCTTCATGGTTTCCATCTCAGAGTAAAAGATGGTATCCCTGACATTTTATGATTGAATTCCATTACCTCTAAAAAATAATTTTCATCTACTTACCATGTTGTTCACTCTACTCTAGCCATGCTAGATTCCTTGTTATTATTCTACTATCATAGGCATATTTCCGCCTCAGGACATTTGCATTTTCTGTTTCTGCTGCCTGGAATGCTCTTCCCCCAGATATCTGCATGGCAAGCTCCTTCACTAACATTAAGTTTTTACTGGAAAGTGGCCCCAGTGGGGCCTTCCCTGGCCCATCTAAAATTCCATCACCCCACACAAGACTTCTTATCCCCTTTTCCTTATTTATGTTTTCATTTTAAATTTTTTTTAAGGATACCAATTTTTATTTCCAAAGAATTCCAGGCTCCGGGACAGTGGAGAAATCAGGTCCCGGGTAGCAAGTTTTCCAAATGGTGGATTCACCAGTGTGAACATGAGCATCTGCTCACAACTTAATTATGCACTGAACAACCTTGACACAGTCTGGGGGGATCTTCAAACCCAGGAACCAGGCCCATGAGACTTTGGGGGTCTTGGCTGCTGTCTTTACGTCTGCACAGGGCTGTCTGAGGTAAGAAGAGTGTGGCCATAAAGGGGACAAACCAGAACCAGTGGGACGAAATACAGGCGGCCTAGAGGCTGACTTAGCATATGCAGGAACCTATATATCGATGTAGGTTGATGGAAGGGTACGCTTCTTCACAGCAAGTGTGTAGGGACTAGATGATCATCTGACAGGAATTTTATTTCACAGATTTATGCCAAGACTAGACGACTGACTGCCAAAGTCCCCTTTACCCTTGGAATCTGAAGTGACACCGGCTGACAGGGATGCCTGGGTTTATCTGAGAGACAGGCTGGTCAATGGGGTGTTGGCTCAGGACTGCTGGGCTCACAACATCATTCTACAGGCTCAGCTGCTCTTTGTGCCATTGGCCTTGACACCTTTGATCTTCTAGATGGACCTGGCCCTCCTGAAGAGCTGAAGAGCTCTTAGAAGCTATGTGTGGGGTGCCTAGATGGCTCAGACGGTTAAGCGTCTTCCTTCAGCTCAGGTCATGATCCCAGGGTCCTGGGATCGAGCCCCGCATCGGGCTCCCTGCTCAGCGGGAAGCCTGCTTCTCCCTCTGCCCGCTGCTTCCCCTGCTTGTGCTCTCTCTCTCTGTCAAAAATAAATAAAATCTTAAAAAAAAAAAAAAAGAAGCTGGGTGCTCCTGCATGTTTTACAAATTGGATCAGGCTCAGGATTTGAAATTGTGGGAACATGCGAAGAAGCAGTCAGAGACCTCTATCATGAATTCTTAATTGTGGAGGGAGTGGCTGCTACCTGAATTTACCTTCATGGACCAGTGCAACACAAACAGGATTTTGGTGGGCCTTAGGAAGCTGTGACAGAGCCCAGCATGTAGACCGTGAGGGCCTGGTGCAGCTGCCGGGAGACAGAGATGAGGGGACCAGCCTCAATGGGCTTTCTTGTTTGGGGCACTTTGTTCTCAGTTCTTAGGGATAAGCATGTAGGGAGAGGGCTTGGCTCCTTAATGGAGAGCAACCTCAGAGATTCCCCCAGATTCCTGAGCCTTTTCCTCATGGTTTGTCCAGTCCTTCTATGGATTAATGTCACTGAAGATTGTCCCTGACTCCAACAACCTCAGCAGCAAACCTGGCTTCCTCACACACATGTGCGTATGTGTGTGCACACACATGTAATTCAGTTAATATGTACATTAATTGTTTGTATATATATGTATATGTAATATAATGTGTAAATGTATGTATAAAAATGTTTTTGAGTTTTGATAACTTTATCAAAATTTACCTGTGTTAAACTCTGGCAAGGGCAGAGAAAGAGGGAAGAACTGTCATCAATTAATGTAATTTACCCCAAAGGGAGTAACATATTCATTAAGGAAGATAATATTCATTCAGCAGCTAATTAATTCAATTGTTAATGAACTTACTCATCAAACAAATATTTTTCAAGTGTTTGGAATATGCTAGGTTCTAGACTGTATGTATTCTAGACCTGATGATCCCTTCTTAACTGTTCAACAGGAAAAAAAAAAAAGAAGCAAAATGTAAGACCCCAACTCACACTGCCCTCTTATTTTTTATGGTGAAGACTAAGTCCACCGTGTTGTATGCATTCTTTGGAACAGGGGAGTTGTTGGAGGGAAGAAGTCATAATAACTATGAAGGACCATCTTTTTCTCATGTTGTTTGGAAAGAATAAGGCCTGGCTAAGAATTATTTCATCTTCTTTCCATATCAGGTCTTAGTATTTTATTTGTTATTTATTTATACACAACCCGGGCCACAATGATTTGAAACAACTTAAAGAAGCACATAAAATACATATAATAATATAGGATTAAAAGACAAAAATAGAATAAGGAGAAAGACTGAATAGGAGGTCAAGATTAGGAAAAATTAATAAGAAATTCAAGACCTAGAGATGAGCACAATTATAATTGAACAATAACTTTGGCCATGAGTTGCCTAGTAGCCTAAGTGAAAAGATAACCCATCATAATTTCATATCTTTAGGAATTTAATGATATGTGAGGGAAGCTCAGTATAAACAAGTTTCCCACAAAATAGTTCATCTTTTTTCCCCACTTGTATATAGTATAATAATATAAATAAACCAATAAATATAATATGTGTGTGTATGTATATAACTTTTCTTTTAAGGAAGCTACCTGGCCATTGTATATATGAAAAATATGATCTGGAATGATCTAGAAATAATATTTCAGCCATTATTGTTAACTAAAAATAAAAACATAAATAAGAAAAAGAGGATAAGAAGCATTATGTGGGGTAATAGAATTTTAGATAGGCCAGTAAAGGCCTCACTGAGGCCTCTTTTGAGTAAAAACCTAACGTTAGTGAAAGAGCTCACCATGTGGATGTCTGGGGCAGAGCATTCCAAGCAGCAGGAACTGAAAATGCAAATGTCCTGAGGCAGAAATATGTCTGTGATAGTGGAGAAATAACAAGGAGCTAATGTGGCTGGAGTAGAGTGAACAACACCATAAGTAGAAGAAGATGATTTTTTAGAGGTAACAGATCATAAAATGTGAAGGACATTTAAGCTATTTGAATCAAACTATTTAACTATTTACCTTGAAGACACACAGTAATATTAGTTTTTAAATGATTTCCGTAGTCTTTAAATGTGAGCCTTGTCCAAATGGAGAATAGTATAGTAGAACAGTCCTCTTCTGTATTTTTAAAGTCGGCCTTTTGGGTAGAAAAAATTTTTTAGAATGGTAATTTAAAATGACAATGTAAATAAGATGATAAGGAAGAGTTTGCTTTAGTACTATCACAGAAATTGCAGAAACTGAAAAACATTTTAGTGGAAAATATAATTTTCAGCAGTTAAGCTAGTTTTTAGAGCTACCTTCAGAACTGTATGTTCCTGCAAATTTGTCATTCTCAACAGCTACCATTTCTTCTTTTTTTTTGAACACGTATTTTCAAAATAAACAGAACTCTGCTATTAGTGCTGGAACTGCGTGAGAGAGAGGAGCAAAAGAAGAGAGAGGAGAGACTTTGTGTAAACTTTTGTTGAAAATACCGATTCTCAGTTGTGGCTAGATCTTTTTGCTGATAGTATCTGTTGTGGGTTGTGTTGTGTTCCTCTAAAAGATAAGTCAAGTCCTAACCCCTGGTACTGTGAATGTGATCTTATTTGGAAATAGGGACTTTGCAGGTATAATCGAGTTGGGGTGGGGGGCAATTGTGTAAGTCCTGTTCTGAATCTGAAAGCCTGAGAACCGGAAGTGCCAAGGTCCCAGGGCAGTAGAAGATGGATGTCTCAGCCCACGCAGAGAGAAGGAATTTGCCCTTCCTCCACCTTTTTCTATTCAAGACCTGGACTGATTGGAGGATGCCCACCATGCTGGTGAGAGCAATCGTTGCTCAGTCTACTGATTTAAATCCTAATCTCTTCCAGAGACACTCTCATGGACATACCCAGAGGTAATGTTTTGCCAGCTATCTGGACCCCTAGCCCAATCAAGTTGACACAAAATTAACCATCATATAAGACATGGGAGAAGGGAAGTATTTTATTATTTTATGATTAAATACCAGTTTTCTAGTGAGCCTGAGTTCCCGGGCTATGACATTATGAAGTGTTTTTTTACCGCTTACCCCCTTCAGTAAGACAGGAAGGCTAGAGATGCCTGGGGTAGGAGAAATGCCTTGCTCTAAGAAGGCAAATATATTTTTAAGTCAATGCTTATTGTTTGAATAAATATTAAATTCATACTAAAAGTGAATACATTTCCTGATAAATACTGAAATGTTTGAAGCTACTCAACTGTATCTGGAACCCATTTTACAACCTTCTTTCTGTGGTTCTTAACAAAGGGCAGGAGGGAGAGGGGAAATCTTGACACTACTTGGGGTTTGTTTTACTTGGTGTTGATGCCTATCCTTGGTTGAGAACCTCAGATATAATAAAAAGATTAAGGGAATGATTTGTGTGGGCCTTACTGTTGCCTTACATTATCTGAGGATAGGATATATCAACGGATATGCCCCAAAGCACATATTTAATCTGTGGTACAGGAAGGCTCCAATCCAGGGTTTTGAATTCCCACTAGAGTGACCAACCATCCCAGTTCGCATGGGACTGGAGGTTCCCCCAGGATGTGGGGCTTTCAGTGCTCCAACTTGAAGGCCCCAGGCAAACTGGAAGTGCTATTTATCGTCATGGAGAATTTAAAACCCAGAAAAAAAGATAATATAAGATGAAGAATTTTTCCCCTTGCCACTTATAATCTGTTGATTACTTAGAGCATGCCTATGTATGTAATGTGGCAGATCTTCCTGTAGTAAGATCAATTTGCTGGCAAACACTTTATAAATTACTTCATTACTCATATCAGCATTATCTGAGATTTCTATCTGTCTGACACAAGCAAACAATAAAACAGACAGAAGCTTCTCTTTTCATGAGAACAGTATAAGTGCTAGGTCTGTCTGCCTGCTGGCAACCTACGCTTGGGTGGGAGTTTGATGGCAGCTCTCAGTAAATCTTTCTCTCCTTTAGATGTTACCATCAGAATCAGGAGTGGGAGGAAACAGGATGGGGCTGGAGGGAAAGCATCTTCGCACAGCCAGATGTGGGAACAGCTCATCCTGTCTCTATTGTCACCTCCACTGCAACTCGATTGGTCTTTTCTTAAGGTAGTCATGGACCACGGTTGCTGACTTATTCTAGCTCCAAACGTCCCTGGAGCTATGTGCCTCAATTCTCATAACTGGAATTAAAGCCTCAATCCCAGTGCTCCAGTTAGTTATTGGAATCGTCTTGTCTCTTACTTCCCTCCAATCTAGGGCTGAGGCACACTGTTTTTCTAGGTAGTTCCTTCTCCAAAAAGACTGAAGTCTTGTCCCTGACCCTCATCAAATTGCTTAGTATCCTTTGCACAAAGACTAATCACTACCTATCACTTGTGAACTGCAGTTTAAAGATCAACATCTCTTAAGGCCTTGAAGGTCACAGATAATTTGTCTGAAATCTGGTTGGAGATGGGTCTATTGCTCAGACACTACACTATATCTGTCCTGCTGTAATTCCAGCATTTGTTTGAAACTCCCTTCTCACTTTCCTGGCCAGAATGTCAGGCTCATGTTAGACCTGAGACCCTAGACCCTAGACCTGAGAAGGTCCTGGCCGGGTGTGCTGTTGTGGGAAGCCAGAGGCCAGAAACAGGAAGTGGCATCCTGGAGATTGGCTGAAGGTCCGTGACTGGGGCATCAATCCAAGGGGCTTAATGGAGAATCAGATCCAATGTATGGAGGCCAAATGGGAGGCAGGGGATCAGGGAAGTGCTGGAATTAGGATGGGAGACAGTGGAGGTGCTGTGGACGATTGGTGGGCAGACACACATAGTAGCTCTTATCCTGGGATGTCTCCGACTCTTGAGGCATATTGCGTTTGAAGAGGATGTAGTGAAACGACTACTTACTTGCCCTAATAGGCAGGTCAGCTGCCCTATCATGTACTTCCCTGACAAGTAGTCTTGCTCTGAGGAAACCACAAAGTCTTCCCAATAATCATAAACCTATTTCAAATACTTTCTTTGCAACCAGCCGGTATTCTGGCTCCTGTCTCACCCTTGTTGAGTTCTGTTATTGGCCTTCATCTAGATTGTTTTTGAGTCCCTAAAGAATATCTATTTAGATGAGTTTTTCCTCTAAGGCTAGATCCTGTCTAATTATTTAATGATTATGCAACTAACAGAGAAATATTCTGAGATGATAATTGCCATGTTAGAGAAAGAAAAATTGAGGCTGACTTAGGCCAGGCAAAGCAATATTTCAATTTTTTACTTTTTGATGTTGTAAATGACCGTGGAAAATTTTGCTTGAATATTTCCCATCCTTGGAACAGGGGTTTCCAACTTGTTCAGGGGTATGCACATTCAAAGCTGTTCTGTCAACCTTGGACATGTTGTCCTTGATGAAATCCATACCAAATGACATAAGGAGGATTACATTTACTGTCTAGGTGTGCTTGGGGCTTTAATATCTCCGGTTTTATTTGGTTCCAGCTGATTTCTTGATCATATGGATGTGGTTTTACCTACTATTTTTACGATTGTCTCTTCAATAACTCTGATTACCTCAGAGTAATCACCTTCTCCAATTTGGGTGATTTTACCAGAGCGCTGACAGCTGTAGCTGCAAGAACAGAATGCCCCACATGGTCTTCTAGATTATAACTCTCCCAAATACTCTCTTTTTCTGTCAATTGTTTTGTCTCTTCTGTAGAGGCCCTGGTGGTTATTCTTCCCTGGAGGATACTCTCCACAACCTGAGCTATATTTCTTAACTCTCTCCTTCTAACTTTAAAATCTAATTTAGCCTTTCTGCCTGTCCTTTGTGATTGCTCATCCTATGTCTTCCAGTTCCCTTCACCTTTTCTCTGTGTGAGTCTTCTTCCCCATCTCTAGGCATCTCTTTTCTTCCATCACACTCTGACCTTACTTCTCTGTGCATTATACGTAAGAATGAACCCTTCACTTTTTCTTTTGTCAAAGTAATCCTTAACTTTCTTCATCCCATTCACTAAAAGAAGCTCATGAACATAAATGTTTAAAAGGCTTTTTGGGGGCTTTTCCTTCTCTCCCATTTCTCAGACTATCCAGTCCATTTTATTAGAGGCATTAGCTAACTTTATCTGTGTCAGACATATCTAATCATGATAGTCCTAACAACAGCTCTATGAAGTGAGTACTATTATTACTCTCAAGTTTTCAAAAGAGAAAGCTGAAGAACAGAGAGGCAACATAACGTACTCAAGGTCATGCTGCTAATGAGTGGTAGAGCTATGTTCTGAATATGGATAAGGTAATTTCAAAATCTGTGTGGTTTTTTTTTAAAGATTTATTTATTTATTTTTAGAGAGAGAGAGTGGACATGAGCAAGGGAGGGGCAGAGGGAGTGGAAGAGAATCTCAAGGAGACTCCCCAGTGAGCCTGGAGCCTGACGTGGGGCTTGATCTCATGATCCTGAGATCATGACCTGAGCTGAAACAAAACGTTGGATGCTCAACGACTGAGCCACCCAGGTGCCCCTCAAAGTCTGTTTTTAACCCCTACATCCTACTTCCTTTTTAAAGGCAATGATCTGGCTACCTAGCCTCTGTCATCCCATTGCAGTAAATACAGTCTCTCTCACTTAATAAACGGACTGATCAGTATTGCCAAATATAGAATCTGCTGCTTCCAAAACATGAAGAGGCCTGCTCACACACTGACTTTCCTAGTGATAGTTGATGAGAGATATAACAACTTGCTCTTTATTTTGAAGGAGATCTTCTGGCATGCCTCAGATCCATGGACCACAAAGAACTTCATGGGTGTAGCAGGCTCCAATATCTTTGTATGTTTTGTCTCCCTCTCTCTGGGGAGCATGTTTTTTATTGAGACTTCTAGAGTACTTGCTACTTCTTACTCATCAGGTCTGATTACAATGATGTCATCAGTATAGTGTATTAATGTGATGTGCTGCAGTGTTCCAACAGTTCAAGTCCCTTCAGATTATATTGTGACAGAGGGTGGCAGTAGAGTTAACATAGCCCTGCAGCAAGATTGCTAATGTTTAATTGCTCATATTAAGTGAATGTAAAGTGCTTCTCATCTCCTTTCCTGATGGATGTTGAATAGAACATATTCACCAAATCAAAGACACATATGACATACCGAGGGCTGTATTAATATGCTCTAGTAAAGATACCAGATCTGGTACAGTAGCTGTAACTGGGGCTGATGCTGGTTAGTTTGTGTTAGTTTGTGTTACTCCACTGTCATCCATCAGGATCCATCTGGTTTATGCACAGGCCAGACTAATGAATTAAGTGGGGATAAATGGGGAATACCACTCTCTGTATCCTTCAAGTCTGGACTGTGGCAATAGTCCATTCTCCCCCACACAAAAAGTCAGATTACTTTTTTGATTTACTACCTCAACTGGAGTGGCTTCTGATGTCAAACACTCAGAGAAAGACTGTATTTTAAAGGAAAGTTGCTTAAATCTTAAATTAAGATTTATAGATTGAGCAAAAGATGGTAAATTTATCCACTCATTAAACAAATAATTTTTGAGTACCTATTAAAGCTTGGTGAAAGAATTCAAGATTGTTATAGGTGAGAGAGCAATGAAATAACCTTAACACACACACATACACTCACATACATATGTACAAAAGAGATATAAATAGAGATTAGACAAATGGTGAAGATATGGTGAAGAGTCAGTGGGAAGGCTATGAAAAGCATCCAGAAGTTGCTGGAGGTACTTGATAAGGAAATACAATACTACTAATGAGTATTATTATAGTAACTTAATATAATGAGCACTTAATATGGGCTAGGCACTTTACTTATATTTCCTCAATTAATCTTTTTTATAAGCCAATGAGTTAAGGGCCATATGGTTCCCATTTTACAACCAAGAACACTGAAGTTTGGAAAAGTGAAGTAACTTGTTTCAATTCTGGTCCCAAGCTGGTAAGTGGTGGAACTGGGATTCAAATGCTTTAGATTGGGGCCGCAAGCCATGCCCATTGCGTATCTGTTGGCAGTGATGGATCCTGTTGGAGGCTGCAGTCTCTGATGACTAGAGTGCAAGTGAAAGCTCTTCAGTTGCAGAAGAGAGATGCAGAAATGACTCTCTGAATGCCTGAATGCTTCTACCTGAACATTAGTAATGAGGAAACATCATTTTGGTGTTAAACTTACTGAAGAAGATGGATACCTAAGGGGAATTTGGTTACTAGAATTCCTTGTCTTACAAAGGGTTGTCAACATAATTAATGCTCTGTAGATTTGTAGATCTGGTAAAAAGAAATAGAAGAGTTTTGTGAAGATAACCTCTTGAGAAGGCAGGGAAGTCTTATTAGCTTCTTTTTTCTGCCTTAGGTATATTATAATCTCTCTGTCTCCCCAAAACTATACATTAACCATCTGCCAGGATTTTAACTTAATTCTTACTTGTTCAACGCTAACATCACATTCATTTGAAATGGAAATGGTTAAGGTGGTGTTTAAATGCAAACTCACTGGTTAAAATGCAATTTGCACATAATACAAGCATATCCTATGCTACTGTTTTTCTTCTTTTTTAAAGTAGTTTTTAGAAGGCTATATTAAATAACAATGAAAATTAAATACATTATCCCCAACCACCATAAAATAGATGGCTTAATATTTTACTCCCTTACAGTTCTTATTAATATGTATGTATCATTTTTACATAATTGCAATCAAAGAAGAGATATAATTTTGTTTTCTTTTTCCCCATTAATGTATGAGCATTTTCCCACGTAGCTAGTTAGTGTTTTTAAATTAACACGTTAATGGCTGTATGTTACTGCATAGAGTTACTGTAGCAAAATGCATTTAATTATTTCTATACCATTGAACATTTAGGTTGTTTTTAACCTTTTTACTGGCATAAATAAAGAGCAATGAGGGGCACCTGGCTGGCTCAGTAGGTAGAGCATGTGACTCTTGATCTCATGGTCATGAGTTCGAGCCTCACGCTGGGTGTGGAGCCTACTTAAAAAAATAAAGAGCAGTAAGCAAATGGAATATGGAGCCTGGGTGATCTAATTTTGAATCCTGACTTTGCTGTATAAAAAGTATGGAACCCTGGGCTAGGTGCATAGTCCCCTTATTCAATAATATAATGTACTCAGAAATATCTGTTATTAGAAACTGTGCTTGGTTCTGGGCACACAGTGGAACATGAGAAAGATGTGGTCCCTTCACTACACAACTATATAGCTAATAGGTCAGTAAAGTGTAAACAATAATAATAATATCTATCTCACATGACTGTTGTGAGGAGTAAAAAAAATAACAACTGTAAAGTACTTAGCACAGGGCCTGGCATATACTAAGTGTCCAATATTACTCTTATTACCACTGGTTTTATTATTACTAGAGTGCTGTTATGACTATTTTTGTTATTATTATTTAGGCGTATACCTTTCTTCAAAGCTACTGGCTTTTTTTTTTTTTTTAAAGATTTTATTTATTTATTAGACAGAGAGAGAGATAGTGAGAGCAGGAACATAAGCAGGGGGAGTGGAAGAGGGAGAAGCAGGCTTCCCACCGAGCGAGGAGCCCGATGCGGAGCTCGATGTGGGGCTCGATGTGGGGCTCGATCCCAGGACCCTGGGATCATGACCTGAGCTGAAGGCAGACGCTTAATGACTGAGCCACCCAGGCGCCCCTTCAAAGCTACTGGTTTTTAAAGATTATGCACTTACTGATTGCTTTTATTGAGCATAATTTAACATTTCTTGAAGCTGTCTTAAGGTAGTATTAGTTTATAAGTTCAGTGTGGTATTTTAATTTAATTAGTTAATTAATTAAATTAATTTTTAAAGATTTACTTATTTAAGACAGAGAGAAAAAAAGCATGAGCAAGGGGAGGGGCAGAGGGAGAGGGAGAAGCAGGCTCCCCACTAAGCAGGAAGCCCAACATGGGGCTCGATCCCAGGACCTTGAGATCATGACCTGAGCCAAAGGCAGACACTTAACCAACTGAGTTACCCAGGAGCCCTAGTGTGGTATTTTTAAATGACAGCTGAAGAGGAGACCACTGTTTTCTTTAGTTAAGCACCTCTCCCTATTGTCAGACTTTGTGCCAGGGCCAGGAGGTGGAGGAGTAGGGGCCTAACATCTGTCCTCAGGGAGCCACAGGTTGGTTGTTTCTTTTAGAAAACAATGGGATGATGATGATCTTTATTGTTTTTTTTTTATATATATATAAAACTACATGGTCAATTTTCAATATTCATATTCAAAGAATATGGGAACACTGACTTTGTGCAGGAAAAATCCTAAAATCTACATACTAGTATATCACCCTTGTAATAAACAGATATATTCACTTTCTCAAGTTTACTTAAGTCTACATGACTGATTTATTATCATCTTAATGATGATGGCTCCATTGGATCCCTCAGCGTAATTAAAACTTTGGTTTTAACTCCTAAATTATGAGTCATCATTGTCACTATTTAAAGCCTACAAAGAATGCAGCCTATTAAGGCCAAGTTGACATTGGTTAGAAAAATTTTGTTACAATATAAATTTTATTCATCAGCTTTGCTGACGTTTCCTTATATGAGACTGTGTACAAGAAATTCATGACTAAGATCTTGTATAATTCATTTTGCTTATGAATTTATTAACTTTAATAAATTAAACCTGAACATTGATATCTTTGTAGTTTAGTGGAGATGCTGGCCATAAGCTATAGATTTCAGGGGAAAGGTTTCAAGTAAAGCCTGACCCACAATGCTCCTTGAGGGAAATTATTTCTCTGCACCATTTCTCTTTTACCTCTCAGCCACAATTGTTTTGCACATATTTAAAGTATTAAAATTTGGTAAGTTTTGATTTATGTCTACATCCATGAAACTCTGATCACAGTCAACTCAATGAACATTTCCGTCACTCTCAAATGGTTTCTTATACCCTTTTATGATCCTTCTCCACCCATTGCTGTCTCTACCCTGAACTTCAGGCAAACACTGATCCCTTCTTTGTTACTATAGATTAGTTTTCTGTTTCTAGAATTTTATAAAAATTGAATCATACAGTATGTATTCTTATTTGCTTAACACTGCCAAGTTATTCTGAGTTGCATCCACGTTGCAGGTGTATCAATAGTGTGTTCTTTTGATTGCTGAGTATGAGCCCCTTGTGTGGATGAACTGAAATTTGTGCATCCGTGTTCATGAACATTTGAGTTGTCTCCAGGTTTTGGTTAGTGTACATAAAGTTACTCTGAAAGTCATGTAAAACACTTCGTGATTTCATTTTTTTGGACAAATATCCAGGAAAGGAATGGCTGGGTCATGTGGTAGGTATAGTTTATTCTTTTAATAGACTGCCAAACTGTTTATTCTAAAGTGGTTGCATCATGTTGCATTCCTTCCAGCAGCGTGTGAGCATTCCAGTTGCTCTAAATCCTTACCAATCCTGGGTACAGTAAACCTTTTTAATTTCAGCCATTCTAGAGATTGTACTGAAAGAGCCAGCAACCTGAGGCTCACAGGCAAATCTCCCACCGCCTGTTCTTGCAAACAAAGCTTCATTGGAACATGGTGGTGCCCATTCGCTTATATTTTCTGTGGCTCTTTTTGTTTTACCATGGCAAGTTTGAGTAGCTGTGATGGAAACCACCTAAAATATTTATGATTTGGTCTTAGAGAAAAAAATTTGCTGACCCCTGGTGGAGCAGTTTCTCCTTGAGGCTTTAATTTGCATTTTCCTAATGATTAATGACACTGAAACATCACACAGAGCTATTGAAGCTTCAGGCTTCTGTCCCTAACACCAGGTGGCAGAGTTACACTTTTCTCTTACTACTTTTCTAATTACAACTGGAAAAAATCATCAAGATCATGTATCCAACTACTCTTCTGAAACTTGACTCATCTTTTTGTCCCCTGTGTTCTTCACTATGTCGTGTTTGTTATATTCATGTGTGACCTAATTTTTCTACAAGCATGAGTAATTAATTTCTTTTTCTCTAATTTTCTGCATAGTTGTAAACATCTTTTTCCTGAAGTAACATTGATTTCCCAATCGGGCACCAAAGTTTTTATTTGTTGGCCCTTAGACCAGGGTTGGCTAAAAAGTGGCATTTCTATCCTTTACCCAGTATAGACTACATGCGTACCCCCTCTGGCAAATCTTCTATTATTTGTTGTTATTTGTCTCTGAAGTATTTTATGTACATAAATATATATATATATACATACACAAATACATTTTACACACAGATGCATATAAATATGAAACAATCCATTTTAGCATCTTTTTAAAATTATGAAATAGTTAAAACATTCAGAGAGTATAATAAACTGGTTTCCCAGCTTCCATTTTGGTCCTGTATAGTAGATTCTCAACCCTGCATTCAGAATGATTCTTTGAAGTTAAGTCGCTTATGTAACTAACTCCTCTTTTCAGAATCTGCTCAATGGTTTTCTCTCTTACCTAGAACACAAGCAAAGTCCTACCTCTGATCTTGCTATGTGCTCTCACCTCTTGAACTGACTTCCTCCCACTCTTTCCCTTACTAGCCCCAGAACATACCCAGCTCTTACCCAGGGCTTATGCTTGTTTTCTTTACCTGGAAAACAATATCTTGTTTGCTCCTTCATTTCATTCAGGTCTCTGCTCAAACAATATTTTATCAGCACCTTTTCCTGACCACCCTATACAAAATAGTCCCTTCAATATCTATACCCTTACTCTGTTTTAATTTTCTTCACTCACTTTTCATCCTCGGTATATGTATATTTATTTATTTTCTTCTTATCTCTTTCCTCTCATGAGGATGTGAGCTCCATGAGATCGAAGATTTTGCCTATTTTCTCCCCAACTGAATTTCTACTACTTGCAACAATCTTGTGTATCTGACACATAAAAAATGTTTAATAAATACTTATTGAAAATATGGATTGAATGAATACTGCAAGCTGCTTTTTCAATCGAGATTATATTTTCGAGATTTATTCATGTTTATTTGGGCTGGTTCATTTTTTCCACTGCTGTGTAGTATTCTCTTGTATGACTATATCTCACTTTATCATTCTTGTTTGGTAGATATTTGGTTTCCTTTCAGTTTTTCACTGATGGAAGCAATGCTGAAATATATATTCTAATTATTTCTCCTTGTGCACATGTGCTGGTTTCTCCAAGCTGTGTAACTGTGTGGACTTGCTGAATTGTAGGGTAAGTTTAAATTCAATTTAAACAGGTATTGTCAAATTTCTCTCCAAAGAGCTTGACTAATTTATTCTCCCACCAGTGGTCAGTACAAGATTAATGCGTGTTATTTTCCATTCTCTGGGTATTAGTGTTGCTGGTCCTTTGTGTGCTTTCTAATAGTTAGCATTCTAATGTACAATCTTGAGTTGAGTGTTTTCTGTAATTTTTTCCCTTTCTTTCTTCCATTTATTGTACTCTAGTGAATAGATTTGACCTATAAAGTCTGGGCAAAAAGATATGTAAAGAATAGTGCTATACCTGCTGGAAAAAAAAAAAAAAACCCAAAACGATTATGCTGTTTTTTTGGGGAAACTATCTAGTTCCCTTCAAGGAAATAGTGAAGGACACGAAGAGTAAATACCAGTAAGCAATTAAGGATCACATTCTGAAGAGCATCAGAAACATCCAGCATCCTGGAAGTATTGGAAAACCATGTATGAATGGCAACTGGAAAGATCTCTTACTGAAGGCATGTCGTGACTTGAGAGGAGTTAAAGAGAAGGAAGAGAAATGTCCAGAGTAGGTCGCCCTAAGCACAGTCTCTATGTGATGATAACACGACAGGTAGGTATGTCATTAGAGACTGGTAGCTTTAGCAGATAACAGCCTCATCGCTGTTATTATTAAATGATGCACATAAGAAAGTAAAAAGAATATCTATATAGTGCACACTCTATGCTGGCCATATGTTTATTTTTTAAAATATGCGTATTTGCCAGTACATCACATTATTGCCCAATTCCAGGGGTTTCCACACATAGAAATCAAGGTAAGTAGTGCTTTCTGGAGGATACAGTGTGGTCTAGTTACCAGGCACTGTGATAAGTTCTTTTATATAACATCTTATTTTATTCTTGCAACAGCCCTTTGGGTTAGGTATCTTGAGATAGTACTTAGTGCCTAAAACTTCGTGCCTAGTGTCATGCAGCTAAAACTTTATTACTTCATAATGATATAAGAGAGCATGATATGAAACATAAATGCAATTTTGTGCTGGAATTGAAAAACATTTTTTTTCTTCATGTCTCCTCTACTGAAAAAGAAGTTATCCCAGGCTGACTGTGTACTAAATAAGTCTAAGTTCTCCTTGCAATGACCTCATTTGTTCCTGATTTGCATATGGCTCTTCAGAGGGGGTAGGGGGTTGGCAGAAGTTTGAGTTGGCATCTCTCAGCAGTCCCTGTAGACTCATTGCTGCAGAATGGGATGTTGTTGCTGAGCTGGCACAGATGGGTTGATTGAAGAGAGAATGGATAAGGGGCAGCTATCATATTCTATGACACTTTTAGGATAGGAAATGGGTTTTGAAACCGGGAAATGATGGCATCCCTCTTTCAATGATCTTTGGAGACAGTCGCGAAGGAATTATCCACTGGAACCCATGAGAGCTCTATAAAACTCTGGTCAGAGCACATTGTAGTCTTAATATATGGCCTCTGATTTAGAAAATACTATTGTCTAAAATGAGAAACTTAGAATCCCTTCTGAAATCTTCCACCTGCCAGATACACATCAATCTTTTGAGACTCAAACTTGGTGAAATAAAAGTCAAGGATATTACTGCCCTCCCAACAACACGAGAAATCTTTCCTTGATATCTTGATGTTTAGGTTTATATGAATTGATCTATGTTAAGGACGTTTATAGAGGATCTAACCATGCATCCTTTTTTAAACTTATTGAAGCAGATGAAAAGAATGGATTTTCTCATATTTCTTTCCTTTGATGCTTCCACAGGCATTCCTAAGGGATCCTCAACCTAGAGGAAGCACATCAAAGTTGGAAATTAGTGTTTTGATCAAGATGGTATGCCACATCTCATTATTCAATTTACAGCATATATCTTGGCCTTTGAATTTTTTTCTACTTTAAGGACCAAAGGATTTTCTTTCATATACAATATCCTTACTCAACCAAAAGATGGAATTTTATTAAGATCATTAGATAAATCACTTGACAAAGAGGGTCAATGACAGTTGAATGACACCAACAGCTCATCGAAGACAGTGATTTTATCCCACTCACCATACTTTTTCCCAGTGCCTAGGACAGTGCTTGATGTACAATAGGGGTTCAGAGATTAGTTACTGAGTCAATATTCTAAATTCCTGAAGGTCCCTGTATCATATTCTCCTCTTCTCTTCATAAAACAGTGATATATCTCTTTTTTAAACTGGGAACCTTTCACTTACATGTGCATAAGTTTTTTAATTCTTAAAAAATAGAAAGATCTTTTTTTTAGAGAGAGGGCATGCGCATGTGTGTGCAAGTGGGGATGGGGAGGGGCACAGGGAGAGGGAAAGAGAGAATCTTAAGCAGGCTCCATGCCCAGCCCGGAGCCTAACGTGGGGCTCAATGTGGGGCTCAATCTCATGACCTTGAGATCATGACCTGAGCTGAAATCAAGAGTTGGATGTTTAACTGGCTGAGCCACCCAGGTACCCCCAAAATAGAAAGATTTTTTTTTAAAGATTTTATTCATTTATTTATTTATTTGAGAGAGAGAGAGAGAGATAGAGAGAGAGAAACAGCATGGGAGGGGAGAGGGTCAGAGGGAGAAACAGGCTCCCTCCTGAGCCGGGAGCCCAATGTGGGACTCGATCCCAGGACTCCGGGATCATGACCCAAGCCAAAGGCAGTTGCTTAAACAACTGAGCCACCCAGGTGCCCCCAAAATAGAAAGATCTTGATTAATTTTTTGAGATGGAGATATGTAACAAGGTCATTTGAACTTGTCTCGTGAACACTGATTTCATTTTTGCATGAGGGTAGAAATGATGTGTTTCCTCTTCCTCCGTTTTAAAAAAAAATTGACAAGAAAAAATGATCACTCAAGTTTCTTTTTTTTTCTTCCAAGTTTCTTTTTGAGTATTCACTGACCACACTGGGAACATCCACAAAGGAACACTTCAGGGAAAAATGTTACTGATGTTTGCCATTTCTAGCATTACCATGAGATAAAGACTGCAGTGGAATTCTAAACCTAGAGGACAATAAATTTGATTTGCTCTGTTCTTTTTTTTATAAGCCTTGAACTAAATAACATTTCCTTTTAGTTTTTTTTTTTTCCTTCTCCAAGCTTTAAATAGACGACAGAAACAGTAAAGCTTATCATTTGGTCATCCTAATGTATTCAGCACGTTCATATATGCTAAATATTACTGTAGATGCCAAGAAGAACATCTGCTTTTGAAAATTACCAACATCTCTAAGATTGCAGAGCATTAAAGTGCAGTTTCCACTCAACAGTGAGCCACCCACATAGTTTTTCAAGCATATGCCTCATAACAAAAATTCTCAGAATATTATTGTTTATGGGGAGCTTCTGAAATATTCTGAAATAAAACCAATTGAATTATATATTTACATGTGGATTTCTATGTTTTGAGATTCTATAATATGAATCTATAAATTAAATTCTTGTTCAAAATATTCCCACCAGCTTATGTAAGAACAATATTTCAAGCTGCCTCCCTTTCCTCAGCAAAAATTTCCATGTTAATTACAAAAGACTCATAGTTCAATCAAGTTCCTTTACATTCTTGTATATTTTGAAAGGATGGTATAAGCAGCTATATATGTGGGATAATAACAGGATGATTTTCCTCTTTAATCTCTGTGTGTTATATTTTTCAGAATGCTACGTGTGTAAAACTGAAAAGGAAAATGATTCCTATAGAAATGTCCTTCTTTTGGAAGAGAAAGGATTTAAAAGAGAATAAAAAATTTTAAGCTTGATAAGTTAATGAATTAGTCATTGGCCACCTTCAGTCAATAAATTATAGAAACAATATGAGAAATACATGTAATATTTTTGTGGAAATTGATCTTGGGCCTACAATAGGAAATGCTCATAAAGTATTTCTGAAATTAGTCTTCAAGTAGAGCCTACGGACCACATTTTATTCTGTGATGTTTAACTCACTTTAGATTCTAATGTTCAGGCCAAAGAACAAACAAAACAAAAAACAAAAACCCCAAACAAGCAAGCAAACAAACAAACACTCATATAAAGATTCACAAATTCTTAGTAGCACGTGGTTGTAACTTTTGTTCCATTTGACTCTGACCCAAAGACAATTCTTCAGTTTCTGGTCCACCTGTGTTTGTTTTTTCTTAACAAGGAGGTTGAGTACATAGAATATTCTTCAGTGTAAAATATTTGGGGATTTCAGACACAATTAGAATGGATATTTCATTAAATCAAATAAGATCTCTTTCTTTTTAAATTGATGAAAGCAAATATCTATTTTTATTTGCTTTTCTGCTTTTTAAAAAAATTTGTCATCCTACCATGTCTTTTTTCTTCTGGCAAAATCATTTCCATTTTTGTTTGAGATTCTTACCATGTGAATTTGGTGAGCCTGTTGCTGGCCCTACTCTACCACACCAGCCACATGGTGACTGCAGACTGTGACACCCATCTCTTTCCAGTAGTCATTGGTTCAAAGGGGTATGCAAGTGATGGGTGGGGTCAAACCCAGTCCTTCTCTGGAACGGTTCTAAAGCAGGACAGAAGAGCTTGCATTTTGCTCTGCTTGTAGAAAAGTCCCCATCTCCACCTCTTTATTGTACACCCACCATGTAGTAGGGAGAAAAAGAACGACACAGAGATATGTTGACACTAGAGTTGGAAGCAGGTACTGATAACATTACTTGAGTCCAGGAAACCAGGTGTTCCCAAGGCCAGCACCTATTTTATACTATGCAAGTCAAAAATTGCCCTTTTTAAATGTAATCTTATTTTGGATGAGTTCCTACACTTGCAGGTAGTGGTGGCCCAAGGTATTTCCAGTAAGCAAATCTTAGGAAATGTTTTCAAAATGGCTGCTGTGGATTTAACTAGTTTGACACCAACCATTCTTCTGGAGAAACTTGCTGAGATACTCTTATTTTATATTAAAGCAAAAAGATCCAACAGAAGCCTGGGCCACCACTACCTCACCCTGGGGCCTAGACATAGGGCATGGTAAGGTTTGTCCCACTCCAGCTACGTCGAAGTTCAGAATGTATGTGCAGATTGAAAACTAGAGATAAAATTTATTTATTTGGTAAAATTTTGAAGTTTGGTGAAAAAATTCACTTTATGTTCTAAAGATTATATAATGATGACAATAAAGTAACCAAACATATAAACTACAGGGCAGATATTAAATCTTTAATATTGAATATCTTCTTTTTCCACTTTAATCTTCTCTTGTTATCAGTTTCCATTTATGTCACCTGAGGAACATTCATAGCAATAGCCTGGACCTTAACAGATCATAACTAGTACTTAACAGAAAAATAACTTTGCATCTCAATTCAGTAGGGATTTCTTTCCTCAACAAAGACGGTGATTGTGCCTAAATTGTCTCAAAACATCAGAGCAGTTTGGCCAATGTGGTCAAATATTCTTAAACAAAAAATGAAGAGACAGAAAGAAAAAAATAAAAAGGATTTAAGCTTTTATGTTTAATGAATATCAATACTAAGAAAGAGGGACTAAGAAAGTATTGATATCATTATTTTCCCATCTGGAGTAGACAGATAACAATTGCTTTGACTGTCCAAATTTTTATTAAAATACCATTAAACATGTTTATACTAGAATTAAACAAAGAAGGAGGTCCATACCTCTTTTTCAAGAAGTCAGCTGCTTTTTCCATTAAGCACAAAATTATGCACTGCTTCCTCTTACTATCCTGCTTTAGTGTATGAATTAATTCTGACCTACGTTTGGGATGAGGCTACCATAGTGTAACTCTGATTGTGCTGTCCGAGAAAAAAATACATATATTTAATCATTGTCAAACCAGGGCAGGGGGAACCTAAAAAAAAAGAAAACCCAACCATGTTGAAGTTTTAAGAGAAACTGAAGGCTGCTTACTTTTTTTCTGACTTTGCCTCCTCTTATCTGGGAACATGTTGTAATAATGACAGTTCTGTTCTGCTTCTGTGCACTTAAGCCTAAAACTCACATATTGTCTCCATATTACTAAAAGCTTTTGGTCTGATTCATGAATGTCACAATGCAGAAAGATGGATGCATTTTTCCTGACTCTCGTGTACCATTTGACAGCCTCCCACTCAGAGAGAACTGGCAGACTGGCTGGTTACTGTGCTCAGCAAAGAGAATTATTACAAGGAAATATTCATTCAACAGGAAGGGAAAAATGAATCTCACAGATTTCGGCACAACGTGAATTGATTTATTTCACACAGTGAAAAATCTCCATGCTAAGGTTATGTAATTAAAATCCTTCTCATTTAAATTCCTTTAAATTTTTTTTAAAGAAGTGAATTTTCTTTCATTAAGAAAATTAGAATACTCTCTCCACTCTCACTCCTGTATATATATGTAGAACTATTACTTAAATTATGATGATTACGCTTAAGTAACATCAGCTCTGATTTAGCCCCATATGGTGCCCCCCTCCCACTTCCATTTCCACTCACATATTCACTTTGTAAATTGCTTTTTCAGGTACTCTAATGTGAATCAATTGCATTGAAGGTCACAATTAACAGCCTCCCTGTATCTGTGGCCTTTGCAGTGTGACCTTGCATATTCTTCCATCAAGAGATAAATCTATTTCCTTACTCCGTGAGTCTGGTCTAACTTTGTGATTTGTTTTAGCCAGTAGAATGTGGCACAGATGACCCTGTGCCACTTCTGAGCTTGGGCCTCCGGAGGTCATGCATGCTTCTGCTTTTTCTCTTGAAAGCATACCACTGTGTCACTGCCATGTGAATAACCTGGATCACATTGGGAGTTAGGGCTTAATAAATGAATTTTGTTGGAGGGGAGTCACAATTCAGTCTATAGCAGTATCTAAAGTGGTCATATAGTTCAACCTTTAAGTAAGATGTGTCTACATCTAGATTTTCCTAACAAAGGAGATCAACAACTCTAAAATATTCCTGGAATTGATGATTCAACAACCATTGTGTTAATAATTTGTTTCTTTTAGAGTCAGTAGGTTCTTGCTTATGTCTACTTACAAATTTTCAATTTGTTTAAATTAAACTTTCAATTCAACTGTTCTGTGCAGTTAGAGGATGAATGATTGGTGTAGTATCAAAATTTTGTTTCTTGACTGCAGAATATTCTTATCATTACTTCCTCTCCTCATTGTGTTTGTTGATATTCAACTTTATGATTTTCAGGACTATATCTAAAACCAGCAATACCAATTAGGGTCTCTGGAAGTTGTTTCATCTAGAACATATTTGAAATTCTCTTAAATTGGATAACTGGTTACATAAAGCATGCTGTTCCCATGGAACCCACAAGATAAAACTCACAACTACATAAACTTCTTCCTTCGCAGGAGGACAATGCACATATGAAGAATTTCTTTTAAGACAAGAACCAAAAGTATATTAATTTTAGTTGATATAACTGATGTTTGCATTAGTATAGGACCTGGTCTGTCTTAGTCATCTTTGTATATGGTTTAAGTCACTTTCTTAAGAGTACTATGTACTGAAATCTGCCAGTTTTCTTTTATGACATTCTTGAATTAATTTCATTGATTCATTTATTCTCTGAATTAATGATGAGTGAGATCCTACAATATGTTAAGTACCATCCTAAGTTTTGGGGTTACAATAGTAACGAAATGAGACAGGATTCTAGGAATCTTACTCTCTAGTGGGAGAAAACAAAACAAAAATGAATATAAAATACACTGTCTAGTACTACTACGTGTTATAAAGAAAAATCAAGATAAGTAGATAGTGGAGGGAAACTATTTGAATAGAAGGGCCACTGATAGTATATCTGAGGGTACATGATTTGAGCAGAGATCTAACTGAAGTAACAGAACAAGTTATACAATTATCTGGTAGAAGAAAGTTGCAGGCAGAAGAAATAGCAAATGTCAAGGCCTGAAATAGTAACAACTTTGTTTTAAAGCTTTCAGCTCAAGTAATACTTCCAACTCCTTTAAGTGTTCTTAAAAAATTTTTAGTTTGCTTTTTGTTTGTTCGTTTTCTTTTTTCTGGAAATGAGGTTACAGAATGTAGCAAGAGAAAGCCGTAAAATAAAGATAAAGAGATTGAAGAGTATTCTCCCTGGAGATTTCTAAAATTAGGTGGCTTAAATATTTGAAAGAATTTGTCTGGCTTTGCCAGGCCTATCATACTGTCCTAGAGCTGATATAAAGTTGGGATTTGTAGGTCCAGGTTGCTGTCTGCTCCTCTGCCTATCATTAATTCATTAAGAGTATTTACAGGTACCCAAGATATTTCAGGCACTGTGTTAGAAGCTGAGGATCCTAACGGACAAGTAATACGTGGTTCCTTCCATCAGAAAGTTATTTATTCCTACTTGAGATCAGCTGTCATAGTGGTAAGGACAGCATTCTGGAGTCAGGGTTTATATTCTGGCTCTGCCATTTACTAAATGTAGATGTTACACAATTTATGCTTACTTATACTTTAAATTTCCAGTTTGCAAAATGAGGATTTGTTCATTCCACAAATACTTACTGGGACCTTTCTAGGCACTATCATAGGTGCTTTGGGATACAACAGTCAGCAAGATAGACAAAAATAAAATAATATTTAGTTAATGGGAACATTTTAAGGATTATGTGAGATCATATGTATCATGCCTAAGCACAGTAACTACTAAATAAATGCTAGCCATAGATTTCTTATATTGTAAAACTCATGCTTGGTAAATATAAAGCCCTAAATAAAGGTAGTTGAATTGAGTTATTTTATGGGGAAGCGACCTGTGTTACAGTCTGAAAATACAAAGGAGGTTGATAAAGTAATGGCTAGTTACATCAAAATAGGTTATTGAGGAAAAATGAAAATGTCTAGTGTCCCGAGATCATTCCTCAACTTTGGGGTTGACATTGAGCCGCAGACATGCCATTTCCACATTCTTCCTCCCATCTGTGGCAAAGCTGCAAGTTGTCTTCCCAGTATCCAATCTCCTGCTCTCCTTTTTTGCTCCCAATTTTGTTTTGGTTATCATGTTTCATCTGAACAAAAGTACTGTACTTCCCAGCATTCCTGGCAGCCAGGGATGGCCAATGGGATAAACTTAGAATTTACTGGGTGAAGCTTCTAGGAAAGGTCTTTAAAGAGGGAGGGACTCAGCTTGCACATGCCTTTTACCTTGCAGTGCTCACCCTTTCCCTTCTCCAGAACATGAACTCAATGCTGGAGGTAACCATACAAACAAAACTCAATGCTGGATAATGAGGTAACCATACAAACAAAAGCGAACATAGGGGTGGTGAAATGGAAGGCTAGAATGAGCCTCACTCCCAGTGGTGTTGTACAGTTGCTAAATTAGCTCTGGATTTCCTACTGAGAACCTCCTGTTATGTATGCAAAATTGCCTAAATTTGTTTAAGGCAGTGTTGCATTTGGGGTGGGGGTAAAGGGATTGCTGCTGCTTCTTTTTTTTTTTTTAAGATTCATTCATTTGAGAGAGAGAGAGAGACTTCGCATGGGAGTGGGGGGAGGGCCAGAGGGAGAGGGAGAGAGAGAATCCCCAAGCAGACTCCCAGTGGAGCACGGAGCCCAAGGATGTGGGTCTCAATCCCAGGACCCTGAGGTCATGACCTAGCTGAAATCAAGAGTTGGATGCTTGACGGACTGAGCCACTCAGGCGCCCTGGGATTATTCAGCTGTTATTCATATCTGAATGCATTCTATAACCAATATAAGATTTCCGGATGCCACTATCTCCTAGAATGGCTGTATGAACCATCATTGGTGACTTTTGTATTTTTAGGTAATTAGGAAGTTATCCACATTACAAACCCTGGTTTTCTGACAAATAAAATGTGCCACTGTTTCTGCCCCCAAATTCAGTTTTGTCACTCCTTGTAGACCTTTTCCTCTGTCAGTTGCATGCACCCATTCTACATTATCTTGAATTCACAGGTGCAAGCTCAATGTGAGAGGCGTGCCAAACCTCTCCTTATAAAGTGTGGAAAAGCCTTTCCTCCTAAAAAATGCCCAGCACAGTGATGGATACTCAGTAGGTGCTCCAGGAACACATGTGGTTGAGCTGCTCATGTCATTCACACTGTCACTGTTTCAGTAGCACTATGTGTCATTTAAATGTGGAATTGTGGCTTTCTCACACCTGCGTTTTTACCATTTTCAAGAAGTTTTGTTTATCAAACCAGAAAATCATTTGCATAAATGAGTAGAAGGGATTTCATCTTCACTCGCTAAAAAAGAAACAATCTAAATGAATTCCTTTTTTTATTCATATCTTTATTTTAGTTATTTTTTTAAATGGATCTTTTTACTTATAGCCACTTGAAAAAATTCTTTTGGTTGATTTTCTTCAAAGGTTTCCTCTTCCCACCCCATTGCCCTTTCTTTCATTCCTAAAATGTAGCTTGAAAAGTGCACAAGGGCCAAATCTATTTTTACCTACATTTGGTTGGACATCAAACGCTGAGGGAAAAACCTAGCTATCAGTTGCACAGTCATATTTTAAATTTGGACTCAACTGGAGCATCATAGATGAGGATTACACCACTTCATTTAGATTGGCTTTTTGTCCACAGATGCCATTCTTAATTATCCATCACTCCTGGCAAGGATTTGTTGGAAATCATGAGGCATCATCATTTCCCCCAACTCCTGTGCCTCGGAGTGCCAGCCAGCCCTTTCTCCTTTGACTTCTTTCTTTACTAGAGCACATCCTTCAAGCATTTCTTACTACTTGCAGGGCTGAAGTCAGCACTTCCCCAGAGTGGGAAGCTCAGGATTCCTTCCAAGGAGCTGCAGGAAAAGCTGAGACATTTTTGGGCAGAGGATCAGTACATACTGCATTTCTCCAAGTCAGCTGAAAAATTGTCATGGAACCCTCACATTTCCTTTTGGGCTAATCAGTAACTTTTCTTTCAGGGTTGAATGCATGCATACACCGTGGATGTCCGACTTATCCTATCCTAGTTACCCATGTGTGACCATTTAAGTAGTGTGTTATAATGGAAATGGCATTGTCTTGGGAACAAAGGCCCTGAGTCCCTGCCAGTTCTTACCAACATGACCTCAGGCTTTGGTTCCTCATCTGTGGAATGGAGTTAAGGTCTGCCCCATCTATCTCACAGGATTGTTGGGAGGTTTGATAAGGTGATAATTTGTCGAGGGTTTTGTATGCTATAAAGCAGTATGGACAGGTGATTATAAAATCTCGTCACTGAACCAGAGCTCACCCCTTCTCTATAGGCATGCCTCATAGAAGGGAAGTAATTTTACCTCTACACTGGGTTTCTATAAATATCCAATCCTGCCAGGCCAGGGAAAACCTCAACACTTTCTACCTTGCAGTCATGAGACTTGGCACAGTGATAAATAATTAGACTCTGGGGTTTAAATCTTGACTTCTTTGCTTTCTAATTGGGGGATCTTGCATTAGTTACTCAAGCCTCAGTTACTTCATCTGTGGAATGGGGATAGTGATCATATCCATACTTCTGGTTGATTCTGGGATTCTCTGAGACAAGCCCTGTAAAGTGGTTAGTATAGTGCCTGGTATACAGTAAATAGTGAATATTAGCTATTATTCATTTGTCATTAGCATGGGCACAAGGAGTCATGTGATGCTGAGAAGATGATGGCTTACTTTTTATTTTTTTTCCCCTATAAATGCCTAACAGTTTACCATAGAGACTGGGGTACTTTCTCTAAGAGCTCGTGCTAGTGCTGGCAGCTGGGTAGGTGTGCTTTTGTTTTTGTTTTGTTTTGTTTTGTTGTTTTACCTTTTTTGCCATTTAGCTGGAGGTCATTTTAATTTGAATTTGACCTCTTGGCCTCTACCTTCTCCTTCCACATTCTGACAGATATCAAGGGTCTTCAATAGTTTATATATACCGTGACTTCATTTTCTGCCCAATGTCTGATATTTTACATTTTTATTTGTGCACTTATTTATTTATATGACTAATCTTTTTTTTTTTAATTTTTTTATTGTTATGTTAATCCCCATACATTACATCATTAGTTTTAGATATAGTGTTCCATGATTCATTGTTTGTGCATAACACCCAGTGCTCCATGCAGAACGTGCCCTCCTCAATACCCATCACCAGGTTTATATGACTAATCTTATAAAGGAAAAATAATAAAATTACATTTAATTATAAACTTATTTACCTTTAACTTTTGGGAAAAGGATAAAAAGATGTGAAATATGTTCTGTTCTCGAAAATCTTGTCTATGTGGTCATAGTACTCATGGATTTATGATTGAAATTAAGTAGATTAACCTCGTTAAGCTGTCAGAAACTATAATTTAAAACACTTTATTTCCTACAATTGCAGCTAAGAAAATAGTTATTAGATCCTAAAGCTCAACTATCATCTATTTTTGTGGGAATTTCTGAATGCACTTGTTGAAGACCTGTGTTAATTTTCTCCTAATCTATGAACAAGGAGGCTATTGAGGACCTTATGTGGGTGAGCATAATGGGAATGTCAGGACCAAAGAGATTTGGCGAGGGTGAAAGGTAATGAGGAAATAAACATACTTCATTGATAGACTTGCTCATGCTTAGGATTGGAATGGGCTAATAGGACAGGGCTCACATCCACATACCTTCATTTTTATAATACTTGTAAGCATATACTCTGCTGGGATGTCCAGTGTATCAACACATGCCCCATACAGGACCTCCAAGGTATACCATTCAACTGTCCTTTATTGATCAGTTAAGAACTAGGATAATCTATAAGAATACAGCCATATGTTAACAGCCCAACAGGGTCTCCTGTATCTTCAGACTTTTATTAATTTTAGTTTTATTCCTTAAACTTAAAATATGTCCAAAACTTTTATATATAAATAAAAATAAAAATTATATATACAAACACACACACACACACACACACACATATGTGTATGTAATGGCAAAGAAAAAGTCCTCTACCTCTGTGCTCCAGGGCATCATTCTTAGTTATTTTTGGGGTCCTCATTTCCTTGTTTCCTACCCATTCATTAAACCGGTTTCTCCCACTGTTATGCTCCTCTGCATACAGTAGCAAAGCTGCTCCCTCCAAGGTCTTTAGAGACCTCTAGTATGGCAAATCCCATGGGCAATGTTCGCATCTCCATACTTGACTCTTCTGTGGCATTTGATACTGCTCTTTTAAGTTTGTCAAAATTATATTTCTTCTGTAGGATCCTCTTCTTCCATGTACCTCTTAAATGTTGATATTCTGTACGGTTCTTTCTCCTCACTTTATAAATATTCCTTGGGTCTATAATAGATACCCTCCTACATGCCAATGGGTCTTATATATGTATCTTTAGTCAATGTCTTTGTCCTGGTTTCTAAGCCAATGTTTATTATCACCTATTAAATTGTCCTCTTTGAATATTTAATAGCTAATTTAAATACATTAGATTTAAAATGTAATTCATTTCTCCCCAAATTTGCTTCTTCTCAGAATTAAGAAAAATATTGCTTAATAATAATACTATTTATCTGGTAGCTCATTAAAAAAATTCCTAGTATTGCTTTTGAATTGTTTTCTGATCATCAACTACTTCTTCCATTTCCATCCATATCCAGTCTTGATCTCCTCCTCTCTGTGTTGGAGGTCCCCCACACCACATCTGGCTTTGATGATTTACCAAGAGCACGTGCAGGACTGAGCATACAATCATACTCATAGCTAAAATTTATTACAGCTGGGTGATACAAAGCAAAATCAGCAAAGGGAAAAGGTACCTGAAGTGAATTCCAGAGGAAAACAGGAACAAGCTTCCAAGAGTCCTCTCCCTGTGGCGACTCACGGGACACGTTTAATTTCTTTTGCATTAAATTGTGACAACATATATGAAATGTTGTCTATCTGACAAGTTCATTAGAAACTCAGTGCCTAGGGTTTTTATTGCTGACTGGTCACATAAGCACCATCAGCCTAGCATATACGAAAATTCCAGATTCCCAGAAGGGAAGAAGGGTTTATATTCAGCATAAACCTCATTGTTTATGTAAACAGTTTGAGTACAACGAGCCATTCTAATCACTTAGGGAATGTTGGGAACTTTCCTGGAATCCAAATTTCCAGACACCAGCCAAAGACCAACCTGGCAAGCAGGTCTTTCTAAGAATTCCAGTCTCTGCCCTGCTACTATGTAAACTCTACTATATAAACTCACTTCTGCACTCTATCAATTACATTGAAGGCCTTTCAAAAAGACCTATCAGTTCTCTGATTAAACATTTTTGGTCTCCATTAATTTCACTCTAAAGCCCAATGGCCCACTCAATAATGTATCCCAAAGGTCTATAATAAGACCTAGCATATGGTAGGCATTGAATACATTATGTAACTGGAAAAATATACAGAATCCCTCATTATTTTGTCATGGTTTACATTTTCCAATGTCATCTCTCATCCCTTCCCCAAGCTTATTCCATATTTTAGGTATTCCAAACTCTGCTCTTCCCTTGTTTTCCCACATGTTCAGCTTTTTGCAATGAAAATTTCTTTTTCCTGGAGTATTCTTCCCTCTGTTAGCTACCTGGCAAAGTCAAGCCTCAGCTGAAGCGTAAGCTCCTCCTCTCCCATCCCGCATAATGTACTTTGGGCAGAGTTAGGTATGCTACATGTAACTCTCTGATATGGCCCTTGTGACTTTAGAAGATTTAAGAACACATGCAATGAGAATGAAGTATTTTGATTTGGATGGCCAACTGGTCACCTAGACAGATGGCCACAAGTCATATTTATTTGCCCAGTGACCTCACTATGGTCCAAGATCAGACTCTTGGCCTCGTGTGCTCAGAAACTAGCCTCAGCCATGTTTCAGTTAATAAGAATGATTAGACATAAAGATGCTAACTCACACTAAGAGACCTGGCGGAGGCCATTTTGTGAATTTAAAATGAGAAACATCTGTGAAGCCAACTTCACATTCACATTTGCCTGATAAGTACATTTGCTCCCTGTAGATAAGCTATACTAAAAGCCAGATTATCAGAGAGGTGCTTGAGAAATATGGAATCAGAACAAGGGGATTTATATACATTATATAATTTCAATATTTTATGGTATTAGGTTCCCTTAACTGGGCATAACAATCTTAGCAACAGGGATGTACGTTAGGCAAAGCAGGTAAGTCTGCAAGCCTGATAAAACTCTTTCCTGGATCGTATTTGGACAAGCGCTCCCAAACTTTGTCTCTTTTTTTCTGTATATGACTCTCATTTTCTCTCTATATTTAAATAGCTGAACTATCCCTTATCTAATTGGCACATTCTTTCTTATTTTATTGCACTTAAATAAGATTATATTCTAAATTTTACTGATCTGGAGACCAGTCTATTTCTTTAAGTGGAATTTGCAAATCTCCACTTTGATAGATTAAGTGTTGATTTCTGAGGGCAAAATTGTTTTTCTTATTCCTGTTTTGTTTCTGAGGTGATGAGGAGACTTTCACATTGCCACTGCTTGTTTATTTCACATCTGACTTACCCAGAAACCTGTAATCTCCTAGAGATTGGTGACTATGATTTATTAATTTTGGTGTCCTGTTACCTAGCCCGGAATTTTATCACAGAAAAATAGGTTGCCTAAATAAATATAGGTTAAAATTTTTCTTTGGTAGTAAAGTGATGTTTATTTTCTTTCTTTCTTTTTTTTTTACATTTTATTTATTTGAGGGGGGACTGGGAGAGAGACAAGCAGACTCAGCGCTGAATGCGGAGCCCAACGCGGGGCTTCATCCCACGACCCTGAGATCATGACCTGAGCTGAAATCAAGAGTCAGAGGCTTAACTGACTGAGCTACCTCTGCGCCCCATAAAATGATGTTCATTTTCATTGACATTTTAAGCTATCTTTAAGTGAAAGTGTTATTTTAGAATCTGTAATAATTTTAACATTTTAGAATTTGTGATTTTTTTGTGTGTGTGTGTTGGGCAATTTAGCTTCCTTTTCAGGAAGTGATGTTTAATCAATGAATAATATGTTGAAACCGAGAAAAAGAGAAAGTAGTTAAAAGCAAGGTTACTAGCTTGTAATTCATCACATTAAAATATTCATCTGTTGAAATTGTAAAATATATAGTGATAAGTAATATTTAGCTTATCAACAGTGCAGCATTATTTATTAAATTGCTTAAATTTGAAATAGCCAGATGTGTGTACTATTAACAGCCGCTAACTTTGAATTCTTCTGCTTACCAAGGTTTCTGAAGGACAGAAAAATTTTTCTTACAAAGGAGGTATAGTGATTACTCTAAACAAAAGCCATCATGTTTATAAAGTTTAACTAGTTTATTCCAGAATGTTCAGGCACTTAGGTCTGTGTCTGCAACCAGTTTATCTTGAAGTTTATACCAAAATGCTAGAGCTTGTCAGGTATTCATGAGGTTCCCTGTGTTTTATTGAGATCTTGTCTTTATAGTCATTTTACTGCAGTTATAATGTAACTTCATTTTGGTGTAATACTGGTATAACCGGAAAGGTTAATAACTGTGTACCGATCAGATTTGTTGGAGGAGGAATTGGGTAAAAACTCTACAGCTGTTCTTCTAATGAAGTCTGATTGGCTTGAGAAAGAACAGATTTTTTTCGTGATTAATTAACTGTTACATTAAATCAGTCTGTTGTTACTTTCCATAAATTTCATATTCAGTGGTGGAAAGAGGTAAGTGTTTTCAATTTGTACATGGTTATGAATAAGTCCATATTGGAATATGTGGTAAACTGAAATGTTGCTTTAAAGCAATACTTACCCTCATTGGAAGATACCAATGATTAATATTTTGGTGTGTATCTTTCTATTTCTTTTGTTCTATTTCTTTTGAATGATGCAGAAAGAATAATGATGAGTGGTTTGTAATTTGGAATTACAACTAAGGGTTAGGGGCTTAGACTGGAAGTTTAGGTCTAATCTCAGTTGCTGTTTCAACTCTGTGCTTATCTTTGAGACCGGAGGGGCACGATGCTGACTCTTGGTCAAACCCAAATGAAATGTGCTTGATACCGATCTATGCTAGGGTCTGCAGAACATCAGGGGCAACCTTAGAAGTTTATCAGCTTTGGTTTTAGAAAATGTACAGATTGATGGTTTGCACCTGGTTTGTGAATTTTTTTTTTTTTTTAAAGATTTTGTTTATTTATTTAACAGAGAGAGATACGTAGCGAGAGAGAGAACACAAGCAGGGGGAATGGGAGAGGGAGAAGCAGGCTTCCCGCAGACCAGGGAGCCTGATGCGGGGCTCGATCCCAGGACTCTAGGATCATGACCTGAGCCGAAGGCAGACGCTTAACGACTGAGCCACCCAGGCGCCACCGGTTTGTGAATTTTTTGTGTGTGTTCTGCAATTTAGCTTCCTTTTCAGGAAGTGATAGTCAATCAATGAATTATGCATTTTGTTCTTTGGTTTCTACTATTGAGACTGGTCATGAAACCTGCCCTTGGCTGTGTGATCAGAGGCTATTAAAAACCTTTCCTCAGATGAGACTGTGACAATCTTGGTGATTCGTGATCTGAAGATGAAGTGTGTTCTCTGGGACTGAGAAAGGACCCTGGGAGCTACAACTGGAAGGCTCTGTCTCTCTGATGTTGGCCTGGGTTTGTTTTTTTCCTGCTGCACCACATCCTTTACTCTTATAAAAGTCTTCTGTGAATACACTGTGTGATGAGTCCTTTCAATGATCAAACATGGTATAACTGCTACTATATTATTTTTCCCCCCAACCATTTAAGAGTAAGTTGCAGAGATGATCCCTTTTTGTCTCTGAATGTTTTAGTGCCTATTTCCTAAAAAAAGAAAGAACTCTTCTATATAACCACAGTGTAATTATCAAAATCAAGAAATTAACATGAATACAATAGAATTATATAAATTGTAGATTTTATTCAGATTTGTCTTTAAACAGCTTTTATTGAGGCTTTAAACGAGTAATGTCCTGTCTAGCCAAAAAAAATCCAAGGTCATATGTTACCTTTGGTAATCATATATCTTAAATCTTCTCTAATTAACTTTCTG
Source organism: Phoca vitulina (assembly GCF_004348235.1). Lineage (NCBI taxonomy): Eukaryota > Metazoa > Chordata > Mammalia > Carnivora > Phocidae > Phoca > Phoca vitulina. Next base: position 19,009,521 of record NW_022589705.1, read on the forward strand.
GGTCTTTGTCTCTCATGATATTGATATTTTTGGAGAGTAGGGTCAGTTATTTAGTAGAATGTTTCTCAATTTGGGTTTGTTTGATGTTTCCTCAGAATTGACTCAGTATATGATCTATTGGCGGGAATACCATAGATCTAACGCTAAATTCTTCTCAGTGCCTTATGTCAGGAGGCACGTGCTATCAATTAGTCTCATTATTAGAGATATTAACTTTGATTATTTGGTTAAGGTAGTGTCTGCCAGTTTTTTCCCTGCAATGTTATTATTTTACCCTTTGTAATTAATATGTATCCTGTGGGTAGATACTTTGACACTATGCAAATATCCTGTTACTTCCCTTAAATTCTACCTTTTAGTTTTAGCATCCATTGATAATTTTTGTTTGAGTCAACTGTTATTATGACAGTTGCCAAATGGCAATTTTCTAATTACATCATTCTGTCTGCATTTATTAGTTGGCTTTCTATTGGAAGAAAGGGCCCCCATCCTCATCTTTCTTTCCATCAGGGAGGACACATGGACCCCCTACTCCATGCAATACTATCTTTATTTATTTTGATACTACTATTGTCCCAGATTTGGCCAGTGGGAACCACTTTAAGTTGGCTTTTGTGTCCTTTTGACATGTCCTCACCATTTCTTTGAACTCTTTCAGACTTTTTGGCATAACAAGGTTACCTTGTATTTTTCTTGCCTTAGCCCTGGAATCAGCCATTTCTCCAAGGACTCCTGGTACTCTTCAGTGGAGAATGGTATTTAGACACCAAGATCTGGATGTCAGGTATGCTAATTGCAACTGGGTTGTCTTAGGTTTTAGGCCTTCTCAGCTGACAGAAGTAGGAAATTGAATATGTATATGAATATTCTCATACATGCATTTAAAATTTTACATCCTACTTACACTCCTAATTCTCCTTTATCCATAGAATTTATTATCTTTTAATATCATAAATATTTTTTACTTATAATATTGGTTAATATAAGATTTGCCCAGTTTTTTTTTTTTTCTATTAGAATGTAAATTCCACAATGGTGAGAGCTTTTCATTTGCTTTGTTTATAAAAGTGTCCCAGGCAGCAAGAACAGTTCTGGGCTCAGTAGTTATTTGTGAATGAAATAATAAATGCATTTCACGGGAAAATTTGTGCAGGAAAGAAAATACAATTATATTATATAGTTCCATTGTAAATAGTATTTCCATAGTTATAAACTATATTAAATTAATACTGAATATTGATATAAATAAAATTATGATAGAAGTATATTGTGAAGATGGAGGGAAGAGAAGGGTATAAATGTGTGAGATGAAAGAAATTTAAATCTTTATTTTTTAGAGAAAGTCAGTAGATAATGCTTAACATTGAAAAAGTTTTTTGTTTGTTTGCTCTTTTATACTACATAATTGAGTGTCAAAAGAAACAGAGAAGTTGAAGAGAGTGAGAAATCAGGAAGTGGGTGATGGAAAGGGTATAGAGGACTACATTTTTATAATAAGTAGGACAAAACTACTTCATTTATTAAATTAGATGCCTTTGATATAAGTACCCTTAATGTATTCTCTAACCATTTTCCTCTCTATATAAACATATACCTTTGATAATAATAAAATACAAAAAGCTTTTGAAAGAAATAACATATATGAATGACTATATGAATATATGTAAGTAATTTTTCTGGAATCTTCTCTAAAGATATCCTTTCTTTAAGGCAAGTCAGCAAAGAACTGCATCAATGGACAAGAGTTTTTTTATCCTAGACTGCACATCAGCATGGAACTATCTGCCTATATTGATGAAACTTTTTGTCTTATTTACTCTAAGTGTTGTTGAGACTGTTGCTTGTAACATTATGCAGGAGAACTTTTCTTCTCCTCTCAGTATCAGATACTGTGTATTCCTCCAAAGCAAGTGGTTTGCTTTACTTTATGAAATGGCAAACCAAAAAGCTGACATTGTTTCTCCACAGGGTATTAGGAAATTAGAGATAAATTCTCTCACATCTGTAGCAAATGTACAGCATCTCCGAGTATGTATCTTGTTTCCTAATTTGTGTCCTGCACTTGATTATTGCCGTCCTACCCCAATTTTCTCCTTTGCCTGATTTCAACACATATTTTGTCATAAGTTGCCTTAAGTTTTGTAAACTTTATGAAATCTGTTCAAAACAAGGAAAGGTATAAATAAAGAATAACTGATTACATATATTTTTATCCACTGAAACAGGGAATTATTTCTGAGGTATTCCTAATTCCTAGAGATAAAAGATGTATAAACTTTTTAAATTATTTGCTCATTTGGAACTTTTTTTACTTTTCTCAGCTTAGTTAACATTTTCTTAATCTTGCTTATAATTAAACTTTGAGGGAGACATTTAAGATCATTTGAAATCAATATGCTTCCTCTTTATTTAAAAATGATAGGACAATAGATTTTGGGGTTAGAAATGGTTGTAGTGATTTTCTGACATAAAATCCTATAATGAGCTACTCATTTTATTCCAGTTTTCTTTCTTTTGTTCTGTTGGAAAAGCCTTTCTTTAAACTGAAGTACACACACACACACACACACACACACACACACACAAAATCTTTTTTAGTACTTTCTCTGTGGTATACAATGTGCTCAGCACCAGGAAAACTCAAGCAAATAAAATAAGCTCCTTTAGCAAGTTCCTCTCTGAAACCCGTTTCCTCATGTGTAAAATGGAGAGAATAGGAGCACCTTCACATAGAATTCTGGTCTGAGTGTTGAATGAATTGATGCATATAAAGTACCACCACACAGCTAAGTGCTCAGTAAGTGTTTGCCGCTGGCACATACTTTACAGGCTTGTCGCTGACATCAAATAAAAGCACTTTGTAAAGTGCACAGCACTATTAAAGTGTAAGGAGGTGCCAGGAAATTAAATCTTAGTGGTGTTAGGTTATAACTGCAGTCAATCGAATACTTTTTTTGGTATATGATTCTATTCGGAGGCATATTAATTATTTATGCATTTTTTTGGGAAACCGAAACAGTTTTGAACCTTTATGTCATTAAATTTCATATTTAATCCATCATTTCAGTGTAACACCTTACTGACTCTTCACCCTAACATTGAATTCATTAGTTCTTATTTTCCCATTTGTGTGTTTTATAAATGGTATACATATACCTAAGTCACTGATAATCCTATTGATTTATACAAACATTACCTTACTCCATATTATCACCAAACAATTATTTAATTGATTGTTTTGGGCAATTTACTTTTTTTTTTTTTAAGTAGGACAGTCTCCCCATTTGCCTGGAAAGGAATTTTGTTTCTTTACGTTCCTCAGACCCTTGGGAGCAAAAGACTAGGCTAAAACCTATGGAAAGCCCTGTGTTGTGTTGGTTAGGTAAAGGGTATCTCCCGCCTGGGTTGTTCTGGCCAGCAGTCTGATGTGTGGGATGCTGAGCTTGCATTTGAGCCTGAGGAGGGTGCTGGCCTTTTAAATATCTGAATCAATTGCCGAACTTAGACCCCAGGTGACTTGTAGAGTGGCTGTGTTCAGTCTTCTTGCCCCCATTTACTGCGGAGTTTGGTATTAATGGGAGGGAAAAAAACCTCCACAAAAACCATAATCACTCAATTTGTACTTACTGTGGTGTTAGGCATTTGGCATCAGGAAAGCCATCTTCCCCAAAGCTGTGTCATATTGTTATGAGAGGTAGTTCAGGGAGTGAGAAATATCTCCTATTTAATATGAAGTTACTGGCATTCCTATTACACTGAAAGGCATACACTTGTATCTTGGAGCACTGGGCTTTGGACATGTGTTCCTCCCACCCTCATACTCACAAATATCCCCAGCCCATCTAGGCAACCTTATTGCTATAATGTGGACCCTTTGCTCCATTTCATGTGGATTCCCCACAATTCCCACATATACATATTCCTACCCATCTCTGAATCTTTGCTGATTTTCTTCTATCTGACTAGAATCCATTTCTTAGGCCCTCTCTACCTATACTAATCCTACCCAAGGAGTTTCCCTAGGTAAATCTCTTCCAAAATGATCTTTTTACTTTATTTCCATTGGATCATAATGTTTTTAATACACATTTTATAACACATGGATTGTTTCATATACGTAAATGTTCACTTCCAAAATAATATCTTGTTAATCCAGTATTAATAAAACAAAGAGTTATTTGACTTAGCTAGCTTTATAAAATAACTGAAATGGCCATTTTGATATATGAATTTTTAAAAACTTTAATTTTTTAAAGAGTTTACAAAAGATGTTACATACTTCCTTAAATAAACATCTCTATCGAAACAATTTAGCCTGCTCTTGGTGGTTTAGGATCATAAACATTTGTTTTTCCCTGCTATAAATTACCCCAAGACTGTTATCAATTGTTATTATTTGAGGCATAAGCATCAAAAAAGACCCCCTTTTTCCCATTCAGACCTCTGCTTCTAAGATTTAGTCCATCATTTATTTATTCAGTTGGTGTTTATTGGTCATTGTAGTTCAGTATTAGGTTACTTAGGGAAATAGTAAAGCAGACATTAATCTCATAGTACTTTTGGTCTAGAGTACCGACAGTCTAGATGCTAAACAAAAATCACATAAATAAAAATATAAGTTCAGGCCCAATAAGTTCCAAGAAGAAAAAAAATACAGGGGCATTATGAGGGAGTAGGGACAACGGTAACTGACTTAGACTGGTGTGTCAAGGAAGGCCTCTGTAGAGAAGTGACATGTGAGCTGAAACCTGAAGAATAAATAAGTCTTAGCCAGATAAAGAGTGTGGGAAGAGCATCTCAGGCAGAGTGAATAGCATATTCTCAAGCCCTGAGTGTGCAAAAGAGCTCGGTCCCTTTAGGAACTGAAGGAAGTCACATAGCAGGAGGAGGTGGGAGCAAGGGTGTGTGTGATGTGGAGTTGGGGGGGGGTGCAGATAGAATAAGGTCTCTTTGGCTATTTTATAGATTTAGATTTTCCCTAAGTGTGCGTGGAAATAGGTTGGAACAGCAAAGGAAGATGTTACACATATGTTAAGATCTCTGGCTGCTTAGGTCAGACAGGTAAGGGAGAAAGTTCCAGAAACAGGCAGATTAGAAGGTCCAGGTAGAGGTGCCACAGAATAGGCGTGGCAGCAGAGGCACTGGAAAGTGGACAGATTCAGGTTTGACCTTGTAAAGGATTTGCTGATGGATCTGATATGGGGGTGGGGAAAGAGAGGTCAATCCTAACTTAGATTTCAGGGCACGTGCTGGTTCGCAGGCTCTTCAGGAGCTTCCGGGTAGACTCTGAAACTGGCCCCCGTACACGGAGGGCACACAGAGACCGAAGAAAGTGGCAGATCACTCCACATTGGTGGGTGACAGGTTTAAGAAGCAATGGAACTTGCACACAACGCTTGTCCCTGGCAGCCAGATGGTGAGTAGATCCCTACACTGTCCCGTCAGAGTCTTAGAAGTATATGGAGAGGCCTTACCTGGATTCAGTCATGTATCCTGTCCAGATGATCTCAACACCACATCACCATCTGAAAGCTATGTCCTTGGGCCAGCCTCTGGGAGCAAGAAAGGCAAGTGGAACGTGCATTCCAAGGACAAGGGAGGGAGTGAGGAGCCTCCGATTGCTGGGGTCCAGCTCATGGGGGAACCCCAGTCACGTCTTCAACATGACCTTTCCTAACAGCTTGTGTAAGTACACACACAGTGTGTAGAACCAGCAGGCACGGTATTTCGTGGTATAACCGGTACCTGTCATCTGAAGCCTCACTTTACTTATTTTCAGATTCTTGGTATAAACCAAGATTTGAGGCTCCTAAAGTCTGAACCTCTAGACATAGGAGTGTCAAACTGTAGAGGTCAAGTTCTTTGACACCAGCGACCAAGTCTCACACTTCTGAATCATCTTAAAGTGCTGTTCTCAACATAGAGTAGGTGCTTACTGAGTTGATTTTAGGTTAACCAAGTATGGTTTAATTAATGCCAGTTGCTTGCTTGAAGATTTCCTTGATGATAAGGATTATGTCTTACTGTTTTTCATTCTTCTTAATGGTGGGCACATTGGTAAGTCTTTAGTGAATATCTGGACATGTTCACTATTTGTCCTAATTGAACATTAAAGGTGGGACAGAAGAAAGAACATTCATGAATGTCAATGTGCATCAGAGCAAGAATTAGACATGCATGCACAGTACGGCTGCTTCTGGTTATCCTTTTGGGTTCTGCCTGACCGTGGAGAGATTATATTCTCTTCTTTCTCTGCCACTCTGTAAACTGAGTGGGAAAGTGAAAAATTATTCTGATATTGTTAAAACAGTAAGGGAGACTTTATTCAGGACTGTTGTGATAGGTGTCAAGACTATCACAATAGGAGAGGTATCAGGCTCAACTCTGAATACAACAATAACAAATGAAGATTTATAGCTAAGAAGCAGGTGAAGGGAGTCTGTAGATGGAAAATTTCTAAGAGGAGACATTAAGGGTAGGGGAATTCTTGCTAAATCTGTTAGTTTCTGTTAGTACTCCTGTTAGATTCTCATGGAAGGCAGGCCAGCGGGGTCATATATCATCTGCAGGATGGTGGAGGATGAGGAATCGGGTCAGATTCTCTCTAAACTGACTTAAGAGAATTCTTGCTTAAACAGCAATGCAGACCTAGCAAGGATGGGGCTAAGGTCGAGACCTTGAGAAGGGGGCTCCCAGGAGCCTGACTCAAATTTTGCCAAGGAGAGTTTTTGTCAGCAGGCTCTGCCTCTGGGGGCCCGTGGCTATCATCCACAGTTGCCAGAATGGGGAAGGAAGTCTTTCATGCAGATCTAAGCCGTTCTCCATACAACATTATTCAGAATAAAACTGACACTGTTACCTCCAGTGGTTAGACTGTCAAGTCTATTTCTCCAATGGCTCAGAACTCAGGTCTCCACCTGAATGGAGACATTAATGATAATTCATTGACTCTCTAAGAACCCCAACACATATGTCTAGATATGTCGATGCACTTGTAACTGTGATTTCCTATAGTGCAGGAGAAGAGAGTTAACTATAGAACTACATTATTACTATATTGTACCAAGCCCTGTGTTAGGTTCTTTAGACAGGTTATTTCATCTATTCTCACAGTGATACTGAAGAAGTCAACAGCACCATAAAAATCCATAGAGGTACCAGGAATTTTATTCTAGCTTTTAAAAAAATTTCAATTCAATTAATTAACATAGAGTGTATTATTAGTTTCAGAGGTAGAATTTGTTTTCTTTGTTTTTTAAAATATGTCAGCTGGTCCCAGGTATAAAAAGGAGGACCCGGAAATTTCCATACATTTTATTATTAAACTCATCTCTGTCATATTGCTCAAATGAGTGTCAGTTTGGGATTTTATATACTACTCAACTTGACATCTCAGATGGAGTTTTGCTAGAGTGTAATGCCAGGTAAATGCAAATTACAAACTTTGTGCAACCAACAGTTCATTTCACTTATTCTGGGAAAAAACCCAGTAACCCTCTGTAGACTACCTTCACTGCTCTAATATTTCAGATTTTCCTGAAAATAACTTCTCTGAAAATTATGTCACCAAAATGAGGTTTCTTAGAATATAATATTGAGATGATTCAACACATGACCAAAATTAAAATACAGCAAATGATTAGACAAACTACTGTCTTAGAGAAAACAGTTAGCAATGATTGGACTTTTAAAATCATTGCAATTTTTTCCTATAATTTTATCTTTTCTCTGAAAACTGTTTCCTTCCCTTCCATAATTGAAAGTGACTAGCTTCCCACTTTTGTGCTTCTTTTCTGCCATATTTTTTTGCTGACTTAAGACGCTACACTTCCCTCGCAGGTACTTCTGGGTTCTCAGAGCAGCATTAGAAACAAATCATTATTATGTATTGAAAGTATTAAAATGAGCTTAGTCTTTACTCAGTAGATTCATGTCTAGGAATAAAGTCAGTTCTAATACAATCGTGCTCCCAAGAAACCTTGCATTATTAAGAATCACATGTAAGAATGATTGTCGGAAGGGAAGTTAGAGCTTAAACAATTTTGAAATAACAATTAAAGATTATGTTTCCTACAGGAATTTTAATAATACCGGTATTTGAAAACTACTAACAATTTGTATTTATAACATAGAAATTAAAGATTAATCAACAGAAACAGAAAAAAATTAGATAGAACTTTCTGAGTGAGTCCTGTGCATTTTAAATGATAAAAATTAATGAACTTCTAGGTTACCATTGTGTAAATAATTTCTATAACTCGTGTGATGCTTAAGACCAGGTTGAAACTAGATGTCTTAAAAATGCATTGTCAAAGTTAATTATAGCATTCATAACTGGCAATGGTTTTTAATTATAAGTAAAAAACGGGGGGAAGGGGGCCTAAGAGCTGTATGTAACATGCTTAACATTTAAAAAAAAATCTTAACCTGTGATGCTATTTCCAGGGCCCAAGCTTCTTATAATTAATAGCAGTTCATATATTAAAAATCAGGGTCATTATGGAAATTGCAGTGGCAATGAAATGCCACTATAGCTTGAATAAATTAAAACAAACATTGCTTAGGGGCGCCTGGGTGGCTCAGTTGGTTAAGCGTCTGACTTCGGCTCGGGTCATGATCTCAGGATCCTGGGATCAAGCCCTGCATCGGGGTCCCTGCTCCGCGGGAAGCCTGCTTCTCCCTCTCCCACTCCCCCAGCTCGTGTTCCCTCTCTCGCTGTGTCTCTCTCTGTCAAACAAATAAACAAAATCTTAAAAAAAAACAAAAAAACAAAAAAACCCCAAACATTGCTTAGATACATATACAAGGACATTCATTGCAGCACTTTTTTATGATAGAAAAAAATAGAAAATAACATAAAATTTTGACAATAGGGGATTGACTACATTTTTGTAAATCCCTATAATGTATGCCTGCATATGTAATGTAAATATTCATGGTATATTTTTAAGTGACAAAAGCTTGTTATAGAATGGTATGCACATCATAATCCCATTTTTGAAAATTTATGTTAATTTTCCATTGAAAGTGTCTAGAAAGATATATAATGAAATATTCAGACTAGTTATCTAGAATCTGGAATTTTGGATACCTTTTCATTTTGCTTGACTCTTGTTTTCTATAATAAATATGGATTCCTTGGCTAAGATTTATAATAATTGGAACAATTAGTATAATTAATTATTGCTTAATAAGTCATTGTAAAGGAAATCACATTCCCTACAGTACTGCAGAAATTGAAGTAGAGCTTTTGGAAAGTGGAAAAAAAAACAACAACAGCCCACAGCCGGGGAGCCTGGGTGGCTTAGTAGGTTAAGCATCTGCCTTGGGCTTAAGTCCTGATCCCAGGATCCTGGGCTGGAGCCTGCTCAGCGGGAAGCCTTCTTCTTCCTTTTGCACTGCCTGCTGGTCCCCATGCTTGTGCTCTCTCTCTCTGTCAAATAAATAAATAAATAAAATCTTAAAAAAAACCCCACAGCCATAATGAAAAAATTGTTTATAACTGCATGCTATCCTATCTTAATAACTGATCCAGCATAACATTATTGTAGAAAATCTCTAAAGGACAGAATGCTATATAGCACTAATAAGTACAAAGTTTATAGAATGCATCTAAGTTTAACTACTTAAGTTCTATTTTTTCTTAAGGGAAATTAAAGAAATATTATGTCAATAGAAAAGTGTATTGTTAATGTTCTCCAACCCGAAAAGCCCAGCTAGGAAAAAGGGGTAATAAATGTGGTGTGGTGTGGTGGCTTTACATGTAAGCATGAACTTTTTATTTTTTTAAAGATTTTAGTTTTAAGTCATCTCTACACCCAACGTGGGGCTCGAACTCACAACCCCGAGATCAAGAGTCGCACGCTCCACCGACTGAGCTGGCCAGGCGCCCCACGCATGAACTTTGTAAAAGCAATTTGACACTCATTTATTTAGCCTTCACCATGTTCTAGTTTTGGTGCTCTGTGAGCAAGACAGGGTGACTCACCTCTATCTCACCATCTAGTGAGAAAGAAAGAAACATCCAGAACTTCATGATGTGTTAAGTGCAGTACCAGAGGTTGAGACTAAGGGCTGTGGGAGCACAGAGCCAGCAGCGATGAATTCAGCCTCATGTGGGAGATTCCACTGAGAAGGTGAGATCTGAGTTCCTCAAAGTATGAGTAAGATTTACTAGGTGAAGATTGCTGAAAGGGCTTTCCAGACCCACGGAACCACGAGAGCAGAAGAGCAGGCAGAGTGTGAGAGGTGTCATGGGAACACCATGCAGAGGTGTGGGTAGGTTTGTGTCTTGGGTGCAGATGAGGGGGTGTGGAAGGAGCTAAGCCAGTCAGTGCAAACATTTAGCTCTGCAAGTACAAAATGTAAGAGGCTAAAAAAAAAGACATAAAATCTGAAAATCGCAATTCTGAAAGTAAAGGTAGGTTGTTTCTGTCATTTAAATTCTGTAGCGGAAAGAAAAGCAGGATTTATTGAGTTTCTATTGTATGCCTTTGTATCTCTTGATGCATTTAACCCTGATATCAACCCTAAAAGGCTGATGACTCTCAATTTACACCTGAGGAGGTGGAAGCTACGGAAAGCACCCTAGTTGCTGGAAAGACAAAGTATGGCAGCAGGGTTCAATCAAAGTTCACACAACTCCCCAAGCTGGTGTACTTTCCATTATACCCCTCAGTCTTTCTGAAATACCTAACTGATTCTCATATTACAACCAATGGTGGGACTCCTTCCCACACAGACCACCACCACCACCACCACCACCACCACCACCTACACCAGATAACTTGGTATATTTGGAGTTAAAAACAAATGAAGAGAAATGAAATATGCATGTGAAAACTTTATAGATCATTCTGCCCTAGTCAGCATCCCTTATGGGATTGTTACTGTGATGTGAATGTAGAAATTTGCTGCTTTGAAAGCCTTGATATTTCCCTATTGTAGCCCACAGCTGTCTGAATACAGCAGTATTTCTTGAGCTGGCAAAAAAAAAAAAAAAAAAAAAAAAAAAAAAAGCTCATTTTCTGCAGTATGTGAATCCCCACAAAGGTATTTATCTTAAACAGCTACTTTCTCCTTTACAAAGGACTGATTTGGCATTCAGTTTGGTTGCCATGCCACAGGTGTTTTGGATTTGGATGGCAGCTTCGAAGGGTGGGTCTGCTGAGCTCCCTGTGGTGCCTGCCTGGCTGAGCCCTTGCCAGGCTGAGTAAGCTCATTCATCCAGGAGATGGCCCTGAAGTTGAAAACGATGTGAGGCACAAATGCCTTGTCACTTGAGTTTGCCTGTTTTCCTTCTTTCTTTTATGCTCCCTGCCATGAGTCTTCACAATGTAGTACTTCGTAAGGAGAGATGAATGCAAGCATCTGCCAAGACATTAAGATACAGATCCTGCTACTTCAGTCGACTAGATTAACATATTAAACAGCCTGTGCTTTTAAGATGTTTCCAGCTAAAATTAGTATTTCCTTTCTTGTTATGCTAGTTGTGATTTCACGGGGTTGTTTATCTCCTGGCAGAGCTCCCTCGCGTCTTTCTCTGCTCTTGTCATCTTCCACGCTGCTGACAGACTGATCTGTTGTAAATGAAAATCTCCTCATTTTATCCCCTTTGCTTAAAATTGGTGCGAAGTAAACTCATCCTTCAATAGTCAGCCATGTGTGCTCCCCGGGGGGAGAGGGCCACTTTCTGGTCTCACCGAAGCCTGTGCATACTTCTCAGATGGTGTTTTGCACAGTATTTGCAGTTCGGTGTTCATTATCTCTTTTTATTTCTAGTTGATGCTTGACGGATCATCTTTTTCACTATTTTAGTATCAGAATCTCATGTGTGGCCAGCTGATCATATGTACAAAGAAAACATTAGCTGAAAACATTAATGAGTTAATTTCTTAGTAAATGAATTAGTAAATACTAAATGCATGATTGGTAGTTGTGAGACCTCACTAGAAGGTGAAGGCAGAGGAGCTGGGGAGAATGGTATCTCTTGCCATCTATAGCATCTGATAAGGGGTAATGGAAATTCCTGGAATTTCCTTAAACTGACGTGTTTAGGTAGTAGCCTTTGAAGCAATCTTTCCCTGTTTTTAGACAATCTTTGTGTTTATTTGAATTCGTGGACTATCTCAGGGGTTGTCAGCTTGCAGGTGTGTAAAGAATGCTTTGTGGTGATAAAAATGAGTATAAGATGAGATCTAAGAAAATGTATGATTAATAGAGAACATGGTTTGTGTTTAATCTCCCTTCACCCTAGAGCTTTGTGGAAGGATCATCCTATTTCTTAGATGATACTTAGGATTTTTAAAAAATCCATTTTGCTTAAGATAGCCCAAATGTCTGAAACTGTCTTTCTTCTGAGGCTCTTACAGTTAGTGAAAACTCCAGATAAACCCAAATTATTCAATCGTATTTTATAGATCTCTCTGAATTGCCTTTTTCTTCCTCTAGAGGAGTGTCTAAGAGAAAATTTTCCATTTTTCTACCCAAAGTTTGCTCCATTTGAATAATAGAGAAAATGGTAGGGTCTAATTTAAAATGTTAATATAGATGGAGATAGCATTTGTAAATTAATAATCTTAAAAGTCAATTTCAACTAATTGTAATAACAAATGAATTATCTTATCAATGTGATGTATATATATGTAACATATACACATATATACATTATATATATTACATAAATATATGAAAAACAATTGGAAGGTTGCAAAATAGATATTCAGAGGATTACTGGTAAAAGAGTGTCATACAGCCCAATCATTTTAAAATGATGTGAATTATATCTGAGTAATAGTATTTTATAGTGATAACTATGAGTTAGACCTTAAGTTATTCCAACATTCCTGAAGAGAGAGAAACATGGTATTTGATGATTTATACCTAAACTTGAAAGTCTTCTTTAATCATAATTTGAATAATTACTCTCTAATATAGAGAAATTATTTCGTGTCTTGTTAGTACCCCTTCATTCTTCAGCCAACTTTTCAGAACAAAAAGAGTTGAGCTTTTATAAGTTAAAGTTAACATGGACTCTAAGGAGAGAGTTTATTCTTAAGACAATGGAGGCAACTGAATGGAAAGAGACATGAGACCAGAACCAAATACATCCCCGAAGGGCCATCAATGAAACCAACTTGAAAATAATCGAATTAGTTTTATATCAGATACATGAATGAATGTTCTTAACATAAATGCCTTGTTTCCAAAAAAACATGTAAAAACGTCACATTTCTAGCTTTGCATCCTTTTCCCAAGAAATCATGGCTCACTTATTCTTTTCCTTTGAGATGACAATTCTTATGTCCATGTGGCCCACTTGACCTGTCATCTAAGTCTCAATCTGCACACCAAAAACTAATGGTTTAACTCCCTAGATGATTCTCTTCCAGTTCCTCTATCTTAGAAGGAACATCTTTCACTCAGCTCTTAGGCCCAAAACTTATGAATTCACCTGGATACTTTCTGCTTTCTTGCCTCCATATCCTTCCAGCACCTCCTAAATACCTACTAAACATCTCTTCAATATTTTCTCCTTCTACTCCCACTGCCACCTTTGTAGCAGCTACCATGGCCTACTGCCTAGGAGAGAGTACTAAACAGAATGGTCTTCTTATTGGCTGCCTGCTTTATCTTTGGACTTTCTCGGATTCCTTGTGCATACTCTAGCTGAGCTATCTTTCTAAAATGCAAACTGGATTATGCCATTCTCCCTCTTAAAATCCTCCAGTGTTTTAAAAATTATTTTTTGGTTTAAAAATAAATTATTAAACATAGGTCAAGGGCCCTGAGTGGTCTGGCCCATTCCCCTCTCCAATAGTCCCTCATCCCATCTCAATCCTGTAGCATGATTGGCCTTCTTTCAGTCTTTCACACCTATCAAGCTGTCTCCCTCTCACTCTGGACCTTTGCTCTCCTCCCGTCAGGAAAACTCTTCTGTCTCCTTGTCATCCAATAAACTTATTTTTCCTTCAAATTTCAACCCAGCTACCCGCGACCATGACCTCTTACCCACTGTTATAGCACTGTGCAACTCTCTCTAATGACACTAACCATAATTATAACTTTAGATTTGTCACCTTGACTGGGCTCTAAGCTCTTTGAGGACAGGTGCTACGTCTACTTCTGTTCTCTAATAGAGTCTTCGGAGCTTAGCCCAATACTCAGCATGTACTGTATTGTCAATATTTATTGAATGATAGTGGGCATATTAGCCTGTACTGACATTAGAGATAATCATTTTCTGAGTAATGATAAATATTCAAAGAAAGACAGACAGTTTTTAAAAAAATTTTTTTAAAGATTTTATTTATTTGACAGAGAGGGAGAGAGAGAGAGAGAGAGAGTGCACGATGCAGGGGGGGGAGCAGAGGGAGAAGCAGGCTTCCCGCTGAGCAGGGAGCCTGATGTGGGGCTTGATCCCAGGACCCTGAGATCATGACCTGAGCTGAAGGCAGACACTTAACTGACTGAGCCACCCAGGCGCCCTGAAAGATAGACAGTTTTTAACATAAGTGCACTAAATACATGTCTTTACTTTTATTGCCCATATATGGGGGTATCAACGTACTTCTTGAATTCTTACTCATTCAGCAGACCTTACACATTTGGATTATTTGGCTTATGTTAAGACATGTAAGACTTGAAATACGTTTTTGTCTGCCTTAAATTATTATACATTTTAGTTTCTCAGAATTGAAAGATAATTCTCAGAAGTATCAATCACTGGGCACACTGGATTCATTAAATGACATTAATGATACAGGCTTGAGATTTAGAACCAGACCTATTTGGCTTTGGGTCCTAGCTATGCTATCTATTACATGTGTAAAACTCATCTCTTTGAGCATTAGTTATATCATCTGTAAAATGGGTTTTATAACACCTACCTCATGAGATTATATAGTTACAATTCTTCCTATTTAATAGGTACTAAATAAAAGGTCTTCATTGTTCTTACTGCCGTATCTTCCTCCCAGATAATCCGCACAGTTCAAAAGACATACCAATTAGATTATCACCCTTACTGCATGTTCCATCCAAATGGAGTATATACTTTAAAACTGAACTTTAACTGAATTGGAGCTAGAAAAAAAAGGATGGTAGAAGGACAAATATGCCAATCAATACCTGTGGGCACCCAGGTTAATGAGCAGAAAGAAAAAAGTGTAATTTCTTTGATTTAATGGTTGCCTGATTTCAGTTTGCTTTTAATTTGCTTAAGTTATTCATAAAATCTCTTCTTTCAGAGTAATTAGTTGTGTTTATCTGCTTCTTAGAGGGAAGGTGTTGGAGGAGTTCATCAAGGAGACGTGACCTCTGGTTGACTCGTGAGCTGGATTCCTCAATCAGAGGCTCCTCATAGCCTCCCCTCTTCTTGGAATGTACAACATTCTGCCCACTGTTCCCACCATGGGAGCTCGTTTTCAAGGATGCAGTCTTGTGAGAGCAATGTGTTGTTGAGACCATCTGGACTGAATAAATGACAGAACCTAGCTTCTATGCACAGTTTTAAGATTCTGGTGGGCTGGTGTGGAAATCTACCCATCTTGCTGATGCCCAAGACAAGCCTTGTATGTAAGTTCCCTTGCTTATTAAACCTGCCACCTACCTGTGTGGTCTGCCTCTTTGTTCCTTCCTTGTCAGCATGGGGGCCAGTTTCAGATTTCATCAAAGAAGCTCCCGAATTTGCATACCAACAGAAGGATGACTTCATGTTTTGTGTTATAATTCCTTTCAGTATGCTCTTTTAGCTTTACTTACTTTAGATGGAAACGATAAAGTAGATACTGCAAACATAGTAATCAAGTTAACTCACACTTTGGTTTAAAATTACAAACATGGCAAACGCCTTTATGAGGGTGCTTTTAGATGATGAGAAGACTGAGGTGTTCTTGAGATCCCTAATTTTATTAACAAACTATGCAGCTAAAAATAATGTAATCAGTCATTTTGTTATTCTTACCTTTAGGGAAGACTGCGCCTAGACCATCTCAGCAGAAAGATAATCTGGCTCATTGCTTCCAAAATACTGTATGTCAAAGACACATTTGCAGATCAAAGCCTGGGGAGCTTTGCCTTCTTGTGTTCTTTTTCTTCCAGAAATAACCGTTGTCTTTTTATGCCTATTGTTGAGCAAGTGACTATGAAATATTGTAGATGGATTTGTTAGTAGAGGTAGTGTAAGATTATTCACCAACCAATCAAGAATATGATAAGAAATAATGAAATAGTACACCTCTGTCCACAGAGAAGAAATATGAAGTCAGCGTATGATAAAGGCATTACCCTTTGACCTCGTGTTACCCATTATATCATTTTATTTTTACACATAATTAAGATATGGGTGTTGTTTCCACAATTGGATGTGCTTTAAAGATGTATCAATGGGCTATAAAACTCTCTCTTCACAGGCATTAATCTCTACAAATTCTTCTTTAATTTATATACTACAATAATCATAATCTGTGTGGTTAACAATCATTTAGTGCTTATTATGTGCCAGATACTGGTAATTATTTTACACACCTAACTCTAGCGACGTTTTGTTGAGGTAGGTATGTATAAGCTGTGTTTCCTAGATGAGGGAAGTGAAACTCGGAGAGGTTAGGTAAGTGTCCCAAGATCTCTGCACCTTAGTTTGTGATGGAGGTGTGTTTCTGAGTTCAAGTTCATTTGATTCTGAAGCCTTTGATCTTGGCAACTAGTGAGAAATAAGCTAGAGGCAAGCTGATGGGAGTCCAATGCACTACTGTTTATAAGTAATATTATTCTTTTATGTATTTCTGTGAGCATTTGATTAACATAAGCAACATAGATTTAGCAAGCTATTTACCTCTGTGTTTTCTCTGAAAGCTTTTACGCATGACCCTTTCTGCTGGTGAGTATTATTGGGAGTGAGTAATAGCCTCTGAGGTTACTTAAGCACTTTGTTGCCATGGAGTCAGTAAGAATGCCCAGACTAAGAGAAATTGGGACGCATGAAAATTGTTGCTGCTACATAAATTAAATCACTCAGTCATTCATTAATTCAACAAAGCATCAGGAAACTATTATATTCCAAGTAAGACTTTAGATTTTAAAAAAACACAAAAAAACAGCATATGTTCTCTGTCCTTTACAAGCTCATACTCTAGTGTGTATGGCAAGACAATTGATAGGTATGTAAAATAATAATTGTAATAATAAGATACATTCCATAATAGAAACACAAAAAGAAGTACTCTGTGTGCACATAGAAAAGAGTGTTTCACCGGTTAGAGTTTCAAGGAATTATTCTAGAGAAAGTTATAGTTGAGTGTGAAATGGAGTCCTTCAGCTGACATGGACAGGTGTGAGGTGATAGGCATTCCAGAAAGAGGAAATGTATGCAAAGGAATCTGAAGCCTGTTAGTTTGGTGTGGCTGAAATGTAAGGATCAAAATACCCACTCATGCACACCTTGGACTGTTCTAGCCAAAACACCCCATCTGCTGTGACCTGTCTGCCTGTCTCTGTCTCTGTGTCTCTCAATTTACTTATGGAATTGGCTCATGTAATTGTGGGATTGTAGAAGCTGGCAATTCTGAAATCTGTAAGTCAGGTCAGCAGTCTAGAAATTCAGGTAGGATTTAATGTTGCAGTATTAATCTGAAATCTGCAGAGCAGTTCAGCAGGTGGGTGCGTCTCTATGTTGCAGTCTTGATGGCAAATTGCTTCTTTCATGAGAAACCCTAGTCTTTGCTGTTAAGGCCTTCAACTGATTGGATGAACTCGGCCACATCTTGGAGAGTAATTGGTTTCACTCAAAGGCAATTGATTATAAATCTTAATCACATCTAAAAAATATCTTCACAGCAACATTTAGACTACTGTTTGCCTACACACTGGGCATTGTAGCCTAGCCAGGTTGACATGTAAATGAACCATCATACCTGTTAACGAAGAACCAACTTTTTCCTCTTTCATGTGTTGCTGCCTTTTTTCTTGCCAATACCAAGCCCAAGTTTTATACAGATACAAAGCGCAGATCACTTACCTGAAGCCCAGATGGACGGGAATCTAGGAAATATAATCTTTAGCTTTCCAGTCTTTAGAGAACCAGGAAAGCAAACTAGAAGTGAATGGAATGGGTGTTGAATGAGTCAACAAAGCACACAGTCTGCTACTCAATATCCATTCCAACTTTTCCCACACCCAAACTTTTATTTTTTTCATTTATTTTATTTTTTAAAAAGATTTTTTATTTATCTGACAGAGAGAGACACAGCGAGAGAGGGAACACAAGCTGGGGGAGTGGGAGAGGGAGAAGCAGGCTTCCCGTGGAGCAGGGAGCCCGATGCGGGGCTTGATGCCAGGACTCTGGGACCATGACCTGAGCTGAAGGCAGACGCTTAACCACTGAGCCACCTAGGCGCCCCCACACCCAAACTTTTAAACAAGAACAAGAATGACATAAAAGCAAGAGCAATATGCTTAATATAATTCAGCTATCTTTTTTTTTTTTTTTTTTTTTGAGAGAGAGGGTGGGGAGGGGCAGAGGGAGAGGGAGAAAGAACTCAAGCAGACTCTGTGCTGAACACAGAGCCTGATGCATGGCCACCACGGGGCTGGCTCCATCTCACGATCCTGAGATCATGACTTGAGCTGAAATCGAGTCAGACACTTAACCAACTGAGCCACCCAGGTTTCCCAACTATCCTTTGCTCAAATGAAAACTCACTTATTCTGTCTTCAAAGGGGAAGCCCCAAATCTCATCTGTTTCTGCATCTCTTTCTAGGTAACGTTCCTTTTTACTCTGGGGTAGTTAGAATCACATCTTGGTATTTTGTAAGCTATAGAATAAATTATGAAGTTTCCAGCAAAGAATTATTCTATATAAATTCCTATATAAATTAGCAGGAGAAAGGTATATAGGAAAAAATAGACTCTCTCCTCTTTCTTTAGGAGAAAGGACTACTACTCATAGTCCTCATTCATTTTGCAACTTTCTATGAGCTTTTTGTTAATATTTGTAACTGGTCGTAAGTCTATATTTATTATTTGTAACTTCCTCCATCACTCATGATTCTTAAGTTAGATCCTATTCATGAATTTCTGGCCTTTCTTATTTCTAATATAATCATTTTAATAAAGTCTTTTTAATACCAGTTTTTTTAATCAACTAAGTTTTGATATATAACATTTCCATTACTATTTATCCCAAAGTATTTTTAAATATCTGTGAACATTTTTTTCACCCATGATATATTTAGACATAATTTTAAAAAATTCTCCAAGTATATGGGAATTTTCATTTACATTTTTGATACCGATTCATTGCATTGTGGTTACAGAATATGGTTGATAACATATTTTTATATTGTCTTTTTTGTATTGGATTATATTATACTGTTGGTATTATTTTATACTGTTATGCACCATTAATTATTTTTATTTTTATTTTTTTAAAGATTTTATTTATTTATTTGACAGAGAGAGAGCACACAAGCAGGGGGAGCCAGAGAGAGAGAAGCAGGGAGCCTGATAATGGGGCTTGATCCCAGGACCCTGGAGTCATGACCTGAGCTAAAGGCAGACGTTTAACCGACTGAGCACTCAGGCGCCCAGCACTATTATTTTTTTAAAGATTTTATTTATTTATTTATTTAGAGAGAGAGCATGAGCTGGGGGAGGGGCAGACGGAGAGGGAGAGAGAAAATCCCAAGCAGATTCCGCGCTGAGCATGGAGCTGATGCGGGGCTCGATCTCAGGACTCCAAGATCGTGACCTGAGCTGAAATCAAGAGTCAGATGCTTAATTGAGTGACCCACTATATTACACTATGTTATACATTTTATATGATAACTGAGAGAAGCATATTGAAAAGTTTCACTATGATCATGGATTTGTCAAATTTTTCCAAAGCTCACCCAAGTTTTGATTTGCGTATTTTGCAAATTGCTGTATCTTCTTAGTGAATTTAAATTTTATCATTATGCAGTGACCCTCCATATTTATCTTAGTGGTTTTCTGATGTTTTGCCTTCCTAACATCTGTTCTACATTCCTATCTAGCTTCTTTCTTGTGGGGAATCCATTCTTCCTAGACCACCATTCTCGGGGCTGACTTGCATTTTTTCCTATATTCTTAAAAATTTTTTTCCTGTACTCTTAAGAATTCAGTTTGCTTCAGTGTGCTTACTGCTATTTGCAATGTATTTATTTCTCTGTCGGTATTATTTTGGTCTTTAATTGGTTTTCTCAGTTCTACAGTTTTACTTATTCCTTTGTTTCTTCATCTCATCTTTGAAGTCTCTCATTGAATTCCTGTTGTTTTTTTATATTCTTCTATTGTAGCAGGCACTTGTAGGGAAAGTTCTCTTCTCTGGCTATGATTGTTTCCTTATGAGGCTCTGTATTCATCCTTTAAATAATATGTTTCTTTAATTCTATTTTTTCTTTTGTGTGTGTGCTGATGTTTTTAAAATTGAGGCTTTGCCATGTATTTTTTTCTCTTACTCATTTATAACACAATAGTCTTCAGCTTTGATGTAAAATTAATGTTTGTCCCTCTTCCTATAATTGTGCCAATTTGGGGCTCATATCTATGTTCTCTGGCAGAAAGTTTCAAGCTTCCTATCTTTTCCTAATGCAGAATGCAGCCCTGAACTTTAGCTTCAACAGAATGTTAGGACCAAGTCTATATTTCTTGTATTTCCATCTTCTCTCCTTAAACTCTATTTTGCCCCCCCTACAATTCAGAGAGGGGAAAACATTAAGTGATATTTATTTGTTCTATTCCTGGAGTAACTGGCGAGTGGGATGAAGCAGAGGGACACCTTACTTGGAGATCTTTGTAGCCTGGTGTCCTACTCCTCATAATCCTCTGTTCACCCACCAGAATTTAACTTCTGTTAAGATTTTCTCATACTTACTTTTTTTTTTGCTTTGTTAATTAATTGCCTTTTATCTTGAACTTTCCCCCTTAATAAGGTCACTATGACAGCCCCTGATAGATGTTTGCCTTACTAAGGGAATACTTAATAAAATTACATTATAGATGACTACAAGAAAAATTCTTGAGTGTTGTCTTGGTCATTTGTCTGGATTTTTCACATACACTTTCACTTTCCTACAAATTGGCTGGAGGTGTCTTTTAAATGAGTTTCTTAGGGTGTGGTCTATTTGTCTTCTTTCTTTGTGTATAATTTTTTCTCTGAGGGGAGGTAAGGTTAGGAACCTGTTGAGTCATATTGATCTTTATGGCTATACTTTTCAAAGATTTTCGACTGAGTCAGAATTCCTTTTTTTAAATGGTTGGAGCTGACATGCCAGTTTCTCCTTTGCAAGGCTTGTTGTTGCTAGCAGTTCCCTAAGATTTGGGAGAAATAGTAAAATTGTTATCCAGCTTCACCTTCCTTCTTACTTTGATACTGTTCAGGATTCTTAAACATGAGGCAGCTTCGACATTTATCCCAGTCAGAAAATATTAACAATCTGACTCAGGAGCAAGTGGTCATTTATCTGAAATATGCAAGTTGCAACTCCGTTTGGTGGCACAGCGAAGGAGATGAGCTGGAGGTAGTGATGTGTGGCTGTGTTTTCCAAGAACACTACGATGCTACTGGGAACAAACTGCATGTCTGAGTAAAAAGACAATTTATTAACATTCAACATTAAACTTTGCTTTAAGAGAAACATACATTTATTTATCATATCCTTTCAACGAACACCCTAGTAACTGGAACAAAAAACAGTTACATTATATTATACCGGAATATCAGAAATAAAATGTAATCTGAGGACTTTAAGTGATGTAAGTGACTATAGGGATATTCATGCACCCCAGGCACAATCAGGTTTTCATCAAATTATACATAATAAAACTGAGGGAAATGAAACATACATAAAGTCTTGAGAAGATTCCAAAAAGAAAAGCTAGTGTTGATTTTTTTCTAGATGTTAAATTCGTTGTTCTTAAATTGCTGTTCTACTTGTGAGTAATCTATTTTTTTAATCTTTGTCCTTATATGTACTATACTTCTCTTATCTAAGCCATGAACAGCTTTATACGATTCCACTCCCTCTATTTGAAGTGAGAAATGGAAACAAGTAGAAAAGTTGAAGAGCCAAAGAAATATGAAATGAATAGTTATAAGGAATTCAGTAAGGTCTCAGGTCAAAGTACAATTCCTTTCTCGTATTTTAACAGTAGAGTTTTAAAGGATAGAATAAACATGGAAAATGCAAATGGCTAATTATTAGCAGTAAAAGAAAATGAGTCAAAATCATTGGGAATATTAAAGTTTATATTCTTATGTTCTCTTGATTATTAAATGTCTACTTTCCAACCGCTTGCCTAATCCTCCCCACTCTTACAAAAGGTAGATGGGCAAGAGAAAAAATACATGTGATGTTCTTTCTGCCTTAATGGTAGCTGCCTTATATCCTTTAGCCTCTACCTCTCAGAACGCTACACATTCCTGCCTCATGGGGAATTCAGTCTCCTTCAGACTTTTTCCTTCTCCCAATCTAATACAAACATATTCTAATTTCTCAGTGCCCTCTGGGACCCTTGCTGTATCACATTGTAAATCATTTCTGTCTCTCCTATTTTGGCCCAAATTTATTTAAACTATAAAATATAACAAATAAAGTGACAAACAAATAAACATGAAAGGCAGCCCAGAAGTGACAAAGTAAGGAATATAATGTCATATAATATCAACATTCTTTTTTTTTTTTTAAAGATTTTATTTATTTATTTGACAGAGAGAGACACAGCAAGAGAGGGAACATGAGCAGGGGGCATGGGAGAGGAAGAAGCAGGCTTCCCGCTGAGCAGAGAGCTCGATGCAGGGCTCGATCCCAGGACCCTGGGATCATGACTTGAGCCAAAGGCAGACGCTTAACGACTGAGCCACCCAGGCACCCCTAATATCAACATTCTTTACAGTCTTGTGGACCACACTTTCAACAGAAGAGGCTCAGACTTTCTGGAGTCTTTTTTTCTGCAACTCTGTCCATCATCTCAAGGTTCCACCCCTCCCAACCCCAGCCTGCCAGTTCCCTGAGGACTCTGTTTCCCACAGAGACTTCCCACTTGGTGACTGTTTTCTCCTAGACTGGCCCTAACTAGAGGCAGGATAGTTATTCTTGTTTCTCTACTTCCAGCCCATTGTTCCTTTTCTCCACCTTAAGAAACCCAACTTCTTTAAATGCATACCAACAAACAACAAACACTTCACTTAGCCAAACTTGCCTTTCCAGCTTCTGCCTCAGATCTGTTTTCTTTTACTGAAAATTTCTTGGAAACTTTCTATTTCCTGCTCCCACCAGTTCACATCTCACTCTCGAAGAAAGCCATGACACAGGCTTTCATAGCTGTCATGAAGATGCTCTCATCCAAGTCAGCCTCTGACTTTCTGTAGCCAAATCAATAGTCAAGTCTAATTTCTCATCTTGCTCTACTTTCTGTTTTATTCAACACAGTTGACCTCTCCCTCCTTCTTGAAACACTTTCTTCACTTAGCTTGCAGGACACTCAACTCTCGTGGTTCTCATCCTATCTCACCAGTTTTTTTCAGTCTTCTTCTCCAGCTCCCATTCTCTTCTCAAATTCTAGGTTTTTTGGAGTGCCCCAATGACTTTCTAAATTCATTCCCTAGTTGTTCACATGCAGACACCCAACTTTGAATACCATTCACCTGCCAACCATTCACATCTTCATGTTTCCAGACAGTCCTCTCTCTTGAATTTCTGACTTATATGTTTAACTGTCCATTCCATATCACACACTCATCTCAAAGCAGAGCTCTTGATTCTTTCCAAAAACTCTCTCAGTTTTTCACCTTTGTAAATATCACTCCTCTTCTTCCATTTGCTCAGGCCTTCCCTACATCTCTTCCCATCCATCAGCAAACTCTGTTGGCTCTACCTTCAGACTGTATCTCGACTCCTATCACTTCTCACTAACTCCACAACTACTGTCTTATTTCAAGCCGTTATCATTTATCTCCTGGACTATTGAAATAATTTCCTGACTCACTCCTTTGCTTTCAATTTTGTTTCCCTATGTCTTTTCTCCTCATGGAAACCAGAGTGACACTTCTAACATGGAAATCACATCATGCCACTGCTGAATTTTCAGTGTCTAGAGTACTTTTTGGCACATAGTTGACACTCAGCAAATATTTACTGAATGAATGAAAAAGAAATGTTCTTTAGAGAAAGGGGTTAAATACAATAGTTAGTTCCAATATGTATATATATTTTAGTTCCTTTAGTAGCCCAGTCTCATTAGCACTCATAAACATTAGACATAATTTACTTCCTATCATTCTTCCATACCAACAAATAGATTAGTGCTACCATATGTAATATTGAGAGTAAACTTGTGGGTTTACCACAGTATAGAGCTTGGGTGTTGATGTCCTCCCTCTCGCTTTCTACCATCCACTAAGGTAATTCACTGACAAGAACCAGTTCATTAAGGTAAGAAGCTTATATTCTCCTGATACTTCAAATTACTTTTCAAGAAACAACATATTTATGCTGCAACTCAAGGTGTCAGGCAGGTAGAGGTTATAATGTAAATCTAACTATGCTAGGTGGGATCACAGAGGGTTGGTAGAGGGGATTTGCAAACCAGTGAGAGAACTTGTGTTGTTCCTCAAATCATACAATGTAGTTAATGCACCAATGTGGAGCAGTTCTAACCTTGACATTCATTATTCAGAAATGTAGATATTGTAGGAGGTTAGCATTCAGATTGGGTTCAGTAGGTTGTCATTTTCCTAAAATGCCCTTACTACAAAATATGAAAAATCAAGGTCTTTTTTTTTCCTGGTAAAACTAAACTTCTGTAATCAATCCACTGACTAGTTAATTAACAAGAGGGGAATTAAGCTCCCAGGCCATGAAGCATTCAATTTGCCTTGGAATCCTAATCTAGTTAAATGCCAAGTCTCTGGGGAAAGACACTGTCTTGTTGCACTTTACTCTTGGTAAACTGAAATTAAAAAGAACAAAGGAAGCCCAGAAAAAATAAGCAGGTTTTAGCCCAAGCAGCCCTTTGGCAAGATTGAGCTGTATGCCTACATTTGACAATCTCAATTAATTACTAAGAGAAAGAAAGAGTTAAGAAAAAGCAATTTATATATTTGAAAGTCCTCATCTATGTAATGTAAGGCAAACCAAATTAGTAAATCACCGATACAGGTTTGTCTTGATATTTTCCTGTGACCTTGTTGTAATGAATGGGAAGAAATAATAGAAAACTGTTGCCTTTTCACTAAATCTATTTTAAGATCACAGACTGCTTCAATATATAAGAGAAAGGCAAAACACTTTTCATTTTGAAACTAGGTGCCAAGATTTTATGGCTTCAGGGTCATCATCCTGAAGAAAGTTCAGTCACAAAAAGAGCAGGTAATTTACAGTCTATAATTAGGACTCTTCCCTTTACTTTCGGCTTTATGGTGATGCCAGGTGGCCCACAGTTAACCATGCCAGGCTCATATTTAGACAATAGAGTCAAGGCTAGTGTTCTGTGTGGTACCAGCAGTAGCTTCCACTGAATTTCATTTGGGATGCCAACTTAAATGTTGCTGAACTTGACACCAATTCAGTGATATTTAAAAGACTTGCTTTGTTTCAGTACATTTCATTTTCTTTGACTCGCTGTAAAGAATGATATATTTGCTTACCAGGTGAAGGTGAATGGCAGTTCATGCCAATTAGAAATTTATTTAGAGAATTTAAGGTCTTTCAACATCTACCATTCTTTGCTTAAAAAGATCCATTTCAATCCAGTGGCAGAAATCATGAATGCGATCAATTATTGAAAAGAGAAAGTAGCATGTTGCTGAAAATATATAGAGAAATAATAAGGGGCGCCTGGGTGGCTCAGTCGTTAAGTGTCTGCCTTCGGCTCAGGTCATGATCCCAGGGTCCTGAGATCGAGCCCCATATCAGGCTCCCTGCTCTGCAGGAAGCCTGCTTCTCCCTCTCCCACTCCCCCTGCTTGTATTCCCTCTCTCACTGTGTCTCTCTCTGTCAAATAAATAAATAAAATCTTAAAAAAAAAAAGAAAGAATGAAATAAGGGGAGTGCTGTGATAAGGTAAAGGATTGCCCCCAAGGCCCAAACCCAGCACTGAACAAGATTATTATCAGTGAGGGTGAGGTAAGGCCAAAGGCTCCTTGCTCAGAGTCTGGCAGAGATAGACGAAGATGGAACAAGAGAAACAGGGAAGGAGATAATGATTGTAACTAGTGAGGGCAGCATGTAGATTAATATTAAACTACATGCTTATCTGTGCAGGAAGTAAAGCACAAATACAAACTATGGAAAAAAAACACTATTTTGCCACAAACAGAAACTGAATATTGAATTTATTCTTGCCAAGTGTAAGATAGCAAAAGGACAGCTCAAGAACAGACTGAAACCTATAATTTGATTTTAAAAAGTGAACACAGGTCTCTTTCTTTGAACTCAGATCCTACACATGCCAAGGAAAATGATCTCCCAAATTTCAAGCCTTACACGGAAAAGGACTAGAGGGTTGTATTTATAGGTTAGCTTTGATTCTGCAAAAGAAAGTTTCCTTTAAGTAAAGAATAAACAAACCGTCTATCAAAGAGCATTTTGTTTGCTTCCCTGAAGATTCCAAGTACAAAAAGTTCGGGCTATCTTTGTTCCTTTTAGGGAATCAGAACAGCTTCATCAATCTTTGCATGTGGGTCTTTGAAGTAGGCAACAATCATATGATATTCTTTCTGTCTTTCACATGGGAAAGCGCTGGCCGTAAGAGTTAGTGGGCCTCCAAACCTCAACAATAGTCTACTGTTTATGCCACTACAAGGATCTACTGATGTAAAAAGTTCTAGATTAGAGTCTTAAACTCAAGGATTTTGTTGGCTTGGCATGCGGTACTTCAAATACTATTTAAAGATGCAGAGGATGAAAGTGTTTGGGTCTTTTGTTGGACATATGTCTTGAAAGGCTGAAATTGGAATTAATTTCAATATTTGAAAGATGACTTAATTTTATCTGGGCTTTCCCCCAAACAACTTCTAGCATGAGTGTTATAAATGTGCACAGAGTCTTCAGCATGAATAAAAGATTATCATCTTTTGGCTCATGGGAAAAGTAAGAACTTTAAGAGTATATTGATGTATATTCTAGATGCCTAAATTATATACTAAAGAAAGAATACATTAAGATGTAGTAAGGTGTCTTTAAGGACATTAGATTGGTGCTGAAGAAGGTGGAGCTATACTGTACCCACAAATTGCTGAAAGTCCTAGCCAATTCTTGCTCTGAATACTCTCCTAGTTAGTGATATTGGTGATCCTGACGCCACAGAGATGGAATCGTTCTTTGCCCCCCTCCAAACTGCAAATCTACCTTTTACCATCGCTAAGTATGTTGTTTTAGACAAGTTTAGGCGCCTTGGCTTCCTTATTCCCAAACAAAGATGATACCAGTTTTCCTAGAGTGTTGTTTGAGGATTAAATGAGAAAATAGGTGTGTAGCAGGATCTGAAGCAAAGACTTGCACAGGATTTTATGTGCTTAGGTAACTCTACTTCATCACTCCACCTCAGTTAGATCTTTGCATTCTATGCAGTCTAATTTACTGGTCTGAAAATGTCCGAGGCTTGGTTATATCTTATCCTTTGCATAGGACCCCTCAGACTGCTGAGAAAGAATTTAAAACTTGCCCATTGCTACAATAGCTTGGGCATATGCAGACACAAATGATTCACATAGGGGAGGGGAGATAAAAGTCGTGTGACTAAACAGCAGACCATTTTAACAAGGATCTTTAGAAAAGGTCACCATGAATGAGGTACACACCTTAGGGTTTAGGTCGAATCTCCACCTTCTGGGGTGTCCTGCATGTGTACTGAGCACGCTCCACCTTGGTTCCAGGGAGAGATGTAGGGCAGGGACCAGAAAAATGTGGATATTTGATGTGGAACAAGAGTGCAGTGGATTCACCAGCAAGCAAGCATCGACTTCAACTTCTGGCTGCAGATTTGGCCACGGGCAATGGTGCAGAGGTTGGCAAAGAACAGTGAGAGCAGAGCCACAAACAGCGCTCACCTGCCCTCCTCAGAGACTCTGAGAGGGGTACAAAAATGGGGAGAGGCAGCTGGAATGTATCATTAAGTGGATGCAGGGGAATGACCAGGCTTAGCATTCTACAGTAAGTCATATTTGGACTACTCATGGAAGGGTCACCGGGAATTCCTGGTGATAATTGTGGAAAGACCCCTTGGAAAAATACCTAGAATTTTTTTAGCATCATGATTTGGCATTTCCTTATAAATGTGATGCTATTTGTTTCACTAACCAGTGAAGCCTGAGACATGCAGGTTAGAGGCATATAAAAAACAGCAGGGAGAATGGCGCATAACAAGCAGTTAAGAAACAGACGTTGCTATTATCACTGTGTTGTTATCAATTCTTTAACCCTAGCACAGTCCATTATCTACTATTTCTGTCAACAGAACTCAATTAAAATGTGTCAAATAAAAGTTTATAAAATGTGTCATAGATCACTCCTGAGATCTGTAGAGCTCTCCTGTGGAAATCAGAAATTATAAAGTTATGGCACAGAAAGTATTCTCTAGAAAATGAGTTCAGAATCAGTGAAAAGTGCAAACATGGGTACATCCAATACTTACCGTTCTATTTCATGTTCGTTGCCTCTGCAGCATCTGTCAGCATCACTTTAAAGCAACTATTACTTTCTTACCATTACTGCCAATGACATTCTACGACTAGGATCATCGAAGCCATGACGCTGGTGCTGTCTCTGTACTGGGAGGGGGAGATCTGCTGAGTTGCTGTGGCACTGTAGAATGAGGAGTGGTCCCTCTCCCCATCATTCCTCAAGTCTCACTTGCAGAATTTGTGTTTCCTGTCTGCTCTGAGTGACTAAAGGTTCTGGTTTCCAGGGGACTGAGGGTGATACGTCTTTCCAGGGGACATAAGAAAGGGTCCCTGAAGTCCCAAGCTATGGCTTATGCCTATTTATTTAGGTCCCCTCATCCCAGAAAGTATCAGGCAAAGAAATTAGGTACTCCACTGGCAGATAATGGGAGTCAGTATGAAGTCTCTTAATGCTTTTATGCCCAATGAAAACAGCAAATGGGCTACTCTAGCAACCGTAGCCTGGACAAGGACTTTATAACCAGGGGTTTAGACACCTTAGTTGTGAAGCAGGTTGGCATCACCCCACAGGGGCAGCAGACCTAGACTAGTTGAAGTGCCGCCGGAGTTTGATCATTACCTAGAACAGGTGGTGGAGAAGAGAAGTAATCAGTATAAGTTATAGTTTCAACAAATACATCCATGCAGCAGGGATTGTAGTTTGTACCGCTAATCTTCTTATTGTCTTTTTTTTTTTTTCAAAAGAAATTGTGATAGTTATCCATTTTAAATGTCTGTGGTAGGACTGAGGATGGAGTACATTTAATCTGGATCACAAGTGTTTCAAGTGCTGGGCTGTAGCAGAAGCTGTCAGTCGACATCTATGTCTTCCTGGCACTAACTCTATACACATTGATGGCTGCAAACGTCTGTCAGCAATCTGCTTGAGTACTTTCACTGGTTGTAGAAATGCTTGGCTTGTGTGTGGAATAGGCTGGAAATGACTGGAAGTTAACATCCCTGAGAGTGGTCCTCAACCAATTATGGATGGAGTTGGTAGTGAAACCATAGTTTCCTCTTCTCAGGTAGAATAACTCTGAGAGGTGGTCTATAGAGTCTTCCAGAGGACCCTAAAAGAGTGAGCTTCAATTCCTCACAATAGCAAACTCTTCGGTAATGTACACTCTCTTGACTTTGTTCCCTTCCCTGTCTTACTTTCTCACTCCCTATTGGTGCTTCTTGGAATCATTTCCCCAGCGAATTATTTTTATACAGTTCTTTGTCTCAAGGACCTCAACAGTCTATAGTCTAGTAGGGGAAATAGACATTACTCAAGTAATTACATAATAATTGTAAAATTGCAATTGTGACAATACTGCGTATTAAGACAATTTGATTGTGTGTGTGTGTGTGTGTGTGTGTACTGAACTTAGGAAAGGTCTTCCCTGAAGAAGGGATCTTTGAGCTGATAGATGTTACAGTTTCTTCATATGTGAAATAGCTATAACTATATATTACAATAATGATTAGAATAGTGTCTGACACATGGTAAGCATGATACAAGGGTTAGGTATTATTAACATTATTATGATTTTCTAACATACCATGGGTGAAAACTGATGAATTTTAAGATGGAGTATTATCCAGGGGCTTTCATATTGTTTGGGTATATACAGTATACGGCTGCCTTTTTTTTGTTTTTTTGTTAGAGAGGGAGAGGGGGAAGAGGGGTAGAGAGAGAAGGAGAGAGAGAATTGCAACCAGGCTCCATGCCCAGTGCAGAGCCTTATGCAGGGCTCGATCTCATGACCCTGACATCATGACTCTGAGACCATGACCTGAGCCGAAATCAAGAGTTGGACGCTCAACCAATTGAGCCATCCAGGCACCCCAGGTCTATACATCTGCTGCTTTAACAGCTAGTGTAGTGGAAGGCAGTGTGGCAGAAGGTCTGGAATCAAATATAGGCCTCAGTGCTTACCTCTGAATAACCTTGAGCAAGTTACTTCCCTCCTGTTTTCTCTTCTCTATAATAGTACCTACTTCACTGGGTTGTTATAGGAGAAATCAACTACTATCCATCAAATACAGGTAGATAGGTGGCATATAGGATGCTTTGTAGCAGGTGGAACTACTATGGTAAGCACTTCTAGCCATCTTTCTCATTAGCTTATTCTTCTTCCATTGTGATCCTGTTAAAATATTTTGACAAGCATCTAAGATAACCCTTTGGAATAACTTTTACCTTTGGAAGAGCCCTTAGCATAGAAAGCCCTGCAGAAATGTACTTACCTTTAATATTTCCTACGACTAATGTCTTTAGATTAGGGATGTCACACCGCTATTGCTGCATTATTATTGCAATTAGGTCCTCATCAAAATGACTCTTATTCTGTATCTCTATGAGTGACATAATCACTCTCAAATGAATGGTATTGTCACATTGCTAAGAACCCCTTAGGTATTTTATGCTTGGGCTTCAATGATTTTATCATAATTATTATAGCAAAATACCACATATTTTGCTCATGAGCATAAAACCCTGTGTTCTTAGACAATTATTTTTCAAGGACAGATTCTGATGCTTCATGAGACAGAAGAAAAACATTTTTTTTTTAACCTATGTTTAAAAAAAGAATTATGAGTACTCCTATAAAATTTTTGATTGGAGCACATTAAATTTTTGGCAAGCATTGTTTATTTATTGCAGGTGGCCTTTTTTTTTCTTTAAACTCTAGTCTGGGAAACAATTCAATTCCCCTTTTAGGTCAGTACTTACTGTTTAATGCTTTTAGTGCATTTCTTTGTGTATATACTCTTACTTTCTACATAGGCTTTTTAAGTTTCTTTAACTAACAATCAGATTTTCTCACTTTATTTATTTATTTAAAGATTTTATTTATTTATTTCAGACAGAGAGAGAGAGAGAGAGCGAGAGTGCGCACTAGCAGGGGGGAGGGGCAGAGAGAGAAGCAGGCTCCGGCTGAGCAGGGAGCCCGACTGGGGGGATCGATCCCAGGACCCGATCCCAGGACCCTGGGATCACGACCTGACCCTAAGGCAGATGCCTAACTGACCGAGGCATCCGGACGCCCCAGTTTCTCACTTTTAGATAAGTGATATATGAAGATTTTTCCTAATTGAGCTTTGCTTTACTAAACAACTAGGCATATATAATAGCTATATTATCTTAAAATTTAGATTATAGAAGATACATTATTAATATACTCTAACATGTTTTTTCAGGTTGCAAAAATATTCCTAATATATTTTGCTTAAGAAATTTTCCCATAATTTTTGTTTCAACTTTCCAGCTTCGAAAGGAGATTTCTAAAATTAATTGATTTTGCTTTTGATATTTTGATAGTTTCTGCAACCCCTTTTGGTTCTAATATCTATCTATGACACTTAACTGAAAATAGTTTGAAAAGAGCATGGTTGAGTTTTTTATACTAACAGGTGTGCATTGTGCTCACTTTAATTTTCTTGCACTGTATTTGATATGTTACCCCAAGTTTTTAATGGTTTGACCCTTTTTTAAAAAGCTTTTATCTATTTATTTGACAGAGAAAGAAACAGTGAGAGAGCGAGCACAAGCAGGGGGAGCGGGAGAGGGAGAAACAGGCTTCCAGCTGAGCAGAGAGCCCGATGCCAGGCTCGATCCCAGGACCCTGGGATCATGACGCGAGCCGAAGGCAGCTGCTTAACTGACTGAACCACCCAGGAGCCCCTACATGATGGAATATTGAAAGAAGAAAAATCTGTGTGTCTTTTAAGTAACCTTTAAGCTTCAATATATGTAAATTTATTGGGTAGTCATTTCAGTATTAATTTTTGTGAAAGGACATTTTCAAAGATGAAATGTGAAATTCTATTTCAGATCAGCTTTGACAAATGAACATTTGTCATCAGTTTTGATGATAGAGAATACTACCTTGAATCCCAATGAATAAAACATTATTCCCTCAAAATAATTACTTTCTTTTCATTAGTATACCTGTATTATAAGAAAACTGTGTTCAATTATTATTAAAGTTTGAATTCTGTCAGTAAAAATTTTGTGAAAATTTGTCTTTTCTCTTGTTGTAAGAGTGCTTACATAATATCCTTGATTTGTCTCTCGTTCTACAAAACCTAAAATATTTACTATCTGAACATTTATAGGAAAAAGCATTCTGACCTCTGCTTTAAGGAAATCATTATGGTTCTAGGAGGGAGAATGGATGGGAGGGAGGTGAGGGGTCAGGTTAAGATGCGATCACGGTAGTCCAGGAGAGAGAGGATGGTGTTCAAAAATGAGCAGGAGAGTCAGAGTGGTCCACTGCCTAAAAAAGGAGTGCTGAATCTTTTCCATGTTTCATTGGCAAAAGTAGGGGTGGGATGAGAGTCATATTCCCCTGATCAAAAAAAGGGATTTTAAAACAACTACTAATAAAAATTGGGGGTTAATAATAGACAACACATATTAAATTATTCTTTTTATCAGGTATTATTATAAGAATACGACATATATTAACTTATTCAATCTTTGTAATAACCCTATGTGGTAGGAACTATTTTATCTCCATTTTGTAGATGAGATGTCTGAGATACAGAGAAGTTGAAAACTTGCCGGGTGTGATAGGGGCAATAAATAGAGGCACTGGGATTTGAACTCAAGCAGTCTGGTACAAGTACTTAATCTCTCAGTCATTACTATACTCCCTCCTCCATAAACAAGGGAGGCAGCTAGCTCAAGTTCTAGATGGCTATCTGTTGAGGCATACGTTTGTTGTTCTGGCCCCCGTACCTAGCAGAACAGGGAGAGAGGAGGAGGGAAGAGATGGTAGAGAGGATAGAGAAAAGAAGTGTGAGAAGCATTTTCAATGCTTGGTGTGACAGGGATGGGGAGTTAGGTAGACTCTGTGGAAAAAAGTTGGGCTGTAGCTATCTTCTGAGTACCTAATGGAAGAGATGCCTGCTGAGGTAGAGATCCAGAAAGCAAGAGGTGAAAAGAGACAACTGGGGAGGTTATGCTGGAGAGTGTCTTTTATATCAGCAAATAGCACACAGCAGAGACTACTCTACATTCTCCTGAAGATCCCACACATATGCCTTTGGTGGGGGGGCAGTCCTGGGACACCTGCCACGCAGAGGACAGTGATGAGTAAGAGAGGTGTTTAGTAACAAGGCATTTTTTGTTTGTTTTTTTTAAGAGAAGGAGGAGGGGAAGGGCAGAGGAAGAGGGAGAGAGAATCTTAAGCAAGCTCCATGCCCCCAACGTGGAGCCCTATGTGGGACTTGATCTCACAATCCTGAGATCATGACCTGAGACGAAATCGAGAGTCAGATGCTTAACTGACTGAGCCACCCAGGTGCCCCAACAAGAGGTATTTTTTAAAAGGGGTCTCCTTCTTTTCCTGGACGTATTTCCTACTCCAGCCCACCTCCAACAGTGAAAAAGATATAATGGAAGCAAGACCGGGTTGTTGGGGGCAGTTGGGGCTGCAAACTGGTGGTGTGGGGGGAGCAGAGACAGAATGAGGGCAAGAGAAGATAAGAAAGATAAGACCAACCTCCTTCCCATTTTAGTTCCTTTACATTGTCACTGAGCCTGCTCAAGCTGAGAGAGAGTCCAAATTTCTTTCCTACAAAGGCATCACGTACTCAGAGAATGAGAATCAATTTTACTATGGAATAATGCCAATAAATAGTTCTGGTTATACACGCTGCTGCAAAAGCATTTCATAAAACAAGTTGGGGCAGAACATTTTTTATGGTAGTATTGACTATACGTCAAGTTATATAAATTCTCTTTGCAAATAAATTTACCATGATTTTGAAAACTTTTCAATGAAAACTGGTGGCTCTACTCACTGTATACGATGTCGTTTCCCGCCTCTACCCTCAATTTCAACCTGTGATGACCCCAAAGTAATGTAGACAAAGGTCAAGTGAAGTGAAACAGCTTAACTTGTGCTAAAGAGCTGTTCACCCTAGAATCTGGGAGAACTGGGTCTGGGTAAGACTCGAAGAATTATTGCCATTATTGCTATGCCACTGAATTTATTTGCCGAAGAAATAACATCATCAATAAAACTGGGAAAATTGGAGGTATCCTCTTAGTATCCAAAAAACCAAACTTTCTCATCCTCAAATTTCATCCATTCAAGTAATGTAAAAATAGTGTAAAGACTACATTCATTCATTTATTCAACAACATTTTATTAAATGTTTATTATGTACCAGGCTCTGTTTTAGACATTGGGGTTTCAGTAGTGAAAAATTTAAACAAAATTATTTTATCTCATAGAGCTCGTATTTAGTGTATATGGGTGTGGGTGGTTGGGGATAAGGAGACAGAGAAGAGATAGACAATAAATAAAATATGTAAATAAATCATATAATATGCCAGAAGATGATATGTATTAGGGGGAAAAAAGAAAGCAAAGTTGGGAGATGAAGACTATATAAAGAAGTGGTTTGAAATTTTAAATAAGGTTTTTCCAGGTAATACATATATATAGCAAGATTACACATAGCAAAACATCACACAAAATCTACTTGTTTTCATTGGTTGGGAGAATCACAATATAAGCACCTGTTTTTCAGGGTAAGAACATATAATGTAATGAAGAATACACAAAGGGACAGAATAGCTTAGCTGAGCATTGTATACTCATCAAGTATCTCTGCACCCTGGTCCCTAACATCTTCCAGTGAAGCGGTAAAACTATTCCATTGCAAGTGGATGTCTTCATAGTGCTTGTAAAGGATTTAAGGAGAGGTTTAGAATGGAAGACTAAGGTCAAATACATTTATCTCCATTCTGGTTTTCAAAAGCATCCAAATATCAGGGCATCCATCCATCGATCCATCCATCCACTCATCCCAAATTATCGATTATGTATCATATCCCAGGTACATTGAGTAAGTGCTGGAACAATTATAGAGGTATTCATGTTCTAGGGTGTGAAAGGAGTTAATAGGAATAATTAGGGATTATATTCTAGAGATATCATTTGGTGCTGACTATACTATTTAAGGAAAACATCTGAAAATGTCATTTGACATCAGAACAACAACAAAAAATGAACCCTTGAAAAGTGGATTCCTTGAAAAGTATATAAAAGTATATACCTTCTTATACGGTGTGTGCAGAGGCTCTTTAGTTTAATAGTAAAAGTGATGAGCCATACAGTTTTCTACAGAATATTTCATAGTGTGAGAAGTATTGTAAAAATAAAACTTAAATGGAAATTAAGAGGAGTTAGCAGTTGAAATAGCCTCTAAATATTATTTATAGGAAAAATAATTCTCATTATTGATATAATAAAAGCCATGTTTGAATAGAAATAGTTCTATTTCATTTAGTGGAATTTTCAAGGTGGCCTTGACAGCTCCATGTTAATATACCATTTTCAAATTCCTGTACTTATAATCATTGTAATCTCTTTAAATATTCTAATTACAGAAATATTAAATAAATACATTCTTATATACATTCAAAAAATTCAGATAAAATATAGTTTCACTTGCCATAATTAGTTTAGTTTTCTATACATCTGTTACATATATGTATGTGTACAAGAATATATAGTTTGGGTAACTAGTTTGTAAAATAAATGGTTCTATATTATAAGTATTGATCTATAACTTGCATTTTTGCCTTATAGTTATGCCTTGGAGATCTTGTCACGTTGTCTAAATATTAATATATCTTATTCTGTTCAGGAGCTGCATTGTATGACTTTCCATAATATATATATATATATATTTTTTTTTTTGTAGATGGGGATTTAGATTGTTTTCAATTTTCAGTGTCACAGACAATGTCACAAAGAATGTCATTGCATATGCCTTTGTCCTCACACAGACAGATTATTTCTTCCGGGAAGATATTAAACAGTACAACTATTGGGTGATAGGGTGGTTATATTTTAACTTGCAGTGGTACTGATGAATTATTCTCTAAAAGGACTGTGACAATTTACACTCCTACCAATAGTGGGTGACAATATCAAATACCCCACAAACCCAACATATAATAGTATCAAACTTTAAAGTTATTTTTCTAATTTCTATGGCTTTTAGATTGATTTGTATGAGCTCTGTATCTGCCATGGGAAAGCATTTTCGTCCCATTATAAAGACTGAAGAATAAACTCTTCTCATCTGTAGCTTATCTATTCTGGATATTAATTCCTTCTCTGTTATATAGGTTGAGAATACATTTTCCCAGTCTGTAGCTTTGTTTCCTAATTTTTACATTTTTTTCAGAGTTGTGCAATCATTTAATGTTTATAAAGAATATAAAATATAAAATATTATACAGATAATATAAAATATTTATGATCTAAAGTTAAGTGAAAAAATAGGATACAAAAATATAAGTCCTTTTTAAAAATTGTTTTAATTATTTTTTATTTTATTTTAATTTTTAAAAAGTTTTAATTTTAATCATCCAATGCTCATCAAGACAAGTGAACTCCTTAATCCCCATCACCTATTTCACCCATCCCCGCCCTCTGGTAACCATCAGTTTGTTCTCTATGGTTAAGACTCTGTTTCTTGGCTTGTGTCTCTCTCCCCCTTTTTCCCTTGCTTGTTTGTTTTGTTTCTTAAGTTCCACATATGAGTGAATTCATACGGTGTTTGTCTTTCTCTAACTGACTTGCTTTATTTTAAATTTTAAATTTTGGTGTAGTTAAAAGTAGGAACTTCTTCTTTATGGATTCTGTGTTTTGTATATTGTTAAAAGCGTCTTCTATCCCAGAGTTATAAACATGGATTCCTATTTTTTTACAGTGTGTTTGAGGCTTTTTTACCTTCATATCTTTAATCCAAGTGGGTTTATTTTTTGCAAATGGTATAAAATATTTGACTTAATTTTTCTCTCTCAATTTACTGAGAAAAAATTCAGTACATGACTATCCACGCCCTGGAGTTATTTTATTGCCACTATCAATTATTGCACAATTATCTATACATGGGTCTATTTCTGAACTCTATTCTGTTACAATTCATTTGTCTCTTCTGAATCAATCCCATAATGTTTTAATTTCTACTTCCTTTTGACTTTACGGTGCCTGCCACTTGCATGTTAATATTAGCAAACTAAATATCATGTTTCCCAGAAAGGATCCTGGCACAGAGTAGGAGTTAAATTGACATTTATTGAATTTTTTCTTTAAACTCTGGGTTGCTTTTGGCAGACTGAAAAAGTAATGTATTTGATGGTAAGAGAAATTGGCTATTCTACTCTTTTTTCCTGCATCCCATCTTAAAAATTTGGGATTGAAGTAAACCCATTTTGTGAATATACTCCTAGGGGAGATGCTAGCGGGTCATGACTTCTGCGTTTATAAACAGCTGTGTTTACAGAAGGATATACTGATCTGGAACCTCCAGTAGCATTTTTTGGTTAAGGGTTTAAAGAAACCCCAGTTCTTCCTTTTGATTGTTGTCACATACCTTTAAAGAAAACATGATTTAGACATGTTCACTAACTGAGAAAAATGTATTCCACAAGCATTGCTTTCAAATGTTTTATCAATGATTTTAAAATTTAAGTAAATATCAACAAAAGAGCAGAATACACAGCATGAAGTAATCAAAATTAAAATAATTTTAAACTTTTGCTAAAAAAGTTGATTATATTAATAAGAATATTGTGAAAAGATGTCCTGAATATGGTAGAAAAAAAAAATCTATAGAGAGTAGGGGCTGAATCAAAATAACTCTAGAGATCGTTACCCTGTTAGGCAATTAAGTCATTTCTCATTGCTGGGAGAAAGGTAATTTTATTTTTATTTTTTATTAACTGAATCTCTCTACAAAGCCATTTGGATTTAGGTCAGGATAAAAGCAATATACTTTTAAGTGTTTCTAAAAAGCACATTAGAATAACTTACTGCTTAAGTGAACTAATTAACGCATAATAACATTTCCCCTCTTGAATTCTTATAAACTTTTCCTTTTATTAGTCATCATAGCACTGTTTTGCCTTTATGTTCCATATCCTTTTTGAATGATTGTGGTAAAGAAATAAATTTGATATGCTTGATATTGTTACCGTGAGAAACAATGGCTACAAGTAAATACATCATTGGTCATTGTAATTCATCGGACATTATAGACAGTAGGAGTTAGATTATGAGTAGGTTGAGAAAGGCCAGGGTCCCTGTGGGCTGAGGCTTAGGAAAGAGAAAAGCAGGACTTAATCTTTCTGCTACTAAAGTCTTTTGCTAAAGTCTAGGTTATTGATTCTTAATCATGTTCCATATCTAACTAGAAGAAACACATTGTAAGCATTTGGAAATCCAAATGTGAATATGTATGGTATCGATAAGCCATATTTTCTTTGGTCCTGCTTAGTCTCACTCATATTCTGTAAGATGTCATCCAGCTATTGCTGGATTTTTTTTAAAAAATAGGAAGACTTTTAATTGGAATTTATTTCCTAGTAATAAAAATTACTTTTTGAAAATCAAATAGTTTCAAAATATGTTCATACATTAAATTGATCCTATTTAGTGTTTAGGGGTAGAGTGAAACCTATTTTATTTGCATATGCTGATGTACACTACTGCCATTTATTTTGTTAAGCTTTTATTTAAATTCCAGTTAGTTAATATACGGTGTAATATTAGCTTCAGGTGTACAGTTTAGTGGTTCAACACCTTACATACAACACCCAGTGCTCATCACAACAAGTGCACTCCTTAATCTCCATCACTTGTTTAACCCATCCCCCTCAACCTACCTCCCCTCTGGTAATCACCAATTCGTTGTCTATAGTTAAGAGTGTGTTTCTTGGTTTTCCTCTTTTTTTTCCCCCATGAACATTTTGTTTCTTACATTCTACATATGAGTGAAATCATATGGTATTTGTCTTTGTCTGACTGACTTATTTTGCTTAGCATAATGCACTCCAGTTCCATCCATGTCATTGCAAATGGCAAGATTTCATTCTTTTTTATAAGCTGAGTAATATTCCATTGTATATAAATACCATATCTTCTTTATCCATTCATCAGTTGATAAGAAATTAGGCTCTTTCCATAATTTGGCTATTGTAGATATTGCTGATATAAACATTGGGGTTATGCTACTATCATTTAAATCATTTTAACCCCATAGTGCTCTAATAACCCCATTGTTATTAGATATTATTGAAGCTTTTAGAAATTCATCATCAGAGTTTATCTTAAATATTGATTAAAGGTAGGATATGACAAGGGTGTACCTTCTTAGTCCTAGTTACAAATACTTTTTCTTATCTGAATTTTTATATAGATATGATAAAATTAATGACTCATCAAAATGTTTCCAAGAAATTAAAGCTAAGAAAATATTTTTAGACTTGTCACATTAACTTATTAGGGAATCAAGCATATTATCCAATAACTGGAACTAGATAGAGTCCAGTACAGAAGGGGATAGTGGATAAATAATCTCTTTCAACTTCTAGTTAATTGTTGGTGTGAGAAATCCCTTGAGCTTCTTTATCTAGTGGCTCAGACTCATACTGAAATTTCAGTTATAGCCTAAATAACTTCCTAACACTGTTATAAAGAGAAATGTAAAAAAAAGAACGATAAATATCTCAAAAGTCTGTACATTTATTATTGGGAATTCCTACCTCAGTGACCAATTTATTAGAAATAATACCATCATAGTACTTGATGCCTTTAGCCACTTAATAATATGGTCCATTTGGAGATAGCTCATACTTGTTGATTGTGCTTAATGTAACCACATTTCCTCATTTCAAATGAACAATTGATTATGAAATGTAGTTCTTTATAAATAAGTCTAAGTATCTGTAAGAATAAATTCAAAGTATAGTGTAAAGACTTTCTTCCACGAACACATTCACTCAAGTATTTGAGTTCAAGTATTCACTTACCCATCAGATAAATCCACATTTTCAAAGAAAGAAAATAAATACTCCTCTATGGGCATTTCAGAGTACAGGGTAAAAGGGTTTGACTTCAGTAACAAACGTGGGCTGCTGTTTATGCACTAACTGGATAACTGAATGAGAAGTACTGGGGGCAAATTCTTAAATACAAAAAAAGTTTAACTTTGGAAAGTGCCCGATAAATGCACAACTTTAGATGGGGCTAAGCAGGTTGGCCACTGCAATCTTGGGGTAATTGAGTTGATTTAGACTCATTCCTAGAACCCATTCATCAGAAAGAACACAAATCCCAGTGCACGACAAGTAGACGTCCTTTGTGGTAAGTTATGAGTTTATAATTGTAGTTTACCAATCAGTCACTTGTGAAATTTGCTTTGCATCCATTCCATGAATCCTGGTCACTTTTGAAAGAGTTGATTAAGTCAAGTTTCTGAGCTTTCAAATGAAAGGCTCTTTCCTGGACTGTGCTGTTCAGTGGTGAGGCCTTCCCTGAATGGTAAACCATCTGTTTACTGAATGCATCCTCTCTAAACCTGAAGTGAGATACTATTCATTTATTCATCTGTTGAGCATCTTTTAGCAAATGCTGTTCTAACCACAGAGGATATAGCAATGAACAAAATCAACAAAGTCCTTGTGTTTATGGAACTTATACTCTAAAGTGATAATATTGTGAAATAATGGATGTAAAAGTCCTTGAAAATCTTTTAGTTTAGTCCCCTCATTTCAATAATGAGAAAATGAATGCAATTAGTTAATAGTATAGCTGAGACTTAAAGCTCAGGTTTTCTCACTGGCTATCAAGGAAAGGAGGAAGATGATAAAAGAACCACAGTGGGGTTTCCATTGACTGCTGAGTAGTTCTGGTAAGGAGAAATGAGGGTCATTGTGGCTTAAATAACAAAATAACAATTTAGTCATAAGAAAAGGAGGGCTCAAAATAGAGACTCAACTAATTCAGTTATTGTGGTACTGAGAAAATTAATCTCATGATTATTTGACTTAAGAAACAATGCCATAAATCATGTGTCCACGGGACTATAAACCTAACACAATTTCTTCTGTGTTTTCCTACCAGCCCCTGGCAAAGTAGCAAAAAGCATAACTTTGAAGTTCAGGTCGCTGGATTTGTCTGCTTCTATCTACTGCTTAATTCCAGAGTGACTTTGGCCAAGACAACCAACCTGTCTGAGCCTCTATTTACTCTCCCTTAAAAAGTGGCAAATATTTAGTTCTAGGGAAATTTAGTGCTCTTAGAATGGGTTCAAACTTAAGCAACCATCAACTTAATATAGATTGCTATATGCATAAGATGTTATACATAAACCTAATGGTAACCACAAATCAAAAACCAGTAATATATATGCAAAAAATAAAGGAAAGGAATCCAAGAATATCACTAAAGAAAACCAGCAAATCATGAGAAGAAAGGAACAGGAAAGAACTACAAAAACAACCACAAAAAAGTAACAAAATGGCAATAAGTACATACCTATCAATAATTACTTTGAATGTAAATGGACTAAATGTTCCAATCAAAAGACATAGAGTGATGGAATGGATGAAAAAGCAAGACCCATCTATATGCTGCCCACAAGAGCCTCA
This sequence comes from Phoca vitulina, assembly GCF_004348235.1. Lineage (NCBI taxonomy): Eukaryota > Metazoa > Chordata > Mammalia > Carnivora > Phocidae > Phoca > Phoca vitulina. Next base: position 19,051,653 of record NW_022589705.1, read on the forward strand.
TTTCAGACCTAAAGACACATGCAGATTGAAAGTGAAAGTATGAAAAAGCATTTATAATGCAAATGGAAGTGAAAAGAAAGCTGGGATAGCAATACTTGTATTAGAGAAAATATACTTTAAAAAAAGAAACAAAGAAGGACACTACATAATCACGAAGGGAACAATCCAGTATGTAAATATTTACGCAGCCAACATGGGATCACCCAAATACATAAAGCAGCTAATAAACATAAAGGAAGTAATCAATATTAATATGAAAGTAGGAAACTTTAACACCACACTTACATCAATGGATAGATCATCCAAGCAGAAAATCAAAAAGAAACAGTGGATTTGAAGGCCACATTGGACCAGATGGATCTAACAGATATACTCAGAACATTCCACCCTAAAACAAAGGAATACACATTTTTTTCAAGTGCACATGGAACATTTTCCAGAATAGATCACATTAGGCCACAAAACAAATCTCAACAAATCAAAAAGACTGAAGTCATACTGTGCATCTTTTCTAACCACAACACTATAAAAGTAGAAATCGACCACAAGAAAAAATCTAGAAAGAACACCAAATACATGGAGGTTAAATAAAATGCTATTAAAAAATGGATGGGCTAACCAAGAAATCAGAGGAAATAAAAAAATCCATGGAGATAAATGAAAATGAAAACACAATAGTCCAAAATCTTTGGGATGCAGCAAAATCTATTCTAAGATAGCTGTTTATAGTAATACAGGTCTACCTCAAGAAGCAAGAAAAATCTCAAATAAACAACCTAAGGGAGCCAGAAAAAGAAGAACAAATAACTCAAAACCAGTAGAAGGAAGGAAATAATAAAGATTAGAACAGAAATAAATGAAATAGAAACTAAAAAAAAAAAAGCAATACAACAGATCAATGAAACCAGGAGCTGGTTCTTTGAAAGGATCAACAAAATTGATAAACCGTTAACCAAACTTATTAAAAAAAGAGGGAGAACTCAAACAAAATCATAAATGAAAGAGGAGAAAGAACAACTGACACTACAGAATATAAAGGATTATAAGAGAATATATAACCAAAGCCATCTTGAAAAAGAATGACAAAACTGGAGGTATCATAATTCCAGATTTCAAGATATACCACAAAGCTATAGTAATCAAAACAGTATAGTACGGGTACAAAATAGACACAAAGATCAATAGAACAGCATAAAGACCCCAGAAATAAACCCATAATTATATGGTCAATTAATCCATGACAAAGCAGGAAAGAATATCCAATAGGGAACACGACAGTCTCTTCAATAACTGGTGTTGGGAAAACTGGACAGCAACATGCAAAAGAATGAAACTGGACCACTTTCTTACAGCATATACAAAAATAAATACAAAATGGATTCACAATCTAAATATGAGACTTGAAACCATAAAAATCCTAGAAGAGAGCACAGGCAGTAATTTCTCTGACACTGGCCATAGCAACATTTTTCTAGGTATGTCTCCTGAGGCAAAGGAAACAAAAGCAAAAATAACTAAAAATAAACTACATCAAAGTAAAGCTTCTACACAGTGAAGGAAATAATCAACAAAACAAGGAGACAACCTAATGATTAGGAGAAAATATTTGCAAATGATTTATCTGATAAGGGGTTAGTATCCAAAATACATAAAGAAATTTACACAACGCAACACAAAAAGCCAAATAATTCAATTAAGAGATGGGCAGAAGACATGAACAGATATTTCTCCAAAGAAGACATACAGATGGCCAACAGATACATGAAAAGATGCTCAACATCACACATCATTGGGGAAATGCAAATAAAAACCACAATGAGATATCACCTCACGCCTGTCAGAATGTCTAAAATCAAAAATACTAGAAACAACAAGGGTTGGCAAGTATGTGGAGAAAAAGCAACCCTCATGCACTCTTGGTGGGAATGCAAACTGGTGCAGCCACTGTGGAAAACAGTACGGAGGTTACTCAAAAAATTAAAAATAGAATACCATATGATCCAGTGATTCCACTACTGGATATTTATCCAGAGAATATGAAAATACTAATTCAAAAAGATATATGCACACTGTTTTATTGCCGCATTATTTACAATAGCCAAACTATGGAAGCAGCCCATGACCATAGATAGATGAATGGATAAAGGAGATGTGATATGTGTGTGTGTGTGTGTGTGTGTGTATGTGTGTGTGTGTGTGTGTGTAACGGAATATTACTCAGCCTTTAAAAAGGTGAAATATTGCCATTTACAATGACATGGAAGGATCTAGAGGGTAAAAGGCTAAGTGAAATGAATCAGTCAGAGAAAGACAAATTGGCAGAGAAAGACATATGATTTCACTTATATGTGGAATTTAAGAAACACAACAAGCAAACAAAGAATAAAAGAGACAAACAGAAATCCAGACTCTTAATTATTGAGAACAAACTTATGGTTACCGAGGGAGGTGGATGGGAGGATGGGTGAAATCGGTGAAGCAGATTAAGAGTCTACTTATCATGATGAGCACTGAGTAATGTGTAGAATTCTTGAATCACTATATTGTATACCTGAAACTAATGTAACATTGTATGTTAATTATACAGGAATTAAAAAAAAATAAATGGAAAAAGGGGATGGGCCAAAAAAAGTGGTGAATATTTCCTTCCTTAAGAACTTATTGAGATCGATGATGTGCATAAAAACACATTGTAAACTAGGAAGTGTATATTAAACTAGTATAGGAAGTGTATATTAAACTAGTTAAGCAAATATTAGGCATTCATTATGCTTAAGTATCTATAAAGTCCACGCAGAAGTTCCTTTAGTTCAAAGCATCCTCTGATCTATACTAGCATTTTACTTGTTTCTTAGTAGATTCCTACCAAAGGCTTCCCTGTAATTATTTTACAATTTGGCAACCTCTGGTTACCATTATGGGGTCAGAGAAGTTTGTCTCCATTCTCCCTCAAGCCCTTTGCCAGGTAATTTTTCCTTTTCAGATCTTATAAGATGGACATAGAACTCAGGACAGAGGACTTTCTGTTAAAATTCTTATAAGGATGTCATGAGAAATGTGCAGCTTTTTTAAAAAAGTGCTTCAGATATGGAAGGATAGACAATTATCCTTTATTTTAAATTCTCTCATTTGTACAGATGAAAATTTCTCAAGCAGCTATATTTAATAAGTGCACAGTAATTTAAGATTGTCTCATTCCTCCAACCTGATGAGGACTGGAAACAGATTTGCTTTATTTTGTTTGCTTGTTTGTGAACCTCTTACCTGGTGGAGTTTCCGTATTTTCTTTGGATTGTAATTTGTGTTGTTTTCGATTGTCCTGTGGTTTTTACAAATTATTATTATTACTGGAACTTTCTGATGCAAGCAGTTTCTAATTTTCCCTTATATATAATTTATCTCAGTGCTCTCAGAGGCTTACACAACACGCAGACCCAAATTAAGCAATAGCTCAAAATGAAGTAAAATCAGATACAATTTTAGATACTAAATTTATAGACAAAGTTTGCTTTTAAGTTCTGCTTCTTTCATGCAATCTAAGAGTAGTTTATTCAAAAACTCTTCTAGAACATGAATGTTTACTAATCTCAAGTACATGATAGTTATACTTAAAAAACAATGAGAATTGTTGGTTCGCATTTCTCCATTCCCTTCTCTGTTACTCTGATCCTTCAAACCTGCATAAATTGGACTTCAGAGTGTTTTGAAGGAAATATGAGTTTTGAAAAGTCAGTTTCTTGGGCCAGGGCTCATGTCTTTGTATTAAGTATATTCCAGGTACATAGCTGCTCAGTAAATTCTTGATGCTCTTAAGTAAGTAGAAAAAAATGGGAAAATACTTTGGCAATTGCGGGTAGGAGAGCATACCAGAGATAAAAGTAATGCACGGTCTGAAAGTAAATCTTAAAAAGCAGAGATGTATGAGTCATGTGAAGAGGTTCAAAATAGAACTTAGAATGAGTCAAAGTAGAGATTATTTAATCAACGTTGTATTCCATAGGGAAATTGGGATCTGAAATACATGCTCAGCAAAGCTAGTTGGGTCCACAGGTTGGCAGAAGCAGATTCCAGGGTTCCCAAGCAGAGCTAGAAGACCTCTCTTTTAGAGAAGCCTGGGAACATCTTGAGAGAAAGGAGTGGTCAGGGGGCTCTAACTATAAAGACAGTGGGTGATTGAGAAGGCAGTATTGTAATAGAAATAAATAATGCAGAGCAGGAAGAAACATGATGGCCAGTTGTACGTGTCAGAGTGAAGGGTGGAGACTGACATTGTAGCCTCTCTTCTGTATTTTCTAGTTGGACATCTAAAAGGTCAAAGGCATATGTATTGTAAGATGGATTCTGATGGTCAAGATGAGAAAGCTGTTCTGTAGGGGAACACTACCAGAGGAGGGTGGAGAGAACCAAGACTATGATTGGAATACAAATTATGGAACTGAAGTTTAGCCTTAGGACAGACACAAATAGGATAAGGCATATAAAGGCAATTCAAAAAAGGTGTTCCAAGTTTTCCAAGACTTCTAAGCCTTATTGGAGGCAAATAGTTTAACATTAGATAAAACCTCACAGGACATATGTTTTTAAAGAGCATTCCCATAGTAAATGATATACTTTTGGACCAGTGAGAATACTGTTGTTTTCATTGAGAATATAATATTTCCATATGCTGAAACACTCAGAGATAGAGCATTGGACCATGTACAGAGAAGAGTACGTCTACCTTCAAAAGAAGTACTAGCAAAAAGAAATTACTGAAAGGCCAATCTTATTGGCATATGCACAGACCAAGGAGCAGGGCATAGCCCGTCAAAAAGTGAATTGGACAGAAAGCAAATGGGAGCCTTTGATCTACCTAGAAGTTAACAACATTGCAAATATGGCATCAGAGATAATATTTACATAACTAGAGCACTAGGGAAATAATCTAATTTACAGTAGTGACATGTCTTATGATTCCTAGTTCCTAGAACTACTCATTTCCTCACAGATATGAAGGTCTGCTTTTCAGCATCAACCACAACTCATTCTTTTAGTTATTGTTTTTCTGATAATTTATTCAAATGAAATACCATTTGTATGGAAATAAATGGAATAAGTTCTGCTATAGTGATCTACCTCCTGTCTGAACAGATCAAGAAATGGATGGCATTGTTAATATTTGATTCTTGATACTATGTTTTCTTTCCCACACTTATAACAACTATATATTTTAAAAGCCTTGTTTGTTGTAGGCCTTCCAAATATTATTGTTTGAAAAAATGGCTGGGTTTCTTTGGCACCAGAAATATATATTTAAGCATAAACTACTGGACATCAGAAATAATATCTTTATGATGTAACTGAATCTCACTTCTGTTATAATGGAAGATTTTTTGATTAGTACAAGGTACAATTACTTCACTTATAAAGCATCTGATAAGGCCAACTTGTGCTTTTAAATACAAAGGAGATGAAATGTCTAACAGACATTAAATGTCTGGCATGCATTTCATTACACAATCTCTCCTGCAATGAATGCAAAATTCATCCATCAATAGAACATTGCATTGAATACAGTAAATGGAGTAACTTTCTTGCATTTTCTTTATGCGATTACCATCATTCTCTGAAGAAACCTCAAAAGAAGTGATTCATGTGAATCTGAACTGTTAGGAGTAATTTATATTTGTCCATGCTAACACACTGTCAGGAATATGCAACTTACGTTTGCTATATTAAAAGGGAACAGGCAAATACAACTTATTGATTTGTGTCACGAAACTACCCAGAAAGTATAATGCTAATGATAGTTACAATCAAATTCCAGAAGAAAAGGAAAACTTGAAAAGTATTCAGATGATATTAGTATTTCATTTCAAATATTCTTTTTTTTTTTTTTTTTTTTTTAGTTTTAAAGATTTTATTTATTTATTTGAGAGAGAGAATGAGATAGAGACAGAGAGAGCATGAGAGGGGGGAGCATCAGAGGGAGAAGCAGACTTCCTGCTGAGCAGGGAGCCCGATGTGGGACTCGATCCCGGGACTCCAGGATCATGACCTGAGCTGAAGGCAGTCGCTTAACCAACTGAGCCACCCAGGCGCCCTCATTTCAAATATTCTTGTCTGGGAAAAGATGTTTTTGAGTATAATCATTTTTTATTTTTCTGTGCCTTTACGTGTGAGACACCTACAGGTGGCCTAATTCTGATTAAAATGAAAAAGGTCCCTTCATTGAATGCACAATCATCTTGTATGTAAAAAGCATTTAGGAATGAGACCAAATGTGGTATAAAATTATAATATTTTCAAAAGCAGAGCAAAATTGCATAAGCCTCAATCAAACTATGGGCTTTCTTTGCTGACTACAAGTAATTAAGGTGGTAAGGATTGATTGATTGATCCAACAACACTGAATTTTACTGAGTGGGCCTGGTGACCCAGAGATGAATAAGGTGGATCCACAGAATTTAAGGAGCTCATAATCCAGTGGAGATTCTATCATGTGAAGTTGAAGTTAATAAATTTTATTTAAAAAAATGTTAATATGTTACTTATTTTGTAGACTTACAGTCCCCACTCTGTCTCTAGATATTAATGTATTAACTGGGGAAGATATGAACAGATTCATACACATTTATTGTCTTTCCCAAGGATGTGGTTCATATTTACATTATTCCCTAAAGTGTGCAAAACTGTATTTATAAGATTTATGAGATATGTGGGTAGAAAATGAAAGCATGTATTAGCATGCCTTTAAATATACATATAAAAAACTGAAAAGCCAATAGAACTCATACAATAATGCAGTTAGGGGGTGAAATGCTAGATAAATATGCTAGCGGTATAAAATTAATAACAATTAGCAAATAGAAAAATAACGGAAAAATTCCACATACAATAGCACAAAATTCTAGAATTGTTCTTTTTTTTTTTTTTAAAGATTTTTTAAATTTATTTGAGAGAGAGAGAATAAAAGAGAGAGAGCACGAGAGGGGGGAGGGTCAGAGGGAGAAGCAGACTCCCTGCTGAGCAGGAAGCCCAATGAGGGACTCGATCCTGGGACTCCAGGATATGACCTGAGCTGAAGGCAGTCGCTTAACCAATTGAGCCACCCAGGCGCCCCTAGAATTTTTCTGAGTAGGGGATAAAATGTGGCTTTACTGTTGAACATAAAACTGAGCAGAGTAAATGTAGATAGTTCGTATGTTTCTAAATGGGAAGACTAAATGTTATATAGATGTACATTTTTCCTGAATTAAATAATAAACTAAATGGAAACAGTAATGGGGATTTTATAGAACTTCAAGCTGATTCTAAAGTTCATACAGAAGAGTAAATAAGCAGAATGCTAACGTACATTTGAAATATACTACTATATATTAAAACATGCTAGTTAGTAGAATCAGCGTGGGAATTAAAAAATAAATGAAGGGATCATAATACAGGGTCTATGTATAAAATAGATCCATATATATTTGAAATTTAATATATGATAAATAGAGCACTTAAAATCATCAGGGAAATGATAACTACTGATAATCCAACTGACATTCTATAAAAAGTAGAATCTTACCTCACATTAAACACAAAAATAAATTCTAGATAAATTAATAACATAATATACTTTTAAGACTATTTAAGAATAAAAAAGAAATACAAGGGAATGTTTTTATAATCTTGCAGTAGGGAAAGGCTTCCTAAGTGAGGCACAGATTCAGAATCCACAGAAGAAACTGACATATTTAAAAATTTTTTTGAAAACTAACATTTTTTTAATTTAAATTCAATTAGCCAGCATATAGTACATCATTAGGAAAACTAACATATTTGGCGACATAAATTAAAATACCTGTGTGGCAAATGAAACCATAATATAAAGAACATTAAAAGATTAAAAAATAGATTAGAAGTTTGTATATATATAAACTTCATATATATAACATATATACATATAAAACCAAGGGATAATATCCATAGATATAGATATCTGTAAGAATTTCTTCAAAATCATGTTGAAGAGTTATATAAGATTCCAATGAAAGGAATGCAGTCTGGAGAGTTTGTATGTAGTTAATAAATGTTATTTAAAAGATATCCTGAATTTTTCAATGGAGGCTAAGAAAAATATATCCCAACTGTACATTTTTATTTTTAAATATTTGAGTATTCTGTCTTTTCGCCATGTGCTTGCCAGCATTCGTCTAACTGAACTTTCAATTTTAGTCATCTATTTTTACACCCTGACAAGTATAAGATACCTGTTTTCCTAAATCTTGATTTATATGTTATTATTCTAGCAATTCTCCTTATTGCAGAAGGGTATTTAAAAATTGAGCTTTCATAAGCCTGCTATTATAAAATATCTATTTATAGGTAGGCAACTGGCAGAGTTACCATAGAAACTGAAATAGCAATCAATTCAGAAACCATGTGAGTGTAAGTAAAGATGTGAGTATTATGAATAGAAAGCAATAAAACACAAAATCTCTGGTAATTATTAGGAAAAAAATGCAAAATAGGATACGTTTTGAAAGATGATAGCAGAAGGAAAAACAATTTACAATGATGTTTTATCCACTAGTATAAATCTGTGCAACTGTAATGAAGCTAGGCATGTTCTCATTTTAAGATGCTGTCAAGAAATCAGTTATTTTAAGAAAATTGGATAAATATAAAACTCGTGTACTTTGAGAAGCCCGTACCTTAAGGCAAATAACTAGTATTTATACTAATAAATTTAATATTATAATATATATAATATTAAACCTACTTCAAATGCAATGTCCAAATCTTTTTGATTTGGCAGATAGACATCTTGACCCAGATCCACATCTTCTACAACTAGCACTGCACAAACTTTGTATACTGCTGGGTGAAATTGCAGAAGAGGTTAGGAATCATATTATATAACCATCAAGGTGGGAAAATCTTTTGACAATTAATTGCCTATGGCACATTTGGTGCACTAATGCAATCATTCCTGAACTCATGACTGTGGCTCACTGAGAATATTGCAATAAGAATTGCAGCGAATTCTGGTGGGAATGGAATTCAGTTTTCTTTTTATCTTTTTAAAAAAATATATATATTTTAATTTATAAAAGGTAAAGCAAAAGAAAGCATGTGTTCCTTTCATAAATGTTTTAACGAATGGACTTTTCTCGTCTGTGGGTATCCAGTGCTTTAAAATGGAGGTGTATAAAAGGAATGTCAGAAAGTTAAGATCCTTGGGGTGCCTGTGTGGCTCAGTAGTTAAGCGTCTGCCTTTGGCTCAGGTCATGATCCCAGGGCCCTGGGATCGAGACCCGTGTTGGGTTCCCTGCTGAGCGGGGAGCCTGCTTCTCTCTCTCCTCCCTGCTCGTGCTCTCTCTTGCTGTTTCTGTCTCTGTCTCTCTCTCAAATAAAGAAATAAATAAAATCTTAAAAAAAAGTTAAGATCCTTTATTCATTAAATCATTATCAGTTATGCCCTAAATTGCAAGGCAACTTGTAATTTAACTTCAAATAAACCAATGTGAATGTAAGGGCTATTTTCCTAAACAACAAAAAACATTTATCATTTACGAAGGAACACAAGCTAATTCATATTTCTATGAATATTCGCCTAATTAAAGGCTTCTCCAAAGTTCGCTTACAAAAACCAGTGACTATGTGATTGTTTTCCCATATGTCTACTAAAGGAAAAAGAAAATGATTAGAGTGCAAGAAGCAGATATTAAATTATGCCAGATATCTCCAACGGTCCAGAGTAGGAGGATTATGATTCAATATAGATTTGTTCGGCTTCAGAAAGCAATATATTCCATTCCCAAAGGGACATAGATCAAGTGCCCACGCTCAGGGAGCTGTAAACCTCGCTACCCTGATTCAAAAAGGATTACATAGAGCAACACGGGGATTACATTGTCAATTATTAACCTTAAAAATAATTCTCTTAATGAGATATTAAACTTATTATTTGACTTTGAAAACGTCAAAGGTCTCCCATTCATTTGAACACCAAAAGAGTACATAGTAAGTGTGAGAACAAAAGGAATAGTCCAAGCCATTTTAACTAAATTTAAGGAGAAAAAGAACTGTGGTTGGCAATTGTAGGCATGAGAAATCCTGATAATGAAGATACTTTGGTGATGACTTTTATGAATCAAATTAAAAACAAAGGGATGATTAACATAACAATAAAAAAAATTTTAAAAAAAGATTAACATAACAATAAAAAAAATTAAAAAAAAACAAAGGGAAATATTTCTTCTCTTTTTATCTGAGCTTTTAATTGAAATGAAATAGACAAGTTGTATGAACAAATTCTATGTGTACAGCCCAGTGAATTTTTACCCCATGTGAACCTTCAAATGTCAATAGCATACACAAGTCCAGGAATAGAATACTGCTGCCGTCCCACAAGCTAGCTTCATGTCCCTTACCAGTCACTCCCCACTCCACACTCCCACAGCTAAACATCATTCTGACTTCAACCACTGTGGAATAGTTTTGTCTGCTTTTGAAATTTATATGAATAGAATCATTTTATTAATGCTGCTCCTTCTATTCGATATTACCTTTATGATACTCATTTATGATATTCATCCAAATTTTGCATATATTTGTACTTCTTTCTTATTTAAAGTCATGCAGTCTCTAATTATGTGGATATGTCACCATTTTTTAAATCTGTTCTACTCTTGACAGACATTTAAGTAGTGTTTATTTGTCTTTATTTACAAATAGTGCTGCTCTGAATACGATTGTACATGGTTTTTGGTCAACCCATGTAAGCATTTTTGTAGGGTGTGTACCAAGGAAGGAAACTGATGAGTCATGTAGTTTCTACACCTTCAGCTTTAGCCATTACTGCCAAATGGTTCTCCAAAGTAGTTTTACCCATTTAAATTCTCACTAACAGTATGTGAGAATTCCGGTTGTTCCACATCCTTGTAACATTTGGCATTTTCTGCCCTTCTCATTTAGTGATTCTGATGGGTGTGTAGTGAATTCTCATTGTTTCCAATTAACACTCTTCTAATATGTAATGAAATTGGATTTCTTCGTATGTTTGTTAGCCACATGGAGCTCCTCATGGTGAAGGGCATATTAAAACCGTGATTGCTTCATTAGGGAAAACTGTAATTTGGTCTACATCCTAATGACTCTACATTTTAATAAATACTCCTGGTGATGATTATTCATGTGATATATGGCAACCAATATGCACTAGGCTATATTCACCATCAGGACATGGACTGTGTTTTAGTTACCATTGAGTTTCTGGTGTCTAGCCCAGTGCCTTGTTTTGGATCATTGGCTCTGCCTTTTCTTTTTTTTAATATGAATATGTAAAACTGTAAATTTCCTTCTAAGTATTGCATCAACACTACTTTAACTACATCCTGCTAGTTTGGGTATGCTGTGTTTTAATTATCATTGAATAAAGAATATTTTCTGATTTCTCTTGTGATTTCCTCTTTACTCCATCAGTTATTTAGAAATAAGTTGATTAAATTCCAGGTATTGGAGATTTTCTAGATATCTTATTGATTTTTTTTAATTAAATGCAGTTATGGTATGGAAACATGATTTCAAGTCCTTTTAAACTTATTGAGACTGGTTTTATGGCACAGCATTATCATCTGCGTAGTGAGCGTTTCAGTGCACTTAAGAAAAATGTATATTCTTCAGTTGTGTGTGAAGTATAAATATCAGGTCAAGTTTTGATAGTTTTAATCAAAATGTCCATGTTTTTACTGATAATTTTTTTCTGCCTGTTCTATCAATTACAAAGAAAGGGATGTTAAATTCACCACCTCTGATTGTGAATTTAATTTCTCCTTTTAGTCCTGTTAATTTTTGCTTTATATATTTTGAAGTTCTGTTAATAGGTGCATTCACACTTAGGACTATTATACCTTCCTGATTCATTGATCTCTGGGCTGGTTAATCTAGTTGGGCTGATATCAGTATCTTTAGTTCTTTTCTCTTGACCAGTCAAATTCTCTGAAATGAATTTTTCTACAGTTGACCTGGAGATTATTAGCCTACCTGTCATCATTCTGAGACCTCAGTGGGCAAAAAGATTGGGTTTTCAAAATTCAGTATGTGACTGATAGATTTCCACTGAACTTTGAGGTTTTAATATGGATTCCTGCCCTGTTCTGTGGTGTGTGTTTCAAAGGGACAGACCTCTTACCCTTTAAATAAGTCTCTGTCTCACCATTTCAAGGACATATCTTCAGTTTTCTGCAGAGGTGGGGAAGGGACAGTGAAGAAGATAATCTAGAGGCTCTTGTGACTCAAACAACCTGTTGTTTTTAACTTCACCCTTATCTCCATTTTAAAGTTACCTGGTGCAGCAAATTCCGAATTGTGGGACAAGTAGTAAAGAACAAAGCAGGTAGCTTCTAAATTTCCAACGTTTTGTTACAGAGCTGATGGTTGTCAAAGTTATGCAAATTAAGAGTCGTTGGGGTCAACAGCTGTGTTACCGCTGAAATTCTAACATTATAGATTCATTCTTCTTTTGAGTATTCAGTTGTTAAATTAAAAAAAGAGTGTCTTCTCATTTCCAAAGGATTTGAATCAACAAATTAATTCTTGGGGATAATAAATTTCCCTTTTGAATGCACATTACCCTGGGAAGTACAACAGACTGACATTTCCACCAGTCATTTACCTTATATTTCAAAATAATTTAATCAGACTTTTCTGGCAAACCTATGAGAAACCTGCCCATTAGGAATGGGAATGTGGACAAGTAAATACAAAATGGGAGAGTGGTTCTGCACTGGAGCCCTGGAAACTTACAGGGTGAGGACCTAGAGCTGCTGGGGCCACACAAGTACTAGACTGGGGTCATGAGGAAAAGTCGAGAAGGGACAGAACACAGAGTTTTATGACAAGTTGGATGGAGAGAGAGGAAATAAGAATTCAAAGATAATCCTGAGATTTCTACGAGACCAGTGCTCTAACCCCTGAGCTACGGAGCCAATCCTGAGATTTCTAGAACTTACCTGTTGTAAGTATTTTAATTCTTAAACCCCTTTTCAAAAGCTATAAACAGAAGTCTTAGAGTTACATGATAATTATGGATTTTTCTAAAATGGAATATTTCCTCTGGGCCCTTAAAATACAGTGCAGAATAGCCCTTTCTTATGTTATGTTGGTAATGAGAGGTTATTTGTTACCAATTTTTTTCAAAGTTGAATTATTTCATATTAATTCACCTTGTAAATTTAGAAAAGTTCTATAAGTTACTTGTTACTTTATTATTTTTTTGATTCTTCATGTCCTCTGTCAAGTAGCTAGTATGTTTTAACAGATGTACTACAGTTAATGGGTGCCTGAGTGGCTCAGTTGGTTAAGCATCTGCCTTCGGCTCAGGTCATGATCCCAGGGTCCTGGGATCAAGTCCTGCATCCGGCTCCCTGCTCAGGGGGGAGCCTGCTTCTCCCTCTCCCTCTGCCTGCCACTCCCCCTGCTTGTGCTCTCTCTCTCTCTCTCTCTGTCAAGTAAATAAATAAAATCTAAAAAAAAAAAAAATAGATGTACTACAGTTAGTATTTAAGAAAAAGTAATTATTTTGTATTTCCTTAATTTTCTCATAGAAATTTTTATGCTTTATAGAATATTTATGCTTTAGCTGGCTTTTTTCCTCTTATATTCAAATAATACCAATCCAAATAAAAATATAGCTAATTTTCTGATTTAAAATATTTTTATTTCAGAGGCCAGAGAGTCCATGTTTATAACACCTACTTTACATATTTTATGTTAAACTAATAATGCTCGTGTGTATAATTATTTGTTATGTATTATGATTTGGGGGAGTATTTTTTGGTGGTGGTTGTTTTACCGGTAACGCTGTGTCCTGGGTTTACTCTCTAAAAAAGTTGTCAGTATAGACGTAAGACAGGATTCAGGCTTTGGTTAATCTATTTCACTTCCTGGCTGAAGACATTCAAAAGACCAGTTTGTAAAAAATAAAGTAAAATGCCTAATGAAAAGAAAAGTTGTAAATACTTATTACTTATGGAAGGTTTTTAGGGATGACTTTGGAAAATGCAATAAAATGAGGGCAATGTGCTGCTCATAAAACACTGGTGGTGTGAGTTCTGCTTACCAGGAGGCAAAGCTCTAGCTCTAACAGGTTTTTCTGTTGTTACATTTGTTCCTATGGAAACGGACCTCTCTTGCACTCTTCTCTCTTTTTATCACTTAAAAAGAGGTTACAGAAGCAATGGCCAGGAGGAAACATGAAATATTCATACAGTCACTACTTAGAAGTTTTGACTAACATAAAGGTGTATATTTGCTTTTATAGGCTGTGTACACAAACCCACATGCCACCTATTTATATATATCTAACAACCTAGGACATGGGAACAGAAAGAATCTCTCTGACTTGGTAATGAGGCAACTTAATGATGATGCTCCAAGGTCTTATAAGGCATGTGTGAAGTGGACAGAGCAAGTTTAACTGAGCTGAACCTTTTAGTTTTGAGACAATATGAGTGTGTAGGCTCCTGCCACACACCCGGCGTCTACTGATTAACAAAAACATTAGACTAGATTAAAAGCTCAGTTTAGAGAGAGTAATCATGACCTGGTTCATCATGGATTTTGGAAGAGGCCCTTATTTTTTTCTTTAACATATATCTAAAGGTTTCTAAAATAAGTTATAGTGTTTCTTTTATTAACAAATATTTTATTTATTTATTTGAGAGAGAGAGACAGAGTGTGTGAGAGAGAGAAATCACAAGCAGGGGTGGGGGGAAGGGTAGAGGGAGAAGCGGACTCCCTGCTGAGCAGGGAACCTGACATGGGGCTGGATCCCAGGACCCTGGGATCATGACCTGAGCCGAAGGCAGACACTTAACCGACTGAGCCACCCACGCACCCAAGCTATAGTGTTTCTTAAAAAAATAATTTAAAAAAGACAGAATTAGTAGTTTGATTTACCTTTATCTTAAAAGATAAAGTAAACTCATATTAGAACAAGGCTTCTGATCAAATGTGTGTTATAAAAAAAAATAAAGCGGTGCCTGGGTGGCTCAGTCAGTTAAGCATACAATTCTTGATCTCAGTTCAAGTTTTGATCTCAGGGTGGTGAGTTCAAACCCCATGCTGGGTTCCACGCTGGGTAGGGAGCCTACTTTAAAAAAAAATGAAAGTATATATTTTTTGCTATTGATAAGGAATTTTCGAGGCTAAATTCCCTTGATGGGATTTTGGTGAATTAAATGCGTTGTTCCACCTTCTAGATGGACAAATCTGGATGCCTCCTCCAGGCTGAATGAGTGGATATTTTTGAGCCTGATATTCACCAAAAAGGGGAAAAATTCCAAATATTTTGTGGCTCACCATCACAGACATAGCTGCAATCCCAGAGCCCTGGATTTTAAAATCAGGTCTGTCAAGAGCTAGTTAGTGAGCTTGACAAAGTTCTTTAACTTCTTGGAGTTTTTGCCTGTCATTTTTCAGATTTGAAGAGTTAGGAGGATTTAATAAAGTCATATAGATGAGTTTGAGTTTCTTCAATGCTGAGGCACTATAGTAAACACTAGAAATACAATGGCAAGTAAAACACAGTCCCTGTCCACTTGGTGAGTATGGCCTATTGCAATGGTTTCCAGATGGTTCCACATGTTAATGAGAATAATCATCACCTGAGGTATTTACTAAAAGATGGAATTGTTAAAATGTAGATCGCATTATGGCTTTCTTATGAAATGATCACTGATTTATATGAAATGATTTATAACCCTTTTGCTCAAGCACATATATATTTATTTTTTTAAAGATTTATTTATTTATTTTAGAGAGAGGGCAAGTTGGGGGAGGAGCAGTACCATCTCTGAAGATTGGGGTTCCTTCATCAAGAAACTTCTCTTCGCCAGTGAAGGGGACTGGATACCCATGTGTAAAGTTTTCATTGTTTTTAGAACTTGAATTTCTATAAACCATTTGGGTAATTTTAGGAGGACATCTTATCTGACTTGTGTTTTTAAGATGTTTACTCTGGCTGCCATGTGAAGAATGGACTATAGGGCAGCAAAAATGGAAGCCTCAAGCCTAGAGAGGAGTATCAAGGGTCCATGGTGGTCTGGACAAGGCTAAAGACAATGAGACTGGGGGAAAGAGATCATAGGATTTATTTTGGAGGGAGACCTGAAAGGACTTAGTTCAGAAGTGAATGGTAAGGGGAAGGAATGGATTAAGTATATAGTTTAGATTTTCTGCTTTTGCAACTGTAGTGGGGGTCAACAGTTTACTATTCCTAAAATGGAAGAATACATTTGGGAATAGAAATCAGGAAAAGTATTTTGACAATGTTAAATTTGAGATAATTATAGATATTTAAGTATAGATACCAATCAAGCAGGCAGTTGTATATTTCTAGAGAGAGGTAAAGACTGGAGATAAAGAAGTCACACAGCTTTGCCCAAGAATAGGAACCAATACTTGTATACTGCCGCACAGTATTTCAAATGTTTCACCTATATTTTTTCAAGATTTATTTATTTATTTATTTGAAGGGGGGTGCAGAGGCAGAGGGAGAAGCAGACTCCTTCCTGAGCAGGGAGCCCAACATGGGGCTCGATCCCAGGACCCCAGGATCGTGACCCGAGCCGAAGGCAGACGCTTACGTGACTGAGCCACCCAGGTGCCCCTGTTTTGCCTATATTGATTCATTTAATGTCCATAACAACCCTAAACTATTATCCTTAATATACAGGCAAGAAAACTGAGGAACACGGTAATTGGAGCTAGAATTTGAATACTTGAGAATACTTGTCAGCCTGACCCCAAAGACATTACTCCGTAATTGTGAAAATAGTTGTGGTATCCTAAATGGTAGATTGGGTGGGAATAAGAGTCCAGTGGATATGCCAGATATAAAGAAATTGCTATAATCCCTGGACTCTGATACCTGATTTTGAATTTGAAAAATAAGCTTGAATACTGACTATAAAGAGGGCTTGCTTGCTTTCTTTTTTTTTTAATGATAGAATAAGTAAGCACTCTTTATTGACACCTTCCTCCACTAAGATTACTGTGGAGGTGGGAACATTTGAACAAACAACTGTTGCAAAATCATATCTATTGTGAGGAGACAGTTTGTTCCAAGAAATCTGGCTTACACAATGTCAACATTTGAAAAAGATGCTTCAAATAAGAAAAAGGAGAAAAATATAAATAACACTTACTTGGCTTCAGAGTCGTGGAGGTGATTTCTGAGAACTGTAGGATTTTGGGGCACAATCAAATGGATGACCATTTCTTTCCCTTCCAAATCCTTTCATATTTTCCTTTATGTGATGAATTCTCTTACTCATTTCTACAATTTTTTCACTTATAGTAAATGGAGCATACTGTACTCATTCAATTCTTATATTTATTGAGTACCTATTGTGCTAGGAGCTGCCTATAAAAGCTTATAATTTAATGTGTAGTAAATATTCAATGCCTCATTAATCAAATTGATTAATAATACAAACTGAGTAAGTGACTACATTGGTCATGCAGAACAAAGATTTATAAATATAAATATTTCATTCATTCATTCATTCATTCATTCATTTCAAATGTTTACTGAGTGTCCAACCTATGCAGTGGGTGATGTGCTAAACATTAGGGATTACAAAATGAACAGGAGTTATTTTTCCCTGCCCTCAGTGTCCTTCTTGCATCTACCACCTGTGTGGTTTTGAGTAAATCACTTCTCACGTGTTCTACTTTTCTCATATGTGAAACGTAGGTAATTATAGTAATTATACCTAAAAGGATGAGTGATATCTCAAGTCCCTTCCAGCCCTAAAATTAGAATAAAGGAAAAATTGAAAATAAAGGAATATTGACATTTAGTCTTGAAGGACAATGGGGAAAAACGGGAACAAAGACTTTCCAGAGAGTTAAAAATAAACCACTCTCCGTCCCCCACCCACCTCCCCTCCCCCCACACACAAATGAAGAACCTGACCTGTTGCAGCAAATAGCTTTGTATGGAGAAGCAGTGAAATATAAGGCTCTATAGTCCTATTGTGAAGGGTCTTGAAGCTGGTATGACAGAAAATGATCATCAACCTCTGGGAGCCATTCTCATCCTTTTTCATCTAATTAGAAAAGACACAAATTTTAAGCTGGGCCCAGGGCACCTCAGCTAGAGACTACGTCCCCGGCCTTTCCTGTAGTAAGGTGATCTGGTTTGTGCCATTTGGGTAGATTACACATGACATATAAAACTTCTATGTCTTCTTTTTAAAGACAAAGTGCATATCTTTGAATTCCTCACCCCACTCCAACTGGAAAACTATGGAAGTTGTGTGGTAAAGATGACAAAACCACTTCTCCATATGTGGGCTGCCCATATCTGGACTGTCTCATAAGGTGGAATCAAACAGCGTGTAAACTTTTGGTAGTGGTTTTTTCCTTCAGCATAATTCCCTGGGGATTTATTCAAATAGTGCGCTATCAATAGTTCATTTATTTTTATTGCTGAGTAGTATTCCATGGTTTGTTAGCCATTCACTCATGGAAGAACATCTGGGATTGGGGCTATCAGTCATAAAACTGAGATGAATATGTAAGTACCATATTTTGGGTGTGGACATAAGTTTTTATTTCTGTGGGAAAATGCCCCCAAATGTAGTTCCTAGGTCATATAAGGGTATATTTAGTTTTGTTTTTTTAAAGAAATTGACAAATTGTTGGGGCGCCTGGGTGGCTCAGTCATTAATCATGATCCCGGGGCCCTGGGATCGAGCCCCGCATCGGGCTTCTTGCTCAGCAGGAAGCCTGCTTCTCCCTCTCCCACTCCCCCTGCTTGTGTTCCCTTTCTCGCTGTGTATCTCTCTGTCAAATAAATAAATAAAATCTTAAAAAAAAAAAAAGAAATTGACAAATTGTTTCCAGAGTGGTTATACCATTTTGCATTCTCACTAGTAATGGATAAATGATCCAATTCCTCCACATTCTTGTCAGCATTTGGTATTATTACCATTTTTTATTTTAGTCATTCTTATATGTGTATAGCAATATCTCATTGCAGTTTTAATTTCTATTTCCTAAATGGCTAATGATGTTGAACACCTAATCATGTTCTTATTTGCTCTCTCTATATCCTCTTTGGTAAAATGTCCCTTCATACCTTTGTTCATTTCTTATTTTACTGTTTTACTCTTTTAGTCTTAATATTTACTGTGTTATTGTTATTTTACTGTTGTTTAATATTTATTGCATTTATTGTCATTTTATTGTTGAGTTCTGAGGATTTTTTTCTATATCTCAGATTTGACTTTAAAAACATGGCCAAAGGGAGAGGACACATTGGACCTCATTAAAATGTAAAACATTTGCTCTTTGAAAGACCTTGTTAAAAGGATGAGAGGATAGACTACAGGCTGGAAGAAATATTTGCAAACCACATACCTAACCAAGGACTAGTAGCTCGTCCTAGTCCTAGGTCCTGAAGATTTCCTCCTGTATTTTTTTTATCAGAAGTTTTATAGTTTTATATTCACATTTAAGTCTTTAACCCACTTTGAGTTAGTTTTTTAAAATACTTCTTTTTATGCCTCTGGAAATATCTGTCATTATTTAAATTAGATGTAGAATGGGAAAGATTGAGCTGGGAGTGGAGTGAATTAGATTTTCCTAGTACACAAAGATAATGTACCTTTTCTCAGAAGGACATCTCAGGTTGGAAGGTATAAACCATAACATGGGGGGAAGAAAGAGTTTCTAGTATAGAGAATATCTAGCTTTTTTTCTAAAAGGCGGTACCTGGTTACAAAGTGTCCTGAAGCGATTAAGGAAAAAAAGAGATTTTAAGGGAATACCATTCTCATACTTTTTTTCAAACCCATTTCCCACTTGTCAGTTGTACTATTTTGTAAAGTTAACATTAAAGTTTAGATGGATTTTCCTCAAAGGCAATGACTGAGAATCTTAAGGTAGGGGGAGTCAAGGAGATAAAATGGGCATTAAACAAATTCATAAAATAGAATTAGTGGTAGAACAATAGATGTGCTCAGTTTGCTCTCATTATTATTATTATTATTATTATTATTATTAATCAACATATAATGTATTATTTGTTTCAGGAGCACAGGTCTGTGATTCATCAGTCTTAAACAATTCACAGCACTCGCTGTAGCACATACTCTCCCCAATGTCTATCACCCAGCCACCCCCTCCCTCCCACCCCCTCAACTCCAGCAACCCTCATTATTATCGACTACAGCACACAATCACAAACAATTAGGAGCTTTCATTGACTAACAATGGTATGGACAGTGAAATAAAAGTCATTTCTGTATCAGAGGACTCATCTAGATATTCTTTTGCACTTAGAAAGTGTGGTCACTGGGGATTTCCCATAATTGGATCTTACCTGTAATATCATATACTATTACTTAAAACTATATTTTCTTCAAACTGAACATTTGATCTTAGGACATTTTAGAAGTTTTCTACAGATTAAAGGCAGGAGACACATTCAATAAACAGAGGAAATGAAATGTCCAGTCACAAACAGACTTTTATCCATTTTCCTTTTAGAGGAAACCACTTCAATTCCTTTTGATTTCCTTCAGTTATATTATTTTAATTAAATTACTCTCTGAACCACGCTTAAATTTTCAATTCCCTTTGAGCTATAGTAGAAATGACCCGCAGGTATTCAGTAAAGACTTGACCTGTAAAAGACAGAAATGATATGATCCTCTAATGATAGCTTCTTGTGTATATGATCCAGAATGCACTCACCTGATACCTGATGAGAAAGCTACTAGGATCAGGGTTACTTGCATACCAATCACCTATTTTGACATATCATGTAATGATATGGTTGATGTAGACTCTTCGTAACCCCATTGTCTTGCTTATATCCGCTGTATGATCAAAGATGACAATTACTCATTAGTTAGTCATGTTAGGCCAGCAAGCTATTTCCTATTCTCCTGACATTAGTTTTTGCTCTCCGGATAAAATACTTAATAATTATCTATAGAAATTTAGAAAAGACTTTAGGATATCTTTTAGAAAGGATAATAGAGCTGAACATCCCCATTTTAGAGATGAAAAATCAAGACCTAGAGAGTCTTAATATTGTATTTCAGCCATGATAAGATACACATCATTATTCATATGTTAACATCTCTAAAATCAACGTGTTTTCTATAATGAGCAGCATTGTACCGTGGTTGTTGGCCAGGTGGCAATCTTGATATAGTTGCCTGGTATGCATGAACTTGATGGCATTCCTGGATAACTGTAACTTCATGTTTCAGTAAGTGCGCCACTTCAGGATCATTAGAGTAAAGCATAATTCCTGGTCGAGGTCTAAAAACTTGTGTTAGTACCTTCTAGTGAGACATACAGAGTATCAGCCGCAAAATTCATATAACAGATGCTAATGGCTTGGAAAACAATCCTTGGAGTTAATAGTAGAGCATTCTTTTAAAGACAGGCTGCCACAGAGGGCAATAATATTGGGGAAAAGAGGCCCATCAACTACTTTTAGTCAAAAATGGATTCAGAGCAATTGGACCTGACATATTTTCATTTTTACACTTTATAACATTGATACATGAGAAATCTATGTCTAAGTAGATCTAAAAAAGCTCCTGTGATAAGCATAAAATCAGAATTCTAAGTGACGTGGGAACATTATGGCATAGTTTGACAAACTTTTCTTTGTGAGTGCAACACTCTTTCTTCTAAACAGTTATGAATATAATCAGCTCTGATTCCTTCTTGTTTCTTCAGCTGTTTTCCTATAAGCCAAGTTATTATCCATTCGTACTCTGAAGTAAAAAACCAAGATGTTCCAATTTTGATGAAGAAATCTAATCTTTATTTCTATGATGTTAGCACAATATACTCACACAATAGCTTTAATCTGTACTTAACAAAATACATTATAGCACTTTACAAACTTTATCAGTTTGGAAAACATTGCATAACATTTTATTAAACACAATACTTTATATATATTATATATATTTTCATAATTTTATTTACTTTAAAAAGATAATTACTCTCTTTATTCAATACTTGGTTTTCTCAGTAAAGCACAGCCTAACAAAGGAAGAAGTGCTCTCATTAGCAAATCAGATAAATAGAACACTAAGAAGAGATACCACCTGTTAGTCTCATTTATTTTAAATTAAGGTACCAGTGGAATGTAAACAAATATTTTTTTGTAATTTTTTTTTTTACAAAAGATGTATTATCAAATATACATGCAGAGGTCTGAGTTTTAGCGACTATCATTATATTTCCTTAACAATGTGGTACAATTGGTTCAGTCATTAAAAACTGTAGCCTTTGGCACTTTGAGTAGAAAAAGAATATATCAATATTTATGTAAAGAAAAAAAAAAACCCTCAATGACTAGAGAAGTACTTTAAAATCTTTTGTTAAGAAATAGGAAAGATTAGGAAACATCTTACTGCACCTGAAATGCTGCAGCTTTTTTTTTTCTTCAGAGTTCTAAAACCAGTCCACCTTTCTCGCTATGAAATGGCAGAAGCCAGTAGGAGTGTGGTGATGGTGGTAGTGGCGAGAGGTGGGGAAGGCAATGTTTTACTCCCACTCCCCTCTCTGAAAAGGAAATTGCCAGAAGGGATATAGTTGAATCATATTTTATTGCCAGAGTTTTCAATTCTGCTGGTTTCAGCTAAATCCCTAATGCTTTTATGCTTTTAGGAGGTTGGTGACTCTAGAAAGCTTTGCCCTTTTCCTGTAGAAGTTGATAATGATATGATAGTCTTTATCTCTAAACAACTCCTTCTGTTCTCATGGAAAACGAAACAGATCAGATCAACCAGCTTTGTTGTTACCTTCTATCCCCTTGGCAATCATTGAGTGTATATTAGAATTCTTTAAGAAATGGTGTAAAAAAGGTTTGATACTAAGTTCTAAGAACGAAGTTATTTCTCCATACTTAAATTTTTAAGTTGAAAAACACCTCCAAATGTTCTGGTTTTATCTTCTTCTCATTGATAGTATTGGTTTCCTTTGATTTAGGCTGAAGGCTTTATTCAGGATAGGTAGCAAAACTGTTGTTTGCATATTAAGCACAAAATGGGGCCTATTTAGAGATTTTGAAGAAATACATTCTTAATTTATACTGTGAGATATTTTCACTTATCAATTTGCATTTTTTTTCCAGATTCTTCCTGTTGATGTCCAGGTAACAAAAATATCTGAGGGAAGAAGGTAAAACCCAACTCCTATTGCTCTAATTTACTGGTTGTTAGGATATCAAAAATTAATAATCTGGAACAAAATGAAGTTTTTGGATTACTTGTTAAGATAGCAACCAAAGCCAGCTGGTTGGAGACATCCAAGGGTAGACTCAACCAATATTGCTGGCAATGTAACCCACAATGTCAAGTGTTGGTTCAGATTAGTTGTTTATAAATTCACAGCGATATATTTTGCTCAAGGAATGTCAGCTGTTATTCTTGCTTTAAAAATAGAAAAACATATCCATAACATCAAAAAAATATTTTAATTCATAAATAAAGGAGGAGCCATAAAATGCAAAATATGATCACAACAATTTCAAAAGACTCTAAAAAGATGTATTTTTAAAATTATGCAAATTTACTCACTAAAAAACAGAATCAGTAATAGTACCTATACTTAAAAAGTAAGCAGCAAAAAAAAAAAAAAAAACCTATGTAGAAAAGTACTAGTTACTCCCTCTCACTGAAAATATTCCTACACAATTTTTGTTGTCGAAGAAAGCATAATTTTGAAGAAATGCACAAAACCTTTTCGTTTTTTTTGACTGTGACAGAGCCACTACAGAGAAGCTGCGGGGTGTCCTATTCTAACACAAAGCAGCCAGCATCTTCTTAATACAGTAGCATTTCTTTGACAAGGAATTGCACACCACTATTTCACAGCTAAATAGAATTTGAGAGTTTACATGGTATATGTACTATAATAATCAGCACCACCCTTACTGAGCTTTAGGTGCAGATTCTGCAAAATGAATATATAATACTGCATGGCCTCTGCTGTAGGGAAACATGGGTTCTGGATTCCCACAGCTAATTATAAAGAAAAATCCCTAAAGTTGGCACATTCAGGAAGTAAAATAGTATACACAGAAGGAAACCACTTTCTTCTGATACTGCCTTCTGCAAACCTTTTGAGTTTGAAGATAGGTCTTAAGATTCTTCACATTATCACATTAATTAGGTTCTTTCATTGTGCTTTTCCCTCCCCTTGATGTGAAATCTACAAGCTTGAGTGTAGTAGTTCTCAAGAGTCATTGAGCTCCGGGCTGATGGTAGATGACCCAGTTTGATGAGAAGGCTTCTCAATCCGCTGGAACAGAGCACAGATAGAATCAACACGCGGTCTTCTGGGGTTCGCTCAAGTGACTGAATTCCATCACTCAATCTTTGTAAGCCCGTGTTGGGGAGGTTCCCTTGTAGAAGATATTTCTAGTGTTCTCAGGGCTGTTACTTCTTTCAGGGATTAAGATGATGTTGCCCTTTCTCCGCAGGGTAGAGTCGCGGGAGGAAGAAATGGACAGCGTCTCTGAACCAATTTCGCTGCCCTCTACTGGGGTGACCCGGATGGTGGTGATTCCATGGTGGTGATGCTCATTGTTATCTATGTTGCTTCTCTTGCGGTCTCCAGAGCCAAAACTGTCTTTCAGGGACTCACAGCTTTCTGAGTCCCTGTTGAGATCATTGAGCTCATAAGTTTGGCGAAGGCTGCCCTTTTCAGGGGCTTTCCATTTCCAGGAACCACTACCTTCACCCTCGGTGGACGGGATCTGAATGATGGGCCTGTTGTTCTCTGGGTGAGCCTCAACCCTTACGATCCCACTGGGTTCGTGGTCTGTCAAGGTTTTGTAGCGGATGGAGCCAGTGCAGGAGACCGTGCTGCCTTCGGTGTTCTTGGGGCTGCTTTGGAGGACGCCCTGCTGCTTGGACATAGCGATTACTTGCATGATTCGGGGCTGACTGTTGCTTCTATTACAGGCCACAGTCTTCTCGGCAGCTTTCAACCACTTGGCTCGAGCAGAGCTGCTTTTGGGGGAGGTGCTTATGTTTTCCTGGGTCTCCTCAGGGATGTGCACTAACTGTGAGGATCCAGGGCGTGACTGAATGGACACTCTGGGTCCCCCAGGCATGCTATTGTTACACCCGGGAACAGTGCCAGGCTGGACCTTGAGGTACTGATTGCTGGGAGCATGGTGGTCTCCATTCACCCCCACCCTGGAGGGCTCTGAACTTGACCTCATTTCTATGGATCTAGGTGGGGACTGTCCAGGCTCAGTCTCTATAACTTGCAGGGACAACTTCCGACTTTCATTTTTATTCTTCCACTGGGTGAGAAGCTGCTTTGATCGAGCAGAATCCATAGAGGCATGAATGGAGGCATTTCTTCTGACAGGGTCTTCTACAGATGGGGTGTTGGCTCTAGGCAGGGTATTGCTAAAGGTAACCATGTTCTCCTTCCCCATGGGGCTCCGTGGAGTGATGATTTCTACGTCGGCATTTGCCCTTTTGAGGTTTGTCAATGAGCTAGCATCTCTGTGGTTTCGGTTGAGGATGCCTTCTGTGTGAGCAATTCCATCGCTGCTGCTGCCATTTTTAGCGGCTAAAACTCGGCTGGGGTCTTGGTTGAGGTCTGTCAGAGATCTGAGGGCATCTCTGTGCTGAAACATACTCTCTTCGCTAGGCAGGAAATTCCCCACAGCATACAGGCCCTAATATTGAAGAGAAACAATGAACAGCATGCACTAGAAGACACGGTTACTAAGAATTTGTCCTAGAGGACCCACTGAAGCATATAATAAATAAGGTATGTGCTCTCTATACACCATTGACTAATACAAATAATAAAAAACCCAAACTATAACTACTCAGGAAATCATTTATGAGTTATATCATAAATCACCAAACTATCTGTTTAGAAATCAGGAGCCCGTCATTTTTTGTTCGTTGGATTTTCTCTCCTTTCTCCATCCTACTGAGTGTTTTTGTGAATCTTATCCTCTGTATGTTTTGAGAAGAAAAGACAGACAATGAGAGAAATAAGGTCATTCTTCTGCTTTTCAAAGCAATTCATTTTCCTGGATTTAGGAACCTCTTGTTGAATGACACCTTGAATAGCTTAATTGATTTATTTTACCTTCCATTTTTAATCACACCTTCTGATGGAAAGCAGGGGAGGTGTGAAAAATATAAAACAACGAATCATTCATAAAGCATGCTATCAGGTTTTGCAGTGAGGTCAGAGACGAATGTTGTTACAACTCAGATGGAGCACAGCCCTGTGTGTTCAGCATTGTACAGAGAATTCTCAAAAGAGAGGTTGACCATCATCACTAGTTTGGAGCACCCACATTCTTTCCTTTAACTTGGTCTTAAGTTTGGAAGTAATATTTGATCAATTCAGTGCTAGTACACTAAATTTGAGCTAAATTTTATTTAATCTTGTCTTTATACTCAACCTACCAATTTTTTGTTATTTTAGATTTGGGGGATAAAAATTTGGATAAGGTAAAGTTTGGATTCAGAATTTTTACAATTTTTACACATGGATGACCAAATCCCTGTTGGATTTTCATCTTCTGAGATGCTTAGTTTAGAGATAAGAGAAAGCAACAGATACCTATTTGGGAGCTAATTTCCATAGATGGTAGCCACTTTTCAAATCAAACCAAAAGAATCCCATGGATTTAACATTTTATAGAGTGCTTAACAATTTACAATAGCATTGGCTTAGAACTGATGTATTTCCAATTTCAGGCATAGAGTGCAAACAGAAATGAAATAAATCCAGCTTCTGCCTCTCTGACTATTTTAATTCTTGGTTCAAATTTTCTTCTAAATAGTATCTATCTCTGCTCTCACTGCCAGAGTTCTCAGGATGAGCAGTCCCTACCTAATGCTCTATTAATGATTGTATTTAAAGGTGTAAGTTTGGGAAAATCGTCCATTAGACTGTAAGTAAACTCTGCCATATTGTTCAACATGCAGTGCCCAACACTGTGCTCAATAAGTATAGTTGCTTCATCCTTGGTGTGATATGAAATAGCCAGTTATTATTCTCATGTAATAAGTGAAGAAACAGGCTTCTGAGAGATTATGTAACTTGGCCAAATGTAAGATACTTGAGATTCAAGCCCAAATCCTTCGGACTATGGAGCCCAGGCTAATTTCAGGACACCATGAAATCACACCCACACAAAGACAATGCATGAACTTGAGAGAGGCAGTTCTCAGTCTTCCTTGCCTATTCTGTAAGACACATTGCCAGTCAACACTCTCATGGGAAACCCAAGCTTATGCCCAGTTCCTGGCCTGCTAACTGTACTTTGATCACTTTCTCCTCCACTGAAGAAAGCACACGCGTAAGCAGGAGATTTAAAGTGACAGTCCTGACCATGCTAGTTTATAAAAGTGAAAAATAAATCACCGCTTGCTTCAGGGCTTTTACAACTTTTTGTCATCATTGTCTTGTAACACCTTCCACAAACAAGGGCATCAAGATCCCATGATTGAACTGCTGTGATAGATGATTTTCATTTCTCTGTCAGTTTCTCTCAGTTTCCTTGGTGACTGCCTGTTTCTCTGCATGCTGCTGGTATGTGGGTGTGGCCTGGGTTCCTTTCATTCTTATGACCTGGCAATTTCATA
This sequence comes from Phoca vitulina, assembly GCF_004348235.1. NCBI lineage: Eukaryota > Metazoa > Chordata > Mammalia > Carnivora > Phocidae > Phoca > Phoca vitulina. The sequence goes on from NW_022589705.1 coordinate 19,079,303, forward strand.
TAACTCCGTAACCATAATGGTACTTCCACCAATACTGTCCATGACTTCCAAATCTATTTCTCCACTACAGATTGCCCTTTTGAGCTCCAGATGCAACTCTTCAACTGCCTATTGATCCTTAAATTGAGCTCATCAAACCCTTTTCCTCCACCAACTTGCTTCCTCCATCATGTTCCTGGTCTGCTAATGAAGTCACCATCTGCCCTGCCTTCCAAGCTAGAAACCTGGCCGTTATCTCTCATTCCTTCTGTTCCCTCACCTTCCACTTATACTTGCTCTTTCATACATCCATTTTTGTGCCTGTGCGATTTCTTTGCTTGGATGTCCTTCCTCCTTTCTTTACCCTAAGAAAAAAATTTCTTATTTCTTAAAAACCACATCACTTCTGTGAAGCCTTCTCTAACTTCCTTCTTCAGTGTGCTATTCCCAAAGCATTTTGTTCACACCCTAATATACCATTTAACATCCTGCAACTATCTATATTCTTATTAGTCTTTACACTGAAAACTCTTTAAGGCTGGGTCTTATTTCTCACTGTATGGATGCTCAGTCAAGTACCTGGCACAGATCAGATATTGAATGAGTGAATGAATGAATGCATGAAATGGACAATCTCAATTTCCTTCTGCGGAGAATATATTCACTGAAGGAAGACTGGGCTTGAAAATAGAGTACTGTTAAAGAATTCAGTATTAGTTGGTGCTAATATATCCAGGTGCTACATTTGTGTTGCTGGGCATATTCTATAAACTTCCACCAAACCTTTACTGTCATGAACCTTACTTTCACTAATACTCACTTTCCTCATCTGTAAAATTATACTAGCAAAAATAGTCCCCGACTCTTTCTGGTGTGTGTGTGTGTGTGTGTGTGTGTGTGTATGAGGATAAAATGCAATAATCTTAAAGTTGCAGTTACTGGTCCATGGTAAGGGTTTAAAATATTATTTTGCTAAAAGTGGGAAATGTGTTTTGGCTTAGGATGGAGATGCACTCAGAGATTTTCTCACAAATATAAGCTACATTGCAAGTAAATTATTACAGTGCAAAAATGTTCTATGCACATTTTCCATTTAAACTGTGGTTTATCAAATGAGAATAGTAAATTGTTTACCAAGTACAGAGCAATTCCTCCTCCTATTAAAAAGCCACAGTAGACATCAACTGGGTGGTTCTTATACTGAGTTATCCGCGTGAGCCCACAGATGATCCCACAGATGATAAAGGTGAAGACCAAGAGAGGTTTGAGAAGCTTAGAGGAATCTGTTAATGTGGAATTGAAGTACATCTGAAAAGTGAAAGCAATCTGGTAAGTATGTTAGAAAGGTCATTTTACTATTCAATTATAATCATATAAAAAGTTAGACTCAAAGTCTAATTCGTACACTTGACATCAACTTAATGCTCCATTCCCCCTGCTATGGCTATATTCTATACCTGAAAAAGAAGAAGTACATAGCAAAACTCATCAAATAAAAAAAAGATCTCATTTAATTACATGAAATCTTGAAAGATAAATTGAAGCAGTAGAATTGGCCAGATAACTATTCAGTTTCCATGTTACTTGTCACATAATTGCTGTCAGCTTTTCTCACATAAGACCTGATAGACTATTGTATTAATCAGATACTATGAGGATTCACTGTATATCACTCATCAAGTTTACACTGACTTTGAACTCACTGTTACATAAATGCTGAAAGTAAAGCACATATGTGTGTGTGTGTGTATGTGTGTGCTTAACGCAATTCTTTCAGTTTGAGAATTTATAACATTCACATAGTTCACAAGACCTTGCCATGAGATATATTACACTGAAGGGATACCAGGCTGAATAAATATTCTGACTGTGTAGAAAATTTCTTTTACTGTACTGTTGTGTACAGTATGATCGAATTTCTGCTTTTGATGCAATTGTGTTGAAGGACTGCTGTGCTCAAGTTCACTGTTCTGTTATTACACGGCTATATCATCTAATTAGTCACTTGGAGATGACACTCGTTTGTCCTGATATTTTTTAGGACACAGACTGATGAAAAAGAGTCAGAGACTTACCGAAACGTACACAGCCGCGAAGGCAGCCAGGGTCGCATGTTGAGAAGGAAATGATTTTCTGCCAAAAGAAGACAGTCAAATGATGCCTTTTATTTCAGATCCACTGCTAACAATCATCTCAAGAACGCTGGGTGGTTAAAATGTTCAACTTAAAAGCCTCGAGGTAATAAGTGATAACTTTAATTTCTCTTTAGTTTTCTGGGGAAAGATCTGAGTGATAAAATAAATACTGCTAATCACTATTAGAATTAAAGAATAGTAGTAATGAGCTTTCCAATAGAAAGTGCTGGCTTTGGAGGGGATCACTTTGTTACACCATTGGAATGATGGTTGAAAATAGAAGTGGATTGGAAAACATTGTAATTGTTCTTTGGTATTCAAATTATGTCAGCTTAAAGTCAAAGTCCATAAAACCTAGGATTTTAAAGCCTTGAAACTTTTCCTATGCTCCTAAATATATGGTTGCATTTACATAAAACTTGAAAAGACAAAATTATTTTCTCACAGCATGAGTCTCAATGTAATTTTTACACTTTAGAAAACACAAGAAGTCCAATTTTAACAAAATGTTTCTCTGTATATTCCACTTTAATGTAATTATCGTCTTGAGAATCACAGAGCATCTTATTTAGTTAAATAATTTAAGAAGAAAGCTGGGAGAGAGGTGGAACACAGGACATGGGAGAAACACTGAAAAGGACAGGTGAAGGAAGAAAAATAGAGATTTCTTTTAATGGATAAAAAAACTTAAAAAGATAAAATTCAGTTATATTAATGTCCTCCTGATTATTTGGCACCCAATAAAAAGGATTACCATTTAACACAGACAAGATATGTAAAAAGATTGAGAAAGAATAGAGGACATAGGTCTTAAATGTAGCATCAAAATTATTGAATGGACCATGAGAACTTGAATGTGTATAATTACATAATATCAGGTTCTGCTTCTTGAAGGGCACTTATTAACGTATTTTCAACTCTTAAATTGATCTTGAGAATTCACTGGATGATAAATGCAATTCTTATAGCAATCACTTATTGCCCTTTGTCCTTTATAATTTATTTCTTTTGAATTTCCAAAACATTATCTCTTACCAAAAAATTTCATTTTTACTTTATTGATTGAAAAAAACTTAATGCATTGGTATTTTCTTGAGTTTTTCTGTCTTTTATTTTCTAAAATGCAAGGTTAGAAGCTATACTGATCTACTGGGTTTATACAAAGAAGATGCACGTATAAAACTCTACCAAAAGGAAGATTCACATGATTTTTTAAAAATACAACATACAATGGAGATGTAAATATAAATATTTAATCTTCCACTTAAGCAATACAGGACACATATTGACTGTAATTCATGATTATTTATAAACTTCCTAAATCGAACCAATTGTGATAACCTAAAACCATAATGAGGTCTAAGGTAGATCGCAAAACATGAATAGGATTTGGTGATATGAAGATTAGTGGCAAGAATGTGAGGCTGAAATTTGTGAGACAGAAGGATTTGGAATGAGCCACCAAAGAGTTTCTATGGTGTAACCACTAAAGAAATCACTGGATTGAAAATAAAGAAAAGAAAAATAAAACCAAAATCATTATGACCAAAAAATGTATGTCTAAAATGATACCCCATGCTATTCATGAACAATGAAAACACTGACAGGGGAAGGTTTAAAATCTCAATTTCTGACCTGCCACTGTTGATAACCGTAAGGTCAGATCCTGAGCAAATATCTTCTACAATGTAGGAATTTTCTTTGCAAGACACATTCAGAGAGGTGTAGTTTGGCTTGCACACGGTCAGAAAGTATGGTGCCTGATACCCTGTGGAGAGCTGTATGATATCTGTAATGAGAGCTGTGGAGCACAGTCCAAACACATGAACACCTATACGCAAAGGGAAAGAAATTGTTATCAAGTTAGTTCTTAATGTCGACATTGTGCCGTCATCAACCATGTTTATTACACGTTAATGTGATGACCTGCAAATCTGTCGTGATTGTTTTCTCTGAGTTTATTTAGAGAAAATAAGGATAGAAAATTCCTAAACCTTTAAACCAGATACTTAATTCCAAAATAAGGGCAACGAGTATATCCAAGGTAGTCATTTGGGGTATTTTTTGTCAGTTTGGTTAAATAGGACCCATTCTTAATATTATTACCATAGGTCACTTGTCAGACACCTGAGACATGTGAAGATGACCAACTGTGTGATTTGAGGAGGATTAAATATGCGCAATGAAGCAAAATTCAAAATAATTTAAAATTGCTTAGCATGTCTGAGCTTCCAGGGTTCCCTCTCCCCAGTACTCCTTAACTCCAGCCACAGTTGCCAAGCTCTACGGAACTGGTTCCAACTCCCCACAAGCTGTAGTCATACAGGGAATGCTAATTAAAACAGAGAAGAAGGCAGGCGGGCCCTGTCAAGGAAATAATAATCATATCTTGGGTACAGGGCTGTGGGAGACTTCCTGCATATTTGGAATTCAGAGATGATGTTCTTGTATTTCCCTGTCCAAATTCTTTCTTTTGTCTTCTGGGGCCAGCCTCAAACCAGAAACTCACAAACTGATTCAGACTTGTTCACTGGAACTCCATTCCTGCTCCAAGTCCCTTGCGTGGGAATCTAGCTCTGCTCACATACACATGATCTGAACTTGCCAGCTTCCTCTACATTGTCTCGACACCCTGGATTCACTCTGACTTGATAGTCTGGATTTTGATTCATGATGTGCTCATAGAAATCAATACAAGAGGCAGCTGGATAATTCTTCAATAAACTCCTCCAGACCATGGTCGCCGGCCTGCCTGTTACCCTGTTTTCCACTTTCCTTTTCTGCTTATCCCCACCTAGCAACGATTCTCCCAATTCCTTCTCCACCTGATCACCTGGGATTCAAGACATAGGACCTTTCTTTCTACATTCTAATTCCTAGCAGCATGCAAGGTCTTGGAGAAGAGTATGCTTCAGTGGGGAAGCCCATCCATTTTTACCTTTGGAAAATGAGAATCTCCAGTCCCTCAGAGGATGGGGTTGCTGACTCTGGGACACTGTCCTCTAGGGTAGGATGGACCATCCTCACAGGCACAAAGCTTTTCACAGAGGTTATATGCCCCTTTGTCCAAAGCATTTGTTACATTAGCGAAATTTTTCTCTCAGATCTGTTATATGTCCTGAAGATTTCTTTCTTTGCTTCAATTTGTGACCCCACTAAGGGGCCTATTCTTGGCTTACTATCTCCAAGTACCTTGATTAGTGGAGCAGAGTCTAGGGCATGATTTAGACCAGACTTTTCCTCTAGTGGGAGAGAAGGTTGTATTTAATTATTGTCTAGATATTAGATAAAATTACCTATTCTTTAGAGCTGAGAGGTTACAGGTGAAGTAATTTTACTGATTTACTGGGAATGAATGTAAAACATTCATACTGGTGTGGTATACTGTGTTTTGACTTCTCAACTCGGTTAAAAAAACAAAGAGGCCTGTGACTCAAACATTAAGATGGTCCCAGGCTAATAAGAAGAGATGAGGGTTTAGATAAAAAATAGGAGGTAAAGTTAGAAGACAGAACCAAGGAAAAAGCCATGATTCAGTTCTCTATGGTGACATTTCCATGTGCAGTAACTTCTGGATGAAAACACTCCAGGAGAACTGAAATGGAATCATTGATGTGGCTAAACTAATTTCTGAAGAGTTATCCATTCATAATGGCCTGCTGACATTTATTCTCCATTTTAAAAAATGAACACACATCCGGAGAAACCATTTTAAAGTAAATTTATGCTTCCACCACAGCTAAGACAAAAATATACTGAAATGCATGGCATGTTAGCTCTCAAAACAAGGACTATAACTGTAAATAACACATTACAGATACAAAGCTCCAGTCTTAGTGTTTTAATAGTTTTTTTGTATAATGTAAAACTCATCATGTACCCAAAATTATACATCTAAATTATAGCTTTAAAGACTTAATATCTGTAATTAAATATAACATTTCTATTTTGAAAAAAAAAACATTTCCTTTCTTTGTGGTTCCCCACACCCACCAACGAATCTGACGGCTCTTCTAAGGAAGGAGTTGAAATTGCAGCCTCCGGCATTAATGTTGGGCTCCAGTCCAACCCCATTTCTTCTTTTGGACAGGCAACAGTAGAGAATTCCTTCCCCTACCATAATCTGCAAAGACAGGATGCTGTTCAGAATGGACTCGATGGGTACAAATGAATTCTAAGTTATCTCTTAACACATCATCAATTCAACAAGGTAAAGATATATTTTTCTTAAAAGCGTTAGAGATGTGAGCAATTTCTTTTGAGTAGTTGAGGGAGCAGTGAGAAGAAGCAATCGGGGCACTGTGGAGAGCACTAGTTGAATCTTCTGTGTGCCTATGTACTGGTCAAGGGTGTGATATCGTCCTGACATTTTCTTGCTGTTGCAGCACTCAGTCTTTGGACCTTTGCTCAATAACATCCAAGGATGATGCCTTATTGATTAATTGCGCGGTGACTGATTCTGCCCTAACTCTTAGAGTCTTGGCATTTCATCTCTTAAGGCACAAAAACAAGATGGCTGGGGGGTTGGGGAGGAATAAAGAAAGCACCAGAGCTAGGATTAGAAAATTTTACTAGCATATTATCCCAATAAACCAATTCGGAATTGAACAGAAGGTTCAATCCATGGAGAGTATGCATGAGGTTAGAAAGGTGTGATCTAAAGCCAAGCTGTCCAATAAAAATTTCTATGATGATAAAAATATTTCCCATCCTGCCCAATAGGGTCACCACTACCCACATGTGGCTATTGAGCCTTGAAGTTTAGCTACTACAACTGAGGAGCTGAATTTTTTATTTCATTTCACTGTATTTAATTAAGTATTTAAAATTTAAATCAATTTAGACTTAACACGGAAAGAGCCACATGTGGCTGGTAGCGATTTTGTTGAAGAATGCTGGGTACTATTTCTTAGGTATAAGATTAGAAAGTGTATTTACAGGGGTCTAGGTGGCTCATTCGGTTGAGTGTCTGACTCTTGATTTTGGCTCAGGTCATGATTTGAGGATCGTGAGACTGGGCTCCACGTGGGGCTCTGCGCTAGGCATGGAGATTCTCCCTCTCTCTCTGACCCTCCTCACCCCACGCTTTCTCTCTCTCTCTCTCAAAAAAAAAAAAAAAAAGGGTTTACAATGGACAGAGAGCCATACTGTAGTATCAGAAGGATTAACATGTTAGATGAAGATGTTAAGATAAAGAAAAGTGTATTTGCTGTAGGATTCTAAGACATAGGACATCAAGAAATGGACCCAATACATTTAGGCATCATTTCCTTCAAGAAGTTTTCTTTGAAACACTCTACATCACCCTAAATTGAATTATGTCTCCTTCTTTGTGGCTTCCTTAGCACCTCATCCTTCCTTTTTAGCATAGCTTGGTTAAAAGACACTTCAATTGTTCATTTGTTTGTCTCTCACTAGACTATAACCCCCTGAGGGAAGAGCCATTTCTTATTTACCTTTTATTCTCACTGTCTAGCACAATGGTTGGCATTGTGGGATTTGCATTTGTTACCTTCACTGTGGGATGCTTATTGGCTAATTACCCTGGGCATTCAGGCCGTTAGTTATGCTGTACAAGAGAAGCAGGATTTGAAATTATGAGTTTTATTTATGCAAAAAAATTTCAAACATTTAAGATTATCATGTTTAAGAGATTATTGTGAAATGCGACATTGACTTCTAGAAATGTGTGGAGCTGAGACGAGTCAAATTACAGGAGATACTGGCAGTTTCTTAGATACAAGTGATGATGCCGCTTTAAAGGTCATGGTCATGATAAGGGGCTCAAACAAATTTCCCAAGGGAAACTTCCCAGTTCTCACTAGCTTAACATTTGTTTTATGAAGTATTTAAAATTATAGTTTTTTTTTTTAAACTAATGACAGTAAGCCTACGACCTTCTGTTTTGAGTGTTCAATCTGCTATATTTAATTCTGTAGGTATTATGGTATGTGTATAATTATAAAGAATCTTAATTTGTATAAAAAAATAATTTTCTTAATGGAATTCTACCAATAACCACACATGTGTGAAAATCGTGTGGCATATATGATAAATATCCTGAAGATCAATTGTATAGAAATCATCAAAAGGTGGGTTTTTTTTTCCAAATCATCGAACAGTGAGTTAATTATTTATACTTCTTGAAAAATATCATCCTACATTATCACTTTAAGCTAGACACAGAAACACAATAGGTCCTATATTCTGCATAGATAGATGTGACATGATATACCACCCACATAGAATAAGATAATGGTTATCTCAAATTCATCATTTCAAGAAAATTAACCACTCATCCTTGAAATGCACTGCTGTATGGTTAAAGATATTGATTTCATCTTCACTTCCTCAAAAATAATTCTGTGAATAATTTTTTCTCCTCTTTTCAATTATATATGTAATGATTCACATTTTGTCCATGAATGCTAAATTCTATAAGAATTTATTTGTGTAGTGCCATTAGGGAAATCTGTCTTATCATACAACACAATAGTCATGATCTCAAATGACCTTGAGATTTCAGGAGTTTTATTTTAGTTTTTTAATATGCTCAAAACTCATATGTCAAGAGAGTGCTTTAATACTATTTGGCTTGATTATAGATAGAGGTTTCTTGTCATTATTTTGACATCACCCAACTGTCCTCTCTAAGAAACACATCAATTTTCTCCTCACACTTCTATTCATTTAACCTTGATCTACATGTCACTGCATGAATTTTCAAAGTGGTTCAATTTTGTCCAAAGATGGAATTCTCCTCAGGGGGAGGGGAGATGTTTCCTGAGGTATTTCTAAATGCGCCTGCTCGTTTCCTCATTCTGAATGGCATGCTGGGTGTGCTAAAATACGGTTTCAGAGTTTAGGCTTTGACAATAAAATTATTTGTTGCTTTTGTCATTTGTAAATAGAAAACAATTTCTGAAAAGGATCTTTTCACAATATTCTGTTTAATCTGTATACAGGCCAAAAAAGAATTTTTTTTTTTTTGCTTGTTGAATATCATGGGCAGGTTTTTGGAAGAGATTCTGAAGTGGCTCGCATTCAGGGGAGACACAGTGACAAATATATTTCCTTTTATTAATCATATGGCACTGCCCTAGGAATAGCCACCACAGGGAGAAGTCACAATCAAAAAGTCTTTGTTGGGGCGCCTGGATGACTCAGTCCATTAAGTGTCTGCCTTTGGCTCAAGTCATGATCCTGGAGTCCTAGAATGGAGCTCTGCATCGGGCTCCCTGATCAGTGGGAGTCTACCCCTCCCCTCCATCTGCCCCTCCCCTCAGCTCATGCTCTCTTTTGCTCTCTCTCTCACTCTTTCAAATAAATAAATAAAATCTTTTTTTTTTTTTTTAAGATTTTATTTATTTATTTGAGAGAGAGAGAATGAGAGAGAGCACATGAGAAGGGTTAGGGTCAGAGGGAGAAGCAGACTCCCTGCCGAGCAGGGAGCCCGAAGCGGGACTTGATCCAGGGACTCCAGGATCATGACCTGAGCCGAAGGCAGTCGCTTAACCAACTGAGCCACCCAGGCGCCCAAATAAATAAAATCTTAAAAAAAGTGTTTGTTTTGAAAACAGCAAAAGAGAATGACAAAAAGTATAATATTTATCATAGTATCTTCAGTGTTTAAATTTGCAGTGAATGTCTTTTGGAAACCCTAATACATTTAATGTTGTACATTTTGATTGTCCTAAAGATAAGGTTACTGTCTAGGAACTATAATCAAATTCCAATAGAATCCTCCTATAAAGTTAGATATACTTATTCTTTAATAAAATGTAATAAAAGTTTACTCCCAGCAAAGAGAAAGTATACATTATTTCTGTTCATATAGATTCCATGAAGATTTATGATATCCTGGGTTGTTTTCCCTGAGACAAAATCTCCAAAGGACTGAACAAAATGCTTGTTTCATTATTACTTTAAAGTAAAGGAAAAGTGAGTATTAAGGATGAAATTTTCCAATTTAAGGGCAATTTCAGAGATAAGAAAATGTATTTCACAGACATGAAAGGAATTTTTACAGTTTCTGGTACAACATCACGAAGACGGATTATATTTTTAAAATGTCTCTCAAAGCATTTTAAAAAATCTGAAAAGCAAACACTAAGTGATTTATATTTAAAGGCCTGTATCAAAAATCAGTTGATCTTCTTTTGTTCATGTAAAGATTCTTTTAAAAAATATTGCTGACATGAGGCCTTTTGTTTTACTTGCTCTTCTCTCAGATGAGTGGGTGAATACAGTGCTTCTCCTCACAGAAGTGGCCTTTATTTTTTTTTAAATTTTTATTTAAATATAATTTACTTAACATACAGTATATCATTAGTTTCAGGGGTAGAATTTAGTGATTCGTCAGTTGCATATAACACCCAGTGCTCATTACATCAAGTGCCCTCGTTAATGTCCATCAGAACTGGGCTTTAAAAACCCTTTCCAAAGGAAGGATTCCTCTTGTTTCCCCTCCGTCACCACCCCATTTTGTAACAGGTTTATGCTACCATATAGATAAAAAGAAAACAGCAACCTTGAAAGTTGGCAATTAGAGTCTACTTGTTATTTTTCACCTTCAGGAACAGAGGAGAAGGAGATTAGAGTAGTAACTATGTAGTAAAATTAGAGACAGAATTATGGATCTGGAACAAGAAGACTATAGACCCCATAAGACCAATGTTGAGAAAATGAATGTTTTGGGAGAAGTCCTTAAAGATAGAGGAGAAAATGAAATTGGAAAGAAATCTAGAAGAAGTATGATATATGTTTGGAGAGAAAGGTGTGAAAGCAGTATTTGATGTGAGCAAGATTTGTTTTACCACTGAGTTGGTTATCCAGAGCTACGAACCCATTGTGGAAGAGAAGAACCACTGACTTCCTGGAGTATTGTGGAGCTCTAAGTGATATGGAGGAACTTAGGGACCCCAGAATATAAATATTTCCCTAGTTTGCCTCTTGTTCTATTAAGAGGCATGCAGCCACTATGGGGGCCCTGTGGAGACCCCGAGATTTCGTGGGCCCTTTGTAGGAGGAACTGGCACTGGGCTCCCGAGGTCCAACTTGGTGAGAGGTAGCCATGGCAGATTTGCCCTGTCATTTCTCAAGGCTCAAGAAAGCAAGCTTTGGCCTGGAAGCCCCGGAAACATCCCTAACTGGCATATTGAGAATTTATTAAGGAAATGAAAGATTCACAGATGCCGGAACACAGCGATGAGACCAAGGTCATTGTCCCCAGGATGTGTAACAGTGTCAGCAAAGGGATTGATGTGAGGTAAACGGTGTCAGCAACAAGTGCCACAATTAGACTTGCTTTCCTAACAACTTAATAAAATACCCTAGGGAAGAAAGGCTTCTGGACACATAAAAAACCAATTATTTAAATGATTAAATATCAAACATAGTCTTGTGTTAAATAACACAACATGTTCAACATGAACATTTGTACAGAATTTTATTTATTTTATTGCAAGTATTCTATTACAATCAATTTGGGGGTTACACCCCAACTAGGAGAAATGCTTTCTGGTGTAACAGTTTAAAGCATACATTCTTTTTGCTCTTGTCAAATGACTGATGATATGGGTTTTTTAATAAGTCATTAGAGAAATGACAGGAAAATGCTGTTATTCTGAGCAACACTGCACTTTAAATATCTTTTATTGGAGTCTCAGCTATTTCCAAGCACATCATTAATAGTTCCAATCACCCTGGAGTTAACTGGAGTTCAAATAACTCATTAATTTACAAAGGATTTTGAGACCTTTTAAGTATGATAAAGTTGTATGGAATATTAAGTTCTATTTTACCTCCTGAAAATGTTTTGTATAATTTATTTAAAGTGTAAACATATGCTGTAATTATTTAATGCAGGGGAAATTTTGAAAAAACAAATTCATAGCTACATAAAAGTATAAACTTTGGAAGGCTTATGTATAGACCTTTCTAAAATTGCTGATGTGCTGAACCAGAATTGCCTGATTCATTAGGGAATCTTGTAAAAACTCCATTCAAATACAGCTTTTCATTTAATAACCACTCCCTCTGACATTCATGAGCATGATAAAAGCGAACTAAGAGCTCCTACTGGTAGAAATAAATATTATTAAACTTGAAATATGTTTCTTGTCCTTTATGTGGGATTCTGGGTGCAGAAGAGATGGTGGAAAGGCTTGTCCAGTCTTACTATTAATGGATTAATGAAAATGTGTTTATTCATAATGTGTAAGTTAGCAAACTAAAAATAACTATGTTTTAAATTCAACTCCAGTAGGTTAGGGCATTTCTTTATAGTATATATTTAAAAATACAAATGCCTGTTTTGCATCTATTTTATTTTTGTGTGTGCACGCATGCGTGAACCAACGTGCCAGGAATGTGAGTTGTGCCCTTTTTACCTTATAATTGTTGGTGCTCAGTGCTCATAATCAATAAAAAATGCTAATCCAGTACAAAATGAAACTGTAAATGATATCAACATGCTTTTTGAGAAGAAAGTTCTTGGCTATATAATTAATTTGTTTTTCCCTTCCAGCTTTCCAGACTTCAGATACCATATCAACACATTAATTAGGAAGTATATCAGAAATGTCATATTAGCTATTCAAGGGGAATTATGCAGTTACAAACATTTTTTTAGAATGATTTGTAAAACTGAACATTAGAGACCCATCAATTTTGCAATTATACAATCTTAACTTTTAATGCCAGTAATTTTCAACTATTAAGTCACATGACATTTTCAAAATATCTCAAAGACATGATCTTTCTGTTCCAAGATGGCGAGTTCACTTTTTGTTTGTTTTTAACCCATTTGTTATGCACTTGTGGTCATTCTTAGTTTTTTGGGGACTGGCAAACATAATTTGGGGGCAATTCTTACCGTAATTGCAGGTCCAGCAAAAGCCAAGCTCAGCAACATGAGGAATGGAATTGCCTCCTGGGTTGGCTCAATATACGGCATGCTAAGACTCCGGTCATAGCAGCTGAATCCAGAGTGCACAGGTTTGAAGACATCCGTGAGTTCAAGGAAATACAGGCTAACCACCGATGATGCCAATATAGGCAACTGGGAAGGAAGGACATAGAAGAGCAATTCATTATGGTGCACGGCTCACACATAGGACCAGTGCATCTTTAAGAGGAAACAAATGGCTATTTCCCCTTCTCTCACCACTCTCTTCCAATCTCAGACTTAAAACCTTTCATAAATGCTATGGTTTCTGCTTTCAGAACATCTAATTCACCTACCTCTGTCACCAGCCTGCTATGAGCCCATGTCTTGTCCCTCACCTTTGCTCTCAGATCACCTCCTAACTGGTGTTGTACTTTCAAGTCTTCTCTCCCCACCCCACCTATCCTTTTTCCACCCAGCAAACCACGGGGTCTTTGGAAAATATTTTTGATCATATCCCTCCCTATCTTAACCACTATAGTGCTTTCCATTCTACCTGAATAATATCCAAATGTCACATCATGGAGTATAAATTTCTGCATGAACTGGCTCTTGTTTCAGTTTCTTACATCTTCTTGTACAGTGTTTATACAACTCCCCAGCCTCCTGCCCACTATAATCTAATTGGTTTCCACACTTTTCCTAAACAGTCACATTCATTTCTACTTAGTGTCCTTTGCGTTTGCCGTTTCTTCTTCTTTTTGTGCTCCTCCTCTGGCTCTTTGTATAAACTGGCTTCTTTTCATCATTTAATGATGACTCCTGTCATCAGGTCTCCCAACAGCCAGACAAGGCAACACGGGCCCTTCCCAGTGCCACCGGGCCTAGTGGGAAGTCAAAGGTCAAAGGCAGAAGAACTAGACAAGATGGTGAGGCCCACAGGAAAACAAAAGCTGGGAGTCAGAGTTCAAAATCCACGGTCCCCAAGGGCAAGAATGGTGCTGCTTTTCCAGCCAAAACAAAGAAGACAGTTGCCCTAAAGAAGTCGTTGACCATGTGGCCAAGGAGAGGCCCAAAGCCAAGACCGCTGTTCCTCCTAGGGGTGGCAAGTCTAAGATGGTGTGTGAACCCCTGGTCAGGAAGACAGAGGCCCCCAAGGGCTCGAGGAGGCTGGGCATGCCCACCAATGCCTCATCATCCAAACTGGCCAGTAGGAAGGCAGAGGCTGAAAGCTAGAGCTGGGGTGGAGACATGGAGATCCTGCCTGAGCTTTTATTCCCCAATAAACCGTCACTCTATTTAGTTCATTGTAAACTATTTATCAATAAAGGCTTTTTTTCCACTCACACACACACACACACAAAGGTAGCCCTTGATCCATCCTTCCCTCTCTGCCCTTATCATCTTGCTTGATTTTCTTCATGGCATCGATCATTAACCAAAATTACCTTGTCAGTTTAATACTTCACCTGTTTATTTTTCATCACCCTCTCTCCGTCTCCCACTGAAATACATGCTCCATGAAGTGAGAGTCTGCCATTAATATTTATTTATTGCTGAGTCAGGGCATAGAATTGTTCCTGGCACATGGTGGGCATGTAGTACATCTTTTAATAATTTAATACTGCAATAAATACTTGTTGATAAATGACTAATTGAATAAGTTAATAACTAGACTAGAGTTATCAGATTTAGCAATGAAAATACAGGTCACCCAGTGAGATTATAATTTCAGATAAGCAATGAGCAATTATTAGTATAAGTATGTCCCATGCAGTTATTTGGAGGATACTTATGCTAAAAATTATTTACGGTTTATCTGAAATTGTAATTTCATTGGACGTCCTTTAGTTTGTCTGGTTAAACCTAAATTACACATTTACCTTTGAGACTTTGTATTATGGATTCAATTATTTATTCACTCAACCTACAATATGCCAGGTACCATGTGGATGCTAGCTATAATATGGTTGAACAGGACATGGGCTTGGCCAGCAAGGATCATAAGATAATGAGACACTTGCTCTCAACTTAAGAGAAAATACTGCATGTACATTGATGGTAGACCTTTCAGAATTTGAAAATTCAGATTAAATCACACATATATTAAGAATTGTTTAGCTTAAGGCTTTGTTACTTTTAGAGGATACAAGATTAGTTGACTAAACAGAGCAGATTTTTGATGAAGACATTATTGACCATCCGTGATATCTGGTTGTTCAGTTAAAAAAATAAATTTACAAAACAGCATTATGCCTTCTTTTCCCAAGGGTCTTTTTTTTTTTTTTTTTTTAAAGATTTTATTTATCCATTTGACAGAGAGAGAGACAGCGAGAGAGGGAACACAAGCAGGGGGAGTGGGAAAGGGAGAAGCAGGCTTCCTGCCGAGCTGGGAGCCCGATGTGGGACTCGATCCTGGGACTCCAGGATCATGACCTGAGCCGAAGGCAGTTGCTTAACCAACTGAGCCACCCAGGCGCCCCCCCAAGGGTCTTTTTATAATGAGGTGAGAATTAGGTTTATTAGAAAAACTAATTATGTATAGGGATTAATCTGGCATTGTCCTCCTGTTTTTCAGATTGATGTTTTTCAATAGAACAAAAAGTACATCAAAACACTCACATTTCTCTTATTAGAACCCATGATCATTTGATCACTCCAAATATCTGATCATTTCTCCCCACCACCCCTCTCTCCTGTAATACACAACTAGGAGCTTTCGGTCTCAACCAGTAAAGCACCACTTCATGCTGCATGTGCGTGTTTGAGATTTTTCACTCAAATCCACTTAAATATATTTTACTTTTAATTTAACAAATAATGCATATAGCCCTTATTATGTGCCATCAGTTTTCTATCTTAGAAACCTTAAATAATTTGATTAATTCATTTTTAACTCATTTAACTTAAGACTTTTTATTATGATATAACATAGGTGCTATTATTATCCTTGTTTTGCAGGTGGATAAGCCCAGTCTCCTCTAGTAAGTGGCAGAGGTAGATTTTGAGCCCATGAATTGTAGCTCCAAAGTCTTATTTATTAACCACTATTCTATGCCTTTTTTTTTTCCTTCAAAAATGGGATTAGAGTTTTAGGGTAATGAAATACAACTAGCATCAATTAATGGGGGGGTGCTATTTAGCTTAAAGTTCTGTTTAACTAAGGGTTTCTATTTGCAAATCTTTAGATAAAAATAATGTATCACTTTAGCATAAATAGACATTATCTTAAAAGTACTGTCTCCATAAAGTCAGTAAAAGTTTTCCCTCCATTAATGTGAATGTTAAGTATTTCATTTTTTTTTATTATGTTATGTTAATCACCATACATTACATCATTAGTTTTTGGTAAGTATTTCACTTTTAAACCAGATTTGATGACCCATCTTCTTTCCTCTTTCCCATGCCTTTAGTTCATATTTTAGGTCTTAGAAAGATATTTTGTAAATGGGAGTCATATCCGAGACCCTTGATGCCCACGGAAATGACATTGGATCATCTCAGTTTAAGATACTAATGCTCCAGTAAAGTGAGTTTGATGTCTTTTGCAGAAAGGTGAACAAAATTTAATCAACATGACCAATCTGAAAATTAAACAAATCTTCCTTAGTAAAGACATTATTTGCCATTGAATTTTGTGGATGATTACTTTAGAATCTGCTTAACTGTACCAATGAAGATGCAGCTGTGAAATGAAAGTTCTATTCCTATATTGTACGTGTGTCTATGTGTTTACATGTAGGTACATGTGTATGTGTAAACAGGGAGGGACACTCTGAATTCAACATACTGTAGTCAAACCAGTGGGGTCATATAGTTTTCAAGGGAGGTCCTAATATCAGCTCTTCCACTCACTACCACCAGTGTGACCTTGGAAATGTTTTCCTTAAATCTTGTCTTCTTATCTATGAAATAGGTACATTGACAGTACGTAGCTATCATCACAGGCAGTTGAAAGGATGAAATGAACTATTGCAAGTAATTTCCAACAATACCTACAATGAAGAATAGCTTATAAATGTTAGTATTATTATTATTATTGTTGTTGTTGTAACTATTAATAATACTATACTTGTCAAATGTCCCCTTTTTCATAATTCTTTATATGGTAATCCTTTTTGAGAGTAATTTCCTCACTCTTAATTCCCTAGTACTTCTTTTTAGGAATTTTTTTTTTTTTTTATTTGAGAGAGAGAGCAAGTGCAAGTGAGAGAAAGATAGAGTACAACCAAGTGGGGATGTGCAGAGGGAGAGGGAGAAGCAAGCTCCCTGCTGAGCAGGGAGCCCAACGACGCAGGGCTCGATCCCAGGACCCTGAGATCATGACCTGAGCTGAAGGCAGACGCTTAACAGACTGAGCCACCCATGGGCCCCTCTTTTTAGGAAATTTTTATATGCTGTTCTTTATTATAGTTATCTGCTATAAGTTAGCTGGAGCCTTTGCTCTGCTTCCCAAATGAAAATCTCCTTGAAGTGGGGGCCTAATCTTACTCATTTCTACACTTCCACTAATATTATACATCAGAATGACTTCCAAAATATATGCATATATATGAATATAATAAATTAATTTTTTGAGTGAAAATAATTTCCTTCAGTAATGTTATGCACCTTAATCATTTCAGACATCAGCCTGCTTTCAAGATCTTCCCAGCTTTCTACCCATGTATTAATAGCTTTTACAGTTCTATAGAAACATGTTTTAAGACCCTCATCTGTTTTCAAAATAATGGCCATATTTTTCTTCCTTTTGGTGTTGGTTTCTCTGGATTTTTTAAAAATCTTTTATCCTTTGCATTCTACTTCAGTTTGTTTTTAAGAAATAGTGATTTGGGGATGCCTGGGTGGATCAGTCAGTTAAGCATCTGCCTTTGGCTCGGGTCATGATCCTAGGGTCCTGGGATCAAGTCCTGAATCCGGCTCCTTGCTCGGCAGGGAGCCTGCTTCTCTCTCTCCCACTGCTCCCCCTGCTTGTGCTCTCTCTCTCTCTGACAAATAAATAAATATCTTTTTTTTTTAATATTTTTTTTTATTATTTATTCATTTGAGACACAGAGATACAGAGAGAGAGAGAGAAAGCATGAGCAGGGAAAGAGGCAGAGGGAGAGGGAGAAGCAGGCTCCCCGCTGAGCCAGGAGCCCGATGTGGGGCTCGATCCCAGGACCCCGGGATCATGACCCGAGCCGAAGGCAGACGCCTAACCATCTGAGCCACCCAGGCGCCCCAATAAATAAATATCTTAAAAAAAAAAGAAATAGTGATTTGAACAAAATATTTATAATATTTGAGGAAAAAGTAATTTTATACATTGTTGTCCTATATTGTATTTTACTATCAGATAACATAATAAATTAAATTACAATGCTTCCTTCTAACACACTTATCCTCAGAGGTATCTTTCATCTTTTGAAATACTCATCAACAAATGGAAGAATTTTAACAGATGGTATGTACTAATTTGGGTACAAATATAGAATTGATATATATACAAAATAAAATCGCACAGACATCTTTCGATTGCATTTAAAATGAGATTTTAAAAGAGATTTTAAAAGATCCATATAGGCAGGCATTAGGAAATTTATTCTCTAGTTATTTTGTAGCCAAGAAAAAAGTATGAACTTGCTATTTTTATGCAATGATACAGAGGAGGGAAATTACCTGAAGATTAGGAAAATTTTTTTTCTTTTTTAAAAAAAGAGATTGATTCTTATAATTACCATCTGCTAAGGAACTTGTGAGTAAAAATAACAGAAGCAATCTTTAAGAGACGATTACAACAGTTTTAGAGGACAAGGCAAACAAAAGAAATGCGATTCAAAAGATTACATTTGCTAGATAATATTGATTTTTTGAGGCCTATTTAAAAAAAACAAATCGACGGTATGTATCAATTTTTGCAAAACATTTTATGGAATCTATCATGACATTTTATCTAGGTCAGATAACTTACTTGCTTTTAGCATGTTGATAATGAGAACAAGCTTTCCTTCTCATTTGGGAGCGTCTACTTTGCTCTTGGCCTAGAGTAATACAGGTCAGTTCCATTCTTTTCCTTTTTCATGGCCATCATGAATGTAGAGTCTTATGAAATCCTCTTAAACTGGTGGGAACATAGTCGCAAAGAGCCATTTAATGTATATAATATTAATACTCCTTTATTTATTTATTCAACAAATATCTCCTGAGAGCCTGCTAGCGTTAGGCCTGGGAATACAGATGGAATAAACCAAAGTCCTTGTTCTCATGAAGATTTCGTTCTCGCTGAGGAAGGCAGATAACAATTTAAAAATTATAATATGAGAAAGAACATAGACTCTAAAGAAGATAAAAGAGAAGGCTGTGGTAACTGAGCGCCTGGATTGTTCTTTTAGATCAGGAAAGGCCTACCTAAGTAGGTGTCATTCAAGCAAAAACTTCACGGGGCAAGAAAGAACTAACCATCTAAAAACGAGGTAAAAGGCAGACTCAAAAGGGAGAAGTGACAGAAGAAGTCAGAAAGGTGGATTTGGGGCCAAGCTTTGCAGAGAATTGAAGGCTGTGGCCGGAGTTAATATTTTATGCAAAGTACGTTTGGAAATGCTTTGGAGAATTTAAGCAGAGGTATAATATGACTTGAAATATATTTTACAGACATCACTCTGGCTGTTGGGTTGCGGATGAATTGTGGGGAGTCAAAAGTAGAAGCAGAGTGAAAATTTAGAAGGCTCTTCAAAACTCAGCAAAAACTTACTGACTACTACGTAGTGTGCACCTGACACTTCTCTGTGAGTGAGGAAGACCTTGGTCAACAACAGAAAACTCTCCGCATCCAAGGAGCTTCCATACTAGTGGATGTGCGGCATCCATGGCAGCAAGACGATCACAGGTGCAGTACTGGAGATGTAGAGAAGTTGCCAGATCCAGATACGATTTTGGAGACAGAAATGACAGGACTTATTGATAGTCTGGTCCCTGAAGGAAAAAGAATCAAGGCTGATTTCGAGGATCCGCGGCTCGAGCAATCAGGTCAGAGACATTTATTGGAAGAGGGAAGGTTGGGAGAAGCTTGAGTAGGAGAAATCTAAGGTTCTGTTCTGGAAATAGGAAAGTTGAGATGCCTCTTAGGTATCAAAATGTAGCTGTCAGAAGAGTAAGATGCCAATCTGGACCAAGGCTGCTAGTGAAAAGCTGCACATGATTGATACAGGATGATTTAAACAACATCACACTGGCTTTTGAATGCTTGCACAAGAAATTTCAGAACGAAATTACTTTGCTTTTACTACAAATAATGGCACAAGAAGTCAAAGAATGTAATTGTGTAGATTCTTACCACTCATATGCAAGAGGTAATCTATAAGAAAAGAAACATTTTTAAATGTAATAACAAATTTAATTTAATTTTTTTTGTGAATAACAAAGTTTAAATGGGAGGCTGGGAACCAATTCTGATAAAGTATCCCCAAATCATATAAAATGTGAAATTTAAAACATTAATACAATATATTGAAATCAAGTTGAAACTGGAAGAAATATTAGCAGATCAAAGTAATTTTACTGGGGCGCCTGGGTGGCTCAGTCGTTAAGAGTCTGCCTTCGGCTCAGGTCATGATCCCAGGGTCCTGGGATCGAGCCCCACATCGGGCTCCCTGCTCCGCGGGAGACCTGCTTCTCCCTCTCCCACTCCCCCTGCTTGTGTTCCCTCTCTCGCTGTGTCTCTCTCTGTCAAATAAATAAATAAAATCTTTAAAAAAAAAAAAGTAATTTTACTAAAACTTGTGCCACAAAGGAGGTTGTCATAGGTGAACACAGTGATGATAGAATTTTCCACTTCCTACAGTGCAATATTTAATGATATTTCTAGTAATGTTTCCTTAAAATATTGGCAATTATAATAACTAAAAATATATACTATAATATAGTATAGGGCTTTATAGTTTATAACACTATCTTAATTGCAGCATATTTAGATGAACTACAATGAATCTCAAAAATACGGGTTATAAAAAACGCACTGACATGTGTAGTGTTGTTAAGGGAAGGAAAAGGTCAAGAATGAGTCTGTATGTAAGACCATTCAAGGTCTAGGTATCTAAATTAGTTTTCACAAATACACTGGCTGTGGTTTAAATGGCATGCATAGATACAAATTCAAATGGGACAGTGTGTTAGAAGGAAACTAATGTCAGCCTCAGAGCCAGGAGAAGCCACTTTCTCCCTTCCTTTATTCCACTAGCTTCTAGAATTTGGGGCAAGTCGCTTAACCTTTCTGGGCCTCGTCTGTTCTCAGTGAAATGGGGGGCTGCTTACATTGCCATGTAGTTCTAGAATTCTCCATGTGCTGGCATGATTTCAGAGACATTCCACTCATTTCTTTTACACGGTCACTACCCTCTATAATGTATTAGGTCTTCTACCTCTGTCCTCTGCGTGATTCATTTGATCCTCCACATTACTTCTAGGCTGAGTTTTCTTTAAGAATGTCCCACCAATAACTGAATAAAGTGCCAATTTTTTAGAATGACACTCATGACCTTTTATATTATAGCCTAGTCTGCTGTTTAATTTTGTTCCATACCTACTTTCCACTGTCCCAACTCACAAACAGCCATTACACTTACGTCTCAAAAGACATGTTCTAGTCTCTGTTTGACATTACATTTTCACATTTGTGTCCCATAAAAATTGTCCTCATAAAGGTCAAGATGACATGATTTTTTCTCCCTGAAAACTTCTCCATGCTTTTCATTCAGAACAGAAGACTCTGACTCCTGTACTCCATATATATTTTATTGTAGGACCTGTTTGCTTTGGACGATAGTTTTTTGCATATTATCAACCTTAGTCTTAAGATTAAGTACTTAAAATTGAGACCTGTGTATTTCACACAGTGCTCTGAATGTTTCAGGTGTTCAGTAAATGTTCACCAAATTCAATCAAAAGAAAATAGGACATTACTATTAAATAAACAGAAAACATGAACGATTTCTTAACAATCCCATAGCATATGTTTTGGGGATGTGGGTGCTAGATACTGTGTTAAGTTCTATAACAGATTGCTGCATTCAGTCCATACCTTATAAAGTATCTACTGGTATTCCCAATTTACAGATGAGAAAACTGAGGCAGATGTCAGTTACATAAATTGTCCAGGGGTCACAAAGCTGATGAGTGGGAGCACCCAGATTCCTACCCAGGTGCCTAAGTTCAGGAAACATGCTGTCAACTTCTTTGCTCATGGCTCTCAACCTACTGTCCCCTCAACATTGTTACAAAGGCTGATTGCCACAGGGAAAGAGGGTGTTGCCGGAAATGTGTGCCATTTAAAAAAAGTCACCCACTTTTTCACTCTTAAAGTTTCTCTACCTCTTTAGCTCCCAAACATGAACATTGGTTCTTTTTTTAAAAAAAAAAATTATTTATTTATTTGACAGACAGAGAGTACAAGCAGGGGGAGCGGCAGGCAGAGGGAGAAGCAGGCTCCCTGCCGAGCAGAGAGCTCGATGTGGGGCTCGATCCTGGGACTCCGGGATCATGACCTGAGCCAAAGGCAGACGCTTAACAACTGAGCCACCCAGGTGCTCCATGAAAATTGCTTCTTGTGCTCAAATCTACTACCTATCTTTTCTACAGCTCAGTTAACTTTCAGTTACTGAAAGTAGAATTTATTGGGGCGCCTGGGTGGCTCAGTTGTTAAGCGTCTGCCTTTGGCTCAGGTCATGGTCCAAGGGTCCTGGGATCGATCCCCCCGTAGGGTTCCCTGCTCCGTGGGAAGCCTGCTTCTCCCTCTCCCACTCCCCCCTGCTTGTGTTCCCTCTCTCACTGTGTCTCTCTCTGTCAAATAAATAAATAAATAAATAAAATAAACAAAAATAAAAACAAAAGAAAGTAGAATTTATCGAGCAGCAATTCATATCTAAAAAGAAAAGCGCTTTTATTGGGTTTTTATGTAAGCATCATGACCTCTTTGGGAACTGTAAGATAAATTTTGAGAAAACACCCTGCTCCAGATACGTTAAACAGCTTGCCTGGCTTCTAAGTACCAAGCCAGAGTGGGGAGCTGTATCCGTTCAACTCCCAGAAGCACGAGCCTCATTCCACCCTGCTGCCGCTCTGGCACATGCCACCATCTGGCATTAGTCCGGTGCTTTTCAGGAAAGAAGAACCCCAGCCTTCCGTGGAAATGCCGCGTAAGGACAAAGGCGAGAGATGGCCATGTGTGCAATGGGGTTTCAACAGCAGCACCAAGAGTGAAAAGTGCTAGGCACTTTCAAATCACACTCTTGATCATCTGATAGTCCAAGGTCTTAAAGCTCTTCCCCGTGCGGTTTCTCCAATGGAATTTTAATGGTTTTTTGGTAATATCTTAAGAACCCTTAATTATATCTTGGATGTTTTCTGCTCTTATCTTCACTTTTGTTTTCCCTCATAAATAACTTCTAGTATAAAATACCAGGGATTGGGCACCTTTAAAGCTCCAGATGCTTTCCTGTTCTCATTGTTTCCTCTGCACTGCTTTCTCTAACTGCACAGAGACAGACCGAGGAATGCCTCTGTCATAGGGATTGTCATATGGGATGGCAGTTGTTCCTCCACTTTTCTCTTTTACCCAGTGATACGACCCTTGAGAACAGAGAAATGGTCTTACTCACTTCTCTGTCCCCAGGGCCTAGTACAGAGAAGGACATACTCAGTAGCCTCAGTGTTGAATAAATACATACATGGATGGATGGCTCTAGCAGAGATGTTAAGTGGTTTACACAATTCTTGCCGTGTGGTTAATATGATAAAAGAAAAATACCCATGTTAAAAGATCCTTGCCTACTTCTCTCACAGAACATGCTCCTATTGTAAATTTCTAGAATTCGAATAACGATTTTTTTTAAGCATTGAAGAACACAAGAAACTCAAACTAAGTCCCTCAAATAGCAATGGTAGTTAATAGGGATGAGCAACCAGACCTAACATATATGTTAGGTTTAATGAGAAAGCTCTGTTCTATGTCTTTATATCCAAATATAAAGTACACCTTCATAGCTCTAAAAACATTAATTAGAATCATTCAATGATCAAACAGTAAAGTTTAAAATAATAATACATGTCCTTTATTATCTGAATATTGACCCAGCATTAGGCTTGGGGTAGTAAGCTTTGTAATCACCAGTTTTAACCTCAGGTTTTGAAGATTTGCTCCTCTTACATAATTAGACAATGAGGTATATGCATTGTCTTGGAAAGCATTTTGTTCTTTAAACCAAATTAGACACTAAGACCTGAGGCTGGGGACCTGTACCTCAATTGTTAAAAGTAATTGCTTTTAAATCTTTCTAGAGTTGTAATTTCTTTTCCCTTAGAACATATACCCGACTTTTAAAAATATGGGTACAAGTAGCAATTTAATGCTGCTAATATTTTCCAGGTGCCATTTAAAGAAGTTTACATTTCTGAACTCATGCAATCTTTGCAAAACCTCTTACTATTATTAGGTACTATTATTATCCCCACAGATGAGAGAACTGAGGCATAGACATATGACATGATCTGTGCAAGATTATACAGCTGGTTAGCTAGATTATAAACTCTAAGAAGCCCAACGCCTGAGTTCACGTTCGTGATCATTATACTTACTGCCTTTTGCTAAAACTTCCACCTCTGACCTTTGCCTTCACAAAGACATTGAGAAATAGCAGAAGTAAACTAATATAAAGTACATTTTATCTTTATATACCATGGATGCCTCCCTACAATTTCTGCTATGATTGGTATTACGCATGTATTTTTGATATCTCCTAAAAATTTAAAATTTTAATATACTTAGATTAAATGGATTTTACTATTAGTTGGATTATTTTCACTATTACTTGGATTATTTTATTCATGTAGAGAAAACATATATATTTTCACCTGAATGGTCTTACAAAGGAAATACATAGTACCTTTGGGGTCCAATACATATATCCTAATATGAAACAACATTGAAGTAAAAGAAAAATAAATAAATATTGTCAGGCAATGTCAGGGAAATGACATGTAACTGAAAATTACTAAAATTTTGAAATATGGAATAACAAAACCAAAATTATGATTTTGAGATCTAAAGTGACATATAATTTTATGTTATAAACACAGAAATTATTGAATTAGAGATCAATCTTTTGAAAAATTTTTGAGTTGTTCACTAAATTCAGGTACCAAATTTATCATTAAACTATTTTATGTAAGCACTATAAAAGTTTATATTTTTTATTATGTAATAATTAATTGATTTAAATCATAACATTTATTGAGTGTATACTTTGTGGCTGATATATTTTATTTGACCTATCAATTATCCAACAAAGGGATTTTTAATCTATTTTTTTAGATAAGAACTTAACAATGTCTCAAGAACCACTCTCTCCTTCAAGCTTGTCTCCTACGTACTTAGATGCATACTTAAATGCATATTATGAGCCCACCTTCAAGATTAAAGATTTTCCAAGGCTGCTAAGGATTTTATTTACTTGAATGTATCTGTGAAAGACAACAATGAATATAAAAGGAATATTGAAGGTGGAATATTAATGTGGGACAGGACATTAATAACTTTTACTTTCCAACATTCTAAGGCTGTGATTAAATTAAGTATAATTGTATCATGTGTTTCATTTTGACATGCATCAAAAAGTCAGATGAATAAATATACACACCAAATACAATGTAATGTGGCATACAAGTACATCTGGCAAAGAGGCACATTTTATTACTCAAGTTTTAAATGAATAAATCTAATTACTGCTGGATTGCTTGACCAACACAAAAACCTGGGAAAGTAAGTAGTTTGAACCAAAAGTCAAAAGAGTAAATGAGATCGTGTGTGTGTGTGTGTGCATGTGCACGCGCACACGCACGCATGTGCCATTTGGCAGACTTTAATTAGAGTTTTACCTGGTGCCATGCACATATCTTTGGAAGGTGGCCCAGTAGGATGGATGTCTCTGAGCTGGAGGGACCATTAAGCAGTGTTGTGGCTGATGACATTTTAAAGCAACCTCTCTACCCATTTCAAGAAGTAACCATCCATCAGAGATTTGGTTAGCCTCTGCACATATGCCAAGATTTGAGCAGCCTCTGATTTTGGCAACCCAACCATCTGGTCTGTGTAGCTAAGCAGCCCTATTTTGCTGTTGAAGAAGGGGAGGTCCCTGCCTCACTGCCCAAGCTCAGTGTCTGCCCCTTTGTTATGCTTAACTGCCTCTGTCTAGATCAGAAGTTGTTGTCCTCATTATGGTTTTTAATATGGCCTGGAAAATGAAGAAACAACACAGGAGAGGATGTGAGACTGAAACACAGCTCACTGAGGTATTTGTGCTTCTTGCGGTCATCTCCTATTACCCATCTCTCCTCTCCTCTGTTGTGTTGACCTCTGCAATCTTAAAATGCAAGAGTAGTGATGGAGGAAGGGACAGGTGGGCTGGGAGTTTTGGAATGAACAGTCTGTAATATTATTTTATAGCCCCAGAGAGCAGGCATCTTCTGGGAGGTGCTGCACTTGGCCCTTCTTGGACATGTTGGAACACTTATCTGGGTGATGAAGTCTTAGCGATTTCTTCCCTTGTTTCTGAACTGGACTAAAAGGACCACTAGCCTTTGGAATCAGGCAGAGAAGACTGAGGCCAAGGCTACAACTAAAGCTGAGGCTCAGTACAGTCTCTATCTCCCTATCTCCATTAACTGACAGATTTCTTGACCAATGTGACTTTAATGCAACACAAATTTATGAGAGCCTATTATCTTTTCCCTGCTATTTCTATCACTCTAGAGGTTGGAGTTCTAAAAAAATGAAAAAAATTAATTATCTTAATTATCTCCTGGTCTAATTATCTAAAAGTCACTAGAACCAATATTGTCCATGAAATAACTATATATGCATGAAACTTAAATATCAAAGAATCTAGCATCATTGAATAAATTTCTTCATGTATGTATAACATTCAAGTGGAAGTAGAAACCCAGGGTAGAAAAGTTTCAAAAGTTCATTTCTTTCTAGTATACAGTTTGCAACAGATTATTGCCCATCTTTTTATGTTTTCCCATGGAGAAGACTCATGATCTAAACCCAAACCTTTACAGTTGGGAGCTGTGTTTTAATCACTCAGATCTCAGTTGCTACAATACAAGCATCTCCAGATCATCACACAGGAGGCAAAAAATTTGTTAATTCTTTGGGGTGTATCCAACTGTCTCAAAAAAAAAAATTCCAAGAATTTCACCTTAATAGCCTAAGTGAGGTCACTTATTCCAGAAGATTAGATTACCCTTTGATTCATCTTTTCTTGTAGAACATAATTTTTTTTTTTAATTTCATAGATGGCTGAAATGAAACATGAGAAGATATGTAATTTGCACTGGATAACTGCTGCTGAGTTCATATAAGGTATATAGAAGATGTTCAGTAAATGTGGTTTCCATTTTGTGAGTGTGTTGTGTGTGTGTGTGTGTGTGTGTGGTGTGTGTGCTTCTATCAATAAAAAATGAGCATGTAGTCCAATAAGCTTTGGTTTATATGTATTTATATATTGAAACGGATTACTTTATCACTATATGCACATTATAAAACATACCAAAATGTGTGATACAAAAAAAAAATCAGGAAAACAAACTCCTTTCTGGGGAATCTAGTAAAGTCTGAAGCCACATAAAAAGTTAACTTTAGACAAGATGAGGGGTGGGTGGGTGGGTGTTGGCAAATGGGAAAGAGAAAACTCATTTACTAAGCACTCAGTTTCCATTAGAAATTGCTAGCCACATTATATAATTTGTACACAAAGAGTCACAGAAACAAGTGTGCCCACAGTTTTTGCACCTTTTTTACAAATGTGGAAATTGAGACTTGGAGAAAGTGAGTTACTTGCCCAGAGTTTGCTAGAATGTGTGCCTTATGTAACTAAAAGTATTATCTATGAAAATTAAAACAATTAGTTCTTTGTTTAAATGACACCGATTTGAAGTCTCAAATCTCAAAAACTCCATAGGTATGCCTTAGATCATAAAATGAGTATAAGAACTGAGGACTCATATAGACCTTGGAGATTGATTTAATCTTCCATTGTTCAATAATTCATGAGACAGAACAACATATTTGATGGGACATTCATCAGCACTTACTTTATAAATAAAAACGTCTCCATTAGCTGAAAAAAAGAAAGTTAAGGACAAATTTATGTGCCTATTAGTGCTGTTTTATTCCATCCATTCAGTGAAAATTTATTGAAACTCTACTATGGACTAGGAAGAATGCCAGTAATGGTTCCATATTATTTCCACTAATTTAACTAAAAGGCACATAATAAGCCATCAATAAATATTTTTTCAGTGAATAAATGAACTGTCATGAAGGTACAAACAGATTATACCTGGGTACTTCATTTTAGCACCCCTTTTCTGGAGACTACTTAATATAAGATTGGTCTCTTTTGGGCTCTGTCCACGTGGGCCTGGTTTCTGAAGCATGATTAAGACTTTATAAAATAGCAGTTTTACCACTAAGGCAATTACATAGCCCAGGCTTTTGGTGAGGACATTAAATTGTAAACAACACATTCACACATACTTTCATGGTTCCCACTCCCAAACAACAGTCTGCTAAACAAACTGATACCTCATTTACCTTTTCCTTTAAATACATTGATTTTAATTACCTATATTTCTCCCTCTCTTTAATTTATACCTCAATGGTCTAAGGCCAGTTCTAGAAAAATATACAGAAGCCATCTTGTTATAGCAAATAAGGAAGTAATTATCTTCCTTTATGTTGAGTTAACATAAATGTTCTGTGATTTGAAAACAACCAAAGAATAATGGAACTACAGGGCAATTGATTCAGTGTCTAATTACTGAAAAACACCTCCACATTAATTGTGTCAAAATTAACATTTCTGTCCTTGGCTTCCATATTCCAAAATCCACTTGACCATGAGGAAATTATTGGAATTACATTTCTCAGCTAATTAATTCTAGAGGAAACCATAGAAGCTAAGATGCTCATAAATAGACATTTCACAGTCTAAATACAAACTTCTTTCTTTTTTTTCTTGTGCTCAACATAGGAGTATAGTACTACTTGGGTTTTAGGCATATACTTGGACCTCTTTGAGTCTTAGTTACTTCATTTGTAGAACAGAGTTAGTATCTACTGCTCAGTTGTATTTAAAGGATCAAAAAAGACAATGATGTGAAAAATTACATTACATTATAATAGAAAATTCAGTTATTTTGTTACTGATAATGTAAATTATATTCTTATTCCTTCAATGTTTTCTCTTTCTTTTCCTGTCTGTCAGAGACCTCATGTCAAAGGAAGCAATTGTGAAATTATAAGTGGGCAATTAGGCAATGAGAAAGAAAAATATCACTTCCAAATTTACAATCTTTAGCAACCATGTTTTTCAAAGAGCCTAACAATTTGGAAAAGCAGAAGATCCATTCACAATTGCTTTAACATGTTGACTAACGTAATGCAATGTCATGAAATGTGCACCCTACGTCTTGAGATGTAACTTTCAAACAACTAGCACAATTTGCTCAAATGTACAATTAGAATGACCTGTATTTTTAGTGTTATAATCCAGGGGGAAATTTTCTAATATGAGGAATTCTAGAAATAGTAATAATTAGGACTGAGCACTAGAACAGGAGGCGGTTCTATTCCCGATCTGATATTAACCAGAGTGTGTCTTTAGGTAACTCAGTTAACCTTTTCAAGGCACAATTTCTTCACCTGTGATAGAGGAACCAAACCAGACGTTCTTGGAGTGCATGATTTTATTAGACTTAATTCTGTAATACAATATTTCCTCACTTTTTTTAAAAAGAGAGTTTGCCTGAAACATAGCCTGGGCTGTATATGTATGCTGGTAGGAAATCTGCTGTGCGTAATATCTGTAATACATTCCTTACATAAACACTGACAATTGTGCCTTCAATGCTTTGTATTTAACAAGCGAGCTTAGACAAGCCAAATGCCTAAAGGAAACTCCATGGCTTGTTCACAGACTGGAACCCCATTCCCTCACACGCATTTCACACCTACCTTCTATTTTCTCACGCATCTTCTCCTAATCCCCCCATGGCCTGGCCTCTCTCTGTTTCTGTTGTCTCTTTGGGATTCTTTCTTCCACAGACCTGCATATTCTCCTTTTCTAAGCTTTATTTCAGTTCCAACTCCTCCTCACGCCATCCCTAGCTGCTCTTTTGGTCTCCACAGGAGACTCATGGGTGCCCTGTGCCTTCCCGCCTTTTTAGGCGGACAGATACCGTGTCATCTACACCTTCGGGTCACGATTAAATCTCTTCCTGTGAGTAGGAGATAGCACTAATGGAGCCAAATTCAGTAGCCGAATAAAAGAGAAAAACTTTATTCCACAACTCAGAAGGAGCCCTGACCAGACATCTTTCCAGGACCTGCCTTCAGACACCATGAAGCTAGCCTGGGAATGGTAGAGGTGGGTATCCCCATCACACTGCTTTGTTACATTTAGTAGAGCATGAGTGATGGGGAGCAGTGTGATGGCAATGTGAGAGTGAGATGCACCAGCATTCGGATCCTGGCTGCTTCACTTCATTGCCGTGTGTCCGCACAAACATTTAGCTCTCTGAGCTCCAGTTTGCTGATTTAAAACATAAGGATAATAATCTTTTCTTGGTACTACCTCATCACAATATTAATACTAGTTCTAGGGTAGTTCTCAGGATTAAAGATAATGTATGGATAGGGTCTGTCACATAAAGAACTGAAATTGATTCTTCTATTTATCATTATTGTTGTTGTTGTTGTTAATCTCCTCTGAGGTTGGTAGAAGCCAAATGTTTTGGGGTTGTGTTTTTTTTTTTTTTTTCTGTTAGAGAAAAGTAGACCACAGAACATTACGAGTGACCTGGCCATGGACACACAGTTGGATGGTGATGGTACCTAGAACAGCACAGAATTCCCTAGTAGCAGGTTCTGCATATTTACCAATACTTGGTATTTGTGGAAATGTCCTCATTTAGTCTCTCTAAAACTTAGGAATCTATTCTTTATTTCCTTCTGGTTTTTCATCAGAGGACTTTGTGCACTGTGACTCTAAAAGAGGAGGAAAATTTGTCAGCTCATCTCTGTTGGCAGGTTTGCAGGACTACTTTGAGCAGACTATTTCGCCATGCCATCCAGAAAAGGGAAAAGCCTTCGGGTACTATTTTGGTATGTGCAATGCAGAAATGTGATTTTGTACTTCTTACTGGTGCCAAAGTTTATGTGGAAGGAAATAAGCTAGCTATATTTCCCAGTGAGAAGATCAAATGAGTTATATAATTTTCACACAGATCATGAGCTAGAACAGAAATTGTGTGAATTAAGGTTTGCCACAATTAAGAATCTGTGGACACTTTCCAGTGGGAAGAAAACAAAATTCAGATTAACGTTTTATCAGGACACCAGAATGTCTGGGCGTGGTGTTCAGACACCTAACCAGGGTATCTGTGTTCAAATAAAGGCTTTTGGAAATTCTCCAGGTAGGACAGCAACCGAGAAACAAGGGCTTTTACTCTCAAACACACTGTCTGGTTACCAACCCTACAGTAATTAACCTGCCTTAACAAAATCCTGAAACATAGCCATTGTTAAGTACAACATTCAAACTGGTGAAAACTTTCTGTATAATTTCAAGTTTGCTGTGTTTAAAATATTCTGAATCTGCAATGTTTCAGATACCGCTATTTGATGCTTAATGGATAGAGACGATATTCTCACTCAACCTGGGTTTGTGCTTGCCTATGTGTGCAGGTGTGTGTGTGTGTGTGTGTGTGTGTGTGTGTGTAGAAAAACAAGAATTTCAAACGATCTGTCTCTGTGATCCTATAAAAATATCCTGGCATATTGGTCAAACACAGCTCTTCGACCTCCATAAAAAGAACATTAGATTAGTAATAAAAGTGTAAGTCATAAAACAGAACATTTAAATGAAAAAAAGCTCTTTCCCATTTATTTATTAAAAATATATACCTTTTTGGCTTAAAAGGTATTTGTCATTTGTTTATATTACCTACTGAATTGATGTGAACTCGTATCTTTGAATAGGATGACTAATGAGAACAAAATGGTGAGTCTGAGCAGGGGCACAACCATTATGATGCCTTGTATAAAAGAAATGCATTAGGCACACAGACAATCAGCCTTATCACATGTAATGTTGGATGATTAAGCTTGAAAGACCTTTTACTAATTCTAGGTGTGCTGCCGGCTGCAATCGCCACCGTAAGTGATACGACCATCAGTTGGAGAGTGCTTTGGAACTTTAAAGGCAAACGAAACCTTTTCTTCAGTGGAACATTCCTTTTTAACCTGCTTTTCTGTTCAACCTGATAAGGCCTTGGATATACTTGTTTGAGAGTTTCTTTCAAGTTGAACAATGCCAAACCAAATTAACAAACTTGTTCATAAAGCGAGGTACCCGGCTGGAAATCATCATGTGTTTTTCAAATCACCATGTAATATTAATATATTTAGTTACTGTCAAGCATAAACCCCTTCGTCAGCAGACAACTGGCAGCATAAACTAAAGATGTAAGAAAAATGAATTCTATCCATTAATTTAGTGTTTGCTTAACATTGAGTTTGGTGGTGAGTTGGGACAAGAATACTTGATTTTAGGGGCTGAACCACTTAACCCAGTGGCCACAAGGATGTAATCTCCACCCTCTGACCTTCTGCACATGGACTGCCAGGGTCTCCACTCTTTCTCTGTACCTGGTCATGGGGACTTGTTGAGGGGACCCTAGCAGCTAACTAGTGAATCAGTATGGGGAGTGGACACTGTCCACCAACGCTTTATGTCTAGAGGGATCCTGTGGAGGGGGAACTCAGCTGAGGAAGAAAACTATGGAAAAAACTGTCATCTTTGTCGATGTGCCTTTCTTTGAAACTATATATTCCTATGTTTACCAGTGGGAGACCACAGGCAGTAACTTTGCCCCTGTGAATACTCTTTCAGTGTGCGGAGAGAGACAGTTGGTGCAGTGGTTAGGAGCACATGCTCTGAATCAACCCCTGGCTCTACCTCTGACCCGGCTTTGTAAACCCCAGGCAAGTTGTTCAATTTCCATGAGTTTCTGTTTCTTCTTCTCTGAAACATAGATAATAATGGCGTTTTTCTTAATGAGAACCTTTGAAAACGGAATGAGATGGTGCAGGTAAAGCATTTAGCTTGCTTTATTCCTAGTATCTATTAAGTGCTTCCTAAATGGTTGTCATTATTACCATACAAACTGTAAATAGCACTCCGTTGGTTACTCTCTCCTTTCCTGTCCATTAAAATAGGTCCATTTCAGGAATGCTCTGGAACCCGAACCACCTCTAGAATTTGGGGAGGAGGTGGGGGCTTAAGTTATTGTCTGAGGTAACAGAGAAAGGCTTGAGATACGTGCTTTGGGCTGGTCTGTGATGGAAGATTCGCTCATGTTTCACTTTTCCATTTTAATTACTAAGGTCTTGGGAAACTATGTGTAAAACAAAGTGTCATTATTCTAGAGCATTTTACTGACATGTTAATTCCTGCTATTTATTCATCCTCCAAAGGAGATACAAAGCTCATTCTCACTGGCTTCTAAATGAGTCATTCCGAAGAAGCTTGGTAGTGCATCCTGTCAACCCCTTAAATAATTGGTGTACTAATGTCTTCTCCAATTTTCTAGAGGTTCTTTAGTGGTTCATCATGCGTTGAAGTTTCAAGGAGGTAATTTGCAATCCAATTTTTGTGGCTCTCACTTTGAAATCTGTTACCCCCAGGATATAATGTTATTAATGCTCATTCAAACTCCATGCATAGTCTTCAAGTAATTATTCTATAGCTTGCCCTGCTAAGGAATTTGTAGAGGGTTATTTGAATGGGTCAAAGGGAATGTAATGATTTGGGGCTATTTCCACTCATGGAAAAGAAGTGACATTTGTGAGATGTGTGTTCCTAGAGACACATTTCAAATGCATTATGAGGCATTTTTGCTTATAAAATTTTAGATTAAGTGATATGTATGTACCCCTGTGAAAGGTACTTCAAAAGTGCACACACAGACTCTTCAAAGGCATATACTTAATTCTCTGGTTTGCATCCTCTTTCATAAAAGTGTTTTCCTTGAAGCCATACAGCTGCAATCCATATGTGGTCAGCTTCTAGCTGACCTCAGGTGTGCTCCATCCTGGAGGTGGAACCCAGAAATGAACTGATTTCTCCTAGAACACATAAGGGGTCCGGACATGGATGAAAGTGCTTTAGTATAAAACCACAGTGGCTTAGCAATGCGACAAGTGGCCTGACATGATTTAGCTTAAAGTCAGGTATCCCATTTTCTTTCTATTTATTTTCCCTTTTCATCATGGAATCTTCTGCTGTCCACATTTTTTCTGGAGAAACTATTATCTTTCAACAAAATTATCTAAACCATGACCTCAAAATCCCTTGTGAGAGAGAAAGGGCAAAAATAAATGAATCAATTAATTACTTTAAATAAACAGGATACCTCTTTTTTTTTTTTTTTTCTTTTTCTTTCTTTTCCTACGGGTCATGGATAAAGGAGTCACCCATCATTTTTCTGAGACTTATGCAAGTCACATACATCTTTCTTAAAACTGAAACCATTTTTAGAATTTGGGACACCTAAGAGAAATTTGCAAATATACTGTCCTCTACAAGAACCATCTGACAATGTCCCTTCCCCCCAAGTTTCAAGGCAATGGCTATCCCTCAATAAATAAATAAATAAATAAAAACCCTCATCAAATACAGAATCTACTATCTGTACTTGGAAGTGCTAAACCTCCATATTTGGCTGAAAAGACGGCCAATGAAAGATATTTATAATTCAGCAACACTCTAATATTCTCTATTGCAATCCAGGTTTTAATTACAGAACATAATTTTATGACTAAAACCATTTAATTTCTCTAACCCTATCCATTGTATCTCTTTTCTACCTCTGACTTAATAAACCTCTTGCCCCAAAAATGTCTTCCTAATGCAATGGACCACGGTGCATGGAATCACTGTACCTGTCAATCTTTATAACCCTCCCATAAATTGTTCCTTTCTTAAATACTGCATTTTGGTAAGTTAGAGGTTCATTATGATTACATCTGCATGTTAATTGCTTATCCTTAATACTGCTCAGCACAAAATAGATGTACATGTAGAAATCATGCAAAAGCAGATTGTGTCACATATTTTTAAAATATTATACATACATATATACATACGTAATTATACAGGTATGTACAATTTTTGTTAGCCATGGAAAAGGGCCAATAGATTGATGCCTAGAGCTGCAGACCCAATTTTAGAAGCAGATATGAGCACCATAGTAATTATAATAGGGGAACGCTTGTGTGTGTGTGTGTGTGTTTTAATAAAGCAGTCAGTAATTCTAGTGCTCTATAAACATCCCAGACCTCATACAACCTGAGCATGGCTGTATGCATTTGAATTCTTACCAAAAGCTCACAGAGTTCTAGATACGTACTCGTGGACTGAAAACACAAATCCCGAAATATTGGCATCATGGCCCCAGTGGGCCACGGACGCTGTGCACACCGGCAGAACAGGAGGGCCAGGGAACTAACCCCACACTCACTCACACAGGTATCTCTTCCCTGCAGGCCACCCAGCAGCGACACCACCAGTGATAATCACCCCTGGCTGGCAGACACTCACAGGCAC
Source organism: Phoca vitulina (assembly GCF_004348235.1). NCBI lineage: Eukaryota > Metazoa > Chordata > Mammalia > Carnivora > Phocidae > Phoca > Phoca vitulina. The sequence continues at coordinate 19,115,011 of NW_022589705.1, forward strand.
ACTCGGGGGAGCTCCGGAGAAACCTAGGGGAAGGGGGAGGGTCGGGCATTTAGGGCAGCGGCGCGCGCCCCGGCACAGTCTCCGCGCCTCCAGCACCGTCCAGGACCCGAATTCGCTCCGGAGCTGCCCGCAAGATCTGCATTATGCCAAGGAGCTGGACCAACTCACCTCCACGAAATAAAAGCAGGGCAAGAGGGTCACGCTGTCCTTGATCACTTTGCCCTTTGGCCTCTCCTTCGCCGACATCCCGGCCGCCTGCCCGAGTCCGCGTCCTCCCCCGGGCGAGGTGTGCACCGCGCAGCCGAGGCGAGCTGCCTTCTCCAGCCGCAAGCGCCCGGCGCCGCTGATGTCACATTCCCCGCGGGCGCCGCTGGAGCCAGCGCGTTGCATGCAGCGCCCCCGCCTCTCCCCGCCCCTCTTTGCAGCAACCCGGCGGCTCTCTAAACGGGCAGGTCCCCTCCCCCCCCCCTCCTCTGGCCCCCGCTCCCGGTTTTGCTCCACCGAGAGACGTCCAGCTCCCTCCTACAAGCTGTTGCTGCAATGGCTTCCCCTCCCTGCCACCCTCCCTCGGCTCTCCACCGCCCTTGCCGGGCTCCGCGCTGTCTGAGCTTGACGTCAAGAATCGGAAAAGGGGGGACGCACCCCTGGATATTGCAGCAGCGAGGCTGAGGAGCTAAGACACCCACGCCCCCCTGGAAAGCCTCCTGGGCCGCTCCAGGCTCTTACTTAAGGATTGCTGGAGAGCAGAAGCCCAGCTCCTGCGCACTGACCCACAGCATGCACACCGACCTCTACCTGCATGAAATTGAAACTTGGATCCCATACTGAAAAGTAGGCCGTGGTGGGAACTTATTGAGAGCTGGCAGCTCTCCAGGAATGAGGGCCTCTAGGAGACTCCCTGGCTCCCTACAACACCTTCCTGCTGATAAACACCATCACCTGCCTGGGAATGGTGAGGGTTCCCTGCACCAAGGGAGGCAGATGTGTGGGCTTCCTCACTGAGCCCAAAGGCCAGGGCGTGTTCTAGCCGCCTCATCACACCTCCAGAACAAAGCCAACATCACAGTCTTCACTGTAATCGGAGGCACCTCTTCTTCCTTCACCTTGTTGACAGTGAGCTTGGCTGGTCTCAACTTGGTGATTATTCTGACAACCGAGAAGAGTCAAGTGATACAAAGGAAAAAAACATCCAGCAAATATAAAACACTGTACACACTGTATTATACTAATAAAGATAACCCACTTCCATGATCACGTGCCCCAATCTCTTCAAGGTCTCCATTTCAAGCATCTGACTCCAATTCCAATTCCCTCATGACCTCATCTAAACAATGAACTCTCAAATGCCCCGGCCTCCAAATACCATCACATTGGGGGTTAGGGGTTCAGTCTAAGAATTTTGAGGGGACACAGAAATTCAGTCCACAGCACACGCCAGTAGATCTTTGGCAGCAGGGACACAATCTGATCCACCAATGTCCACATTTCACAGGCAGTACAACCTTATGCCCTCATTTTCTTGGGTTCCAGAGCCCAGCTGTACAAACCTTCATTTCCACCTCCCTATGCACCACTCCTAGCAAGCGAAATCCCGGCCCCAATTAAACCAGATTCTCTACCCTCGCCAGAACAACTGAAGGTGTGTAGAGAAAAACACACAACCATGTGGTGGTGTCTCACATTCGACTGATGACCATGAACTTCAAACAGGCCCCACTACCCCACAATCCTAGTATTTTTCCAGAGTCTGTTCACTTTCTCACTCTCTGGGGACCAACTCACACTTTTTTTTTTTTTTCTTCAAATCTTGTCATTCTCAGCTAATGACATCAACTCATTTCACCCAGAGAGTGGAAGTAATCAGAAGAGAACTATGTTACCTTCCAAAGCTGACTACTTGCCCCCATCCCTCACCCTCCACATCAACCACTGTCTCTTTCCTGGACAAGCACAATAGCCTCCTGACTGTTCTACCAGCTTCTACTCGTGTTAGCCCTATAACCTACAAACTATTTCTTATGCGGGAGGAGCCAGAATGGTCTTCTGAAAAGTAAATCCAATTGTGTCACTCCTCTGTCCAAACCCTCCAAGAGCTCTCCATCACACTCAGAGAAAATCCAACCTCCCCATATCTTCTTTAAAGCCCTACCCCAGGGCTCTGCCTGATTTATTGCTGTATGCCTTAATGATCTGGAAATCCCAGTCTAGCTTTGCACAGCCTCAGGGACTTTGCACTTAGTGTTTCTTTCTCCGGGAATGCGCTTCTGTCAACATTGTAGGGCTTAACCTCTTACTTAATTCATACCTTTGCCCAAATTTAAACTCTTCAGGACCACTCACTCCACCTAAATAGCATTAATCACCTCAGGCCTCCATTACTCTTTATCCTTACATATTATTTTGTTCTTCTTCATAGAATTTGTCACTATCTGATAGTTTATCCAGTATTTATTGGTCAATTTTTCATTGACTTTTATTGACTTTATGTCCCATTAGAATATAAGCTCTAAAAGGTCAGTAAGTCTTATCTAGTAACTGAAATTGTGCCTGGCATATAGGCATTCAGTAAATATTTGTTGAAGAAATGAATGAATCAATTAAATGATGGAGGTGGGTGGGGGTATGGGTAGAAAGAAATAAGCAATGCATATAAAACCATGTAACGTAGTTTCTTCCACATACTAACTGTTCAATAATTGTTAGTCGATTCTGTTTATCAATCATCATGCTATTAATCAGCAATTATACTTCTCATTACTACCAAAGTTCTTTTGTGGGTGTTTCCTTTTTTCAACTCTCTTAGTAGCTCAGCAGAATTTGTGATTCTGTTGCGGTAGCGGTAAAAAATAAGAAGATTTCTGAATTTATCATCCAGGAAACTCAATTTTTCTATATGAAGGGGAGGTGAAACAGAAGCCTAAAACTGTAGCTCCCTAATGTCATTAGGCAAGAGCTGAAAACCTGTGATAAAATGTCAGAGATGCATGCTGACCACACCTCAATAATTCAAGAAATTATTGAAACATTAGAAAGGTACTTTCCTTTTCTCTCTAGGTGGCCTGACCAGCGTGACCTGACCACATGGTCCGGGATCAGGAAATGCTTCAAATTCAAAGCCAATTCCTACTTAAATCCTTTATCCCTCCCTTTACCAGAGTCTCTTTTCTTCTCTTTCACCTGTTTTAAAATATTTTCTTTTCCTTCTAAAGTCGTTTCACAAAACAATCCAGCTACCTTTTGCAATCCCCCAAATACTAAACACAATAATAATTTTACATTGGGGTAACAGTGTGATGTATTTTACCTATTTTAACTTTTGATGTTCAGAACAACGCAATGAACAGGGCAAATTATTTCCCTCTTTTATAGAATAATCTCGTAGATGGGATTCAGAGGTGGAAAACATTAAGAAGAAATAAAAGACTGAACCAGAAGAGAATGAGATTTGGAGTCAGAGACCAGAGCTCAAGCCCAGGATTTATATTTGAAATCTGCTTTCAAGCAAGTTACTCCACATTTCAGTTTCTTTTTTTTTTTTTTTTTAAGATTTTATTTATTTATTTGAGAGAGAGAGCACGAGCGGGGTGGTGGACGAGCAGAGGGAGAGGGAGAAGCAGGCTTCCTGCTAAGCAGGGAGCCTCAAACGGGCTGGATCCCAGGACCCTGGTATCATGACCTGAGCCAAAGCAGACACTTAACCGATTGAGCCACCCAGGTGCCCCAACATTTCAGTTTCTTAATACATAAAATGAAAGACGTATTGGTGCCATATGACAGCCCCCCTTGGGAGCTCGAATGTGACAATATATGTGAAAGCACTTGGGACATTATCAGATTGGTCCATCCATTCATCTATCCATCCTTTTGACCTACAAATATTGATTGATCCCCTACTATGTGGGAGGCACTTTTCTTACTGGATACCCATTGGATAAAATAAGAGATATGGTTCCTGCCCTCACAGAAATCAGAGTCTAATGCAGGTGGAAGGGGAGAGACGCACGACAATAAATTAATCATAACAATAGAAAGCACTTACATGATACTCACTGCAGATGAGTCACTTTTAGAAATGCTTTGCACCAGTTAACCTCATTTCAATCTTACAACATCTTTAAGAACTGCATAGTACTGTGTCACATTTTTCAGTTATAGGACCTGGGACTCAGAAAGGTTAGTTATTGTACGTAAGGGCAACAACTGCAATTAGCTGAGATTTTGAACCCAGTAGATTACTCCAAGCTCTGTGATTTTTTTTTTTTTTTTTTTTTGCAAGCTCCATGTCCAGTGTGGAGCCCAACACAGGGTTTGAACTCACGACCCTGAGATCAAGACCAGAGCTGAGATCAAGAATCGGATACCCAACCAACTGAACCACCCAGGCACCCCTCCAAGCTCTATGATCTTAGGGGCTACTACACACACTGCCTATCGTAACAAACATATAATTACCTCTTGTGATGTGCGCTACTAAGGAAACAATTAGGATGCAGTTGTAATTACTATGGAGAAACTTCTCAAGTGTGGTGGCCAAGGAAGGCTTCGGGAAGGGTTGACCTCTGAGCCACTTCCAGCACTGAGGCTACTAAAGGACATTCCTGAACTAAAAATGCTCCACCCCACACTCACCATGTACGTCCGCGTTTGTGCCAAGGGCAGAACTTATATGTTGAATGTTGCTTCATGTTTGCTGGTAGCAGCTTCTCATAATAATAGCGGCATTAAAAACAATTTAATGTGCCTCGCAGAACTTGAATATTTTTCAGTGGAAATCCTGTTCCAGTGCATTCAAATGAAAAACAGCACCCACTGAAAGCACAGCACTCTGACATTTCCCAAGACAGAGTACTTCACAGCACAAATAACCTGGAAAAAACATGACTGAAAATGCATTTGACATGATCATTAAAACTGTCAGACTCCTGAGATAAGAAAGAAGTCGTTTTCCTATGCGTTGGTTTTGGGTGCTCACAGCCAAATACAAACTCTTCCTCAGTTTTTTGGCAACCATGCATCCTTGGGGTATTTGTCTGGCATTTATCTTTAAGGTTGAAAAAAAGTGTATTTAATTTAGTAATGTATTTCTCAGACATCAGCCCACTTCACAGCAGTTTGGGGAGGCAATGTAAGATTTTATTTCATTTTCCTAAAAGAGAGAGGTTTAAAAGGACTGAATGTGTGAAGGAGAAAAAGTAGTAAAGTGAGGAAAGTCCTGGCAGATGGGAAAGTGATGTTCTAATTCTGGTCTCATCATGGACTGAGGAGAACATTTTACCTCAGGGACTCAGTTTCTTCACCTAAAAATGGAGTTAGAATGGTAAAATGAACGTCTGTTGTTTTTGTTGGTCCAAGATCCATTGTTCCTTCTTGTGACAGTGTCTTGAATTTTCATGATGAACTGTCTACTCTTGCCTTCAAAGCTATAGTGAAGGTGTTCAGTCCTCTCTAGGCCAACTGGGCCAAACGAATGTAATCAGTTCCTCAGGAATTTGAATTTTGAAGGGAGTGATACGGAGATGGAAAACTCTTGGTTTTGATCCATGGCAGGTGCAGAGAGAACAGCAATTAATGTTGGTCTTTCAATTCTCAGAACTGACCTATTTATTCCTTTCCTTTTAGAAGTCTGGTTTTCTTCTTTCTTTTGTTCCTTTGCAAATTCCCATATCCTTTCAAATAAATTCTTGTCTCTGTCTCTCTCTGTCTCTGTCTCTCTCTCCCTCTTCCCCTCTCCCTTTCTCTCATAAATTTAGCCAGGGTCCACTTCGGTGGCTGCAACCAAAAACCCCTAATGAATACAAAGACATTTATTCACTAAAGGATTAACTTAAGACCTTTTAAAAAAAATCTGACACCTAACAGTATTCTCTGGCAGGAGATACTTTTTAATTGAGTTTTACATTTTCCTACTGTCAGTGACTTTTGCCCACGATGGTCCCCTGTGATTTCCCATGAGGGCATGGTAAAATGTGGCTTACACAGTTCTAGTGAGCCCCATTCCACAGGAACATGCCTTTGCTCTGAGAGTAGCGGCTATCCTAAGAAATCCCATACAGTGACAGAAGGAACCAAACAAAAAGTTGCATTGCTGAGCTCTGCTGTGGGTGTACATTGATATACTAATGTGTTGAGAATGGGTGACAGTTGCCCCACAAAATATTTACCTGTTCAGAAGTGTGGCAGGGTCTGTGCGGGACCTTCAGTGCAGGTTGCTTCTGTTTGCAAGCACTCTGCTTTGGGTAGAGCATCATATGACAGCAAGCCCAAAGGGCTGCGAGCCAAAGGAACAGAGGAGGAGCATCAGAAACAGCTTCTCCACCCCAGTGCACTGAACAGAGCCAGGAAGGAGCCCCACCACCTGGAAACCCACTGGACATACCCCCCAGACAATCAGCCGCAGAGCATGTTACTGCCCAAGGGGCACTGGGCACAACCCCAGGTCTGTTGGGGGTGGTGAGAGAGTGGGGAGACCCAGCAGCTTCCTCATGGATACAGATAAAAGCAGTGACTACGGGGCACCTGGGTGGCTCAGTCGGTTAAGCGTCTGACTTCTGCTCAGGTCATGATCCCAGGGTCCAGGGACTGAGCTCTCTGCTCAGCAGGAGCCTGCTTCTCCCTCTGCCCCTCCCCCTGCTCATGCTAGTGTGCTTGCTCTTTCTCTTTCTGAAATAAATAAAATCTTTAAAAAAATAAAAATAAAATAAAAGCAGTGACTAATACCTCTCTGTCTTATATCTGTTAATTTTGTCCGTGGTGACCAATGTCTCTTTTATGGGGGTGCAAATGCCCTAAAAACACATGCACATTTTGGAAATAAGAGCAAAATTTTTGTTTTGAGACATTTGATATAAAAATTTTAATTGGATTTGAAATCATGCAATTATCACAAGAAATTTAAACACAACTTTGGTCAACGAAAGCAGAGCTGTTGGATTCTTTCAGTGTCATTTCAAGGGTTGTTCTATTTTCAATGATTGTAAAGCAATGATTTTAGATTTTTATTAGCTACTGTACGAAGAGTTTTTTCAATGGTAGTTATCACAAAGTCAGAGAGATCAAAATTTTTAATTGTATATAGCCATTCCACAAAATCATATTTATGACAGTAAGCTCGAGTTTCTCATTTGATCTGTCTTCATGCTTACATACTGTAAAAATATAATTAATTTTTCCCACCAAGTTTTATATAGCTGCCCTTAATTTTCTTTTACTTTACCTTAGTGTGCTGTATGAATACACTATTTTGTGTGTGAAAAGGTTGAGAAATACATGAATATAAATTGATGCTTCCTTTTCTTTCAGTGTCACACTGGGCAAATGGTTCTCTACTATCTTACCAGTAAGTAACAAGCAACAACTAATTAAAGTGTAAGATGGACCCAACCACTCGGTCTAAAAATCTCGCTCACTATCCTCTTGGATTTATTCGTGCCTTTCATCCCTTATATTTAGTCTCCAATCCTTTTGAATTTCCAGTGAAATTTTGTTCTTTCGTATTTGTGTCTCCTCTATTTCCACTGGCATCAATTAATACCTGGTTTCCTACAAAAGTTTGCTGTGTCCTCCAAGCTCTTTTTGCCCTACAACACGCCTCTAAATAAGGGCTCCACTGGACACCCCTTGTCTCTGTTAAACAGCCTCATTTTCCTCTCTGCAGACTGTGTCCTCTCCTGTGATGCGCTTGTTTGAGCCATACTTGGATCATGCTCATTCTGCCTCTGAGCCCACTCATATGCTCTTCACCTATCCCGGAACACACGCACACCTCACATTTCTGAGTTTTATTGATGCTACTCCATGCTTCCAGTGACCTCCGTCTGAACAGCAGTAGACCTTATTTTGCACTGCACGATGTAACACTTGATTATGACCTTGATTATTTTGTTTTATTTAGTATATTTGAACCTTGTATTTCCACCTGTAGGAGTGGATTGGGGGAATGACACATGTCATTTCTCTGCTATCCATCCCTTCCGTTACATTTCTGCTCTCACCACTTTGTTCCAGTCTTCATTATCGCTATGATGTTACAATAGCCTCTGGGTCAATTTCCCTGGCTTCATTACTTCATTTTATGATCAGTTCTTTAATTTTGCAGCAAGATAATTCCCCCAAAACACAATTCTGATCATGTCACTTATTTGCTAAAAAATAGTCCATGGTTCTCCAGTCTCTTACCTGGCATTTAAGGGTCCTTGGTCTGGCCTCCACCAATCTTTCTTTCTCATTTCCCATTGTCCCCTGTATAGACCCTACACACAACCCCTAGCATCGTATTCCGTACATTTCAAGAGTTCAGTGAATACTTTTTTTTTTTAAAGGTTTTATTTATTTATTTGACAGAGAGAGACACAGCGAGAGAGGGAACACAAGCAGGGGGAGTGGGAGAGGGAGAAGCAGGCTTCCCGCGGAGCAGGGAGCCCGATGCGGGGCTCGATCCCAGGACCCTGGGATCATGACCTGAGCCAAAGGCAGACGCTTAACGACTGAGCCACCCAGGCGCCCCGAGTTCAGTGAATACTTATTGAATAACTAAATTCCATAATTTCTATTCTCCCCTACACTGGTTGGTATAACCCTGGAACAATAAAGATTCTGAGTAAATACTTTGATTAATTTAGCGTTTCATGATTTATGATCCTACTGGGATTAGCACTCTCTTTCTTCTTTCTCTTCTCTCTCTCAACACTTCGAGCACATTGGCAATTTTCACAAGAAGTGTGAAAGGCGTCTGACACACAAATAAGAACCTATTTTAATTAGTCCAAAGCGACTCCAGTTCTCTTGATCCTTCTGCAATTACCCATTGATTGCATAGAGTTTTTATAATAATTAGTCCAACATGAGAATTTTGATCCTCTCTCTGGAGCTGCAGAAAATTGTGCTCCATTAAAGCAGCTCTGCATCTTTGTCTCTTCTCTTCCTAGTGTGTGGCTAACCATGCACTCTCTTAAATACTGCATCTCAAATTATCTTAAAGTCTACTGAAGACTCACTTCCCCTGTGAAGTTTTCCAGCCTTATCTCCAGTCTCTAAAAGCCCCAGATGTTTTCTAGAATCCAAATGTGAGCTGTTCTCTTTTTCCTCTGAGCACCTGTGCATTTAGGTGCCTCTTACATATATCTTTTCACCTATCCTGGTCTCCTTGGCTGTTGAACTCCTCTGTGGACTGGGAATTATATTGTATTTGTCATACTAAACTAAAATTTCTCCATGTTCCCTCTTAATTTGAATGTCATGATCATACCCATGATGTTTTTTTTAATTGATGTATAATTGACGTTTAACATTCAATTAGTTCTGGGTATACAACGTAATGATTCAATATTTGTATGTATTGCAAAACAGTCACCATAATAAGTCTAATTAACAGTCATCCCTATACATAGTTAAAATTTCTTTTTCTTGTGATAAGTACTTTTAAGATCTACTCTCTTAGCAACTTTCAAATGTGCAATATTTCAAATATCCCATACGGTATTATTAACTATAGTCACCGTGCTTATGTTTTATAACAAATTATGAGAAAAATTAGCACAAGAGTCCAAAAGATTTTAAGAAGGAATTATTAAGAGACATGGAAGGACATGTAAGATGCTATAAATCAGTGGTTCTTAACCATTGCTGCCACTCACACCACTTTTGTTCTTTCAGTATGTTCTGGAAACAATTGTGAAAAGAGCGAAAACAAGAAGAGTTCTTAAAATTAAGATATTACATAACTTTAAAATAAAACAAATAGAATTACAATTTAATTTCACAGTAATGTATAAACTACATGAAAATTATACACTTAAAATAATTTTTACCCCTTCTGTTATACCTTTGATAAAGATTTGTTCATTGGTATTTGAAAAATAGGTATATTAAGGCTGGACCTTATTTTGATGTACAAAATTAATACAAAGTTGATTTCACATAGGTATGGAGTCACAAATGACAGATCTTTGCAAATGTGGAGATGGTGCCCATTGAAATGGTGCCCAGTTAAATGCTAGAATTCTTTGGTTCACCCTTTACATTGAATTATATGTCACTGGTTTATAATTTAGTAAACTATTATTTCATCAATTGTTTATCTTTTATAGATTCCAGGCATTGGAAACATCTAGTGTTTTGGTTTACATCCATCCTTTCTTCTGAGGTAGGACCTCTTCTCCAAATACAAGCCAATATGTGGTCCCAAGGCATGGGGACATTTACTATCTCAGAACTCAGCATATTGGTCATAGAGTGAGCACATGACTGAAGTGAGACCTATCATATATGATATCCTACCTTCTGGCAATAGAGATTTGCCCAGAGATGGTCATAAAACCAACAGGAACCTATCAAAGTACCCTCGCAGGGGCTTCCTAATTAGAGGCGGAGGGAAGTGTGCCCTTCCCTCTCTTTAGGTAGCAAGGCTTGCCAGTTTAAGTCCCAAGCTGCCCATGGTCCTGTTTCCTCTGCCAAATGAACAAAGTCTTATAGTAGTAGAAGAGAATAAAGCTGATGTTAAGGGAGAAGAATATATAAAAGAGAGCTTTGAGTTCTTGATTCAATTATCACAAAGCCAGCTGCAACAGAAGCTTCTCTGGGATTCAGTTACATGAGTCAGTAATCACCTCTTTCCAAGCCACTTTTGCCCAAGTTACTTTTCTTTGAGTTCCTGTCACTTATAAACCAAAAACTACTGTGTTAATACACACTCTATAAGATTGATACTAATGATATTGTAAGAGTTTTTCTCTGGAAATAAAGTATGAGGTGTTAATAGGCGGTATCTAATTGATTTCAAGCCACAGTCCTACCATGCCATCATCCTGAAATGTATCCCAATAAACTATAAATTAAAGCTCAACGCAAGTTGTCTACCACTGTATTTTTTGTGCCACCCACAATCTGCAAAAAGGGGTGATGACAAAAGTGTCCATGAACCCCTTCTAAGCACTGGTTCTGGAGCTTCACTACTTGCAGGCATACACATCTTGTTCATGCACGGAGCTCACTGGGGTTAACTGAGGTTGACAGATTTTGGTTGGTGAACTGTGCAGATTGTGTGATGGGCCAGCCTATGTGAGATGATGCCAGAATAAAGAGAAGTGGTGCACTGGCAATTTAAAAGAATCAAGATATGTAGTGTTGGTCTAATTTGCGTTTTAGATAATTTAGCTTCTATTCAATTTAGAAAATCTAGCTCTTCCAGAAAGAGCTGCTTACATCCCAAAAAAATGACCTCACACCTGAATAAGAGCTTCTTTTAGACAGGGCTAAATTTTCTTTTTATAAAGACAAACTGCACATTCATTCTATAGGCAAAGAAAGAAGTCACCTTGGAGCAGATCTCTGCTTTGAGAAGGGTTGACATAGGCAAATGTAAATTGAATAGAACCCACTGTCCTTAGAGAAGGGTATCATACAACTTCTTTTGCCCAGGGGACTACTTTTCTATTTTCTTTGGTATGTTGATAGATGAATCAGCTTTATAAAAAGCTAAGGTCTTGGTGGAAGAAAAGGAACCAGACTCTGACCCCAATTTAAAAATGAAGGGCAAAAAAAAAAAAAAAATAAGGGCAACTCTCAAGGTGATCTGTGGTGTCTCTAAACAAGAGGTCTTCAGGTAGGAGGAGTCATAAAGATTCCTAAGAGGAACCCATGAGAAGGGAAAATATCTCTGGTTTCATGACCCAAATCTAAAATAATAGGACCCAAGAGTTGCTAAGGAAGAGCTAGTTCTGGAGGGATATGTAACTAAGTTTGGAAAGCCCCTCTGGACTTGGCCCTGGCATGGTGCTGTGCTTTGAGACCAATGAATGTTCCAAATGGGCAATGCTGCAGACTCTGCAGGGTTCCAAGTCACTGAGAGAATCTCAGCAGCCTTGGACTAACTTCCATTGGATTATGGAGGACCAGGGTCTGGCAGCAAATGGAGCCAAGATGCCACAGAAAAAGCAAGGCTTTTGATTCTCTCTTCGGCCATTGAAAGTAGACTGAACCCTTCTAGCAAAAAGTTAGCTCCTGGGGTCCTGGAACCCCTCTTCAGCAGGGGTTGGTGAGCCACCAGCTCACAGGTCAAACCCAGCCTGCTTTTATAAAAATGTTACTGAAACACAACCACACACATCCTTTCCATGCTGTCTATGCCTGTTTTGACACTACAGTGGCAGAATGGCAGAGTCAAGTAGCTGGCACAAAGATTATGTAGCTCGCAAAATGTAAAATATTTACTCTCACTTTCTTTATAGAAAACTGTGTTGACACCTGATATAAACAGCCTTCAGAATTTCCCTTCACCCCATCTCTCCTAATTCTCACTAATTTCCAATTTTAGTCTCTGAGTTTATTCTGAGCCCAAGTGGTTGATCTTACTGTCTCCAGGATAGACCCTGACTTTTTCTGCATATACCATTTCTCACCAATCACTCTCAGAGCAGAGTTCGTAAACAACCTTCTCCCCCACTGCAATATCTGGTCTTGACTCTTTAATGTTACATCTATGGACGTGAATTCATGGAGCCCTGCGAATTTATGACATGACTTCAGGTACACAGAAATAACACACACAGAATAGTCTATAGTTTATTTTTCACAAAATATTTGGCAGAAATTAAAAATATTCCCTAATATGCCATAAAATCCAATAGAGAAAATTTTAATATTATATTTACATTTCAGATATCTATTTGCCTTTGTAAATACTTTCAGAGGAAATTTTAAACCTTAAAATGTCATAAAATGGCAAAAGCCACATTATACAAATATCTTTCATTTGTTCAATCTGTGCTGAGTTTTTTCAAGGTTACTTAAAATGGCATGCAAATTAGAGTAAAATAACCAATATTTCAGAAAAAGCAGATGGAACCTTGGTCTTAATGTCATTTGAATACTGAAACCAAGTGTTGTATTGATTAGAAAAGAAAATGACTAGAGTTAATGAAAATAATGTTGTTTTCCATTGCTGGTGAGTTACTCATTGACATCATACACAATGCAATTTTAAAATTTGGGAAAAAAATAAAAATTTAATAATTCAAGAAATATTTATTGAGGGACTATTCTATACAAGGTACTATACCAGATACTAAAGGTGTAGAGATAAACGAGGTCAGTTCTATTGTTCTAAACAAGTTTATACTATACTAACTGAAGTTACGTGAAATCAAATACTTAGAAAACAGACACTAGTGTCTATGTATGTGCTATGGTGAGTGCTGTGAATTGTGTAAGACTGATGAATCACAGACCTGTACCCCTGAAACAAATAATACATTATATGTTTAAAAAAAAAAAAAGAAGATAGCAGGAAGGGGAAAATGAAGGGGGGGAAATCGGAGGGGGAGATGAACCATGAGAGACTATGGACTCTGAGAAACAAACTGAGGGTTCTAGAGGGGAGGGGGTGGGGGGGTGGGTGAGCCTGGTGATGGGTATTAAGGAGGGCACGTACTGCATGGAGCACTGGGTGTTATACGCAAGCAATGAATCATGGAACACTACATCAAAAACTAATGATGTATTGTATGGTGATTAACATAACATAATAAAAAAAAAAAGAAAACAGACACTAGCCTTCAAAATTTTTCTTATATGCCTCTTAAAATAATATGAAAAAAGCTTTTCCTTGTCCATTTTGTGTTAGTATCTTAAATTTTAAGATATTTTTAAACTAGTGAAAATGATATAATTTTGGCATGTTGTAAATATTGGTAATATTAGATAAATCTGTGAGATCATTTTAGAATGTGTGTCCAGTAGACTCTAACTGCCATTATGATTTGATACCTACCTTCATTCACTAGTAATATAAATGAAAAAAGATGCTTCCAGTAGTGGTTATTTAGGGGATTTGACTAACACTTGCTGAGAATAAATAAAAGAGCTAGACAAAATACAGGAAAATATCTTCCTAATAACATCGAACACTCAACAAGTTAGTGAAAAATAACCAATCTTGGACTAGTGAGGGTGAACACCACAGAGAGGTGAACTAGAGTTGTTGACACCAGAAGTGTTTGCCCAGGGGAAGGAGGCAACTCACACTTCTGTGAAGAGGATTGGGGTGACTTGAGTGGGAACACCCCATAAACAGCAGAGAGGCAAGCTGTGCTTTGGGGTAGGTTTCCCAAGGCAGGGAACTGAGCCTGAGCTCAGCAACTGCCAAAGTTGGCAATAACCCATCCCTGTTACGAGCAAACACCTCAAAGAGCTGCATTCTGGAAGCAGGATGTAAAGATTACTCTGGGGACTCCCTAGGCAGCTCAGATGCCTTAAACATTGAGCCTCTACTGCCAGTGTCCACAGGGAACTGAAAGCGGGAGATAAAATCCTTTCTGAAGAATATAATATCGCCCAAAGTGACACACTTTATCCGAAAGATATTTTTTCAAATAAAATTGACCATCAAATAATTTACTATTACAAGGCATATAATAAGATAAGTTTGCATGAGCCAGAATCAGCAGGAGCAATAGAATGACTCAGAAGAACTCCAGATACTGGATTTACCAGACACACACTAGGGTAAAAAAACTTATTCTGTTTATAGAGATAAAAGTCAAACTTAATTTTTTTCAAGGGATTTAAGTATACAGACTTGAAGAGGACCTCTCTAAAAATTATATAATTGAAACATTATACAGATAGGTCTAACAACTGATTAGACCCTCATGAAAGCATAAGGATGGAAAAAGCATGAAAGCCAGGGAAGAGTCAAATAGGTCTATTGTGTTCTAAGGTTCTTTCATTGTATTGAAGGAGGAAGAAAAGAGGAAAGGAAAATGTATCAGGTGAAAAAGAGTATATGGGGTGGAACAAATAAAGAGAACATAGGAAAATGGAAGATGTAAATACATGATACATAATGCATAATGTATATACTATATCATTATTTAGATACAATTGCAGGCCTTCAGGTTGACTGCTATTTAGTTAAAACATGAGGACCAATACATCAGATTTAAAAATTAATTATGTCCAATTTGCAGAAGATTTTGAAAATTTGAAAATGGAAAAAAGTGAAATAATACACCATATAAAAACTTGCCCGAAGAAACTGACATAGCTGTATTAATTTACAATGGAATAAAAAGTTATCAAGGTCTCATAGGAATTAATCAAAAGTTTTGCAAAATCTCTACAGTAAAAGCTAAAACATTTTAATGAGAAAAATTAAAGGCCTAAATAAATGAAGAGCTATCCATGTTTATGGAGCGGGACACTCAATATTACAAACTTGTTGATTCTCTCTGAAACCACCTGTAAATTTAAGGAAGTCCCAATACAAATTCCAAAATATTTCTTAGAAGAACTTGACAATTTGATTCTAAAATTTATATGAAAAGAATTTTGCCTATCTTGAAAACGATTTGTTAATTAGACATTACAGTCACTTGTTTTCTCAATTTCTTATATCAAAATATATTACAAAGACATAGCAACTTACCAAACTATACCTTATTCATTCAATTAGAAGCACTTTGTTTATCAAGTGAAGTTTATATAAGAGTAAAAGGAACTCTATAAAATTAGAAATTATTTTTCGAGTTTGTCTATTAACTTCAAGTAAAAAACATATATTTATGCCATATCTATTTCAAATGACAGAATACTTTTTGAAAAAGATTTTATTTATTTATCTGGTTATTTGAGAGAGAGCCCACGCATGTACATGCGTGAGTGGGGGGAGGAGCAGCAGGAGAGGGACAAGCAGACTCTGCCCCGAGCGGGGACTCCCACATGGGGCTTGATCCCAAGACCCTGGGATCAGGACCCAAGCCTCCAACACTTAACTGATTGAGCCACCCAGGTGTCCTGCCACTCAGAGTACTTTAAAATTTAAAACAAATGAACAGAGAAACGGACATGAGAATTATTGCACAAAAATTGGTTAATAGCTTTTATAGTTAAAAGTGATTACATTTAAAGTTATGAATTTGAGCAGCACATCTCTACCCTAGGAGGATAAAATGATCGTAATTAATTGAAACCAATTGTTTAAATTCATCATATTAAATTCTAGTTTGCATTGTGGGATCTGATACACCACAAGAGTAAAGGTGGGTGAAAATTATATCCGTCTTTTGTAAGGTGGAAAGAATGGCATACTTCTCATTCTCTGGAACCCTGTTGAGCAGCTATGTAGTTGAGCCTGGGCTAGCCTACTGGTTGATGAGAATCACATAGACCTATTGCATCACCAATATCCAGCCAAACATCAGATACAGAGCCACCTAGTTCATTGGCATCTGATCACAGACCCATGCGAGAACCCAATTCAAATTGTTGAACCACAAAATTGTAAGCTAAACAAATGGTTGCCACTAAATTTTGGAATGATTCATTATCCAACAAAAGTTATTTCAGTTGGAATGATTTTGCCTGCGATTCTGGTTATAAAATCTTTATTTTTTTCCCAAGCCTGGTTTTCAGCTTCTTAAATAAGTTCCTTTTCTGCTTAAATCAGCTAGAAATGGTTTCTGTTGCTTACACCTAAGAACTCTGACCAATACAGTTGGAATAAGATAGGATTTTGATATTATAATGCATTTTTTCATTTCTAGTAATTTATATAATCTTATGACTCTTTTATTCCAAATAGCCAATATATTATATCCTAACTTATTTGGAGAACAGATAAAATATATTGCAGTGAACCAAAAAGGCAGTTCTTAGTATAGAAAAGAAATTTAGAATGAGTAAGAAAAAGCTTATCATTTTCCCTGTCTTCTCTACCTACCACCTTTGGCACCCTTAGCAAACCCAGAGAGGGAGGTTAAGAAAAAATTGAAGGAAGAGAAAAAATTAGAAGTAGAGCAAAGTGAGCTTATTTATTGGTAGATCTCAAAAAAGAGGTTGAACTCTGACCCCTCACATGTGGACTGACACTCATGAGGTTGCAGGTTAATAAAAACTCAGATGGTTTAGCGATCTGGGAGCAGAATGTACCTGCAAAGCTCAGAGAGGTATTAAAATTTCAGCATTCCAATTGTCAACCCAGGAGCAGGAAAAGTGTGCATGAGACGGGTCTAAAGGAATGGGTCTCAGACCACCTCAGCAACCACCAGTCCCTCATGTTACTGAGGCGCATAGGTAACCTTGTGTACCAGGGAGAGCATAAGACTGTAGTTTCTGTCTGTGAATCACAGAAGGCAATAACTTTCACTTGTCCAGGATAGCTCAGACATGGCAGAAGAGCAAGCAGGTTTCAAGAGACCTCATACTGTTATACAAGGGTGAGCCCAGTCATGACCAGTATGGTTTCTCCATCCAAGAGTAGGGCAAAAAGCCTAACTGTGTGGGGGGCTGGATAACATACCTTTTAAGCTGGGCACGTTGCCTTCCCCAACAAAATCACAGTTCTGATATTTGGGTGAGCGATTAGCAGTTTCTGTCAACTGTTTGTGCAGGTAATTTGTGAACTCTAAGGAAGAATTAAATGTAAGACAATGTTTTTATATTTGTAAAACATGCTTTCTTTGTTTTTTTTATTATTATGTTATGTTAATCACCATACATTACATCATTAGTTTTTGATGTAGTGTTCCATGATTCATTGTTTGCGTATAACACCCAGTGCTCCATTCAGTACGTGCCCTCCTTAATACCCATCACCGGGCTAACCCATCCCCCGACTCCCACCCCTCTAGAACCCTCAGTTTGTTTCTCAGAGTCCATAGTCTCATGGTTCGTCTCCCCCTCCAATTTCTCTCCCTTCATTTTTCCCTTCCTGCTATCTTCTTCTTCTTTTTTTTTTTTAACTGATATGAGGAATTCTTAAAACATGCTTTCTTTGAATCAATTTCAGATGTATTTACTGTCAACAGGATATAAAATTGGAAGAAAATGTACATGTTACCTAATTCAATCTAGGAATTAGATGGAGATTTTTTTTTTCTTTAGCATCACTAACAGATGTTTACTAGCCTCTACTTGAAAATTTCTGACAGTGGGGCTAAAAAAGTATCTGGTTAATGAATTATAACATAGCTTAGCATATTTTTCAGAAAACATACCTGTGAGTACTGAAAAATAAATGATGAAATAGTGAAAATGTACCAACATTGAAAGTGTTAGCAATTTTTCATTAGAACCAGGGTGAAATTTCCATTAATTGAGAAAGGTAATCAATACTTACGCTTTGTCTCAGGAAATCAAGTAATTCTTCCCCTTTGAAAGAGGATGGAAAAAACCTAAATTCTTCTCAAGGGCATGGTTCCAAGCTAAAGCAATTGTTTTTATTTGTTTGTTTTACAAACCAAGAAACTGAGGAGCTATTCCTTTTCTTTGGAATTGCTAATTTTTGTATAACTACCCTGATATTTTTGTATTCATTCAGAGACTACAACTCCCAAAATGCAACAGGGAGAGATTTGCAATGGTGCGCTGCATCCTGGGAAATTAATTCCCCACTTTGAGCAGAAACAGAGGAAGTTGAAAAAGCCTAGATAAAAGTGCATGCTGAGGACTGCAGTTTTTCCTGGATTCAATTACCTTATTATGGGAGAGAATCAGACAGCAGGAGTTTGAAAAGTTGCACTTCAGTACAGCAGAACTGCACCAAAAATGCATGCCTTGTACATAATGACAGTAGTATGGTAGCCATGCATTTCTGCTAGCTACCAGCCCTCCACTCATTCATTCACTGAGCAAATATTTACTGAACATCTATCACATGCAAGAACAATCTAGGCATAGGGAATACAGCAATAAACAAAGAGACTAAGTCCCTGCCCTTCAAAGGACTACATTCTAATGGAAGGAGATAGACAAATACAAAAATAAATATATGTCATACAGTGAAGGTGATGGAATTAAAAGTAAAGGGAGGCTAGAACAGGCAGGGCTGCATGAGGAGTGGTCATTATTTTCTATATGGAGGTCAGGGAAGGTGAAGTGAGAAAGTACATTTGAGAAGATCGTTGACAGGAAGGAAGAAATCCAGCAGCCCAGGTTAGTTTGTATGCAGAGCTGAAGCTGGAGCACTCTGCACTTGCCAATTCTCTCGACCTGGCACGCTCAGCTCTAAATTACCTGTGTGGTTTCTCCCTTACCTTCTTCAGCTCTCAGGAAGAAAAAGGAGATCATCTATACACAAAAAAGAATCAGAGCACTGATAATTGGCTTCTCAAGAAGAAATCATGTCTGTCTTCAGTTTATGTAATTTGAGATAATGATGTTTTTGTTTCATAAATCATAAACTTAGGTTTTTGCAACTAAAAGCATTACTACTGATAGGGCTAGGGAGTGCTGGATTCGAAGCCGCCACCTGCCGGTCTTTGTTTTTTTTTTTTTTTTTTTTTTTTTAGATGGTACAAATTTTTATTGGCCTTTGCAACCTCATAAAACGAAGGACGAGTTCTGACTATATGTTTTTTAACAAACTTTTTACAAAAATGTGGTTCGCTCTTGAAAACACACGAAAGATAATAAAAATCACTTGCAAAGAAATAAAATAAATCAAAAACATAAAAATCACTTGCAGTGTCATTACCCAGTTATGACCAGTCCATATGGCTGGTCTTTGTAATCCTCTGAAGGCCATAATGTTTTCCTTTTCTAGGGCTGCCATGCTGCATAACCGCAGGGAACACTATTCATAGTGTATTCTATATCCTGACCAGAATTGTGCAGCGAGACAGCTCTCTGCCCACTGCATTATTATCCAATGACACAAATAAAGACAGGAAAAGCCATACACAGTTTGTCCTACATTTACAATTTGTCACTCTCTCACTTCGCTTTCTGTATCGCTTGGTATCTATTTTCATAATCCATTCTAGCACCTGGGGTACAATTGTTTACATTTGTACTTGGTACTTTTCATTAGGTTGAAGGTTACTTGAGGACATGCGTAGACCATTAGTCATCTTTCCTTCCTCAGTCTTACATAAATAATTGACAAGTGACTCAATAAATTTAAAAAATTAGAAATTTTGTTAAGCCTCCATTTCCTTTGGGGGGGAGCTGGTCTGCATATTCTTTTTCTCACATATTTCTGAGCCTAAAATATGTGACAGAATACAATTTAGCATCAATTGCCAAAACAGCTTCAAAACAGTTGTGTCCACTTATTTAGGGCATGCTTGTGAATGGCCTTTCATCTGGGTTAAGTAGCCATTCTTTTAAAAGAAGATGACATTGTAATTGTAACCATACATCTGGCCAGACACAGACGGTCCATTGTTTTCCTAAGGCCAAAGAAAGAGCTTTTCAAGCTGTTTGTCAGAATCATTGGAAGCAGAGTGTTTGAACTCCGTTTTGGCTACAAGAAGTATGTGACCAAAAAAAATGCACCCAAAATTTTAATGATTCCTTTTCTAGGCATCTTACAGTCTTTATTCAAAAAGCACAGGCTCAATTAGTAAGTGTTTAGTACATAAAGTTTAGCAAATCTAGGACAACAGAAAAATACACTATACTGTGATAACTATTAACACATTAGTATGTATAGTCCTTATATTTTGTTAGACATTTGAGTTGTTATCAAATTTTCTTTATTATAAAAATCTATAATTATTTCTTTAGAATTCATTATCAGAATGGGGGGGGATTTGATTATCTAGTACATTGAAAACACTTTATGTAGTTCTTAGAAAGTTTGACTTGCCCACAAGATTTTGTGAACAAATGCCACATAAAGTTATCCAGCCTCCTAAAGCCACTGTGGTGACCTGAGTCCGTAAAGCAATGGCTGTTTTTAACAAGCCAAGGCCCTGTGGATCTCAGTAAGTACAGTGCATTCATTCTATTGTCGCAAAAATGATGCAATGGGCACAGCACGCTATAGGTCCCATGGCAAGGCCAACTGAGAGAGGGGTTTGAATATCAGGAATTCTATCATTATGCAGGGTTTTTATGTCTTTTTGGCGCTGGTGGATGGAATCAATTTTGCTGTCTTTGTTTGGTTCTTATCTAGAACTTCAGGCCAAAACTTTATAATATAAAGACAGATAAGATTCACATGGTTCTCAGAGCCCTAGTGCATGAGATTCTAACTGAAATGTGGAGGGCCAAGCATAGGTAGGTGGCACTTGGGTTGAGAGCCCAAATTCTGTTCTTCTTTATCCTGTTTTGAATTTTATTCAGGGTCAAGAAAGGAACCTTCTTGTGGAAGGGCTAACCCCTTAAGATCTTATTCTGAGGCTCTTAAATTCATCAGTAGTGGGCTCATGCTGCCTGTGGGTTGGATTTTAATGTCATAGGCTCTATTTATGTTTTGTATATCAAGGACCCAGAGTTTAATGTTTTAGTCAGTTTGAGCTGCCATAGCGAAATAATATAGACTGGCTGGCTTAAACAGTAGAAATTCATTTTCTCACAGTTCAGGAGTTTAGAAGTCCAAGATCAAAGTCCAGCAGACTCAATTCTGGTGATGGCCCTCTTCCTGGGTTATTGACAGGCCACCTTATTTCTATGCCCTCTAATGGTGGGGAGAGAAAGAGAGAGAGAACTCTCTGGTGTCTCTTTTTTCTTTTTTTTATGTCTGTTCTTATAAGGACACTAATCCCATCAGATCAGGGACTTACCCTATGACTTCATTTAACCTTAATTACTTCCTTGTTCCAAAACAGTCACATTGACGGTTAGGGCTTCAACATGTAAATTTTAGGGAGATAGAATTCAGTCTGTAGCATTTGGGTTCTAACACAAAGGGATTTAACAATATCAGAAAAGGGGAACCAAAGGGATATTTTTTGAACTCAGGGACAGAATTAAGTCAATGCAATTATTATAATCCCTGGTAAACTGAGAAGGAATGTAAGCAGGCTGTAGTTTGGACAGTGTCTCAAGGAATCAAGTTTGCTTAGATTTTCCGGGGCAAACTCAGTTGCTTTAGGGGAAAAAAAAAAAAAGTAAAATTTGAAATTAGAGCGAGGATGGAAGTGGGTAAATGGAAAAAAAAAAAAAAAATAAGAAAGTACCTTCTTTTCTAAAAGGGTTTAAATTTTAGTGACCAGTTTAGAGGTTTGGGAGTGACTAGGTTACAAAGTAATGAAAGAGAAAAGATCAAATCAAATAGATCAAATCAAATAGATCCCAAAGATGACATTTCAAAAAAGGGGAATTATAGTGATTAATAAATCAGAAGGAATGGTTAGAGCCAAGTATGGCCTAACCCAAGAGAAACAAGGTAACATCTTGGAAAGCAAATGACTCTCAGGAGAAATCAAATACAGGAAATTATTGGGAGGCACGACCTGAAAGCTACAGGGATAGAATCAGTGGTAAGAATGATTGAGGAACCTTCCATGTTGGAAAACATGGCATAACAAAGTTTCATGTGGGAAATTAAACACTGAGTGAATTTTCAATATAACTATAGCATGCCTTTAGGGCTAATTTTATTAATTTTTCACCCAATTAGATTTCCTGAAATATTTTCCATTTTCTCAGAAGGGGACACAGAATTTTTGTATTTAGGAAGTTGGTTTATGAAGGTTGAAACTGGTCTATTCCAATAAATTCCTGAAGGATATAGACACATTCTTTGTTAAGATATGGGTTAATGGGTATTTATAATACTTAGATTTATATTTTATTCTGCCATTGCACCTGAAATGTTAATACTTGTTCATAGGTTGATTCTAAAAGCTGAGAAGCAATAAACGGACATTCAATATTATTACCACATAAATATTCACTGAGGAACCAATAATGTGATTGTGTTCATAAAGAAGAAAACATAACCTTACACCGTTTTATTTTTTCTAGTCAAAAGAATATTCTAAAGAGCAATTTCGTATGGATTATCTTTTCTCACTCCCCATTATTTATTCAAAATTTTGTTCAAATCTTTATCTTGGTTTATTCTTTTGAATAATAGTTACTTAACAGCTGTCATATTCCCCTGCATTTTTTTAAATTTTATTTTATTATGTTATGTTAATCACCATACAATACACCATTAGTTTTTGATGTAGTGTTCCATGATTCATTGTTTGCGTATAACACCCAGTGCTCCATGCAGTACGTGCCCTCCTTAATACCCATCACCAGGCTAACCCATCCCCCCACCCCCTCCCCTCTAGAGCCCTCAGTTTGTTTCTCAGAGTCCATAGTCTCTCATGGTTCGTCTCCCCCTCTGATTCCCCGCCTTCATTTTTCCCTTCCTACTATCTTCTTTTTTTTTTTTTTAACATATAATGTATTATTTGTTTCAGGGGTACAGGCCTGTGATTCATCAGTCTTACACAATTCCCAGCGCTCATATGTGTTACACCATAACACATACCCTGCCCAATGTCTATCACCCAGTCACCCTCCCACCCCCCACCACTCCAGCAACCCTCAGTTTTTCCCCAGCATTTTTTATTTCATATTATATTAGCTGACAAGATTTAATATATTAAATAAAACATATACTTTTGTCTTATCATTAAGATACTTCTGGATTCTTAATTGAACATATAATTTACTATTCAAATCTACTTTTTTTCTGTAAGTCATTCTTCTGAGGGCTTTCTGACTTTCTGTTATAATTTAAACTAATTTCTAGGCTGGATTCAGAATGGTTTCTGGAATTTCTTTTCCTCATATTCTTAGTTAATTATACTGTTTCTTGTAGTACACATCTTGCTTTTTCTTAAATATAGTTCTCATTTTGCTGAAGTGCATCCTTAAGTATTTTTTTTTCCAAAAAGAGTGCTTAAGAGGTAAACTTTCTGTCTAAAATTTTCAATGACTTTTTTCATGTTTGATTTATAATTTGATTTATATTGTTTTAAAATCATTTTCCTGGGGTGCCTGGGTGGCTCAGATGGTTAAGTGTCTGCCTTCGGCTCAGGTCATGATCTCAGGGTCCTGGGATCAAGTTCCACATCGGGCTCCTTGCTTAGCAAGGAGCCTGCTTCTCCTTCTGCCTGCCACTCCCCCTGCTTGTACTCTCCCTCTCTCTCTCTCTGGCAAATAAATAAATAAATAAATAAATAAATAAATAAATAAAATCTTTAAAAAAATAAATAAATAAAATAAAATCATTTTCCTTTAGAAGTTTGGAAATGCTTGCTTTATTGGAACTTTGGAAACACTGTTCCATGCAGTCTTGCCTATGACCAATGACAGTTCTGGTTTTTTTGTGGGTGTTATGAACAGATTTGTGTCCCTCCAATATTTATATGTTGAGCCTCTAACCCTCAATGTGACCACATTAGGAGATAGGACCTTTGGGAGATAACTAAGGTAAAATTAGGTCAGAAGGTTGGAGCCCTAATCCCATACGATTGATGTCTTTGTCAGAAGAGGGACAGACACCAGAGATCTCTCCTTCTTGTGTACTCGAGGAAAGGCCACATGAGGACACAGAGATAAAGTGGTGTCTACAAGCCAGGAAGAGAGACTTCACCAGAAATCAACCCTGATGACACCTTGATCTTGAATTTCTAGACTCCTGAACTACAAAGAAATAAATGTCCTTTGTTTAAGCCACTCAGTCTGTGGTATTTTGTTATGGCCATCTGAGCTGACTAATATAGTAGGTAATTTTTTGCTTAGAGTTTTTAATTTTTGCAACAATATGTTTAGGTGTGAGTCTTTTCATTTACCCAACTCTTTCCATCTGAAAAAACAAGTTTTCAAATCTGGGCACTTTTTCTTCTATAATTTGTTTGAATAAGTCTTTCCTTCTCTTGTCTTTATTCTCTTTATGAAATTCCTATTACACAGAAGGTGACCTGAATCTTTCCCTTCCTCCCCATGTTTTCCATTTTAGTATTTGCTCAATATTCTGGGAGAGTTCTTTCACTGTATTATAACTCTATTATTTTAATTTAGTCATCAGCCATGTCCTTTTATAATTTAGTAGTTCTATTGAGTTCATTTTAAATTTCATCAATTATATTTTTAATTCCTAAGCATTAAATCTTTTTTCCCCTCAAATTGCTTATTTTCCATCAATGCCTCTTTTTATTTTGTGAATGCTATATCCTCAAATTTTTCTGAAGATGTTTATATATAATATATATCCTTTTTTACCTTGTATAATCTGCTACTTCCAAGGTTAATTTTTCAGTTGGTTTATCTTTATCTTTTTCTTTTATCTCCCGATTTTTTTCAAATGCTTCTTCCTTGGTAGTAAAATAGTTTGTTGATTTGGTCTATATACTCAAATGGCATTTTCCTTAAATGGGAGGGCTTACTCAGGGTTCTAATAAGAGAGAAGATCTTGGAGGCAGAAAGGAATACGAGTTGTTGGGGCTGGAAACAGGTAAGGAGGCAAGGCTTTCCAACAAAAGCCAAAGTATAGAGGACTTCACTCGGAGTAATTCAGGATATTCAGATACCTTCCCTTTATTTCATTTTTACATCTTTACTGTTTCTCTCCACTTCCTAACTGAAGTGTTGTCTCAGTTCTTGGGATTCTAGCTTTACCTACAGGAGAGCGCTGGTTCAACCTGAGCTGGCCTAGCCAATTTGTGGCAAGTCTTCCATGACTACTTTGAGGGAAGAGCTACCTGCATCGGCCCATTTCTACTCTCCGTGCCTGTGCCTCTCCATCTGTGACTCTGGGATTCTAGTATAAACAGTGACCCTTATTTGTGCTTCAGCTTTCTCCTGGACACAGTTGCCATTGCAGTCTCCTCCATTCTGTTTTCTCTCTTAATACAATCATATTGCTTTAAGATTTCCAGACGTTAGGGGTGCCTGGGTGGCTCAGTTGGTTAAGCATCCAACTCTTGATTTTGGCTCAGGTGATGATCTCAGGGTGGTTGCATTAGGCTCCACACACAGCATGGAGTCTGCTTGAGATCCTTCTCCCCACCCCACCCTGCTCACATGCTCTCTCTCTATATATATATAAAGAAAAAAAATTCCAGATGTTAGAAAAATTGTTACCAATTTTTCACACCTTTTTTTTAGCACCAGTATAGATTTATGTTTTTATTTCATCTTCGCAGTCTCGATGGAGCCTGTCAACAAGAATCAAATGCAAGTTCTCAGCCTCTTGATTCTGCAAAACAGAGCTGAGGTGGGGATAGGGAGGTGAGAAATGCTGTTGGCCTGATCCTCCTAGAGAAATACTGTGATCCTTTGTTCTTGGCCTCACCCACCTGGAGTGGAGCATCTGTCATGCTGAGCTTGGGAGAAGAAGGTAGGGTGTTTGTTGTGGCCCAAATACCACAGACTCATGCTGCTTTTTCAAAGATTTAGTACATTTCCTTGAATGAATGCTTCTCCATTTGCTGTCTGCCCTAAGGACAATGTCTAGAAATTTTAAATGATTTTTAAAATATAATTTTCCCTAGTTACGCTAGTTTTACCTAGAAGAGGGTTTGCTGATCTCCTCACACTGCCATTCTGGAAGTAGTTCTCAATCAACGTTTTATTTTAAGCCTCTAAGTTTTGGGGTGTTTGTTGCAAAACAAAGGGTATGAGAGACAGGTATTATTGTTATTACTGTTATTACTGTGATTGTTATTACCACCATTGTCATTTATTCACAAATAAGGATAATGCAATGGAAGTAGAAGATGCTGCATGTATACCTACATATTTAACAATTCAGTTGATGATTCAAAAGTTATTCATGAAATATTTGAAAAAGGGAGACAGAATTAACTAATATTTATTACAAATATCCTGTGGGGCAAGAATTTCATATACACTATTTCTTTATTTTCTAAAAAGCAATGAAGTAAGAATAATATTCTCATTTTACATATGGAGAAAATTAAGCTCGGAGAAGTTGAATTTTGTCTGTGACTGGCTACTTGGCAAGTTTAAGTTAGAGTTTGGATTCTAACCAAGAATTTACTCATCTCAGAGTCTATGCTTTTCTTACAGCTTAGTAGAGATCAATTAACAAAAAGAAGATTACAAGAAAGTATATGATAGGGGTGCCTGGGTGGCTCAGTCATTAAGCGTCTGCCTTCGGCTCAGGTCATGATCCCAGGGTCCTGGGATCGAGCCCTGCGTCGGGCTCCCTGCTCTGTGGGAAGCCTGCTTCTCCCTCTCCCATTCCACCTGCTTGTGTTCCCTCTCTCTCGCTGTGTCTCTCTCTGTCAAATAAATAAATAAAATCTTTAAAAAAAAAAAAAAGAAAGTATATGATAGACTCATCTAAAATATAAATGTAAATTTTACAGGAATGTATAGTAAGTCCATTTAGAGGTGTAGCCTTATAGAGATTTAATGAAGGAAATAGGAATTGAGTTGGGTTCAGTGGTTATCAGTAGAGAATGGGTAGGTGGAGAGTTTTTGTTTTTTTTTCCTGGAAAAGAACACACAAGAAGGAAAGGAACATGCATTCATTTGTGGGTACTGATAGGACATGTTTGGACAGAACAAAAATTTACCTATGATAGGTATTTGATAAATATTTGGGAGTTCCTGAAATAATAGTTAGAGAAAAGGTAAAATAGAGGTAAAACAAGGTTTGTTGCTTGTCTGAGCAATGTGAACTTTATCTAAAAATGAGCAGACGGTCAGAACAAGAGAAGGTAGTGCAGGAATGGCAAGAAGAATGTACTGTTTAGGTAGATTAATTTGGAAACTTGTGAATGTCATGATGGAAAAGAGAGAACTTGAAAACAGGAGAACTGGACACCGGATATCTAGGTCTGAGGTTCAGAAATGAAAGAAGACTGATCAGAAGAATAATCTAAAATATGGATCGAGGTAAACAATTAATGGAAATTTGTGACTAAGTGTAAAGCAAGGAAAGAATGAAAAGACAGAAGGAAATTTGCAAATTTGGAGGGACCTATGGTAATATTTAGATTTCCTTTAATCTAAGCCTTTAGACTTAAAATGAAGACAGTCAAGAAGAGGTTATATTTAGGGGAAAATAGTTTGTCTTTGACTTAAAGATGTACAAGAACATCCAAATAGATATAATGCCCTGTATTTGATTAACCCTTTACATTTGTTTAAAGTGCTTTTATTTGTTGTAATGTCATTTAGTTATCCCTTGAAACTTATGAGGTAGTCAGATACTATTATGTCTATTGTGTATTTGAAGAAAGACTCCAGAAAGCCTAGTTGACTAGTCCAAGGTCAGCTAATAACTACTCCAAGTAGAACTAAACAAGGTTTAATATTTAGGTTAATTCCAAATCCTACTGATTAGAGGGCATGGTTCTGAAAATTCTCCTGCCAGACACACTTAGATTGAATCAGAAATTAAATAAGAACCATGCTTACTGCCTTCTGCTGTGTGATCCTTGGGGCTTAGAGACTAAAGCTTCCATTTGGTCAATAATTGAAAGAAGTGATTACAAATGCATTTCCTGGTAATAACAATGGAAAAGAAATGTTATAAAACTAAATCAGTTGTGGCTGCTCACTTAAGTGCTTATGTTTGTATGGTCTGACTGGAATATGGTCTCCCTGATTTATGGTATAAATGTCTATTATTAGAGTAGACCATTTACTCCTCTGAAGGCAACAAGGTAGTCAGGTTGTCCAGTGAAAATTCAAACTCTTTGCCTGAGCAGGAGCAGAGATGAGAACATGGCCTGTAAACAAAAAAGGCCACTTTAATATGACATAAATCACTTGGCTTACTTGCTACTTCAATCTTATTTTGCTAAATGGCTTTTTGTTGTTTTCTTGGTTTAACCTGCCACCAGAAAGATTTATCCATCTCAGACTCTTATAAGTTGACAATTGTTTGACCCTCGATTCCTAGGTTCAGTGTCAAGTTTATGAATTTCCAGTGGGCCCTGGAGAATAAGTTAATGGAAGCCTAATCTGCTCATGGGAATCTAGTGGAGCAGTAGGGGACTAAGGGCCCAAGTAAATGGCTTGCCTTTTACCCGCAGGCAAAGGATTTGCTAAAATTAAATAAATATCCTGAGTTGGGGCTAGAGTGAGCTGGGGAACTGAAAACATAAATCAGAGAAAGTAAGACTGAACTGTTCATCAAAAGTCAAGACAGAACCAGGAAATAGAAAAGACCAGGGAGCTGTGAATAAGTGAGAAGCCTGAAGTTTGGTCTCTGGCTACAGGGGTCAAGCGTTTGTAGCCAAGGTTGGCTCGAAAGTATTTGCCATAAAGTGATATGCAAGAGAACAACACATGTAAAGGCTGGTAACAAGAAAAAAACCCTAGTGTTGTAAAATAAGCAACACTTCCTGGTAAGAAATAGCTTAGGGGGGAAACATTTCCAGTAATTAGAAATGTATTTTTTTAATGAAGAGATCTTGCCCATTGTTGGACATACCTAATTTAAAAAATATCTCCCTTGTATTGAATTGAGCTTTTCCCCAACATTAAGTGGACCAGCTATCTGAAAGTCCTTCCTAAATGATAGATCTTCAATATTTGATGGCAGCTAGGGTAGTTCAATTTTAAATTTTCTCTTCTAAGTGCTTTCTTCATCCCTTTAAATGTTTTCATGTGATGTAACCCTTTCTCTGGGGTCATTCAGTATGTTAGTATATTTTTGAATGGCACCTTCCACTATGGCATGCAATCAGCTTTCCTCAACTTGGTCTAAATACCACATCACACACAAAAGTAGATATAATACATCGTTAAGTTAGTGGGTATTAGATTCAGAATTTGAAAGACCGCTCAGCCACATATTTGCTTTTTGTCCTTAAAAGAACCCAAATGATCTTTCCTAATCCACTCTTTCCTAATCCACGAACTGTTAATATATCTGTGTAGTCCTAAAGATTGAATGACCTGGCATATGTATCCCTGTAGGTGCTGTTATTATTAATAATAATCCAGTGCGTTTTTAACAGTTTAATACCATTGATATGTATTGGCTTGATGTCTGTTTAAACCTGCAAATTTTTCAGGTGAATTGCTTTCAAACTAGATTACTCACATCCTGCACTTTTGAAATTGAGTTTTTAATTTATAAAGACAGGGATTTACAAGTTTCCTAATTCTACTTTGCTTTTGGCAGTTAAGCCCACACTTGCCTTATATTTAAAAGTTTATGGATATTGATCTATCATCTTCTAAACTGGCTATCCCTAAAACCATTATGGAATCTGCAGATTGTTTCCTTTCAAAGCACATTTAGGGAGCACCTTCTATGTGTTAAGTACGAAAATAGACATGAAAGACAGAATTAAAACAAATACAATGTGATAAATGTTAAAAATGAGTTGTTGATGCAACAGATATTAATTGGACTCTGTACCTACAACTCTGCTAAAGATCTTAAAAGTATTATCTCATTTAATCTTCATATACCCTGTGAGGTAGGTACTATTATTATCCCTTTTTCATAGATGAGGAAACTGAGCCTATATGCCCAACTCTAAAATTTTTTTTCTTATTCATGAAATCCGAGGAGATGAGGTGAAATTTCCACTGTTCTGTGGGGGATGAATGGCATTTGTGGCATGTATTTGGAGTACTAACTTCCTTTCTGGCTTAAATTTTCTCACTTTGTTTCAATTCTTTTTTCTTGTTCTAAATAATGTTGTCATGTTTTAGTATAGATTATAGGCTATGTCAAATTTCTTTTTGGAACACGAGTAAAAATAAATAATCACAGTGTCTGATTACAGTCATCTTCACATTTCCAAGCCAGGGCCAAGAAGAGAGTGTTGGTGGATAAGAGTGATTTCCTTCAATGACATGACTCTACTTCCCTGGTTTTCATTATTTAATCCACTACATATCCATATAACTCTACTATTACTTGTTTTTATTCTTCTCCATCATTATATCACAAAAGACCATCCAATGCTTTGCTGAAATCTAGAAACATTTTAATTTCCCTCATTGACAACTTTAGATACTCTCTAAGAGAAGAAGAGAAAAGATAGTAGTGTTGGATTGCTTTTTAATAATTCCACAAAGAAAACAAGCCATCTGTTTTTGTGTTTTTAAGATACACAAACCATCTGTTTGTGTTTTAGGTTTTTTTCCAGAAGCATTCTTTTGTGGGATGATATTCTTATTTTCAGAATATATGGTGTTTTGTGCTGCTTTGAACACAGTGAACTAGATTATCCTTGCTGGTAAACTTCCGTTGGGGACCAAAAGAGGTACTTTGGGAAGCACCACTAACTCTCAAGGCCTATTAGGGCACTACTTCTGAAATTGCTTCTCAGAAGCTGAGGAATAAAGAGCCTTAATGACTTAAAGTAATAGTTTAGGAAATGATACCTTGGTGATCCAGGAGTGTTTAACTTGCAGGTAGGGCAGAACTTACCTACCAGCTCCCTGTCTAGGAGTCAAGCTCCATAATTTCTAGCCCAGACTCTCTGCCATTAACTGGTTGTGTGCTGTGGCTAATCATTAACCTTTCTAGTTCTCTATTTCTGCATCTGAAAATAAGAGGATTGGATCACATTATCCCTGGGAGTCCCTTCTTGTTCCCAAAGTCACAATTAATGAGAAGACTCAGCATTAATAGCAAAATCAAAGGGTCACATGGCAAAGCTGGGGGGGCGGGTAGGAGGGGGGGTATATATACAAAAGAGAGAACAGATCCATAGAGTGATACTGTGAAAAAAGATCATCTTTCAGAGGGTCTGTCTCAAATAATAACCCACAAATTGTGACAATTTATTCTGTTGTACATATATTGTGTTAAACATATATACATATATAACATATATCATATAAAACATATATATGTAACATGTATAAAACAATATATGTGTGACAATATACATATACATAGGAATATAAAAACACAATATATTGTATAACACAGTAAATTAAGTGTCACAATTTGTGGGCTATTATATGAGACAGACTCTCTGAAAGAAGCCCCTTTTTCACAGTATTCCTCCCTGGATCTGTTCTTTACTTCTTGCTTATGCCAAATACTTTTTACGAACATCTTGGTTTTTAGCTGCAGTGGTAAAACGACTACCCCCAGAAAGCACTTGCATAGAATCTTTAGGGAAAGAACAGGTCCTTCTTTCATCACAGATTGGTTTATTCTCTCAGTTATCATTGATCGAAGACTTGGGAGTGGAAAAGTCAGAACAGATTTGAGACCCATGGGACTGGTATAATGCAATCAGTAAATATAAACAAGTATATATAAAGTATAAATAAAGTATAACCAAGTCAATAAATAATGGTTAAATCTTAACCTAGGGTAGCTTGACTTTCCTAGGTTTTGAGGACCTCAAGTTGACGTTCTGAAAAGATTGCCCTCGCTAAATTTCATTGACGTTGGAGTTTCTCTTAAGACTCCCCTCCAGGAAGATGCATGTGATTGAGCTTAACTCATTTCCTTATGTGCACCCAGAAGACTCCATCATTAGCCTTTCATGCCAATGTGTGCTTTGCACTGGTTTGCACACCTGCTGTAACACAATGGCCCTTCTCTGGATGACTGCTAGTAACACCAACTCTGCCTACAAACATTCTGGAAGCGTTGATTGTACTACCCTGCATCTTACAGGTTGCCAAAAGTATTTTGCAGAAAAACTAAACTTGATATTTTTTCATATTACTTCTATCCCTGGGCTAGGGCTTCTGGAAATGCATCAAGCAGAAGCTGCTGCAAAACTCCTCTTCCCCAAGGGAGTACCCCACGGAATGGGTCAGTAAGGGCTTTGCAGAGATTAGTTTATCAGGAAGCATTCTCCTGACATCTCATAGTTTAACTCACACTGTATAGAAAGGCTGCAGGGATTATAAAGTGTGAAGACATAAAGATGATAATTCCAGGTAGGCAAAAGTGCCTACATGGTTCACAAAAAGCATCAAAATCACCCAGGTAGTAATTGCAGTAGAAATGTAATAATGGCTCCACTCTTTAATTATTTACCTGCGTTTGTTGCTGTTGTTTTTAATACTGAAGGGAAAGATGCTTAAAGTATTTTGCATCCACTATAGCTGAGAATTAACACTGAGGTTCAAATTATATACTTCCCTAGGAAAAGATGGTATATACTACATTCCTTTTAAACCTGGTTTCAAAGAACAATGCATTCTTTGCAAATGAATTAAATAAAAAGTAATTTCTTACTATTTCATGTACGATTTTGCCTTAAAAATATGAGAGGAGGTACCATATAAACAAAGTGGAATTTTAACAACATCCAAGGGAGATGCAGAAAAATACAACTTTGAATAAAATCTCTGGTGCAGTGTATTTATAATACCAGCATCTCCTAACAAGATTCAACAAATGTACCTGTAGCAAGAATTCCATTAACCTCTCCCCGTTTTCAAGTTAAACTAGGTTTCGCAGAATGAAAATTTATTTCATCTGATTCTTAATAGTAGAAAATACGAGAAGGGCCCAAATTGACTAAAACTAGCATTCTGAGAACACTGATTCAAAGTTCAGTAGCTTAGTTTCCATTGTAATAAAAGTTACCCACCATTATATTTCCTGGCAGTGGGTTAAATCCGTAATGGCATTGGCCATTATGCAGCTTAAGGGAAATTATGGAGTAGAATCTGTCTGCCCAAATCTTGAGTAGGAGGAGTAAATGTTTCATAGCACACTGTGTGATCCATGTTCATCTGGTGTTCTGAAAAAAGAAAAGCCAGGAAGGTCCACAAAATGTGCTTGATGGCACATTCGAGAATGAGAAAATCAGAAGATAATACATATTCATATTTTTGCTTTATTACAATGCCTATTAGCAAAGGACACCAGACTGAACAGGATATAACATTATTTTGTCTAAAAAAGATTTGAGAGATACTTTTCTTCTCACTTGATGAAGGCAAACATGCAGGTTCCATATACATTTTCTTTCTTAATGATAAAAAATTTAAATTCCAAATGAAATCATGACTCTAAAGGAGTCAGGTGACCACTTTTCTGCAACCCTTGCCAAAATGCAAATATATACCTCTCCTGTGCATGATTCTGATCTTAAATTGTTTAATTCTATCAAATTACTTGTGTATATAACATTTTGATAGAAAATCCTCAATCCAACAACAAAAACCACTTGAAAATACAGAAAATCACAAAGGAAAAACACCTTTACTCCTATTGCTAAAAGATGATCACTTTAAACATTTTGATGAGTCCTTCCAGTATCATATATATTTACACATTCAATCTATATGTACAATTCCTCCCCAAAAGATCGTTTACATATTACTTTGTAGGCTCTTCTCTCCCTTTAGTGATATAGCATGGACATTTTCCCATGACCATAAATATTTAATTATAGCTTTTATATCAAATATGTTTAGAAATCAGATTGATAAGTGGATGTTATAAACTTAATGTTCATTAAGTCATTCTTAAAAGATCATTTGCTTCTTTGCTGGATGCAGCCTTACTGTGCCATCGCTGGGATTTTAATCAAGAGACACCACTTCACAAGATCTCCTCCAGGGCATCTGACATATGGCACTGATGTACACCAAGAGTGTCTTCTTCCCCATTTTGCCCACTGGCTAACTGACGGGCAGTATGTGGGCAAAGTCCTCATCGGGTGCTATTCCCTGGGACAAGCTCCTGGACAGTTGGGATGCACCCAGGATTACAGAAGGACATGTCAGTCTTCAACTGAACTAGTAGGTTGGAGCTCCCTTATGTCAGGGCTGTTGGGGATCCAGCAACAGCAGCTGAGAGTGGGTAGCAAAAGACCAGCCCATCGGATAGAGGAGGACTTTGCATGGAAAGTTCATTTCCTGAACACTTCACTACTAGACATGGCTTTCACTCAAAAAAGACTTTTGCTAAACAAATGAGCAGCACCCACACTTTTCTGCGTCGGAGCTTTTGCCCTAATTTCGGTGTCTATTTCCTGTTCCTCCAGGCCCAAATTCCAAGTGTTGTCTAGCTACCCCAGAATCTCTGGTCACCAGGTGCAGGCCATTTGATACTTTCATTCCTACAAAAGCAATGTAGAAATATGCATGTTGTCTTTCTCAAGCACCTTTTAAGACTCAGCTTTACCGTCATCTCTCCAGATCTTTCCAATTCTCCACCTGTCTCCTCAGTCCCCTGAGATCTTTTATTCCTATTGTCAACTATACTGCGTGACTCACAGCAGGATATCAATAAGTGTTTGTGGAACTAATGATTAAATGAATGAAAGAGAGATGTTAAAACAACAACAACAACAATATGAATCTCCAGTGTTGCAACAGCAGGCTTTTGGCTCCAGCTTCTTCCCAAAGTCTCTCAAATCCAAAATGGAGTTTTGTGTCTTATTCTAAAATCAGACCTGACTGGACAGCAAGTTTTGTCATGTCACAAAGTTGGCAGAAGACCTCAAGCTGAGTAGTCAGAGCTACATTATTGTTGCTGAAAAAGTAAGAAAGTCAAGTTTATTCTGACATTTTTAAAATATAAAATTAAAATCTAAGGCCATTCTTCTGTTATCCGTCCTATTTCATCCAAGCAGGATAAAACCTGAAGTTCTTGTTTATCTACCAGAGAGGTCTTCTCGAAGTTTAAGAACATAGAAATATCCCCAAGGTTTTTAATACAGAAAGCAGTGTGAGGGAATGCTAGACACAATAGTAATGCCCACCTCTTTCTCTAATGCTTTCTCCAAAGTCTCATTCCAATGACTTTAGAATTACAGATTTTCTTTGATGGGTATGGAGGTACCCAGTGCAGTCCATACTTTCTTTCATTTAC
This sequence comes from Phoca vitulina, assembly GCF_004348235.1. Lineage (NCBI taxonomy): Eukaryota > Metazoa > Chordata > Mammalia > Carnivora > Phocidae > Phoca > Phoca vitulina. The sequence continues at coordinate 19,150,478 of NW_022589705.1, forward strand.
TATCCATTGATTGCACTATGCCTAGTATCTCCCTTAATGTTTGGACAGTGTCTAAACCTTTCTATTAAATGATGAGGACTATGTCCTATTCAGTATTATTTCACCTGCTCCTAGAAAAGTACCTAGTGTGTAAGATGAATTAAATAAATTTCTTTTCCTTAAATGCTTTGCAGATCTATCTGTTGCTTTCTGCACAGAAGATATTAACTCTGGGACACTTCTTTTGAAAAAAAAATTTGCTTTTCCTTTTTTTTAGATTATTTCTTATTAGAAAAAGAAATTATTCCTGATGTTACAGTATTATTTTCCTTTTTAAAGAATTATTAATTTGTTGTAAAATAATGAACATCATGGCATGTTTTCATAAAAATAATCACTCCATAGTCTTTGTAAAAATGCCATCACTATGATTATAGATCAACCTAATTTCCTTACCAAGAATATTTAGTTATCTTTTATCTCTCCCTACTTTCTCTCCACCCTGAAAAAGTTTTACAGGTTGTGACTTATAATTTTTGGATTTTAAAACATGATTTAGTAATTATGGCTATAGACCAGATTTCAAGATACCACATGGCAAAAGTTCTTAGAGAGGGCCTTGAAGATCCTAGCCTAATATATAATCCTAGCAAGGTCTCTTTTGAAGACATGAAAAACCAGAGAGGTTAAGTGGCTGGTCAAGGTCACAGGGTAAGTATATAAGGGCTACAAAACTAAGGCAACAGAAACAATTTTATAAAATTTGGAAAAATTGTCATAGGTAGATAATTGAATAAGATAAAGATAGAGAGATGTCTTCTTACATGTAACTCAACTCTACTCTGAGAGAAAAGAATGTATGGGAAGAAGAAAAAGTTGCCACAACATCCACGTTGATATGGATTAATTTAGTTCCTACACTAATCATCCTCCACTTCATAAATAAGACCCCCATTTTGGGTATCAGAAATATGGAAAGGAACAAATAGACTGAATCTTGGGGTGGGGGAATGTGTCTTTTGCTTACTTTCAGATCTTGTTATTGAGAATGGTAGTTTTCAGTAGTATAGATAGTCTTTAACCTGAAAAATTTCAGTAACTACCATGGATAAGATCTTAGAAACTGTCTCAAAAATTATCACAGTGTATGAACAACTCTTTATCTGATGACAATACTCATTTACCTTTAGCATTCATGTAAGATAATAAAACCTCTTGAAACAAGAAAATCTCATTGCTTTTATTTTGCTTTAGTGAAAAAAAATTTTTGCCCTTCTGGATTTCAAATCTGTCCTCCTCACATTGGAGAAGAAAGCAATTTTGGGTACATTTCTCAATATGTTGCTATTTTTCATGAAGAACTATAAAGTTTGGGACTAATGATGAAAAATGTTTAAGTGTAAAAGACCACAGGGGACATTTTCTCAGTCAATCAGCATCCAAGTGATACAATCACATGGAGCTTTCTGTATAATTTTCATGTTGAAGAGTCTATTCAAGCTGATTAGAGAGGATTTTATATAAAATTTAGAGGACTTTCATAACAAAGCATTTATTTTCAAATAACATGATTTTGAAAATATTCTGTTTTTTCTTTGGCAGTACTAGTCTCTCAGTGTTTCTTTAGTTCAAAGATTTCTGACAGATAGGAAAACCAAAGCTTTTTAACCCCACAGGTGGGCAACAATCCTCTTAATGCAGCCATTGTCCTCATGATTCTTTTAATCTAATATATGTGAGATTTCCTCCACGGTAATAATATATACTTATGGCCTCCTTTTTGCTGCCTAAGGAGTGAATTAAAAATCAATATTGTTTCTATAAAGATACATTTGCCCTAAGGAAATACGAACAAATAGGGCATTTTGAAATTATTTGGAAATTCAGGAACATGTGGTTAGGCAAAAGTCAGTAGTAGATAAAACCTCTCTTTTTAATAGATTTCAGATGCTGGCAATACATAAATACATATCAAGCCAAAACCATTATAATTTTGGACCCCAGATGGAAGTTGTTTATGAACAACTAGAACAGTCAGTTTATTTATAGTACAGAAATCAAACACTTGAAAAACAAAAAGCAATTACTGTATCTCCAACCGTGTAATGACCATGTTAGACAGAAGAATCACAAATTTAGCTTCATCATTCTTAAATCAAAAGCTGGATTGTAGAGATTATGGCTGTGTCTGCAAAATTAGAGAAAATTAACACTTTCGAAATTACAACACAAAAAGACAATTTAGCTACTACCATTGTTCTTCAGAACAATAAAGTTCCATTTCGGAGAAGACATAAAAGTCATCAGAGAAATATTAAAATAAAATTAATTAGATGACAACGCATTCTTCTTTTTTTTTTCAAGATTTTATTTATTTATTTATTTGAGAGAGAGAGGGAGAGCACAGAGGGAGAGTGAGAAGCAGACTCCCCGTTGAGCAGAGAGCCCGACGTAGGACTTAAGCCCAGGACCCTGAGATCAAGACCTGAGCTGAAGGCAGACGCTTAAACGACTGAGCCACACAGGAGCCCTGACAACACATTCTTCTTTTTTCTTTCTCTCTTCCTTCTATGGTAGGTATCTTCTTATACCCTCCTTTTGTTTCCAATTTTCCTTTTCTTTCACAGTCACTATTTCTATCCCTTTTTATTATTCATTCATTTTCTTTCTTTATGTATTCTTTTTAGTTACCATGTGATCTGCCACTATTCTTTTCCTCCCTCCTCTTCTCCCATCCTTCCTATTGGTTTCTTTTCAATTCTTTCTCTTTGTGTCTGCAGAAATAAGACCATTGGAAGGCTCTAAGGAAACAATTTTCTGTTCAAAAGAAGGAAGAAGCTTCTAAATCTGAGCATGAACTGAAATGGACATGAACAACTTTTCTGGTAGTGACCCTCTCACTTTAAGAGATACAGAGAAGAGGATGAAGAGCTGCTTTTCCGGAAAGTTGTAAAGAAATCTTACATTAAATAGAAGATTGAACTAAGTGGCCGCTAAACTCCCTTTCAGCACTAAAATAATGTTTTTATAATTCTGTTCCTTGATCAGAGCAGGTCAGGGAACCTCCCCCTGAGGCTGCCCCACCCAACAGGTTTCACAGAGTTAAATGATCATTCATATCCGGTTTTTACCCCTTTGTTTGGGAAGGTGGGAAAATCTTTCTCCAGGACAACTAAGCAAGTACTTGATTGTTCTCAGATTAATTCCATTTTCTTTCTGTTCTGCTTTTCCCTTTTATCATCAATTGTCCTCTTTCTTCTTTCCCTTGTTTTATTCTCTTTTTCTTGCCACGCGCCCATCTCCTCTACTTCCCCCCCTCCTCTTCTCGCTCTGTTCTCTTTTCATCTTTTTCCCTTTATTCCTTGCCCCATTCTTTCTCTTCCTTTTTGCCTTCCTATGCTTGCCAGAGAAGGCTTGCTTCAGGACTTGGCATTCAGTCCCAAGGCTTAGAAGCTCTTAGTCATTAGAGAAGGAAAGAAGATACTCTCTGGTCTCTTTCAGAAACAAAGATGACTTCTCAAGCCTCCCTCCCTCCTACCTGTCCCCTTCCTCCTTTAAATATTGATGATATCACACTAGCAGCCTACTAATGTAACTTTGGCTGGCATTCTGCAGAGGCAAGGGGAGCTGCAGGTCCAGTCATAGGTAAGAGACTTTAGACATCTTTTCCTTCTATCTGTGACTTGCTCTTCTGCCGTGCCTGCATTTCAAGCTTGCCAAGGACAGAAAAACCCATTGTGTGTCAGTAGATTTTCTGCCTGGGGAGAAGCTCCACTTCCCGCGTGAGCTGTAAATTTTTTTGATGCTTATCAGCAGGTGCATAGGCTACTATGGCAGCAGGAGGAAAGGTCAGGCCCTGTTCATCAGGCAACCACGCAGCCAAGATTCTAGGTTGAGATGTCTCCATGTTTCTCAGGTGGAAAAAGAAGCACAAATGTTGCCTATTCACACCACATCCTGATGAACTAAATCCATGGCTACCTTGCTGGCTACCCCGTGGTGCCCAGAATAAGGGCAGTGTATTTTCTGGGTTCTAGTGCAGTGCCATCAGGTCCTGGAGAATTATGAAGCAGCTGAGTGCTTAAATGTGCACCACTTAATTATGTGCCACATGTAATTTCAGAGCAGTTCTATTTATAGTGAGACTTTATTTTTAAAAAGCTTGTATTTCAGAGTAGGAGGCAATGCAAATCATTTTAGGCCCTATAATGAGGCTTAAAATGTGACTCAACAGAGCTGTAAAATTGGCCAGTGCTTCAAATGGGTCACATTCAGATCAAGATGGTAAGGAGGACATTAAAGGCATCAAAACAAACCCAGGATGCAAAAATTTGAGACTTCTCTTGGTCTGTGTATTGGGTGTATCTGTGTGCATTTTGTCGGGGGTGTGTGCGTGTGTACGTTTTAGGGAAAGGTGATTATTACTAGTAGTTAAGATGGAGAAGAAGTCAGAGGAAATGCAGGACATCTAACAGAAAGTCAAAATTTATATTAACATCGAACAAGGTCAGATTGAGTCAAATGAATATTCAGGATGCAATTCCAAGTGGGAAAGACATAAAGGAGATGTAAGTGTGAGAGCAGGGCAGGAGGAGTAAAGCTCAGAGGGCTCAAATGAAAGAGGGGGCTTGTCTGGGTTGTCAATTAGAAAACAACAGCTGGAGAGAGGGAGATCTTCTCCACTAAGGCCAAAGTGTGTGTGTGTGTGTGTGTGTGTGTGTGTGTGTGTATGCATGTGAATATGGTGTAGAGTATGACTAAAAAATGATCCCCCTTTTTTTCCTTCACTAAGTGAAGAAAAGATTGATTAAGGTTTGTCATTAATTTGGGGGAACCTAGAAGTGTAACAAAAAGTACATTGGCCTGATCTAAAAGTGACTGTAGCCCCCATCAACTAATGAAGCATAGCAGCTCCTTTTCCCCTCCTCTATCCCCACGTGGTACACACCCTGCCCAGAGAGATTGACCTCAAGCTCTCACACAATTCAGCTAGAAACATAGCTATCATGCACAGCTTTAAAGTTGGCAGACACCCCCTAACTCGTTGACTCAAAGACCAGGTCTGTGTGGGAAGTGGTGGTCAAAGGGCATCTGTAAAAACAATCTCATGATAATCAGTTGATGGAATGTTTTGATTTTTCTGGGCCTGGTGTTGTATTGGGGAAATATAGCTGCAATATTTCTCATCTTTTCTTAGCAGTTCTCCCTTATACTTATTTCCTACTCATCTGTGCATCTACAGCCAGCCTTAATCCTTACACCTACTTTCAGGCACAAGCACATTTCTTTTTTTTTTTTTTTTTTATGTTAATCACATTACATCATTAGTTTTTGATGTAGTGTTCCATGATTCATTGTTTGCATGTAACACCCAGTGCTCCATTCAGTACATGCCCTCTTTAATACCCATCACTGGGCTAACCCATCCCCCCACTCCCCTCCCCTCTAGAACCCTCAGTTTGTTTCTCAGAGTCCATAGTCTCTCATGGTTCGTCTCCCCCTCCGATTCCCCCTCCTTCATTTTTCCCTTCCTACTATCTTCTTTTTTTTTTTTAACATATAATGTCTCATTTGTTTCAGAGGTACAGGTCTGTGATTCAACAGTCTTACACAATTCACAGCGCTCACCATAGCACATACCCTCCCCAATGTTTATCACCCAGCCACCCCATCCCTCCCACCCTCCACCACTCCAGCAACCTTCACTTTGTTTCCTGAGATTAAGAATTCCTCATATCAGTGAGATCATATGATACATGTCTTTCTCTGATTGACTTATTTCGCTCAGCATAATACCCTCCAGTTCCATCCACGTCATTGCAAATGGCAAGATTTCGGGGTTTTTTTGATGGCTGCATAATATTCCATTCATTTTTTCTATTCTTCTGTCCATTCATCTGTCGATGGACATCTTGGCTCTTCCCATAGTTTGGCTATTGTGGACATTGCTGCTATAAACATCGGGGTGCGTGTACCCCTTTGGATCCCTACATTTGTATCTTTGGGGTAAATACCCAGTAGTGCAATTGCTGGGTCGTATGGTAGCTCTATTTTCAACTTTTTGAGGAACCTCCATACTGTTTTCCAGAGTGGCTGCACCAGCTTGCATTTCCACCAGCAGTGTAGGAGGGTTCCCCTTTCTCTGCATCCCCGCCAACATCTGTCATTTCCTGACTTGTTAATTTTAGCCATTCTGACTGGCATGAGGTGGTATCTCATTGAGGTTTTGATATGGATTTCCCTGAAGCCGAGCGATGTTGAGCACTTTTTCATGTGTCTGTTGGCCATTTGGATGTTTTCTTTGGAAAAATGTCTGTTCATGTCTTCTGCCCATTTCTTGATTGGATCATTTGTTCTTTGGGTGTTTATTTTGATAAGTTCTTTAATGATTTTGGATACTAGCCCTTTATCTGATATGTCATTTGCAAATATCTCCTCCCATTCTGTCGGTTGTCTTTTGGTTTTGTTGGCTGTTTCTTTTGCTGTGCAAAAGCTTTTTATCTTGATGAAGTCCCAATAGTTCATTTTTGCCCTTGCTGAGAACACAGGCAGCAACCTCTTTGACCTCAGCCTCAGCAACTTCTTGCTAGAAACATCAACAAGCACATTTCTTAACCAAGGGTGAACTCTAACTCCTCCATCCCACCCACATCCCCACTCCTTGTGCCATTATTCCTCACTCAGTGCTCTCACACTCACGTTTGCCAAAACAAATATATGTCAATAGCAGGAAAAAAATCTTTTGCTGCTAACAATAGCCAAGAGATGAAATAAATGTATTTTCAAGTTCGAATACAATACACTATGAAAATAACAATGAAAAGATCGAATTTAATCCAAGGATCCACAGCAAAATATCTCCTTTTGAATTAAAAAAAAAAAAAAGTCAGTACCTTTAGGTGTAGTTTCAGGGCCTAGGTTGCTATTTTGAAAAGATTGAATGAAATCTTGTGGATTGATATTAATTAGTTAGTTCCTTACTATTTGTTTTTTTAAAGACTGATGAAAAGGAGTATGAATCTGAATATTAGTTTGTAAATTAAATTATTGTCATAAATATGATCATTAGCAATAAATGATAATATAATATTAAGAATTACTACTCATAATAATAGTAGCATCTTATTTATTTATAATAAATTCCATGAGGGCAGGGGTTGTGTTTAATAGTTACTTAACACGTATTTATGGAATGCTAAATGTTTTTCAAACATATGCTCTCTTGGTCCTCTTAACAATTCAAGGATCTGTCTCATTAATGCTTAAACCTTTTACATGCTTGGTACTGCAACTGCTAAATAGTAGAAATTTAGCAAATATTTGTTGGCTGAGGGAGTGGTAGGGCAGGTGTTAACATCTGCTACGTGGATTCAGAACATACACCTAGGCATGACCATCAACTGGTATACCACAACCTTCTCTAGGGAACAAATCTCATCTATCCCTAAGATCATATATTTTACATTAAATATAGGTAAACTGTGACTCTAGGCCAATCTTGGATTTTGTTATTGATAAGTCTTTCTCTAGAGAATCCTGGAAAGGTAGAGTTTTTTTGGTACTATTCATATATTTATGAGCATTAAGATTGGAGAAGCCATAATTGGCTACCAAGAAAAATTCTGCCTAAGGACCAACATCTAACAAGTTTGGTGTTCATACTTGGAATGATTCATCAATCTTGCTATGGATTATTGCGACACTGCATGGAGTTTCTGATAATGTTTGCTTAAGTGAAGAGTTCCAAATAGGTTTGAAGTTATATAAACTGTTGATAAACATTTCTGTCATCCTTCAAAGAATTCCCAGAGGAGATGATGGTGCCCCTGTAGGAGCAGTGATGAGGACAAACACCTGGGGACTTGCTGCGTGAGCAATCTTTTTGAGCCCTAGTGTCTTCATCAGCAAACCTGAGCCTGAGGAAGTAAGAAGTGTACTGCCTACCTCAGGTGTAACTGTGAAGGAGACAGTAAGGCACTTCATAAACTAGGAAGTGCAGGATAAAAGTCAGTTGTTGTTATTACCTATAAAATAGAGGTCACAATTACCCATCTATCTTTAAAAGTTGGTTTGAGAGTCAAATGAGAGAGTGTGGAAAAATTTCTAAGGAGGACAAGATACTTTTCAACTGCATAATGAAACTATTATTAAAATATCCTCTTCAAGGACATCCATATCTTTTTCTCATGACTAAAAACGAGGGGTAGTTCTTTCTACAGAGGTTCATGGCACCATCACAAACAGAATAATGATCACCGTTACATATTTATTGATCGAGAGCTACAAGCTGCTTCTCCAGTATCAATTCTTTGTGAACCAATGGACATGATATAAAAAAATGCCATTTTTTTTATGGGTTATAAAACCCATATGTCAAATAAGCTACCTATTTTCTCAGCATCACTTAACACTTTTTAAAGAGTTGCTAACTGCAAAAGCTCTCTCCTTAGAACATAAGTCATTGTAATCGGAACTTTGGAAATAGTCACGTAGCTAGAATGTTGAATAAAGCACAGTTGGCAGTTTGTGTTTTCTCTAAGGCCTTTCTTATGAGAAATTGGGAAGTCAGACGGTATCTCTAACAAACGTATGTCCTAAGAAATCCAATTGCATATCAGTGATTCTTTAGCGGTTAGAAAGTCCTTTCATGAAAAGATTTCAATTTGCCACAAACATAAACAACAAACATTGGTTTGATTATACAATATCTACTTTCATAGCTTCCTAAGTCAGTCTGACCCTCCAATCTTGAGAAGCAAGGATATGACACTGTTTTTGTAAGTAATGCCTCCATTAACTTTATTGGCTCCGAGCACGTTGGAAAGAACAGTTAAAGAGAATCCATTTTGTTTTCCTATTGAGGGGTTTCTGCGAGGGGTAGGAGAAGGAGAGACCATGTTTCGGACTCTAGCTGTAGTCCCCCTATGCTACCTTTTCTCACACAGTGTCCCTTCCTTATCAGACTTGGCAGTAATAAGAGAGGTTGACTTTCATACTCTCTTCCTGACACACTTTGTTCTATGGTTAACAATAAAATCTGTGTTTAAGACCATGGACACTGTGGACACAAATACGGCATAATAGATAAAGAGGTCAAGTGTCTGAAAACACTTTTCTTTAACAGAGAGCCTCCGTCTCTGCTACTGGTTTCTTCTAAAAGCAGCATTCAAGGGACGAAGAATACCTTGCTTCTTCAGATCGGAGGAACAGGGTCTCAACTTCCCTTTTGAATGGCTTTCTGAAAACAGCACAATCTCAACTAATTGTACAGAGCATAGTAATTATTTTGCAAGTGAACAAGATTCCTTTGTGTGCAAACTACATGGAAGCAGGCAAATTTAGATGGACAGTATTATTAGAGTTAATGATATTATGTAAGGTTGATTTTCTTTTCCGGGGCTTAATTCTTTTAGGTAATACCCCATCACTGTTCCTTCGCCCATTCAGGACAATTTCTGAATTGATTCCTGTAGTAACTCCTGGTTCAAGCAATTCGTAAATCTCATAACCTACCCCTGACACCTCTAATTAACTATTTTTATCTTTGAATCCTTGTTTCAGAGTGTCCCGAAAATCTTATTTTTCATCAGGGATTTTATTGGATCCATTTTACTGGGTCCTGAGCTTTGTTAATTCTATTTTTCCTAAGATTCAATACCTCCCCCAGATTCTTTGTTTCCAGTCCCTTCGTTATTACTTTTCTCCACTGTGCCTTTTTAGGCTCTCTTCAAGCCCACTCACCTAACCTACTTGAATCCATCCAGAGGTTGCTTTTTCACCCATTGACAATTGCAAAGTGATTCCTTTAATGTGTAAATGACTCTGGTCAGAACAAGCTAAAGATATGTTTGCAGTGGGGTTAATGAACATATAGGGTACCAACGTGCATCACTCCGAAGGAAGAACACTTATTTCTATTTATTTGTGTCCTTAATTTCTTTGAGAAACATTTCATAGTTTTTATCATACAAACCTTTATCTCCTTGATTAAGTTTATTTGTATGTATTTTATTCTTTTTGATGATTCATTTTTTAAAAGTTCCTTTTAAGATAGTTTGTTGTTAAAATATATAAACAACTGATTTTTGTATGTTGGTTTTGTATCTTGCTACTTTGCTGAGTTCATTCAGTAGGTCTAAGGTTTTGTGTGTGATATGTGAGTGTGTGTCTGTGTGTGGCATCTGTAAGGTTTTCTGCATATAGGATAATGTTATCTGCAAACAGATAATTTTACTTCTTCTTTTCTGATTTGGATTCCTTTTATTTCTTTTTCTTGCCTAATTGTTCTAGCTAGGAATTTCGATACTATCTTGAATAGATGTGTCAAGAGTTGGCATTTTTACCTTGTTCCTAATCTTAGAGGAAAGCTCTGTTTTTCCACGTGGAGTGTGATTAAGTGTGAGTCTTTCATATATGATCCTTACTATATTGAGGTAATTTCCTTCTATTTCTAGTTTGTTGAGTGTTTTGTCATAAAAGAGTGTTGAATTTTGTCAAATACTTTTTCTGCATCTCTTGAAATGATACGTGATTTTTATCCTATATTCTATTAATGTGGTGTGTCATATTGATTGACTTGCATATATAGAACCATCTTTGCATCCTAGGGATAAATCCTTATTGGATCCTTATGTTATAGTATATAAAAAATTAACTCAAAATGAATGAAAAACTTAGGGGTAAGACCTGAAACTATAAAATACCTATAAGAAAACATAAGGGAAAATTTTGATGACATTGGTCTTGACAATGATTTCTTGGATATGACACCAAAAGTACAGGCAACAAAAGTGAAAATAGACAAATAAGACTATTTCAAACCGAAAAACTTCTGCACAGCAAAGGAACAACAAATTGAAAAGGCAACCTATGGAAAGGGAAAAAAATATTTGTAAACCATATATCAGATGAGGGGTTAACATTCAAAATATATAAGGAACCCCTACAACTCAATAGCAAAAAAAATAAATAACTCGATTTAAAGAAATAGGCAAAGAACCTGAACAGACATTTCTCAAAGAAGACATACAAATGACCGCATGAAAGGTGCTCAACAGCACTAATCATTAGGAAAATGCAAATTAAAACCACAGTGAGATATTATTTCATACCTGTTTAGGATGGCCATTATCAAAATTACAGAAAATAACAAGTGTTGGGAAGGATGTGGAGAAATTGGAACCTTTATGTACTATTGATAAAAGTGTAAAATGATGCAGCCTTTATGGAAAATAGTCAGGAGGTTCTTCAACAAAATAAAAATGGAAATGCCATATGATCCAGCAATCCTACTCGTGAGTACTTATCCAATAGAATTGAAAGCAGGATCTTGAAGAGATATTTGCACTCCCATGTTCACTGCAGCATTATTTTTAATAGCCAGGAAGTGGAAAAAAACCCTAAACGTCCATTGATGGATGAATGGCTAAAGAAAATGTGTTTCTTTATTTGACCTGAACAATAGATCTGAAACTGGTAGGGGTGGTGGTTGTTGTTATTCTTGTTTTTTTTTTAAATCTGGGGTATGATTTATGCAGAACAAAAATTCTACTTCCAAAAAAATTTTAACAATAGCAAAGTTTTAGTTCAAAATTTTTTTTTGGCTCATAAATGACTCTGTAGGGGCATCTGGGTGGCTCAGTGGGTTAAGCTCTGTCTTCGGCTCAGGTCATGATCTCAGGGTCCTGGGATGGAGCTGCATCCAGCTCCCTGCTCAGCAGGGAGCCTTCTTCTCCCTCTCCCTCTGCGGTTCCCCCTGGTTGTGCTCTCTCCTCTCTCTCTCTCACTCTCAAATAAATAAATAAAATCTTAAATAAATAAATAAATAAATAAATAAATAAATAAATAAATAAAAATAACTGTAAAAGCTGACCTTCAAGAGGCTAACCCAGCTGTTTGTTGTCTAAAGGCAACACGGAAGCCGCTGGCTATTTGTACATCCTTAGGACAAGAAGAACTGCTCCAAATCTCCCCCACCCTGAGGCAAGGGAAAAGTGGGGTGAGTTCAGGGTAGGAATAAATAAACATCTTAGCGCTATAATCACGGCTAATGGCATCCCGCTGAAACTCCGGCTCCGTAGGTGGTCGATTGGATTCTACCTGTGTTAGGGAAATATAATAAAAAACAAAATCTTCTCCCAACTCAGAAATCCTCTCCCCAAAGGTAGTGGAGAAAGAAGACACTTTTATTATTGAATAAGCATTAAATCAGAATGTGATGTGTATCACCGGCAATCTACTAAGAGATTGTGAAGACAGAAAAAAATCTCCCCCTTTAATACAGCCAAGTGGATATTGCCCATTACGTACATGTTTTCCAGCTAACCATTGACGAGTCCTCAAGTAAGAGGATTTGGCATCACACTTGCCACATAGAGTTCATCCTAAATTCTCCTGGTAATTGGGGTGAATGAACAGCTTTGGTAGCTAATTGGCTTTATCCAGAGGAAAAACAAACTTTCTATGTTTTCTGACTGTAGGTAGTTTTGTTTTGCAACTTGGAACAAGGCATCCCTGCACTTAGACTCTTAAGGCTCCGCAGAAACTGGGAGACAGCGGTACTATCTCCCTTGATGCTCACATCTCAGGGATGACCCCCCAGGGCCTTGAGAAAGATGATCCCAGCTCCTAAAGCTGGCAAGAGGCCCCTCTGGTCTTCACAAGGAGTTCTATACATTTCAAAAGAGATGTGAAAACTCTTAAAATGGTAAGTTTTCTAAGGTAAATGCTCTAAGAAAACTGAGGGTATAGAAATCCTGTCCCCCTCCATTTCAACAGGAAGAATTAATTTTTCTGATTTCTTTCTTTCTTTTTTTAAATTTTATTATGTTATATTAGTCACCATACAGTACATCATTAGTTTTTGATGTAGTGTTCCATGATTCATTGTTTGCGTATAACACCCAGTGCTCCATTCAGTACGTGCCCTCCTTAATACCCATCACCGGGCTAACCCATCCCCCGACTCCCACCCCTCTAGAACCCTCAGTTTGTTTCTCAGAGTCCATAGTCTCTCATGGTTCGTCTCCCCCTCCGATTTCCACCCCCCCCTTCATTTTTCTTTTCCTACTATCTTCTTTCTTTCTTTCTTTTTTAACATATAATGTATTATTTGTTTCAGAGGTACAGGTCTTGTTCTTACACTGGAACTGGCAACACAGAATTCTCAAGGGAACCTGAGGGTATTGCCAGGGTGTTGGGGGTCATGCTGGGCCTCAGGTTTTAGGAGGGTCCGCGTGCCTGGCTGGGGTAAGGTGCAGGAGACTAGGCAGCACCATCTTCCCACTCCAGCCATGGGAAGAACCAAGCTGGGTCCTGGGGTAGGGTATGGAGGCAACTTCTTGGCCTTAGCAGCCCACAACTCTTCAACAGGGCTTTTTAGGAATCTTATGCAGTGTTGGATGCTAAGGCTTAGCTATGTTCAAAGAGATTAGTTACGTAATAATGGTGTGTGTGTGTGTGTGTGTGTGTGTGTGTGTGTGAGAGAGAGAGAGAGAGAGAGAGAGAGAGAGAGATTGATTTTTATGGGGATAAACCCAGGTCTTTAGGGAAGGGTTCTTTCTATCAACTTTAACTTTTGATGGATGTGCACTGTGAGTTAATATGACTTTTATTTTCAAAAAAACTAGTTTTGAATCCTGCCTGAAGCTGACTTTATAAGAAGTTTGCTTTTTTTTCCCAAAAAGTGATATTTCTTCTAACTAGTTCTTTTTAAACCCAATTTAATCAAACAGCTGAGTCCTAGTCTGTAGGTTTCTAACCACTTACTAGACCCGATTCTATTATTCTTTTTCAGTGAGATTGTGAGAATAAATGTAGCTGTCATTTGAGATGAGGGCATGTAACAGCCTTGCCTCCCTCCTTCCTCCGTTATACAATACTACCCCGCTGGATGGGTTGCTCATTAAAAGCATTTAACCCAAAGTGATAATAGCAGGTGTGTGTATCATAAGACAAGATCAAGTTACATCACCCCCATATCAAACTCTGCTTTACTTTGTTTGGCTATCACCACCATTGGTTCTCGATTTCCCACAGATCAAAGGAAGGTGAATAACAGCTGTGTTGGAATTACAATGTAAATTGCAATGTACAAAGCCCAGTTGAACAGGAAAATCGGCTGTTAAGGGAACTGCCATCCTGAAGGTCTACACTGGACTGGTTTGAATTTCTTAGTATGAAATAAATGTATGTTAGTGTAAAAATGGTGAGGGCCTTAACTACTTTGTGCCATCATGTGTCAAGTTCATTTAGCAAAAGCTTCACGCAGTGAGCAGGTATTTCATTACCAACAGTCTTAAGAGACAATATTACATTTCCAAATTATGTTAGGTTTAGGCATCAGAAAATGTAATTATGTTCTTTATATTATTTCCTAACTATGAATCACTTTCATTCCTATTCATTTATAACGTCCATCAAAAATTTATTTGCATTTGCTCCCTTTCCAGATATTCTCTCTCCTCAACACCAACTGTGCTTTTTTAATCAATGTACCCTTGACTTCTTGTGCCCCTGAAGAGAAGTTTTAGCAATTCATAGCCTTCATACACATCCCTAGTCTTTTTCTATATTTGATTGCCCTACCTAGTAAAGAGAGTTCTAATTAATTTTCAAGCAACGAAGCAATAATCTGGTAATTCTCAGACAAGAAGTAAAAGGTGAAATATGCCTGATATTCTAGGTGTCTCTTTCTCTCTCTCTATTTTGTATCCTCAGATTTAAGTTTCCTAATGAAGCATCCATGTTTTCCACATCTCTCTCTCCAGTGACTCATCAAGTGCCTGAAGCACAGGTAGATGCCCAATAAATGCCCTGTTGACTGAAAGAAGAAATGTGCCAGAAACAGCTCCCCAGCCTAACCCTTCATTACAAGGAAGACATAACTCTGAATATCAAAAAAGTGAGATGGGAATTTTTAAGGCAACTAATTCATTAAGATCAATTACATCAACTTATTAGAGCACTTGGCAATGTATTCCATTATGGACATGATGGATTTAGTTCAGTCATCTAGAGTCTGGCTTTCCAGGAAGGACAGAGAAAGAAAAAGAATAGTCTTTAATTACCCCAGGCTTATTTGAATTTTACTCACCTGACTATTTGTTTTTGAGCTGGTGCTAATATAATGCTAAATATTTGCCTGAAATATTCTCTTGTGTCTTTTGAGAACAGAACCCACTCGGTTTTTAGAAGAGAATTTGTTTTATTTTCATTTTAGATTTAGGGAAGAGTCGAATGA
The DNA here is from genome assembly GCF_004348235.1 of Phoca vitulina. Taxonomy (NCBI): domain Eukaryota; kingdom Metazoa; phylum Chordata; class Mammalia; order Carnivora; family Phocidae; genus Phoca; species Phoca vitulina. The sequence continues at coordinate 19,165,698 of NW_022589705.1, forward strand.
TCACTTGGGACTTTTAAAAACTGCTGTCTTTACTGCATGTAGTAGAACAGATCAGCTGGTTTCTTCTTCCACATCCCTGCACTAAAAGAAATATCCTATTTATATGTGACATTTTTCTTAATCAGAGAGTGGAAATGAACCTGTAAGCCTTTTTGGCTTTCATGAACTTGATTTAACTGGTTTTTAAAAGAGATTAAATGAAAAATGTTTTTTTTTTTTCTGATGCCCCTTTAAAATCAATCTTAATTTGGTTTCCAACATTGTTACTCCATTTCTCTAATAAATTAAAGGATGGATCAATATTTCCAATTCTTCATGATACATCTTTGATTTTAATGTGAAGTTCATCACCATGTGTGAAGTGGTAACTCAAAAAAAATGTATGTATTGCTGAATTATATTTTTTCTCTTCTCAGTATAAAAGAATCAGTGGTCAGGGTGCGGGTGAAAAACAAGTAGGCCATTGAGGAAAGAAGGAAGGTGAAGGGCACTAATATTTATTAATATTATTATTGTATTATTAATATTTATTATCTGTGTGCTCAACCCATTGCCTCATTTAATCCTTTCCTTTCGAAATAAATTTCATTGACTCTATCTTACAATGAGGAAAATGAGACTCTCAAATTGTGTCCAAGATTTCCTGGCCAGAAAAAAATCAGGGACCCGGGATTAGAAACAGAATTTCTCTGGTTTTCAAGTATTTCTACTCACCTATGATGGCACATACATGATTCAACTATGGCATAGACATGAATAGGACTGGGATAATTTAGCCCACAAAAGTGAATACAATGGGGGAAATTCGTGCTTCAGCTATGCAAAGACTAGATACATAGAGAATAATAAAGGAAGATCTCCAAGGAGAGGTCAGGGAACATTAAAATAGGAAGTGAAGAATTTTAATTAGATTTATGGAAGACAGTCTTGACTGTTTAACTTTGTCCAGTGCAATTTTTGCTTCGAAGATATTATAAGTAGATCTTCAGTTAAATGCAAAGCATTTCTGAAAAGCTGAAAAAAGCAAGAATTTAAGACAGAAAGCATAGTAACTTTCTGTTGGTGCAGAAAACATAACTAAAAACATTTATGTGATTTCTTAGGTCATCTTCAGTGAGAAATTGTAAACTTCATTACCTGTATTTTATTTTTCATTTAGATTTTAACTAAGTCAATGTGTATTTTACAAATGCTAACATGTCATTTTGTCCGGGTTTTGTGCTAAAAAGATGTACAATCCCATTATACTTAATGTGAGCGGGGTTTTTTTGAGAAGTGATAACTTGTTTTTTTTTCATGCTTCCAAAATTTTTATATAGTAAGCTGCTTATTTGGGGGGGGGATTATCCTGGCAGTTCAGCTTATTTATAATGTTAAATTTTTAATTCATCAATAATCTTTCATATGATTTACCAATGTAGATATGATATTAGTTTGAACTCAGTCTCATTGTGAATCTTCTACACAGGTGTTATTGTCTATCAATTTTTCTGTCTTTAAGCAAGAAATCATAACACACTTGAGAATTCCTTTGTATGATATTATTTAGTATCTTATCTATTATTTAGATATTATTTAATATCTTGAGTAAATGACTCAAGTCATTTTGGTTCCCCTGTTATTATTATTTGGTTCCCTTGGGTTTCTAGGAATTCATGCATGTTGGTAGCACTGTAACGTTATTATTTGGTTCCCTTGGGTTTCTAGGAATTCATGCATATTGGTATCACTGTAACATTTTGGAACATTCTTGGTTCCCCAGATAGTTGAGTAGTAGATTATAGTAGATCTAGAAAAGAGATGGTCTAGGGGTAATTCTTTAAGCTAAAACTGAGTCACCCATGAATCTTTTCGGGACCAAGGATAAGCTTTAGCTAGCCCACATTCCCTAGTACCATGTATCTATTTCACCAATTATGATAGCTAACAAGACTCACCTCTATAAAATAGAAGTTCATTCTAGAACTGGTTTTGATTTTAGACTCTGAGCCCCCATATTGCTTTTGGTAAATAACTCTCTTCAGATGATTCCATGTGAGTTTAGACAAACACAATGATTCTTTTGGTCAAATCTGGGATGCTCGACTCATTGTCAAGCCATTCAAATTGCCATCTCTGAACTTGCCCTTCCTTCCTCTGGTTATATTCTAAAGCTATAAAGGTTTTTAACAACACTAGCAAGGCATCTCGAGATTGGAGTGGTACCCAGTTTCAAATATGTCACGAGGTCACTCCAGCAGTCCTATGAGGAGGTCCACATGGGAAGAACTGAGGCCTCCTGCCAGGAGCTAGTAAGTGAGCCATCTTTTTTTTTTTTTTTTTTTTTTAAAGATTTTACGTATTTATTTGACAGAGAGAGACACAGCAAGAGAGGGAACACAAGTGGGGGAGTGGGAGAAGCAAGCTTCCTGCTGAGCAGGGAGCTCAGGACCCCAGGATCATGACCTGAGCCAAAGGCAGACACTTAACAACTGAGCTACCCAGGTGCCCCGTGAGTGAGCCATCTGTAAGTGGATCCCCTAGTTCCAGTCATGACTTTCAATGACTGCATCCCCAGCCAACATTATGACTGCACCCTTTTATGAGATCATTGAGCCAAAACCATTCAGCAAAGTTGTTCCTGAATTTCTGACTTATCAAAACCATGAGATAATAATATTTGTTGTTATTTTTAAGGTGCTAAATTTAGGAATAATCATTTTGCAGCAATAAATAACTAACGCAGAGCCCAAGTTCATGTGTGTGTGTGTGTGTATGTTTGTGTTGTGTGTGTGTGTGTGTGTGTGTGTGTGTTTTCTCTTCCGTATGGTGGGCTGTCTTTACTACTCTTGGAGTCTTTTCCAGTTAATTGCCAGGTTGGAAGTGGGAACTGAGTTTGAGAGAGGGGGACAGGAGTAGAGATGGCCCAGGGGTATAAGTTGAAGCACATTTTATTATCATATTGTCACAAAAAATTGATACTTTTGAGGAGATGAGAGTGGTACCCAGTTTCAAATATGTCACGAGGTCACTCCAGCAGTCCTATGAGGAGGTCCACATGGGAGGCAAATTTAATAGGCATGACATACTCAAATTCTTTTTACATAATACAGCCAGAAAAATTCTTTTTCTGCATTGCACTTTATAAAGGGTATATCTTACTATCTAATTCTACTGCTTAAAACCCTTCAAAGATCAGAGTCAGCACTCCATAAAAGACCTTTTTTGACCTGGGCTCTGCTGATCTCTCTAGTCACTCCTACCTATTCTTCACCAACAACTCCCACCTCTGGTCTTCCTGGAGGATATTCTCTACGTGAACCATGGCTGCTCTCACTTGCCAGCCTTGGTTAGGCTTTCCCCTGCCTGTAGTTCCACATTCTTACTCTGCCTTTTTTTTTTTTTTTTGACTCCATGTTGCCCACAAGTCACATTCAGCTTTTCGATATTTTGTTTGATCTCCACAACATTTTTGAAAATTTTGAGTGAACATTTAAAAAATACGGATTTCCTTTCATGGAACAATCAAAAGATGGGGCAAGATGGAATTATCCCCCTGCCCTGGAGACACATGATCTGTGCCCTGGCCCCTACTCCAGACCCCCTTCTCTCACTGATTGCTAAAAGTAACATTTTTAGCAGGCAGTGTGAATTAGTCCAGGTCCTTTAAGAAGCAGACACCAAGGGAGGATTAGATATGTAAGAATGTAATCAGGGAAAATGCCTATATGAAAAAAAAATAAACATTTGAAGGGTACCCAGGATTTATTTTAATAAAGTATGGTAAGAAACACAGATGTAGAAATGATACAGTTTCCTATAAATAGGCAGCATGTTGCATCACATGGGTAAGCATTAACATTGGTCAGGAGACAGAGGGAGCTGAGGAGAACATGGGCAAAAGCCTTCACTCCGCAGGAAGGAACCTGTGGAGGCAGGGTATTCGGGTTTCGGATTGGCCAGTTTGAATAATTTCAGTGGGCTCCAGGGGCATAGGGAACATCCTTAGTTGTTTGGTACCTGGCCTTCAGGTGATTCGGGCAAGTGAATGTGGCCTGGAATGTGAAAGCCCAGTTAAGAGGTGGTTGGGGGTACAGGCCATGGATTGGTTGGTTTGCATGTGAAAGGCATGCTCAGGAGCCAGTTGTTGATTAACTCTGAGAATTGCTTAGCCATGGAGCGTCTTTCCGTCCAAAGTCAGCGAAATCCCAAGATGTCAAAACATCAGAACATAGAAAATAAAAGGACACGGTTAACACAGAAGGGAGCCTGCAAAGGCTGGGAACCGACAGACTGCCATGCAAGTCTGAGCCTGAGAGAAGACAGAGGGAGAGAAGTTGGGTGGAAACATCCTAGAATACCAAACAGTCTGAGGAAAATTTGGCCAAAATTTGCCATTAAAGGAATCCCGTGTGCCTCAGGAAAAGGACCTAGTGCCCTATCACCCTGTCATTTGATGGGAACAGCACATGGGAGAAATGGCCTCAAGGTGAACACAGCCATGGGTTTCAAAATATAGTGGCCAGGGCCTTCGGCCTGGTGTGCTTCCTGTAGTAGGGGGTCTGGGAAGCACATTCTCATGGCTGCCATAGGATGTCATCCTTATTTCACAGGTGAAGAAACTGCATTTCAGAAAGTTTACAGAACATACACAGAGTTACAAAGCTAACAAATGGAAAAGCTAAAAATTCAACATTAAAAATGTTTGCTCATAGCCCCATGCAATATGTCACTCTCTTAATAGACAAGCTACCTATTCATCGGACAGGGCTTTTTCAAAACTCTCAGGAGAAAAGGCTGTCTGTGGTAGCTTCAGCCAATTCCCTTTATCAGTATAAGTAATCCTTATATTGTTAGTTGGGAACCAGTGGATTCAACATGAAATTGATGAATAATATAATTTTGAACGGTGGTTTTCATTTATCAGACATTTAGAATTTAGGTGTTCAGCAGAGTTCAGATAATTTTAATATAATACATTTAGGAAATATTTTCTTGAAGAAGATACAATCATAAACCATGCTCTTTATCACTTCCACATTTTTTACTCTTTAATATTAGTTGCCCCTCACCCAGAGGCTATACAATCACAATGTGCTCAGGCATTGTTAGCATTAGGATCAAGCATTCAATTGATTAGGGCTTATGAGCCCAAGGTCATTGGCTCAACAATCTTGAGGTCAAGTTAGCTTTATCTAGTCCCAAGGTCATAGACTTGACTTTTCAGCCAAGTCATACTGCAGAGGTGTGTACAAGAACACCAGCACTTCTTTGCATCATATTAAGATGGACCCACTACACTTTTACTGTCCAACCCCCCAGCCCCCGACCCAGGCACAAGGCATAAGCATTTGTCAGATTCATAGGTGTCAGTCTATTCCATTGATGAATTTCACACATGCCCAATTTTTCTACTGATGAAATGTCATCCAATTTTAGTATGGTAAGCTTTTTCTGTAACACTCTGAAAAATGTAAATTACTATAACAGTATATTATCAATGTTGCATGACTGTACTACTGAGGATAATAATAATATTTCTCTTATGGTCTAGTCTTAGTTTGTGTGGTAGGCTGCCTCTAAAAGGAGCCCCAGTGATCTCTGACTCGGGATGTTCACAGCTTTATATAATTACCTGCTCTTGAGTGTGGGCCAGACCTAGTGACTCAACGTGAAGGAACAAGGACAGTGCCCAAGTAATGTAATGTCACTGTCGACATTAGGTTACAAAAAGACTATAATTTACATCTTGCTTGCTATCCCTTACTCTCTCTTGCTTGGAGAATTTCCTCTGGGAGAAGCAAACTGTCCTGTTGTGGAGAAGACCTTATGGGAAGGAAAAGGTATCTCCATCCAGTGAGGCTAGGAGGCCTGCCCACAGCTGCTGAAGGGAGCTTGGAAGTGGATGATCTGAGGCCTGCCTGTAGTTCTGCATTTGAGCTTGGAAGCAGTTCTGTCCCTCGTCAAGCCTTGAAATGAATGCAGCCCAGGATGACACGTTTTCTGACAGACACCCTCAGCCAGAGAACCCAGTCAGCCATGCCCAGGTTCCTGGCCCATAGAACCTTTGAGATAATAAATGTTGTTTTAAGACACAAGAGTTTGGAGGTAATACAGCTAATCCTGTACCACTTCTGTCAGAGTAAACTGGAAATGGCTAGAAAGAGAAAATATATTTATGTTCCCATGCAAATCAGTGAGAAGTATAAACCTCTATATTAGTATCACCAGTGAAAGTAAGAATAGTTTGGAGCTTTTATTGCCTCTGGAGTGTTCAATAAATATTTTCTATGGGAGCACATTTGTTCCATCCCAAAGCATGGCATGGCATAATGCTATGCAAATACCAAACATAGCACCCAGTAAAAAGCCATTAATGGAATATTCACTCAAAATTCATTGGTTTTGACATAAATAATTTGTGCAGTTAATGACCCATTCCATATCTAGGCTCAGTAAAAATTGTTTCCTATTGCCATGAAAGCCTAGGAAAATTATAAATACTTTTCCTTCAGAAAGGAGGCAATGCAATATACCTAAAAGACCATGGAGTCAAATTGACATAGGTTTGAATCCTGGCTCTTCCATTTAGGAACTGTGTGACATTGGGCAAATCACTTCCCCTTTCTGAGTCCCAGTACCATGCCTGTAAAGCAAGGATGACCTCATGGGGTTGTCAAGAAAATTGAGTATGATATTCTTTGTGAAGCACTGGGCCAGGCACATTGTAAGGATACAAGAAGTGGAAGTTATTGTTGCTATTATTATTGTTCAAAAACTCCCGCATTATGATAATTCTAAAAATTTTTCAGAAGCAGTCACAATAACTCAAACAATCACCCCCAAATATTCACTGATCTCTTATTCCATCTGTTTATCACTTTTTGTCCACCATCATAGCCCCCTCTCTGTTTTCTATTGCTTGTCAAACCAAAGTGAAGGGACTATAAACATCTCTCCAAATGTTAAAATCCCCATATTGGCACAGCCTTTCCTGGGGAAAGCTTATTTCTCTACCAGAAGACAGAAGAGAAAGATACTTAACAGGATAATCCCTACCCACAGATTTAGAGTAAGATTTATATACCATTTTAATTTATAGGACATTAATGTACATATAAGAGTGATCATTTGTATTTCACTTCATATCACTAATTAGCTCTAGCAATGTGTTGTATGTTCATATTCATTTTATGAGAAGGAGATAGAAATTTTAAAAGACTAAATTGTATTTGATGTGATTATGATGTACATCAGATTTTAAGGTAATTTTGAGAGTGAAGCACAGTTGGAGTGTGTCACTTGAGACGTGATTTTTTTTTTTTTTTAAAGATTTTATTTATTTATTTGACAGAGAGAGACACAGCGAGAGAGGGAACACAAGCAGGGGGAGTGGGAGAGGGAGAAGCAGGCTTCCCGCAGAGCAGGGAGCCCGATGCGGGGCTCGATCCCAGGACCCTAGGATCATGACCTGAGCCGAAGGCAGACGCTTAACGACTGAGCCACCCAGGCGCCCCTTGAGACGTGATTTTTAAAGCCATGAGTAGGTAATAACATTAACATGGTAAGTTTCAGCCAGAATTTTGTAGAAATCCCCTTATTCCAAAGATGGTTCAAACAAAACTATGAGTTTCCTACAAACACCTCCCACAATCTAAATTGATCCTTACTGTAATTCTTTGTAACTGTGATCTGTTTATTTTCACAGCTAACAGGTTTATGTTTACTTGTGGATTTATATTTTTAATGATGGTCTCTTCCACTAAGCTCTAAGCTCAAGAGGATAGGGATTGAGAGAAGAAAGGTCGGTGACATACTATAATTTTCCCCAAAAGGACATAGGTAATTTTGAAGGATGCAAGTCAAAGTGGTCCGACTAAAATGTAGGAGTTTTACTAAAGTAATATTTATAGCAGACAAATAGTAATTTGTTCACCATGCCATTCTCAGCCCAGTATTTTTTCTTTTCTCTTTTCAAGTTTTTATTTAAATTCTAGTTAGTTAACATATATGGTAAAATTGGTTTCAAGTGTAGAATTGAGTGATTCGTCACTTACATATAACACCCAGCACTCATCACAGTGCCCTCTTTAATCCCCATCACCCATCCAGCCCATCCCCCACCCTCTTCCTCCATCAACCCTCAGTTGGTCTCTATTGTTAAGAGTCTCTTGTGGTTTGCTTCCCTCTCTCTCTTTTTTTTCTTTCTCATAGGTTCATCTGTTTTGTTTCTTAAATTCCACATATGAGTGAAATCATGGTATTTGTCTTTCTCTGGCTTATTTTGTTTAGCATAATTCTAGCTCCATCCACATCATTGCAAATGGCAATATTTCATTCTTTCTGATGGCTGAGTAATACTGCATTGCATATATTTATACCATCTCTTTTTTATCTATTCATCAGTCGATGGACATTTGTCAGCCGAGTGTTCAATAAATATTTGTTAAATGTTGAATTAAAGAGTCAATATGTATGTTTATGGGATAGTTCTTGCTGATTTACTTTTACATATGTTTAACATATGGATGGTGAACATTTTGAAACATTTTATTACTTTAGGTTTTGATAACTATAAATATATATATATATATATGTAACTATAACTTTTCCTATATATTCTTGTTTATTGGGGAGAATTATACCTCGATCCAAAGTTTGAAAAGTTTTCATATTAAGACTGCAGACTTTAAAAAAGACCTCTTTAAGAATGCCAGACTCAGTCTTGAAGAGTGATAGACAATTGGTGCAGGTCTTCTTAAAGGCTTGGTACCAGTAAAAAGGATAATACTGAGACTGTTCATTCTACCATTGAGTCAACCCCTGGATACCAAACAAAATGATTCAGAGTAATGTACCCACATGGAGGCTTTGTCTTGCTTGCTGCTGTACCCCAGAATAAACAACAGTACTAAGATAGAGGAGGCACTTATTAAGTGACTATGGAATACCCTGTCCAGTTAGTGTAGAGTGTTAGCTAAACTAAGTCGAATTAACAGACTCTTCCTGTGTTTAACACAAGAATTTAATAGGTAATTTTGATGATGGTTTTTGACAGCATTAGGTTATCTCTGGATTCAAAAATGATATTCCCAGTAAATAATTTAGAGAAGGTAGATTAAATCTAAAACAACTTATTATTGGTTTTCCAAAAGCTTAACAAAAAGTAAAACAAGAGTTGTATGCACGAGTAGCTTCTAGGTATTCAGTCTGGAAACAAAACAGTGACATTCCTTCATTATAATGGGCATTAGCTGCCAATAGAAAGAAAAGATATTTAAAGAGAGTGTTCATTGTACATAGAGAAGAATTCACAGCATGACATTAGTTTTAGAACTACAGCTTCTTTTAAACAATGTGTTTTCTTTAGAAAGAAAGGTCGGTGACATACTATAATTTTCCTCAAAAGGACATAGGTAATTTTGAAGGATGCAAGTCAAAGTGGTCCGACTAAAACATAGGCGTTTTACTAAAGTAATATTTATAGCAGATAACTCGAACTCATGCTCCTTTCACACTTTACCCATCTAATCTCCCACCCCCAAGTTAAGGAAGCGTTTCCCTTTTTACAGTACTTGTGCTCAGATTGTTGGAAATTGTATAGGTGTGTGCTACTTTGCCAACATTTTTTATGTAAACTGGTATTTAAAGTCTTTAAGAACTAACGTTTCTCAGTGTATCTCTTGTTCCCCATGATTGTAAATTAATTTAATGACATTAAATATGTTTATACCAGTGCTGAGAGTACTACTAGATTTTTAAAAATTATTTTTAATTAATAAACAAGACTTAAATATATTCCTGTTCTAAAAAATTATGGCTATAGCTAAAACTCAAGTTTCATTTGTTCTCCACCTCTGGTTTCAATCCCTTTCCCAGAGGTAATAATAGTTATCAGTGTGGTAGGTATCCCTCTGTTTCTTGGGTTCTTTTATAATATATATTTTAAAATATATATATTTTATTATATATATACCTTTAGGTATATATATTATATACACCTATATATATACTATATACTCTTAGATACATATACCTACAATTTCCATTTTTAAATGTCAGTATCTTTGACAATTTTTCCACATTAGTACTTACAGATGGAATTTAATTCAAGACTTCCTCTACAATTTATACTGAAAAGCATGTATTTTTGTCCAATCTTCCCTTACTCCCATGAATTTCTAAGATACAACTGATTGGATAAGATTAGCATTATCAGGAAACCTATAATTGGGCCTTTGAAAAAAATGGACCCTTAAGTTAGTTTCACTGCATAAATATTAGATGTGGCAAGTCAGAATTTATCATTGCAATGCTTTTGGCTACCCAGCATTACACACTGGAAAGCCAGCTTCTTTTCTACCTTAATTCCATGGCATATTTAGAAAATTTTATAGAAGATTGATGCCTCTGAAACAGGAAAAAAAAATTGAATCCTAACTTAATACTTTAGGATTCATTCTTTTTTGTATTCATTCATTTATACCTTCATTTAACATTAATCTAAGTAATGCTGTGTATCAGGCGTACTTCTAACACTTAAGAATGAGAATGTAAATGCCTAACCCTTAATCCAAAGGAGATCAAAGTTTACTACAGGAAAACACCTAAATAACGAATAAATTCAATACAGTGTTTAAAAGCTGCATAGAAGGATAAACAATGTCATTATTGCACTGCAGATAGAGAGAAATTTTAGACAATTAACCATTATTTATTGACCACCTACATGTGTTAAGCACCCTGCTAAGTGCTGGCATTGAATGGAACTTTTTTCTTTTGTAATAGTAAAGTATTTACCTAAATGTCTTTTAATCCTGAAGCTTTTTTTCGGGGTATGTTAGGAAAATATAGCTTAGTGGTAAAAAGCAGAGGTTCTTGTGCTTAGCTGTCTAGGTTCAAACCCTTGTTCCGTCCTTTCCTAATCAAGTGATCTTGAATTTAACTTCTCAGTTTCATTATCTACGTAATGTGGACATTAGTAGTATATCTGACCCATAAGATTGTGGTGAGAATTAATACCCATGAAGCACTTAGGAAAACGTCTGACTTGGAGTCATTATTCTGTACGTGTTAATTACTATGATGTTACCTTTGGTGGCTTCAGTTTATTAGTTCTGTTTGTTTTTGTTTTCAGCTCTAGATGTCCAACCTTTTTCCTTAGGGTGGATTTCCCGGAATACCACGAAGAGTTTCAGCTATACTCACTCACTCATGACTTGGAGATTCCATTTAGATATCTCCAGGATGAGGGAAACTGTCATAATCTGAAAATAGCTTCAATCCAGTTACACCTTAACCAGCACCAGATTTATTTCTGAAATATATACTCACATACAATTCCTTTCGTAGAAAGAAAACAAATAAAATGAAGAAGACTTCAGAATAAAACACACACAGGCACACACTTCTGGTCCAAATCTTGTTTGAATAAGCTCTTCAAGAAACTTCACGGTACAGACATTATAAATGTAATATATATTTTTTTAATTTAGCACTTTAATCTCTCCCAGGGGTAATGTTGCTGTGTAATTCTACTCCTTGGCAAAACTGACTTTAAATCATCTCTATCAGGAGAGGAGTGATAGGGTTACCAGATACAGCAAATAAAACTACAGGGCACTTAGTTACATTTGAATTTCAGATTAAAAAAAAGGAGTATTTTTTTTATTATAAATATATCCCATGTGATTTAGGGGACCTATTTATACAAAAAACTTACTGATTATCTGAAATTCAAATATACCTGGCTGGGCATCATGTGTTTCCTTTGGCACCCCTGGGGTGGTGGGAGGAACAAATCTCATATGTTCCTGGGAATGCTTCCACGTGTTTTTACGTGCCTTCGTCCCACTTCTCTCTCACCCTGCCCACTCCAACTCTTTAGAAATATCTCTGAAAGCAGTCATGTACAGTCATTTTTTTGAACATTTAAATTTGCTGAAGCAAATGGCGTAGCGACACCCACAGTCCAATGTTATCAGACTTAGCCTTTCCTGCTGGCCCTTTTCTACTGCCTCCCAACCCAATCCCATTTCTTTCTGCCCTCTGCTTCCTTTTGGAAGCTTTCTTTTTCTTTTCTTTACTTTTTTAAAGATTTTATTTATTTACTTGACAGAGAGAGAGAGAGAGAGCAGAGAGCATGCACACAAGCAGGGGGAGCAGTAGAGGGAGAGGGAAAAGCAGACTCCCTGCTGAGCAGGGACCCCCCCCCCCCAAAGCAGGGCTCGATCCCAGGACCTTGGGATCATGACCTGAGCTGAAGGCAGACGCTTAACCCACTGAGCTATCCAGGTGCCCCTGGAAGCTTTCTTTTAATGGTTGCTTTTCTTCCTTAAACAATATGGCTTCTCATATGTTAAGATTAGGTGCTGGAGTACAGGGACAGAAAACAAATATGAAAAAAGAAAACCTATTGAGCCCAGAAATAAGATATCCATTATTTCAACCATTCCCTTGCTGCTGTCCTCATCTTCAGTTGTTTGTCCTTCCATTGTTCCTGACTGATCAAATGCAAACACTGGATCAATCCAGATATTCCCCCTTTTTCCCACCTGGAATCTGAGTATTATAGCAGGAACCTTTATAATGTGTAGATTGGTGCCACTATAAATTGATAGTTTGCAACTGAAAATGCATATTCAGGACTGTGCAGTAATATTCTATTATTTTTTCTCTAGCTTTCTCTTCCACTGTACAGATTGGCTATTTCAAAAAAATTTTATTCATTTCAAAACTTTCTAATTCCAGGTTTCACCCTTCACTCTAAGTAAGTAACTTCATCCTCAGCCTTGCAGAGAAAACAGAAACCATCACACAAGTTCTTCCTCAGCTTCCTTAAACCCCGTATACAATTTGTCAGAACCCATGCTTCCCTGATGTTTGTGTTTACATTGGCAGAGGTACTTTCTCTTTCCTAAAGTTTTGGATGCTAGGCCTATCTGTTTCCTCAATGATTGTGTTTAATCGGTTTTCAGCTCTTTATTTAATTTCCTAACTTTTTTCTCGTTGCTATTTCAACGGCTGAAAAATATTTAAACACTTCATAACCTTTCATACCTTAAACAAGGAGGCAAACATTCACCCTACTATCTCCTTCACTACACCACTACTTCCCTTGTCCTCTTCAAAATCAAGCATTTTGAAAAAGAGAGATCTAGAATTGCTATTTCTAAGTCTTCCTTTAACCACTGACTTTTCTGCATGTTAAAATCTGCTTTAAAATGAAACTGCTTTCACAAAGATTTTCATTGCTACCTTTTGCTAAATCTAATGAATATCTTTTAGTTTTTATTTTACCTGATCTTTCTTTAGCATTTGATCACCTCTTGCAATGTTTTTCCCTTGAATTTCTGAGATACCACATCTTCTATCTCATTCTTTCTCCCTCCATTGTGCCTATGACTCCGAGATCTATAGCTCCAAACCACCTGCATTCATTTCTTATGGCCACTGTTGCAAATTACAAGCAAACTTGGTGGCTTAAAACAACAGAAATTTATTCTCTTACATTCCGGAGGCTAGAAGCCTGAAATTAAGTGTGGCAGAGGCATTACCTTCAGATGCCCTATGGGAGAATTTGTTCGTTTCTTTCAGCTTCTGGTGGCTGTTGGCATTTCTTGGCATGATGATTAGTTTTTTGTGTCAACTTAGTTGACTATAATTTCCAGAGATTTAACCAAACACTAATCGAGGTGCTGCTGTGAAGGTATTTTGTGGATATGGTTAACATCTACAATAATGATTATAAGTAAAGGGAATTATTATGCTAGTATTATATTATTGTTAATTAGAAAAATAGACTAATGTAAATGTTAAAGTAACATTAAATTGTTAATGTGAATGAACCTTGAGTAGAAGGAAGGAAGAAGGAAGCTGAATTCCTAGGTGACGCAAACAATGAATCATGGAACAGTACATCAAAAACTAATGCTGTAATGTATGGTGATTGACATAACATAATAAAATAAATGAACAAATTGAAAAAATTGAAAAAAATAAGTAAAGGGAATTATTATGCTAGTATTATATTATTGTTAATTAGAAAAATAGACTAATGTAAACGTTAAAGTAACATTAAATTGTTAATGTAAATGAACCTTGAGAAGAAGGAAAGAAGAAAGAAGCTGAATTCCTAGGTGACACTGGTTTTCCTGGAGTTCACCACACTACCTCACTATCTTCCAGTCTCCTCTCTGCCCTGAGGCTGTTCTCCAGCCTAGCTCATTAATGTGCTCTCCAAAAACTGTAGAGGGCCAGGACAAGCAAGATCTGTACCTTGAAATCAATAAATTCTGCTTAGGGAAATTATAAGAGGGTCAAATAAATGGAGAGGTGTACCATCTTCGTAAATAATATTCATGCTAATATAATCCCAATAAAAATTCTAGTAGTTTTTGTATTAACTGAAAAATTGATTTTGAAATTTACCAAAAAAAACCAGCAATGGATACAAACCAATACAATCTTGAAGGAGTAAAATAAAGTTGGGAAACTACCAACAATTAAAGATGCAGCTAATAAGACAATATAGTATAAGGACAGGATGAACAAAGAGATGGGGCACCTGGGTGGCTCAGTCAGTTGGACGGCTGCCTTTGGCTCAGGTCATGATCCCATTAGTCCTGGGATCGAGCCCCACGTCGGGCTCCTTCCTCAGCGGGGAGCCTGCTTCTTCTTCTCCCTCTACTTGCCACTCCAACTGCTTGTGCTCTCCCTCTTTTTATCTCTGTCAAATAAAGAAATAAAATCTTTAAAAAAAAAGATCAATGGAACAGAATAGAGGATCCATTTGTAGACTGACATGTATCTGGTCATTTGGTTTAAAACAAAAGCATCAATACATTCAGTGATGGTATTACAAAAGGGTGATCTTTTCTATAAGTAGTGCTAAGTCAGTTGGATATTTATATGGGTAAAAAAAGAACTATACTTCACATACCACACTTCAAAATTAATTTGAGATGGATTGTGCACCTAAATGTAAAAGGTAAAACTTCCATTCTTCAAAAACCTCCGTTAGAGGGAAACATGTCACAGAATGGAAGGAAATATTTGCAACATATATATCTGACAAATTTCCAGAACATATAAAGAACTCCCTTAAATCAATAAGAAAAGACAATTCAAATTTTACAAGTATCTTAAACAGGCATTTTGCAAAGGAGGACATCCAAATAATAATTATATGAAAAGGTGATCGATAACATTACTCATCATGGAAATGCAAATTAAAATAACCATATGATATTCTTCCCTCCACCAAATATCTGAAATTAAAAATACCAGCTGTTGCAGGAATTCTCTGCTTTTAGTGCCTGCAGTTCTTGGTCACACCACTTCGTAGAATGAAGATGTAGACCAGGCAGAAAGTGGTGGGCAGTAAAGCAAAGTTTATGGAGTAATAGTATAAAGCTCCCAGAGAGGGAGGGGCACCAGAGAGGATTGACCCCAGAGTTTCTAAGTTTAGGGGTTTTTACGAGCTCTTTTACGGAACTATCTTAAGCAGTGAGGGTCGTGCTGAGTTGTGCCAATCAGCGCTTTGGTCTTGTATCTCTGTCTACCTATTAGGTTAATGTCCATATGCTGACGGTCTTTTTTTGCTGACATCTGGGGGCTTAGGTCTTAACTGTCCCTTGCCCATGATATTGACAAATGCTTTTGGTTAATTGCCTTATTTTAGGACATTTTGCAGAAATCATTTCTGCAAAGGCTGCAATGTCAGTGCAGTCCTGTGCAAGCTGCAAAACAGGATGTCAAAGCTGTTTTATTTTAGCTGTTCTGACTTCATATTTTCTTTTTGGGGATCCTGGCCCTGACTACCTCACTGTACAGCCCACTCCTAACACAACCATACCAACTGTTGATGAGGATAACAGATAGCTGGAATTCTCATATTTTACTGGTGGGAATATAAAATGATGTAACTCCTTTGAAATATTGGCTGTTTTTGCTAAATCTAAACATAAGCCTCTCCTATGACCCAGCAGTTCAACTCCTGGGTATAGACTTAAAAGAGAAATGAGTCAGTACTTTTATACACACACACACACACACACACACACACACACACACACAAAATAAGGACAAAAATGTTTCCAGAAAAAAGAATGTTTCAAGCAACTTTATTCGTAGTAGCTAAAAATTGGAAACTACCCAAATGTCCATTGATAGAAGACTGGATAAATAAATTGTGATGAGTTCATATAATGGAATTCTACCCAGCAGTAAAAAAGAATGAACTAATGGTACATGAAACACTATGGATAAATCTCACAGACCTTACGTTGAATGAAAAAGGTCAGCTATAGAAGAGTATATATTATATAATTCCATTTATATGAACTTTAAGAACAGGCAAAACACATCAATGGTGATAGTAGTCAAAATAGTATTTACTTCTGGAAGCTAAGGATAGGTTGGGCAGAAGCAAAATAAGAACCTTAATTTGTATCTTGTTCTAAAGTGCTACCTTCATGGAAGAATATATATATATATATATATATATATATATATATATATATAATATATATTATATATATTATAGTATATATTTTCTCTCTATATATACATTTATCAAGCTTTTCTTTTTTTTTTTTTTTAAGATTTTATTTATTTATTTGACAGAGAGAGACACAGCGAGAGAGGGAACACTAGCAGGGGGAGTGGGAGAGGGAGAGCCAGGCTTCCCGCTGAGCAGGGAGCCCGATGTGGGGCTCAATCCCAGGACCCTGGGATCATGACCTGAGCCGAAGGCAGACGCTTAACGACTGAGCCACCCAGGCGCCCCTTATCAAGCTTTTCATACGTGTTTTGTCAGTGCCATGCTATAAAGCATTCACATGTTTTATCTATGTTATTATGTTATGGCTTGATTAAAAATGTAAATAGAAAAAACGAACAAACCAAAAAAAAGTATAAAAAATACTCAAGGTAATCTTACATGAAATCAAATTCAGGATCCCAACTGTATTATGGTATAATTCCTGGGGTGTAGGAGGAAATGCTACAAAGTTCAAATAAAAGTGGTTATTCCTTCATCAAAAAAATGTCTTTTTGGTCCAAGGTGTCTATTTTGAGAGTGGCCTTTGTGAAATAATACATTTGTTTTGATTGACCATTAAGAAGCAGTATTTGCCAGTAGGAAGTCAGGCAACATGCTTTTTGGTCTTTGTTTCATTTTAGAAGTTGATGGAAGAGTGATCTGTTTGTTAATTAACAGGCATTGTAAGCAGTCACCTCTTCTGATAAGACTTAAATGTAGACCTTAAGAAGCTCACATTTGGATGCATATGTAACTCACCTCAGGGAAAGGCAAATATGCTTGAATAAACCAATTAAGATTCACATTTGGTGGGGGGAAAATTGGTAAGTAGGTACAAAAATGGACAAGTTTTAGACTTGGATTTGGAATCAGAAGACCTTGTTTAAGCTCCAGATCTAATTCATAGTAGGCGTGTGGTTTTCAGGAAAGTACTTCGTCACTAATTTCTTACACATTTAAAAATCTTGTGGGGATAAAAATCAGACAAAGTAAGATAAAGATATTTTTGAACTGCAAAGTACTGTGTAGATATTAAATTATTATAACAATGATTTTTTTAAATGATGATATACTGTAGAGACTTCAACTCAGCACACGTCAG
This sequence comes from Phoca vitulina, assembly GCF_004348235.1. Classification (NCBI taxonomy): domain Eukaryota; kingdom Metazoa; phylum Chordata; class Mammalia; order Carnivora; family Phocidae; genus Phoca; species Phoca vitulina. Next base: position 19,183,322 of record NW_022589705.1, read on the forward strand.
CTGTTTTATATGCTTATTCCTACGCGTGCCATGTTCCTAGACCCCTTAAGACAAGCCTCCTTTGAGAAGTGCCCTCCCTCCTCTACCAATGTGATTTCAGGGAGAGTTGGCATATTCTTACCTTCCCTTGCCCCAGTAACAACAGGTGATTGGTCCAGTCCTTGGAAAGGGACCCAAATTGGACAAACAGAATCTTCCCTAAGAATTTGCAAACTGGACTGAGAAAAAGACTTAGTCCTTTGATGGTAGAAATATACAAATGTAAAATATAACAACCACATTTCCTATCCAGAAGTAACCAGTCTGTGGTGCTAGAATACATTTGGCCAACAAAGAAAAACAGAGACCACAGCTGGAGCAAGGGACAGAAGGAAAGAGAACAACAAAGTCAGAGAGCATGAGAGCAGGAACAATTTCCATTGACAAAGTTTATGTCCCATGTCCATTGCGGCATCTGGGTTGGGAATGTCTCCTTGTTCAGGCCCAGTTCCATATCTGCTGTTGGGCCAGGATGGGGGCAGCCTCATTCACTCCTAGATAAGAATGAAGTAAGTATGGTTAACCAAAGGCAGAAAGAAACACATGCCAGCTACTGTGGATTTAGTACTGGGGAGGACATTTAACTGCTTTGGTCTCAATTTGCCCATGCAAAAAGGGGATATGAGCAATGATGGTGTCTATTCACAAGTGAGCTGGATCAAAGAGCAGCTTCCTATTTCTCCTATCCATTTTTGTAGGATTTTAATGATGGTTAAAATGCATAAAGCCAGGAATAGTGCCATGGAGCCTGCATTTCGTACCTGTAAAAGTGTGGATTACTGGAACTGAAAGAGTCCATGAGGAGGCATCTAATCCATCCTTTGGATTTCAGATGAGGTTATACTTGTACATTTCTAAAGGGAAGAAGAAGTATATGTTTATAATTTTCATGGAATTATATTCTATGGTAACCCTTGGTAATATATTACCACCTCGATTTCATCCTCAGGAATCTCAGAGAATGCCTTAAATTCAACTAAGTCTTTCATGTGTAAGAAATTAGTGACGAAGTACTTTCATGAAAGAACGTAGAAGCTCAGGTTCTGTTGGTATCTTTATTCTATATTAATAATTATTTTAAGGAGCAAAGGAGCCGGTCTTCACTCTGTTTCAAATGCCATGTATACTCCTGAAAAGTCATGAAGTCATAAAATCCTTCATCAATATTTGTTCTTCATTTACCAAGCTCCTGTTCTGCTAAACTTCCTTTATAGGTTTCACTTTTTAACCCTTTAAAGATTTTCTTTGAACCCTTCAGGAATTCTGAACAATCCCCTTCAGGTCAGAGGGAACATGAGCCCTGCAGAGTTTCTCACTGATGACTAAAAATCCTAGAAATGTTTTCAGAAGAGGAAGAGGCGCACAGGGCCCAGAGGTAAGGTTATTTCAGGATTCTGAGGGAGTCCCAACACTTTCCAGACCATCTGGTCAAAACCTAATTGCTAATGGAATGAACAGATTTTTTTCATCCACAAATACAGCCTAAATGGGAATTAAGCCAGGATTTTTGAGAATGCCTGGCACAAAAAAGCTGTTGTCAAAGAAAGTTAAAGAGGATAGTGATAATGTCAGTGTATTAAATTGCATAAAATACATATTTTTGTTTGCTAATGGAGGAGAGAGGTGGACCTCCTTATGCGAAGCATTTTCAAATCTATTCCCTTCCCCCTATAATTCAGCTGCACTAATTAGAATCAATTTAATTTCTTTAATCCCTTCTAAAAAATGAATACCAGCCAAAACTCCGATATTTTTTTCTTGCTGACAAAATGATACTGTAGCTTTAATTGTGCATGCAACTGAAAAGGTTGTCATGGAGATGGGAATCTGTGATGGAGCTGCTCCACTTCCCTGGCCTTGTTCTGAGCCTGAAGTGGAAGGTTCTATTGTTAAAAGAGCAGAATTTCAACCTCTGCCAAAAAAACCCGTGTTTACATTTTTAAATGTAATTTTGTTCACGTTGTTATCTTCCATTTCATAAAAACAGTAAGAGTGCTCAAAATGACAATAATGAGAATGTTTTAGAATGTTCTGTTTGTGATGGCTGGGCAGCCCAGGCAAGGTCCAACAGGCTCTGCTGTTCAGCGCGTTTCCTGCCATAGTTTGGAAACGTTTGCCACCTAGTGGCGGTAGCTGAGAAATGCTGAATGATATGGTCAACATTATAACGTTTTTGATATTAGGCAGCCTAAAGAAAAGAGAGTCACTATCTCCATAACTGACTCTTCAGATAAATCATTATTTAATAGATTTACGGCTGCTGTTTACAGCTTGTGCCTCTCTCCAAGCGATTGCTTAGAACGCGTTTAAGGCTCAACTCAAAAGGCCATTACTCACCGCAGTCGGCCAATTCCTTCCTTCCCGTTCCTCCTCAATCAAAATTAATTGCTCCTTCTATTGCTCTCCCCTAAGTAGTTCGTTCTTACGGATTACGTTATATTATATCTAGGGGTGCATGTATGTCCATCTTCTGCCAGATTAAGTAGTTCCTTGAGAGAAGACTGTTTTACCACTTTGTGATTTCTCGGTACCTATGGCATTAGCGGGGATGTAGTAGGTTCTCAGTAAGTATTTACTGAATTAACTGTCTGCCTTCTACCTTTCAGCGTCCTCTTGAACCGTACTCCTCTTTGCTCTCTTTATTCCATTGACCTTCTATTAGTTCCTCCTCAGCAGCATGGTGTCTCCCATGACATGGCCTTGGCATATGTGGTTTCCTCTTCCTGGAATAATGTTCCTCCCTCCTTTGCCCACGTGGTTGAAGCTACTCATCATTTAGCTCTTTGTTCAGAAGGAAGCTTTCCCTGAGTCCCTGATCAGGGGATTCTCTTCATGATGCATCCCCACTGTATAATATATTCTTAGAGCTTTTCACAGTTGTGATTTTATATTATCTGGGCAACTGTTTAACTCATGTCTGCTTCCCCCAGTAGTATGGAAGACTTTTAAAGGTTGTAACCACTCTGGTATCTCTAGTGCTGAAAAGAATATCTGGCTTAATTATTAATTATAATTAAGTTAAATATTTGCTCATGATTACATTTTAATATTTATTTTCATTGAGATATAACTGACATACAGCATTGTATAAGTTTAAGGTGTACAACGTGTTGATTTGATACATTTATATATCACAATATGACTACCTCTTTAGCAGGAGCTAACATCTCTATCAGATCACATAATTTTCATTTATTTTTTGTTGTGGAAACATTGAAGATCTAGTCTCTTAGCAACTTTGAAGTTTATAATACAACATTGTTATCTATAACCACTATGCTGTGTATTAGATCTCCAGGACTTACTTATCTACTGGTTTCAAGTTTGTACCCTTAGAAAACATCTTCTCAATCTTGCCTTCTTACCCCTGTGGCCCAGCCCCTGACAACCATGGTTCTACTCTCTGCTTTTACAGATGCAGCTTTCGTGATTCTACATAAAAGTCATATACAGTATTTGTCTTTCTCTGTCTGACTTATCTCACTTAGCGTAATGCCCTCAAGTTCTATCCCATGATTACATTTTTTGAAATGTTACACAAAAATAATTCTAAAAGAAGAGTTGTAAAGTCAACTTGAAAATTTTTAACCTTGCTGAAAAAAGTGAAAAATTTGACCAAATTTACTTGAAAGGAACAATCCTCATCTGAATACTTGTTATTGTAAGAAGAAAAAATAAACTATCTCTCTATATCTATCTATCTATCTATCTATCTATCTATCTATCTATCTATCTATCATCTATCTATCATCTGTCTATCTATCTTTTATCTATCATCTATCATCTCTCCATCCTTATCTATCTATCTTCTATC